>NC_071327.1:17047500-17789166 GCF_943734725.1 Anopheles marshallii
TTGTGCTTCCGCACGCCCCGAAAGCGGTGGTTTGCGTTTCTGGTTTGTTTGTTTTCGAGCTGTCTCGATGGTTCTTGATGGTGCGCGAGACGAAGTGAGCTTGTGTCGAAGTTTATCCGTGCAACATGTTTTCCAAACACGACCGGGGGTAAACATGCGCAAGGTAGCAACCAAACTCGTAACCCGGAGATGCTTTATGAATGGAGAGAAATTAGATCCATCGTGCTGGTCCATAAAAACTCCTTCTCTTTAACCACCGCCACGGTTAGCAGCTTCCAGGCACCCGGCACCCTTTCGCACTTTAAATCAGCCTCTGTGCGGAATGTGCTAGAAATAAATTCAACTTTTCATATGAATATGGTTCAGATTCTACAAACACCCTTTCGCTCGCGGAAGCTTTTGTATCGCAACTTTTGGGGTTGAGTGTGTACTTTTCCAGCAAAAGTTTGCCCTTTGTTCCCACTATATCAACAATTGAATTCCGATTTCCAAACAATCAGCACCACATTTCACTCAGAACGGCAGTCTACCGCATCTGGTTTTCACCCATCACGCATTGGAATGCGCCATTGCCAGGTGTGGAAATTCCACTCTTATCCTCTTACGAGTTGGTGGCTTTTGCTTTTCTTTTCATTCAGAGAAACTCACACACCCCTTCGTATTTCGTTCTTTCAATCTCATAAGAAATCTTTGCAGAAAGTCCAAAGTCAATCTGTGGTTTATGTTGCTAACACTGTTTTGCTATTTTGTTAACGAATTTTCTTCAATAAGATCACATTTTTCAATCGGTTTTTTTATATGGCGTACAACCTGACAGATCCTAACTAATATATTTATATTATTGAATATTTAATTATGTTTTCGGTTCTTAGTTTTCATTTATCTTGTTTTTTGTCAAATTTATATTAACCTATTCTCTTATTTATTTTTTTTTCTAACTTCGTTTGAACTCTATGAATGAATGAATTAACTCATCCTTGTTCTGTTACGGTTTCAGTTTGAATTTTCAGTACTTTCAAGAATTGATTTTACTTTTTATTGCTTTTTACCCTCAAACTCTTGATTATTGATATCCGATTGATTGTTTTGTACGTTTTATATGTTTGTATTAGTATGGCATTCGAACCGTACTCTATGTGAACAATTGATTTAAAGTATTGCAATCTTGATTCTACAGGCTTTTTATTACATTTTTATTATATTTCTAATCAAAGTTTTAAATCAGGCTTATGGATATTTCAATTCTTTCAATTTATTTCCTCCAATATGACGGTTTTTGCCGTATTATCAACATAGTGTTGAGTTTTGTACAAATTTTACAAGGCATATCCTCCTTGAAAATGGCCTTATCCCGGGCATACTCGGTTAATTCTTCTAATTTTGAAGACAAAATAATAATGCTACACAGATTCCACTAAAATTAGTAACCAGTTTCTCTTATAATTGAATTTCATTCCATATAAAACTATTATCATGCATCGCTTCATCAGGCCTGACGCATTTGACCATCACTGGCCTTCCCTAGCAAACCATTTAATGGGAAAGAAACGGTTCCGAATTTCGCTTCATTATGCGCCCTAACTTTGCTCAATTTTATTTACCCGGCTCGTTTACCTCCACCCGATGTCCAACACCCGACGCGTCACCATGGCAAGTGTGTTCCATCTGGGCGGAAAATCGTAATGCCAACGGCAAATAAACTCGTCTCGTAAAAGTAACCATGTTCGTACAAGTGTCACATCGCTTATCCATATCACGGAATTGGCGATAAACGAATGGCAAAACTATTTTAGGATAACTTTCGGGGCCCCGTCCCAAGGGAGCGTTATCGGAGCGGAGGAGGTGGTGACCTCACTTGCCCTGGTGTACATGAAGACGGTACAACCGTTATTGAATTAGTATCCTTGCCACTCGGCAACGGCGCGCTTTCGTTTTCCTTGGCGAACGGAATGGTGGATGTCCTTGCGAAAAAAACATGCTTTGCCCACCAGCCCGTGGAAAATATTCTTCCACCCATCCTCGGCACCCCACCAACCGCAGCAGAACTGTTGCCAGCACCGAGAATGGTAGTTAACGAAGTTATGCGCTCTGCTGGAAACTCAATCAACACGCACGTCAAACTGATACGGGTTTTCCAAAGCAGGCTGTGAGAACGGAATCCGCTGCGACAGTTTTCCTCACGTTTTTTTGTTTTGCCAAATTTCCTTCGACGACTGCACGTGGCATTTCGTTCAGCAAGAAGTTTGATTCTTTTTTTTGCGAGGCTCATCTCCTGATATTTGGATGTTTTAGTTGCCTTACTCGCGTGAAGAAAAATAGTTTGTTCTATTCATTTTCCGGATCGTTTTATTTTTTTCCTTCCGCGCGGTCAATGAATATTCATGAGGTTAGGAAAATCTTCACGGTCGAAATGCGGACTATCGCTGCGGCCGTCATGGTCAAAGGTCACCAGGAGAGCGGTACATTATGCTGCGCTGACTGACGGTGCCCTGGGTAACGGCAACAGTAATCCCTCCGCTGGGAGGTTGGGTGGATGCATTACTTTTTTCGCTGCGCCATTCGGCAAATCAAACAAACGTTAGGAAAACTTTATTGCCCGGTCACCCAGCGTAGCCGAGCGCGCGCGCGTTAATGGTGCGACGTTAAATGATGCTTGCACTGTTGTTGGCGTCGCTGTTACATTTGTTATTACTTTTGGCCAAGCTTTTTCTTGTGATGCGCGTTGCTGTGTGAGATAAAAAAGAAATTTAACTGTTTTTGCTCATAGTTCGCAATGGATTGTGATTTTTTTGTGACGTATAAAGTTATATATAAATTCTTTCTATATTTTCTAAAAAGACTATTTTTCTAGCAGAGTCCGTAACATGGCCAAACTAAGACTCCTTTTTGGGAAAAAGCTAGAAAAAAGGAAAGGAAAACAAAAAAATTTGTGTTGAACAAAGTTGAAAATTTTAAAACATCTTTTTCATAATATTTTTACAGAAGTTTTTGCGTATAATCTGTACGGTACATAATTTCTATCTTTCTTATCAATTTTTTCTTGTAATCTGTAAATTAAAATGATCATAAAGGCTTATTATTAAGTTTTTCAAACGATTTCAAATCCTTTTCTATAATTTATTCTATTTTCTCTCCTCAATTTATCTACATACTCATAATAAAAGTATTTCATTTTATTAATTTTAGTGATTTCCATCTCATATTCCATTTTAAGCTGACCTGGAAATTAGAAAATTCCTTCAAACTATTATTCAACTGATTTGATATTAACGCTCTAGAGGATTTAGGGACAAATATATTGGCACTTAAATATAAGTATAGCTTACATGTACAGAATTCATTTTTGCTCAAAATGTTTCACTTTGAACCGCTTACAGTGGGCATAATCATTGAAAAACGATAGTCAAATAAATTATATTATTTGACCATTTTATTGCCTAAGTTTAGGCGTTGTAGTAAAATGTACCGAAACTTACCTTGTCTTTCACTCTCTCTCTCTCTCTCGACGAGTACCAATTAAAGGAGAAACCTTTCCACAAGAAATACTTTTCCACCAGCACATGGCACACATGGCTTCCTCACTACCTTGCGGCATGTCTTCATCAGGTGATCGATATTCTGCTCACAAACGTGTCGTAGAGCAAGGCAGCGTCTTCGTTCTGATTTGCGAGAAAGCTCTTTGTCAACAGTCATGAAATCGCAGCTAAAACAAACTGCACGTGACAAACACGGGATCGATCTTCGGGTTTCTTTCGCTCGTTCGCAGCTCGGAAACCAAACCATGGGATCACCAGCGTGTCTCGTGGGAGTTAAAATTATATTTACAAGCCGTGCTCTGCATTTCTAACGAGGGTACCTAGCCATGCTTGGGCTTGCCAAGCCAGCTGCGTTCATTTCCCACCAATACCCGTGGAACGGGATGAGCGTTTAATCGTCCCATATCGGATGAAACAAAGTGTCCACCAATTTTTGCCTCTACTCGACGACGGCCCCGTCCTTATTTATGCAGTCGAAAATAAGATATTCCAGGACAGTTTTACCTATGCCACTTTCTCAATTGCCGCTTTTTTTTTTCTTTCTTTCTGTGCCAATTTAACTTTCTACCAGCTGGAATACAGAACAGGTGTGGCGATTGTTATGTAAATTAGAACAACACGAGAAACATACGCAAATCCTTCCCGTACGAACATTGTTACTATCAAGGATTGTTGAACTTCTCCCGGAAGGCCTTTCCTCCCTGGTTCGTACAGCTGGAACATATGAAAATTTAAATCATAGCCATAAGTCTTTTTCATCGTCTACCACTGCACGATAGTCAGTGTGTGTGGGAAATGAAGGTTCAATTGCACGATTCAGAATTAAACGATCGAATAAAGAACGCAACCCCATCGCGCCAATTATCGGTAATTGATGGTTGTACATGTACGATTATTGGATTTTCGCGTGGCATTATGCTGGTGCAATCAAACCTTTTCAACTTATAGTGCTGCTTTATTTCTGATTCGATATTGATTTCTACTTTTCCACACTTATTGGTGGAAACAGGTTCAAAACGGTCGATGAAATGTTGAAGAAAAGTTATTGTAAGAGAAATCGTAGTGAGTACATCAATAATCAGCATTTAAACATCGATATTTGGAGTTTTGCATATAAAAACACCCTCCAACTGCAATGCGCCTAAATGTATGCAATACTGCTGACATCATTATGCCGTTAAGAACATGTTAACATGTTATTAGCGTCTCATAAGCTCGACCCAACGAGTCATTACGTGCGATTGAAACTTTTCACCAGTCGCATTATGGGTCATCTGGTTGGAAACGTTTTATGTCCTTTTTGCCTCCCCGAAAGAGCCACCCCTCACCGAAACGGATGCAATTATTCACGGTGATGGCCCGACCGCCGGACGCTTTTTTGCATGCGTTTTCACCATCCATCTCCTGGATCGGGCAAATTTAGAGCTGGTTGCTTTTACTTCCCACCAAATACCCGATCACTAATCGTTAGCTGCGAGCCCATAAATTTACCACAAATGGGTTTAACCTTTCTGCGTGCTGTTTGTGCAACCTAATATTGGGTGCCACCGGTCGGAAATTATAGCCACTAAGATCGACACTATATATCACCGACTGTTCGAAAAGGTGATATTATATGAACCGCTTTGTGGTACAAATAAAATGTTTTTTTTTTTGTTCTGTCTCTCCGACTGTCTGTCTCTCCATATGGGTGCTGCGTATGAGAACGAACGAGAACTTTTTCAATAAATTCGTAACAGATGCTAGAATGCAAACATATCATCATTGCCAGTGCTTGGGAAGCTTCAGTACTGCGTGTTTGTAAATCATGTCACGTACCAGAAGCTTATTCTAGCACAAATGTGTTGTTTCACACATTCGGAACTGTTTTAAAGCTCCACTGTGGGTGTTAAAAGTACCGCAAAGGGGGGGGAAAAAAGGAAAAGGAAAGCAAATCCTCATAACAAATTTAAGCACTACAAGCACTTCCGGATCGATCGTGTGCCCCCGGGCTCGGTATTTCACGTACCAGAAGCGAGTAATTTATGTCGATTCGAAGCTGCACTTTCACGTACGCCGAAGCAAATACTTCCGCATTATGAGCACACAAGTGCAATACGTACTTGGCACGAGCGATTTATTATTCTTTCCCGGGGAAAAAAAATCCTTACCCGCGGAGTGCCCAAAATCGATAATGACACGTAGTGAATAAATTTTGGAATCTTGCACCGAGCTATTCAATCGCAGTACAAAATGTTATTTCTTTAACGTTCAAATATTTAACTTCCTACCATTTTTTATAAAAGGACGATGGCGAAAATTTCCATTTAACACTATAGAAAGGATTATACTTCCGGCCATTACTTCGTCCAGCCAGGTGAAACTTCTACGATGATTCCTTCTCAAAAATATATCGCGTCCTTTTTGCAGCCTCTTTTACCATCCACAACCCTTATCGAGAGCGTACCGGCTCCGTAAATAAGGCGTAATCCTTTCCTACCGAAAAGTCTAGCCGAAAAGTTTTAACGCGCCTAATTGAGCACCCAAGTACCCTTTGCGCAGCACTCCGCGACAATCTGATCGTTAAACTGTGAACCCACCGACGAAATCCTTCAGTGTAATGGATCGTAAAATGTTTGAGTTGAAAAATTGAAAATAAAATATAATTTCGCTCCAATACGTATGAAGGAATGGGTGGAAAAATGGAAAGGCGCTGAAAAAACTGGAGCATTTTATAGTTGCCCCATTGCGACGGTACTTTTTCACTTCAGCGAATCGACTTCCATTTAAATCGCCGATAGCTTTTGCCATAATCCTCTTTCAGCCCGGTCTCGAACGTTCACCGGTGGACGGATCGTTGATGATTTGTTGTGTTGAGAAGCTGGCCGTCTTTTCTTCCTAATCTTCGTCCCGTCACGCAACACCATCCGGCAAGGTGTCCACCACCGACCGGAAAGCACAACGCCATCCCGGTCGTGGGCAACATTTATTCTTCAACAAGCAGCTCTTTAAACTAACCCGCCGATTTCCGAAGGATTTTCCGAACGGCGCACAATTTATGATCATTATTTATGATGTTTGCCTAGTTTTGCACAAACGGCAGCCAAAGCCCGGCGATCCCATAAATCATTAGCAATTTGTCAAGCAGTCAGCCAGGCCAACCTGTTTTAATGTGACCCGTCCGCGTCGACAGGCGGATGGCAAATAAATTATCTTTCGATTCATTCTAAATTCAAATTAAAACCCATCTGGCTGGACGTTTCCCGAATGGGGCACCGAAACCCGTTGTTGACACTGTGCCGAGCTTGACTGAGGGCTTGAGGCCCCGGCGGACGGCAATAAATATTCAAATAATGTGGAACCATTTTTCCCAAACGTAACTCTGGTTGGCACGTGGTGGGATTCGGTGGCAACCGGAAGGTGGTTGATGAGTAGAATTTTGATGTTTTCCACCACCTTTAAAGCATTCGATACAAACTAATCAAAGGCCGGGCCTGCTTCCCATCCGTACGATCCATCGGATCTCAATCTATGTAGCTGTTTATGTCCTAAAGCTGGACACAAATCATAAATATAATTGCTTCGCTACACGTTTTCCATAAAAACATCAAAAGATAAGGCAACGCCTAGTGAAGGGGTGAAAGTTTTTTTCATGGCTGTAATTAATCTAAACTGTCATTCACAAGTGTTTAATTGCATATATCAAGTCTTTGATGACGATACCGAGCACTGGTCTTCGTAATTAGGTTGTTACTTTGTGACATCATCTCCATGATTAGTACTATTTCATGACAAATCGTCCAACGTAAGGATTAAATCAGATTCAGAGCATGATCGGAGGGTTGATATTATAAGTTGACTCTTTGAGAATCACATCCCCTTTGAGGTTTTCTTCTCCTCTACCATATGACTGTCTGAAATGCCGAATATATAATCAAAAGGGCCAAATTTTCCCACATATATCAAACTGTTTTTATGTTCCAAGGGCTAAGTTTGCTTCAAGCAATCCAATAATTCTTTCCATTTCCTCATACTTTCCTTAAATAGCGCGTTGTGTTGTACTGTTCCTCCAGGCTACACTAAACCTTACATGCACCGATCACCTAATGTCTTCCCCCAAAGGCGATGCACCTTATGATAAGCCGCTGTCTGCTGCACCGGTAGCAAAACGAACGTCCAACTAGAAGGCTACGATTATTTATTATCTTACATCGGTCCAAGCACGAAACTCACACACACCCTGAACGGAAGCCAACTGGAGCAAACGTTGTCCTAGTTCTTCATTTATTTCCCCCGGGTACGGTTCAGCCAAGCCCTTGCCTGGATGCTGGATGAACGATAGAAGTGTCTTTTTCGTTGCCACCCGTAGATCGAAAAACCCCTCCCAAGTTCCGGTACATTGCCAATAAAGTTCAATCCCCACGACACGTTCTGCCGCCGGTGGGAAGGGAAAGAACAACGTACATCTTTACCGCTGGCTTTCGGTCCCGACGAGAATTGGCACAAGACATACTGACTTCTGCACCTCGCGTCGTCGGTACGTTTGTTCGTTGATCTTTTCGCCGTGGGTTGGCCCTTTTTTTTTTTGGGGGTGGTAGACCGAAATTCGTGCTCACTCACTCATCCCGACTTCCAACGTTTCCGATGGAGAATAAATTCATATCAAATCAGTTACCCTTTCCCCGGCCACACCAAACCAACGGGAAGGAAAGGTACATGTACATCCACAACTCGAAAGAGGCCACCCCGAAAGAAGAAGGTTCCTTCCATTCGGCGGATAATCCATCCCGTGCTTCGTTTTAGAACGAATGGGAATGAAAATTTATACCGAAAAACCTCAACTTAGCTGCGTGCTGTGGTTGTGATGTCTTTCAAATCAAGCCCTTGCGTTGCGGAAATGGTTTCTATAACGATATTTAGCGTTGTTGCTCTGGCCGCTGATACGTATCCCGCTACTATTCACGAGCCCTAACGATCGTTTTATATGCTTAACTTCTCCCTTCTGGTACCATACATCCCAATCAGCAATCACCGGCAGGACGTTTGTGTCGTTCTACGAGTGTACGTACGAGTCCTAAAGGATGTGTTTATTATTTTTCCTCCCTTTCTTCGCATTCTCTCTCTGTCTCTCAATTCTCCACCATCACCTCACATTCGTTAATGCAATACAATACGATTTTCTTTCCAACTTCACCCAAACCCGGTGCACCAAAAACGAAAAAAAAAACCCATCAAAATGGAATCGTTTTTCACCACACCGGCACACCGTTGCTCTTTTACACCGTTTTCTTTTCAACGTGTTATTGTTTCAACATGTTCCACCGCCACGACTCGGCATCGTGCGATGTCACCTTTTTGCTAGTTTTCTTCACTACCCTTATCAACGTCCTGACTGAATTTAATCCCCAGTTTTGTACAGCTCTTCATTTGGGAGGGACTTGCCACGGACGTCCTATCGTCTCCTTAAAAATATAAAACCAAACACTAAACCCCCGATTCCAGGACGCCCGAACGGGAGCCGTTTCACAACCGTGTTTCATATCCTGTTCGCTTGTCATTCAGCGAGTTCTAGTGTAGCGCGGTCTTCCCCGCATCCCAGACCGGATCGGCTTCATCTGATCGTACCGTGCCCATGGTTTTCTCTCTCCACAGAACAAACCAAACGACGCATCTCGAATGCCATGAATCTGGTCAAAGTCAACACGAAGCTCTCGAGAGACTAGGACAGAAAGGGGGGTGCCCCGCAGTACGGTTGGTGCAAAAACCCCGAACCAAACAAACGCGTCGTCCATCTCAAGAGACTAACGGGGAAGCAATAAAAGTGAAATGGATGCGCAAATTTGCCCAACGGTCGTGGAAAACCCAAGATATCTAGCGAAGCAGCTAAAATAGATGGAATGTGATTTGTTCGGTTTTATTGGGTACCGAGCAGGAGCGCATTTCCGATGAGCCGCGCGTGTGTGTGTGTAAATGTGTTAAAAATATCATACAAGTTGAGCATCCTTCACCATTCGATATCGATCGTTGAGCGAGACGTGTTGAATGAGGCACCTTCCGGGAAGGAATTCAATGCCATTGGTCATCCTCGCCGTGATACAGCCCGGTTTGCTATAGTCCCTCATTGTTGTTCCTGTTTCTACATTTCCATTTGTTTTGCGTTCGGATCAGCATCAGTTGCCTTCAAAATGTTATGTTCAATATTCTGTCAATGTTCCGCGCCTGTCTGTTCCGATCCTCCAATGATTATAGTGACTGTGGTCATGTTGTTTGGATGCCCGGTTCGAGAAATGTTGTTATTTGTTTGTGAACCTCCCTGTACACAAAACCAGTCCCAGACACTATTAGACCGTGTTCGAACAGGAAATCGAACCTAGCAACCGATTCTTTAGAGTTTAAATACACTAAAAAGCACGGAAAACAGTTAACCGTTTCATTTATGGAATATCAGTTAAATTTGTCAATAATTACATTAAACCAGTCTATAAATAGTATCTCCCGTCAGTAGTGTTCCGTAGTCCCGATCAACATGTCTTGCAACGTAGTTACTTTCTTCCTGCTCGGTGATCCTCCACCTAAGCCTAATATATTAACCATAAACAACAACAGCATCGTGATTAAACTTTCCAGCAATCTAACGACCAGAACGGAACTTTACCCCGGTTGATTATACGTTGATTTATTGACACGAACCAAACAAAACCCCCTTTAAATGGCCACCAAACGCACCAATAGCACGCCATCGTGTTTTCACCAACATAAAAGAAGTTTGTGACGTTCTATGATTTAGTGGCTTACGGGAAACTTTTACATAAGCTTTCGCCACCAGTAAAAGGGACACCAAGCATCGCCATTGGTTACGTGACTCTTGGCGAGGATAGATGAGGTTGTTGTAATATTGTTACAACTATTTATCAAATAATTAGTCCTCATCCTCAACTTTTTTAACATTATTCACAAATTAAAATTTTATTTAAATAAATTTAAATATCAAACTATTACATAGGATCAGGCGAACATTGCATTTTGAAATGACCTAACCCTGCATAACCCTTAATATAGACCCGATTTTTTTAGATAAAATAACAGAGACACCTCTGCCTCACAAAACTTGGGTGGCTTCCCAAAGGGAAGCCACTGAATATATTATCATAACTCCTTTGTTAAATTTGTGAATATTTTCCATGCACTATCGCTCATGAAAGAAGTCCTCTCCACCGACTCACCCCGTTGCAGAATGCAAACAACGTTCTCGACCATTTCCAACTGCAGGTGCAATGCACACTCTGAACCAGTGGGAAGTGTCCAGAAATAGCACTACACCACCCTCACGCTAATCTGAGCTAGTTTTCCTACATTTTTCACTCCTACCATCGCTATGGTTAGGTGAGCTAACATCCTTCACCAAAGTACCGATGGTCAACTTTTTGGCATCGTTTATCACACCACAGGTCGGGAGATAAAAAAAGCCCTCTCAACGGGGTGAAAGGGCAAAAGCTATTCACAACTAATTCTACCAACCATTATCTCACCGGCAATGGTTTTTTTTCCCCGCTCAACCACGACCACACCATCCAGGTCGGACGGTGAAGCATCATTTTCCCGGTACAAACGGGGCTGTAGTGTGTGCTTGGCGAATTCTTTCCAGCGGAACTTTTGTGTACCATGCACGGTGTGGAACTTTTTCCACCGGTTGGAAAGATGAACACATACACACATATGCTATGTTTCGCCCAAATCTCTCATCCAGCCGTATGATAACGCAGCGAATGGAATGTTGTTTCATGCGAGAATTGTTTTTTTTTGCGTCAATTGACCCTCATCCGTTACGAACTCCATCCATTCCGTGGCTGGAATTGGACGCTAGGAAGCAAGCAAGAAAAAAAAATGCCCTATTCCCTACGGAAATGCAGCTTCATTCGGGATATTTTTCACTTCGCGTACGATCGCGATACACCCCGATGAAAGGTACAGTGCTACAAACAGGGCGTCCAAATATTGATTCTGCTGATACGTTCAGTTTTTTGTCCGGTTTTGTACCATTTTTACGCTCCTGCATCACAACTGCTTGCGCAACAGTGTATGTGTGTGTGTGTGTGTCAATATTGAAGCAAAAATGGTACAAATTGCCAACACGAATGAAGTGATCTCAATCATACCCGTGCATGGCGCACGGTGGTTTCAACGTGTGCAGCTGTACTTTACGTTCTTTTATGTGGAAGGTAACGTTCAAAAACGCAGCTAAATCCTACTCGCATAAATACCCCCGCAAGGCACTCAAATCCTGCGTAATTAAATTCATTCACTCCGGCAAACTTCGGTACGTAATTTGCACTGCTTGCCGCCAGAGACGGATCCCAGTGCTGGAGCGAGATTATAAGCTTGGCTTTGGAATTATTTCAGCAAACACGAAATACCTTCCGATTTTCTGTGATTGATGTCGTGAGCTTTCCGGCTGGAAACAGTTCGCCCAGCTGTACATTTTGGCGCAAATTCCAACCGCCGGGATTGGCTCGTTGCTAATAATTCACGGTGCAATAATGAAGCCATATTTCTGATTTACTACACCTTACTAAGTGACAGCAACACGTTCAGGAGTAGTTGTCGCATACTAACCTGGTGCGCTGGTTCTGAGATTTGATGTAAATTTTTAATCGTTCCATAAATAATCCTCACCCTGAGTGTTATACCCACCAGCTAGTCAACATTAAACTCTGGCTCTTTAGATAGCGAATTAAATGTGTGTGTGTGATTGTATGTGTTGCTAGTTTCCCTTCGTGTGCTTAATGTTCATCGATAGTTTGATGTCGTCGTCTAATGCCTTCTAGCATAGTACCCGAGTGTTTGTGTTGTAGTCCTAGATGTACAATGTGCTGTCACACCTTGCCCCCAGAAACACGTGTCTGTGTCTAGTTATGCCAAACCATTTCCCATCATCTCATGTTGCCCGGTTGACATTAACATGCTATTTTCCCAAATCCTCACACACACACACACACGCATTTACGCGCCCTACAGAGAGTCATCAGTTTTAAGCACGCGAACAACATCTCCTTCACCGCTGGCATTCCCTTTAAGTCACACCTTATCGGCCTGCTTAAAGATTAAAACAAATTATCACAAATCTCCACCACGCTAAGCTTCATCATAAATTAACTACACGCACTAGCGTTTTATCGTCTCCTGAAGCGGGCAATTGGGTAGGAGGCAGCGTGCTTTTCTCATCATGAAACACAAGACAACACATTAACGCATCACTTTCCTGAAACGATCTCTCCAATTTGGAGTGATTTCTCAAACGATTTTGGTTCCTACGCGTATTGTGAAGAAATGGTTCATAAAATCATCCTAACAAATGTACTTTGGATATATGAATTACATACATTTGGACTTTGTAAGGTTCTCCCTAAAGGTTTCAATACAAAGCGCCAAAATGTATGCAATCTAAACGACACAAGTACCTTCATATTACTTTTTGCAGCCAATTATCGTCCTGACATCGTTTTTACAAATGTTTAGTGTGACAAGACACGATTTCCGTTCCACTCGAATCCTTTCCAATAATTACATTATATAATTGTACTCTTTAAATAGCTAAACATTGTCTGTGTTTTACGTATGAATGGATTTGTCCGTATTTTTTTAAATCATTTACTGATCCGTATAAACATTGATGTTAGTATAAACAAATCATTAATTCGATTTCGCACTGTCCAACAGTCCCCTTGTTCAATGTAGATCCTTCTCGTTGGGTGGTTCGAAAACAGAAATTTCCTCAGTTGTGTCACTGTTACTTCTCCTTAGTGATTCGTTTGATGTTCCATGTTGGCATCCTTCTTTCGGACCGTGTATCTTCTCTATCTCTTCAACCTCACTCTCTCTCTCTTTCTTTCTCTCTATCTCTCTAGCATCTGTTTGATGGTTTGATGATTGTTTGTAGCCATTTCAGGCATGTTGTTTACCTGTGTTTCCTATTTCTCCCCGACCTGCCCCCCAAAAATGGATTCCATTCAATTTGTCACTAATTTTGTCTGACTGCTTGTCTGACCCACCCATACCAGGTCCGATCGGTGCGAGCATCGTTGCGATGTGCCCGAAAAACGTTGGCCTGCACACCAACCCAGCCCTCGCCATGTGCAAGCCAACGTTCGAGGTGCGTCCACCGAGCATTGTGCCGACGCCGATGATGCTGGTGCCGCGCGATTCCAGCTACAAACCGACCGTCACCACACCGACGTCGAACAGTGGTTCGGGACCGGGTACCCTAACGGCACTCACCAACGCCACCAGCACCACCAACAACAACAGCACGACGGTTGCCAACAACAACAGCAAGCCTGCCAGTACGAACGGTGGCAGTGGGGTCGGCGTGAAAACGATCGCCAACAGCAACAGCCAGTGCAACATCGTCAAAAGTACCAGCGGACAGCTAGCGAACGCGGTACTGAAGAGCAATGGTACCACCGCGAAGGAGACGGCCGAGGAGAAAAGTTTTCTTTGAGCGTTTGTGGCCACCATCGTCACCGTCATGTATGCACCGAAACGCCCGAAAGTATGCAATCGCCAAGCACCGCCAACGGAATGCCAAACACCTAACAACCAGACTCAACCACACCGTACGCGTAAGCCATGTAAATATGAAACCATGAAAGCTCGTTGTATATGATACTTTACCACCAGCAGAAGTTGGTGTCCGTTCTATTTCTCGTACTTAACAACTCACCAACAAATCAAAACCCAACTCGTGCTCCGAATGCAAGTAAAAGTCCGTACGTGTACGTGTGTTTACGTGTAAAATAATTGTCTCAAAGCTCAAGAGCACTTGCTAGCGTAAGAGTACAGTACGTTCGGCAGCTTTGGCACCGAAACGGTGGTTCAATTTTCAATTATGCCTTTTGACGCTTCGACAGCCCCACACAGGCACAGCAATGACACGCATATTTTTAACTCAACTATGTATAAAAATGTAAGCGATGCGCGTATAGAAATAAATGTGAATATTTTAACACTGGTACGCTCTCGAACGCTCGATGCGCTGCAGTGCTTCGTTATGGTGCTTTGTTTTACAATTCTTCTTGTGCGTTTTCACACAAAATAAAACGATGGAATCCCACTGTACAACACAACCATCCATCAACATTGTGCTAAAAAGGTTTCTCTGAATCGAAAGAATTTTTGCTGTACATTTATATCTCTCTTTTTCGACATTCATCCTACCGATCGGTTTTTGTGTTACATAACTAAATATTTTGGAACAATAAATGCATTGAGTTTAAAATAAACACAAAAACACCTAAGCTCTTCAGTCTAAAAACAACCTTGTGTTAAGAAGCCTCTAAACAAATTGCAAAAATTAAGAAAACAAACACAGAATCATAAGCGTTGAATGTGATAAAAGTAGATTTAAAATATAAAAAGGCAAAGGTAAACCTTGTGTGGCAAACAAACCAAAACAAAACAACAACAAAAACCAATTGTTTCAAATGTAAAATTTACTACTTGGCTAAGTAATAAATAGTAATAAACAATCTAGCATCAACTTGATCCTCTTACCAAGCTCGAGTGTGCGATATACTTCAGATGCAAATGCATTCAATTAATGTAAATCAAAACAGAATCAGCAACAGCAAACAAGGAAGGAAGAAAAAAAGCACTAGCACCATCGTATGCAAGTGACAGGGCGAAGACAGGCGAAAAAAGTTTTACTTACCGAGTATCACTGTTAAGAAATTATGAAAGCTTAACGTAAACAGATTAAAAACAACAAACACTAAAAGAAAATATGCAAAACGACAGACAATGCGATTGCTTGCTGCAATTCCGATGGAAGTGATAGAGAAAAATGCCATAACAAACAAATTCATCCAAGGAAAAGGAAATGAATGAAGGGAAAATAAAATCACACGATGACACTTCACGAGGAAGCATTAATCGAAAACAAAAATCAAGACGACAAAAAGCATTGTCATTTAATGTTTTTCTCACTCCCGTCACGACACGGCTGCCACGGTTCTGGCAGCAAAGAAATGAAAAGTGAATGAAAAATATGAATCGCCAAGCAAACCAAACATGACAAATGCAATTTTATTTTGTTTTCGTTTCGGTCCGTTTTATTGTGTTTACCTATTTCTTTCCCATTCGGTGGATGTTTATCCTTGGGGAATAAATCCGATTTATGCCGTTCTGTTGGTAAGGAAGGTCAGTTTAAAACAAAAAAGCTCCATAGACACTGGGTATTTTTCGATGTTGGAAAGAAATCATCAAACTGAACGCTGAAATACGGTTATGATAAGCTTTCTCAACCGAAGACGGATGCTCGGAAGTGTTGAAGAATAATGCACACAACAACACAAAAGAAAACCGATAACGAAAATAAAAATAAGTATCACAAATGCTACGTGACAAAGTGGGCGTTGTTTCTTTTCAGCACTTTTGGATGCCTGTTTAACTGAGAAATTCTTTCCTATTTTCCATTCCAATGCCTGACTGTTCGTTACACCTTAATTGTTTGCACCCTTTTTTTCTCTCTCTCTCTCGC
Organism: Anopheles marshallii; assembly: GCF_943734725.1. Lineage (NCBI taxonomy): Eukaryota > Metazoa > Arthropoda > Insecta > Diptera > Culicidae > Anopheles > Anopheles marshallii. The sequence continues at coordinate 17,063,551 of NC_071327.1, forward strand.
AGGATATGTTTTTCGAATTCATTTCTCCGAAAGGATTTTGGGGGACTATTTTCTTGTTCCTAAAAACAGCTCCTTAAGCATATTTCTGTTTATAAACCATCCGAACCCTCGGCATGGTGTTCGTGCTGTTGGCTTACTGCTTTCAAGATTTATGCTCGTTCTCCCACCCCCACCACTCCCTGGATGCTTCAATCTGTGCTTCCTGCACAACAGGCACATTAAAATCGTACTACAATGAATTGTGCCCTTTTTGCCTCCATTTTTCCCAGCTGCGACGGTGTTCTTTGGATCCTTGCACTTCCAGCCCGTACGGTTGCAATCTTTTCACGGCGGAGGTCGAAGTGGGTTTGCTGTCCCACTTATTCGTCCTCCCCCATCCCAGGGACAGCGCAAGCTCGGTGGTAATAAAGTACGAGATTAAAATTTCATTCTGCACAAGAACATCAGCGTGTACCATTGGAAATGCTCCGTTTCGTTTCGTTTCTGCAATGGACACGGCGATAGCCGCCGCAACAACTAAAGTCCTTGGAACGATGGAGCAGGTCGTTGGAAAACTACATGGCACAAATTGCACTAGCGCTCGCCGTTTTTTTTTTTTTTTTTGTTCATCCTTTCTTTCGTTTTGAGTATATTTTTTGAACTCGTTGCTCAAAAAGCCATCCCGGTAGGCTCTCGGGTCGGTACAAAAGTTCATAAAGAAACCATTAAACTCAAGTCAATTGGAGAAAGTTATTCCCATTTGCGAAACCCCGGTCCCGGGCACCGGTTCGGTACGGTTCCATTCCCCGCATGGAATTAAATCAGAACGAACGATACAACCCGGACCGATCGGACGTTGGCTAGCAAAGGCGGCTTGGAACCGGCCGGCCAATCGAGAGTGGTCCAATTTTGTCGCACAAGTGATTATGTTTTTGGGGAGATGAGTAACGTGCCGGAAGTTTAAAAGAAAAAAAAACGAACGACACTGAAAGCGAGCAATAATGTCAACGGTACAACGGTTTGTACGATCAACTGGGGAATACAATCAAGCAATCAGGCGAGTGTTTGAACTTTGCCACTGCCAAAGGTTAATTAAAACATTTTCATTACAATAGTATATTTGCTCGCTTGCTAATCTCTGTATGGGAATTGTTTTAGAATCGTAAAATACGTTAAATTTAAGGAAGAAAAGTCACTTAATTTAACACTTTTTCAGGAAAAAGAGAATATTTTATACCAACCTTCCAATTGAACTTTCGTCTAGTCCATAAACCGTACCGTGTTAACCCAGCCAAGGGAATCGTTTTTCATGGTACCACTTCAACCGCAAACATGAAATTGGATCAGAAAGCTCGCACGACCGACCTCCCCCCTCCTTCATCGATACGACCTTTATGACAACGGAATGCTCTTAACCTACATAAACCGCCACAATCAATTGTTTCACGGGCTTTCCTTCCGTACCGTGTGTATATATATGTATCCCTAAGGTAAGTTGAAGTGATAGAAATTATGTTTTACGGCAACCCATCACATAAAGCTCGATTTCCCATTCGCTCGCATCGTTTCCGAACCGGTCAATTCGTTCCTGGCCTTCGCTCAAAACCATATTTTGCCCTGCATTAACTTAGGCAGTGTCATAAAATACGGTGCTAACACTGATGCACAGAACAACTCTTTTTTATCTATTTAACTATTGACTTACATTTTCATGGCACCGTTTTATTGCACAAAGTAACGATCACGATGGGATGATGAAGTTTTGATAGAAGCGGATGTTGTTATTAAGTCGTTAGATGACACATTTGTCCAGCCACAATCTGAAAAGAACCCACAGCTACAGCTAAACAATATATTGATCTTAATGCGTTCAGCAGTAACACTTCGCGCCGTAATGTATGCAATTTGCTTTACAATTTAGCATTTTAACACATTTTGCATATTGTTATGTTTAACTAATGATTTATTTTATTTTAACTCGTACCGTCATCTACAATCTGTCATTTACATCTATAATTACAATTGGATAAACCCCACCTTGATAAGAAATTCTTTTCTTAAAACTGATTCTATACATTTCAGCAGCTTTCTACCTATTGTCGAAGAAGAGATGGAGATCTATCTGGATGTGTGTGTATTTTCAATTCTATCTGGAATATGATTCAATATAAATAAAACGATTGAAATGCATTTCAATAACACAAAGTAAATACAAGCGTACGATAACCAGTTCCTAGAAACATGATGCTCCTTTCTTACCTACTTATTTTTTAACCTTACTCTCTCATATCGCTCTCGTTCATGGCAAATAAATACGCTTTTCACATTCACGCAAATACCACCTATTTTATACAGAAACAGAACTCTCTTCTCTTCCACACACTAACCACAGGCACTAACCACCGCAAGGAATTTGATTGTACCGTATACACGCACCCAAGTTGTCCTCGGGGCTACCCCTATCGATTCCTTCGCCAAAGTGAATTCCCAACCGAAACGGTGTTACTGATGTTTCCACCCGGCACGGTGACACACCCGGCGGACATAGTGAGTTTCCACAGTGTACCGGCCGGCAGGTGGGTAGATCACCCATACCAACCCCGATAAAGTCTTCCACGATGCACGGTAACGTTATTCGGTCGAGACAGTTGATGCCCTCGAACTGTCGCGCTTGCCAGTCCCGTTTCGACATAGCACGACCCTTGCGTCGTTTTGGACTCTTCACCACCTCATCATCGTCGTCGAAGATGCTGCGGGAGAAAAAGGATGGGAAGAACCCGTCAAAGAACCCACCCCCACCGGACCCTTCCTCGTCAGCTGCTGGTTCGTCGGCTGCTACTTCGGGTTCCTCCTCGGCCGGAACTGGTTCATCCGCGGCCGGTTCTAAATCGGCTGCGGGTGCTTCGGGAGATGCCTCCACTATTGGATCGGCGATAGGAGCTGGTTCCACGGGGATGTCGGCAGCTGGTGCAAGTGGATCGTCCGCCAAAGATGGATCTGAGAAGGGTCCCGTTCCGGAGATGGGTCCCCCAGGACTGCCTGACGGTGCGATCCCACCCAGTGGGCCTCCTCCTGCTCCACCTCCGAGCGATCCTTGTCCTGGTCCAGAACCTGGTAGCCCGATGCGGAAGGACTGATCATCGCAAGGTTCGTACGATACCGAACACATTCCTTTCTCCTGTCGAATACATGCTCGATAGTTGTGGTTGGCTAAGTAGCGTCCATTTTCCGCAAAGTTAAACGTCTGTATCAGACCCTCGGTGCCGGTGAAGTACTGCATACAACCGCTCGGCGAACGTTGACTGAATGGTATCTGTGACACACGGATCTCCCACAGCCTTTGGGCGAACGAACGCGACGCAAAGTTCATCTCCAGCTCGATCTGCTCGTCGGCGCGACTCTTCGGACTCAGATCGTAGTACAGATGTTGGCCCGAGTTCTGGCCACACAAGTCAAACGGGCTGATGCCTCCGATCAACCTGAACAGATCGCCTTCACACACTCCCGTACGTCGATTCGGTTGTCCCTGGATCAAAAAAAAGCAAAGCCGGTTAAAAAGCTTCGCCGTACACAAACCACAAATCGCAAAACTTACCAAAGCGAAATGAATGAAATCAAACTTTAGCTGCGAAATGTCGGGATTCATCAGCTTTATCTTAAGCTTGCAGCTTCCAAGATCTTTCGGCACGATGCCGGGGAAAGCGGGCGACACAAAGTACGTAATGTTGTTCACTATCTCCTCGTTACAGGTGGCAACAACTGGGGACGACATTGAAATTCGTGCAGACAATATTGATGGCCCGTGCTCAAAATCCAACCCCGCAATGGGTGGTTCCATACTTACACACACAGCACACACCAAAGCCGAGTGCACACTGACCTCGAGCAGTTCCTCCCTGTATGCGACACTCGTACACGTTCATGCACATTCCCGTCCGGCGGCCATCATCCGACAGGCACTCGTCATCCACCGGCACCGGTAGGAAGTTGAGCACTAGGTAACGGATCGAAAGGGAGGGAAAGACACATAAGGTATCAAAATCCGGCCCGAATGCCCTCCGGGAGGGCGTAGCGTCGTGTTTAACTATTCATGAGCATCTCGTTCGGATAGAGGGGTAATGAAGATATGAGCCCCGATCTGTTTCGTCGACCGAAGGAACCAACGTGGTCGATAGGAATGCAACGACGCTACTTATTTGCACACAGCAAAGGGAAGGATGTGGATGTGCTACACAGCCAAAGAGGGTAAGTATCCTATTTCAGGCTTCGGGATGAAACGATGACACCGGAGGTAGAGTTCATTCGATGCGAGCTAGGAAAATGTCCAGCTCCAACCAGCAAGGCGTCTTAAAGTTCTCGCTACAGCATTGCAAAACTATCACACACTGACGTGCCAAGGACTTCATGGCCCAAACTTGACCTAAACTTTGCATAATAGTACACACAGTACTTAAGTATTCTTCCAAAATAAATGACCCCAGCATGCCCCAGCATGCTCCGTGCCTGCTTTAAATCGGCTTTTCTCCACTAACCTTCGCACCGACCCCCATTATCCCCAAACGGCATAGCCAGCGCCATCTACAAACCAAGGTTCTTACAACCCATTTACGATTACTTCAGCTCGCACCATGGATTATTCAGCACCCAATTAACCACGCCGTTTTTGCACGCCATCCCAAGACGGTCCCCCAGATCGTTTCTGGATCCTACGACGGTGACCGGGTGCAGAGCAAACAAGTGGGAATCATCCTCCATCTTCAAGTTGCCCCATCTTGCAACACCTCCCTGTTCATCATCAGCATCAACCCACTAAGTACCGTCAAGCGGACGGTGAGGGTAAGCTCGTCGTGTGTCTAGAATGTGAACTTACGCTATCCTGTGTGCTATTCGTCCCCGGCACACAACACGGACTTGACCCCGGCAGCCTCCGACGGCAAGGCTGGCAAACTTCGTCCACCCGGTTATGCTCGGGTTGCTTCCCTGCTCGATTCCTGCGGACCGTGTACGGAACGTGTTTAGCTTGTTCAACAGCTAGTAGTACACTGGAAGCATTACACAGGCGCTCCCCAAAAACCCAAACCCCACCCCGACCTGACAGGCCAGGATCCAACTGCAGCTGCAATGCAAACGACCGTCAGTAGCAGTGGTGGGGTTTATTTTTGTTATTGTTTTCTCTATGCCAGCTTGTAGAAACTGCACTGCACTATCGTGTAAAGCGCATTACGTCGTAGTTAGGTACCATCCTTACTTGATGCTTTCTTCCCATTCTGCCCGTCGGTCGTTTGTTAATTTGGTGTCAGATCTGTTTAACCAACTACCAACAACCGCCTCGTCGTGCGTCAAGGAAATATCAACCGCTTTCGGGAGGGCAGATGCTTGCAGCGATGAATATTCCTTCGCCTGCAACCTTGGCTTGGAAAGTTCGTCGGATCTTCGTGTAGGTAATGATTTAACTTCCGGATTCATCCACTGCATTACTTCAGGACGGTGTAGTAAGCTGTTGGAAAGTGTTAAGAGCATTTACTGCAGCAGGGTGTTTGATAAGTAGATGCAGTTCATTTATCGTCGTTAAATGCAACATTCTTGCGGAGTTGCAACATTCACATTAGGAACTGAAACCTATTTTTCATATTTTTGTAACTTTCCTAGTGGTTTTCTTCTCAAGAATCAACACGATCGCATCGCGTTAGATGTATCAATCAAAGTCTTAAGTCGATGCATCAAGTGCTGCCTGAAGTTTGATAATAAACAAAATCTCTTTGAGGAGCTGGTGGAGCTTATCGTTGCCGCTAAATTTTGTCCCACAGTCACCAATTTTCTACAGTGTGCTTCAATTTTTGTCTCTATTGCATTAGGTTGTGACAGTGCACATTCATTTTCGCATTTAAATCATTTAAATTGTCACTTATTCATGAACTGTTTCCTCTAAATGAGAACTAAAGATAAATGCATGTGAAAATAATGTGATCTAAGGACAATTATATCATCACAATAAATTTAAAAAAAGGTAAAAATTGTATTTAAAATATTGATTTAACTATATGTTTCTCCCATTAACTACCGATACTAAATTCAATTGTGTGTGGGTTGGTAATTTTTATAGAGCTAGAAGATGATGCGTGAACCTCAAATGAAAACTTAACATTCTATCTCTTAAATCCCTTTAAGTTATGATAACTGAATAGAACTCATATTTTAATCGCTCTATTGATTAAATTAATTTAATTTATGTTCTACATGTTTAAGACTCTAAAAAAGCACATTTTTAACCTAAATAGAAAATTTATTACTTCATACATACAAAGACATGCAAGATTTCGCAGCAATGACTGTAAATTCCAACAATGTTCAAATAAAATTCCTTTCAAGCGTTGCGTTCAAAGCTAAGAAAATTCCAATAAATCTGCACAGAGGAATTGATTCATATGGGCATCTACATGCCAGAAGAGAAGGTTAAGGAATTAGACAAGGTAAGACAAGGTAAGGTTGCATTAGAACGAATTAGACACAAAATCAGCTCTTAAATCTCAGAATCTTCAGCAGGTCTTCGGAATCTGGAGCGCCAAGCAGTGAGTGCATTTTTCCCATACCAAGTAAATACCTTTCTTTTCTAGGAAATTTGTTTCCCGTAGGAAACATGTTTAAAAATTTTAATATAAGATGATGAATTCAAATTCTAATAACTCAATCCTAAGGATATTCAGAATGTATCTCGTGGTTTTTAAAGGTTTAATTACATCATAAAACATATACTGTAAAACTTAGTTTCTCTTTCAAATCTCTTCAGATTAATGTGTGTTAAATTACAAACATTTTCTCTCTTTAAAACACACTTGCAGTGCCAGTTGCTAGGCAACGACTCTTTAGCCTTTTACCCATTTGATTCATTCGCTTGCGAAGAATGCGACCTTCGTTCGAACTTCCAGAACTTTCGCTTGAAGGTTGCAAATGCTACGCTGCTATAAACGCTCAACCACGTCAAACCAATCGATGCAATCACGCTGCAATTATGTTGTTACACGAAACAAGTTCCCGCACACTTCCTCCAGCTCATCCTGCCAAGCCACAACCGTTTTGTTCCACTACCACACATATCGGAATCCGGTTTCCCCTCGCGCGCCAGTACCACTTTCTCTCAACCCTTTATCCAGATGCGCGAAGGGCACATCATCTCGCAATGACAAAACCCCGAGTAAGAATTCCTCCACTCCATCAGCGAAAAACTTTCACTCGGTACAGTTTTAATTTACCTTTCGCGGAACGTCTTCGTGTTTGTGTGCCATCGTCCCGTTGCCGGCTTGCGTCACCATAGAAGGAAGCGACACCCGTCGGTTCGCCGTAGCTGTACCGGCTTCGACGTCTAGCTCCGGAACCGGTTGCCGCGGAACCATTGAGGCGGTTCGAAACTGGGTCAAAGGAATCGGTCGACCTTGCCCCTGACCGTACGCCCGCCCCGTCCGTGACCGTGGGAGATCCCCAAATGTCGTACGTCTTCATCGATGGCCAGGATTTGGCGGCGAGCGACGGTGCTCCGGCACAGCCGGACGGTCCTACCACGAGACCTAAAAGTACCGTGAGCAAAGACAAAGGAAGAGTTGACCTCAAACCGGATGTGATCCTTTTCCTTCGCTTTCGAGTCGAAGCTTTTCCGGTGGTCGTTTGCGGTGTGTTCATGCTGACGATGCTTTAAAGTCGGCGTCGTTGTGTACAGAGGGCCAGGAATTAATCGTGGGATGTAAAATTTTGGAGCTACGCTTTCAATACGTCCGGCCCATTCAGGCCATCCTGGGTTTCGCTCGGAGTGTTTTCATTTGTGCCGTAGAGTCACACGACTTTGCCGGGTTTTGCACATAATTAGGAAATATGGCGGGAGGCTAGATTGACTTGATGACTATTCACAACACCAACACCCGGGCTAGCGTACGAAGCGGACACAACTTTTATAGGTCACACAAACTTTGCACCCGAGTTTTGCTCGTGATATTTTTTTACCATTACACCATTAACTTAGCTGCCCTAATAAACACATAATATGAGGCACATTTATATTCGTGCTGTACGAAGGATGGCTTGAGCACACTATAAGCCCGTTCTATTCCGATCGTTTGGCATTAATTAGGATTCAGTAGCTTTAATAATTTGATTTGTTTTTAAGGACCTTTCGGCATTTAAAAAAACGTTTCACACTTCACAACCGCGCACACTTACACAGTTGTAGTAAAACATTCACACATCGCCACAAATGCTTAAGGAATATTGTTTCAACTTTCGTGCAAATAAAAACCACACAGTAGAACTTTTGACCTGCACAACATTCCATCGGGGAAAACAATTTCCTTCGTGGCGCCTTGCGAGTGAAAGGAAATGTATCCCTATGTTCTGTACCAACATACAAATATATTCACACACCTACACACACATACACACGGCCGCATGGAAACTGTAACGCACGGATAGGCACCGTAAAGTGAATGCATAAATTATGGCACTTGCATGTGATGAAAATTTGCCTCGTCCTTATCGGGGCCCGACGCCTCGACCAGTCTCGTAAGCGCTGGGCTGATGGGAAATGTGCCGTTGGAAAAAAAAACGGTGGAGAGAACAATTTTCAGCTCGTAAATTTTTCGCAAACACACTAACACAACACACCGCTGTTGGTTGGGTTGTTTCTCTTTTTTTTTATTTCGACAAAAAGCCGCTTCTCGATCCCATAGCCGTCTTTTTTTGTTGTTGCTTTGTTTCAATTTGTTTTCGAATGGAATTTTATTAAAATAAAACATGTTGACATGCCGCGGCCGTGTTGGTTGATTTTCGATTAATTTGGCAAAAATAATTGCATTCATATGCAAATTGGTTGATTAAATTGTATTTTACATGAGTTGGGGTTGGGCATGCAGGGATTGGATCACCATGGTTGTAAATTTGGATGATGAATATTGAACTCATTGCCCAATTTCTGTGAAATTTTTTTGTTTAAATTGCCATCGCGTAAAGGTATGCAATCAATTTATACTGCTGAACAGTCTTAGTCTGTTAGGCATGAGTAGAATGATTTGTCATTATTCGCGACGACATTTAACATTTAAAAGCTTCATAAACATCTGTCCGAAACTAGCGACCAAATGCTAATAACAAACGTTTTGCATACTACCAGGCGTATTGCCAACAATACACTATCTATCTGCACCACAAATCAGACTGAGTCTACTCAATTTTTTAAATATATTCACTATAATGTATATCAGTATATGTATAGTCTTTTATTTGCAACAAGGAAACAACTTCATCAATTAATCACCAATTAATTACACTTTCATCGACCTCCAATCAACAGTCCAAAGTGGCAATTATTTCAAGAAAGCATTAGACACGAAGCAAACTTTTGAATGAAGCTGCCATCTTTCCCGTTGGTTGTCTTTATCCTTTTACTTCCTTCTTGCTTCACGTAAAATTGTCACTTTCGTACGTTCATTATTTCCCTACCGGCAGTATCGGCAGCATCTTCCTCCCCGACTACGGGCGGTTTGCAAACCAGCACGCAAACCGACTTGTGGCAACAAACTTTCTCCAATTACTGTACGCCAACAACCAGCCCGTCTGTATGTGTGCATGGGCGAGAGTTTGTCGGATTGTGAACCCCGTGCGTGTTTGTCAGAAGTTGGTCATTCGCTGCAAGCACACTTGTAACCCACAAAATTAATGTCATTTTAATCACTAACCGCGCCACTAATGCCAAGGTTACGGCCCATTCTTTGCTTATGCCCGCATGTTTTAGAGGACGACAGGGGAAGAAGACTTGGAAATGATCTCAAGATGTCACAAGAAGCTCTTTAATGCAACTATGTTTGATCTTTAATCTTAAAAGCTAATCCCTCTTCTTAATAATTCCACAAATTAATTCAACACAGTTTTTCACTTTATATCGTTTCACACGCTCATTAAAATGTACATAAAACTCCGCCCCATTAACACCTTCATTCATTAGCGGAATGAGATAATGCACCCGATGCACTTGCTGCACTTAATCTTCACAGCGCCGTGCGCGAAACAAACCTTCCGCACGATCACGATCGCATCCGACCAACTGCACACGTCTGCTTCAGACGATCACTTAAAGCACACTCCCCAAAGCTAACCGTTCGGCGATCACTTTCATGCGCCTAGCCATCTTCGCCATCTCGGAGAAAGAGATCTTTCCTTTTCCTCGGCATGAATCATACTCCCCACTCTCGCCGGAACGAGTCACGCGACCATGGAAGATTAAAGATCACCATCGAGACATTTCTGTGTTTTTTTTCTTCCTTTCTGTAGCTTTTGCCTCAGGCTCAAGGGGAAGGTCAAATGTGTATGCTCACTACCGTTTGCAGCTCGTTAAGAGAGGTTAAGCAGTCGGGCATACACGGTTACACGGTGGATACATTGTGCATGGCGTATGGTTGCTGCACTAAATAAACTTCTTGAAGCCGTTGAGTGAGATATTCCAACAATGCTTCGAGTACTCTCGAAATGATTTTGGAGAGCTCCATGTCATGTTAACAGCACCTAAGCTTTTGGTTTTGATTGGAATATAAATTCATTATTCGATCTACCAGCTGCTTTCGACTCGGTGGAGTTGTTTTACGTTAACTGCAGTCTTAAAAATAATTAATCCCTGTTGTAAATAACGGAAATAAATCTATAAAAATAAGAGCAATCCTGGTCACGGCACCACGACATATTAACCTGTTTTGAGAAGTCCTATTTTAAAAATTTTACATTTCAAATGGACTACACTTATACAATTTATTAAGAAAAAATTACAACTCTTACAGACGCTCTCACAAGTTTGACAATCTGCATTATGTCTCTTCTAATTTGCAAATTTAAATTCCATTACATTGCAGACATCTTTTTCATCACGGCCCACCCGTAATACGCCGTACTGCAAATGATAAACGAGCGCCATGCGTCATCATTTGATCGATCGGCGAAGGCGTCACTTTGTCGTTAATCTTTTCCCTTTTCGCCGCCCGCCAACACACAAGACGGTTGGTTTTAGCGATCGGAAAATGAAACACATTCCGGCGCACAGCTTTGCAGGGAGAAACCATTAACCAACCCTTCGGTTGGGCGAGTCATCGACCTTTTCTGGTGTTTTAGTGCTTTCCCTTCCTTCCGCTTTGTTCACACTGCACGTTGGCGTTCCATCGCGTACGGAGGTGTATATTCAACCGTTTACATGACCCATTTTTAATTTTGCTACAGTTTTCTTTCAAACGAGGAAAGCACACGAACGGATTTGTCCGTTAATCTTGTTGCTGTGGTGTAAAGGGCATATCAACCCCCGGAATATCGAGGCGAAGACACCAAGCGCACAGCGGGCGAGAGCGCAGGTTGAAAAATCACACAAGCATACGTTATACCCGTCCCTATGACCTATTGTTTACTTATATGATTAGCTAAGACAACAAACCGATACCCAAGTGCAAAACAACGGAAATAACAAAAACCAACTCAAAAAACCAAGAAACAGAAGCAAAAACTAACACACATCGAGATGGGCAAAGAAACCGACAGACCCACTAACCACTAATCACCAACATGATCGCGAGCTCGGAAAGGGAATTATCTTCGTCTGATGTCTTCGTCTTCGTGCGAACACCTTCAATTGCATCTTTCTATTTTGCTTTTGCTTCCTCCGGCCCTCCCCTCCTACCCGACCGTACCATCTCACGCAATTCCAGCGGTATGTAGTAATTTCACTTTTCTTTCAATTTCTGGTTTTCATCAGCCAACCATCGTGGTGCGGGCTGGTACGACGCCGCACCAGCCTGCGCCATGCGTTACAGGTGGAAAGTGTTTCCTATCCGACTGTTTACTTCGCAGCCACCGCATGTTTCTAGCCGGAGAGGGAGGGCCTCCTTCAAAGTCTCTTAAACGAAAGTCAAGTGCCCGTGGCAAGCAAACACATGCCAACAGTTTGTCGGGTGTGACACGTTTGATGAACTGATCTCGGCGCGCTTCAAGAGGTCGTATGTCGCTGGCGGGTCGCAGCGACCGAGAGTTTCCATCAATTTATCCTTCATCACGTTGCTCGGGTGAGACAGGATGGAAAGGTGTGAAAAACATTATCCAGAACGGCCCCCGCGGGTCAGAGGTGAACGAAAGTGAGGAGCTGGGGGCATTTCCTGACGAGTTCCTACCATGAAGGAAACGAAAAGTACATTTAAGAGTGCCTGAGAAGTGTTACTATCAGTGTAACTATTCCTACGCAATTTCACTTATCAAAATTACTTTACTAATATAGTATTTTATTGATAAATCATTCGTTGTGTTATGAATTTATTGTTTTAAACGTAAATTCACCTGTTGAAGACGGGCCGGCCCGATTATGTAGGTGGTATTAATAAAAAAAATGAGTGTAAATAATCCATCAAATCGCTATGCCAAGAACTTTAATGTTGTAGCATAGTTAATGTTTCTTTACAGTTTTTTATCATATTTAGGTTTTTTATCAAATTTTAAAATTTGCTTGAAATGATTTAACATTTGAGAAATTTTCTTTAAACGTACGTCGCTCTCTCGATTGCAGCACCAATCTGCTCCAAGTGGGCAAGCTTAGAACTAAACTTCTCAACATTCGTACAGCGCCATCTATGAGTGAGAGTTAACAGATAAATTTGTGGTTGTTCTAATGTGATGAGCGCAACCGTCGTTTTTCAAACAAAAACATGGAAATTCAAAATTCACGATGATTTTGAATTTTTTACTCGTTGGCCTTTAAAAATGTTGATTCTGTGTGCATGGGAGAAACGTCTAGGAACTCTTCTTGGGAGGGATACCGAGTTCCTACAAAACCTCGTTCATGAGCAGGCATTTCGCTCATACTCTAGATTTGCCAACTGCGGAGATTCTACTTTTTTGCAAACATATCAAAACATCGATGTGATATAATAAAGAATAAAACAAAGCGATTTCCAGCTGTATTTTATGCCATAACAGTTTAAGCGTTTAATAAAGATAATAAAATAATAATCATAGCTATACGAAAAATACACATTTACGTACGTATGTATATGCCTGCGCATCGGAAAGCATACATAAAACAACACTAACAAAGAAATCATAAACGTATGTAGCTGTAATTATCGCGAAAATAGCGCCTTTCAGCGAACTCCACCACGTCCCCGTCTGTACATGCATTGCGATACTTTTCATTTCAACCCTCTCGTATATGTTTCGCATATCTATTTCTTACCAAAGAACAGCAAATACGACACCGAACGTGTTAGAAGGAAAATAAAAATAAGCTGTCGAATTGAACAGGACCGCCTAACGAGATAACATCAAAACATAGTTTACACGCGCTCGATACTCGCTTTTTACATCCCGCTGCACAAGACTTAAACCGCGATGGCCTGATAAACGGGTGGCCAGTGTACATAAAAGGCGTTGCCGCTTGCCGCATAACCGACGATAAATATCTAACACTAAAGCTTGTACAACTTGTCCATCCCGATAAGCGGGATTCACCAACACGCACATATCAGCCGGTGAAGGAGCGGGAGAAGAGAGCGCAAGGATCAAAGGATGTGAACGAAAAGACGTTTTGATAACCATTTCGATCATCATGCATCGTCATGATGTGCGAGGAGAGTGGATTTTGCTTCGCACGCAAGATCGCTCTCGAAAGCACACCTCAAATCACCGTTCCGTCCTGAATCTACCTGCCCTTTCTTCCCTTCATCCACTCACCCACCCAGGGATGTATGTGAATCGAGTTCCGTGCCCTTTATCATCCCTTACCTGCTTCCTTGTGAGCCATTATAATTAATTTGTACATCGTCCTATTTGAAATGGGGAGTACGCGCCTTATACAGTGAGCCTCAGAGTTGAACAATTCCCGTCGAGTCATCCCTAGACGTGCTGATCGATACCGGTATTGGGAGCGTCTTCCAGCTTACGCCACACCACATTGCACATCTCGCGCACCAGTGCCTTCTCGCCGTCGTCCAGCTGATCCGGTGGTGTGTTGCCGATTCGTTCTCGTTCCAACTGTTCGCGTACTTCCAGCACTTGCAGAGCCCGCACGACTGCCTCGGGACGTCCGGAAATTGGATCGCTGGACGAAGAAGTTGTCACCTGCACCTGGCCACCACCGTTCGTGGTTGTGCCGGGCGTTGTCGCACTGTTGTTCAGCACTACCGCTCGTTCCTCCTCTAGCTGCCGTATCCTAGTCTCGAGGGCCCGCACGTACTGGAGCGTCTGATCGCTTAGAGTCGATCGCATGTTTAGATCCTACGAAAAGCGGGGAAAAGATAGCTTAGAATTCTTCCAGGGGAGACTTTCAGATATTGCAGACAGTCAACTCACCATTCCGTTGCGTCCAAACTGTGCGATGTTGTGCAGGTTCTCGTCCGCATTCGTGCTCGAACTGCTGCCATCACCATCGTCCCGCAAAGGTACGGCATTCGCCGAGTTACCGCAGCTGGAACAGACGACCGCCGTACGACCACCTGTATTGTTCCGTTCCTCGTCCAAATACAGACAGAGCTCTTTAAGCTCCAGATTGTCACGAATCAACTCCTGCTGCTTGTCATCCAGCTGTCTCAGTTTTGTCTGCACAACGAAAAAGATGCACGTTAGTATCACTGGATGTTAAGGTACTCCTGGCCTAGACATACCTGATAAGCCGAGACTTCCTGTCGCATAACGCTCGCCGTGTATCTGCCAAACCTCTGCCACTCTCGGGCCAGCTTGCGTCCCTTCTGCCGATCATCGTCCAAGAAACAGCAAAGATCGCGCAGCTCCTGATTGTCATCACTTAACCGCTGATTAGCCTCTTTCAGGGCCCTCAGCTCTGCCAGCAGATTCTGTTATTGTGAACGAGAGAGGAAAAAAAAGAAAGCGGATATTGTATGAATAAACAATAAGACTCATTAAACGGTTTCGAAATTTGTCCTTTGCTGCTTGTTTTTATAGTTCCACCGTAGACATAAAGAAGCTCCTCAATGGTGGACTTAACCTACTTCTGGCGGGAGACGTTAAGCAAACATGTCTTGCCGTTTCGCTTACCCAACCAAACCAAACCCAGTACGAGCTCCGGTGAGCTACATTTAACAGCGAGTCCATCCGGTCGGGCCCATCTTCTCAATCTAACCATGCGTCACGTTTGCGTGGCGATACGCAAAAGCTTCACCGTGGGTTGGCGAAATGGGTCTCCCCGAAAGAATGCGGGTCGTGTCGTGAAAAGTCACGTACGGTGAGACTAATTTACATTTCATTCTGTACCACCGGTACCTCACAGTACGACCGGGGTAATGTCTGTTCCACCCTGCAGCTAGTGCGGCAATTCAAACGTTTCGCTTTTTTTTATTCTTCACTTTTTTCGGGTGATAATGATGGAATCCCTCTTTCTCCCGTTTTTTATTATGTACACTTTAGCTGCTTCTCCTGTGGCTAGATAGATTTCCCTTTATCCACACCACGCCGGCACGCCGTGACGACGATAAAACCATGCCCCGTGAGGGCTGTTTTTGGGACGGAGTGTACTGAGACACACGATACGATCCAAGTGGCGATGATCGTGGGCATCTTGAAGGCGCATCATGATCCATCATTCTTGCCGGCAATTCCTCATACACTCACACACTCACTCACTCATCCAAGATGGAAAATCGTGTGCTTTCCAATTAGGAAATTTTCTTTACGCCGTAACACATGGCGTTGTGTGTTGGACATGGGAGGGGATGGGGATAAGTCTAGCTCCCGCGCATTGCCTTCTATGCCGGGTTGTCGAATGTAGGAAGATATGCATACTTTATGGAAAAACTCCTCTACCAAACTCTGCACACATTCAAACACACACCAACGTAGGAAATTGTCGGCAAAAGGTGCTTTCTTCCGATCTGCCTCCAGGCGTAGAGAAGATCCGAATTCCCTCGCACATGCAGATTGTGTACCACCGGTCGATCATTTTCTGGCTGTTGACCTTTCCCTGGGAGTGGGAGGAATAGGATGATGGAACGGGTTTGGATGGAGGTATATGGGATATGGACGCATGGGACGTTGGGAGAAGAAATGTTCGTCTACGAAGTGAACGAATGCCCAGTTTGAGGGTGAAATTGAATAGCCCAAGAATGTGTGTTGAGAGAAAGCAGGAGCATTCCCTTTTTCGGGAGGAGAGATCATGTTGGTAATGCTTATATGAATATGAGGTATTGTTTTACAAACATAAAGCATTCAAGAATGCATCAAACTCCATCAAATTATTCAAGCAATCGTTCCAAAAAAGTGTAAAAGGCAAAGGAAAAAAACCTATAAAGAAGATTCTCTTAAAACTTCCCTTGAAAAAGACATAAAGAAAATAAATATCCTCCTACATGATAATTTCATTTCTAACTACGTGACAAATGGCTTACAGCACATCCATCCTTGACTGACTTTAACCATTGCCAAAGCGCCGTAAAAAAAAAACAATTTAATTTCCTATTTAAAAAGCAATACTAAGCCACTAATGATCCAATGATAGAGCGAAGAAAAATAATCAACCACTGCCAGGTCGCCAAACAACAAATCGCTTACACGCTTTTGCCTGCACCCGGCTGAAGGGAGGGCGGCTTAAACAATGCAAACATGTGTACACGGCCAACTCAACCATATAAAATCCGGCCAAACCTACCGAACCGAAGCTCCTACCGAAATGCAGCTGAATCGGCCGGGGGCCACAGGGGTTTTTGGTATTAAATGGCCCTGAAAAATGAGCTATCCAAAGTCTTTCTCGAGAGAGAAAAAGTTACACACAAGGTGGTTGTTTATTGTCAATGTCTTGCTGTAGGTTTGAGATGAACATTCCGGCGCTAATGGAGATGATAAAATAAAACGCTAGCGAATTGTTAATTAGGATGTAAATTTTACAAGACATTCACCTTGTAGAATTGTAATCATAATAAATCTACAAACTAACGTCCCTTTTTTTATCAAACCAATTTTACAGAAAAGATGTAAGACTTTTGTTTTTTCTGCCAAACGTTCTCCATCTAACAAGCTAATAAGTCTCAAATTACACGTTCGAATTACAATCCCCACCATGATCCGTCCAGTGGCCAAATAAACACGCTTCCCTGTCAAATGAGCTGGGAAAAATGTGATCCAATTCTTCGGATTGTTCTCCCTGTTGCCCGACCGCAAAAACCGCGCCACACATAATGCGAATCGATTCCGACCACTAACACCGAATGCGGAATGGCGAGAATGAGTGGTATTAATTTTTGCGCAAAGCTCAACCGGCTCATCGCATTGCGGGTCGGGTGCCCCTCCGTTCGGTAAGCATTGGCGGCAATCGGCATTACGTTTCATTCAACATTCACCTGCAGGGAAGGCAATGCAGCAGCAGCAGCAGCAGCAGCAACAGCAATCAGGTTTTAGTGCTCACGAATGGAGTAATTTCCGCGCAAAAAGAATCCTGTACGCTGCACGGGAGGATTGGCTTAAATAGTTGAGCGAATTAAAATGGAAGCAAAAGTGCAGCAATAATTTTCGCTCGGTTGGAATTTCGCTTTAATTATCCTACCCCCGGCGCACAAACCACCACCAAACAGCGAGCCCAACCATCGTAGTGGGCTACGAGCTACAACGGGAATACGTCGACGGGAAGGGAAACGATCGATCGCGAGGTGCGATTTATGAAACGGTAAATAAAATGTTGCTTCCTTTCGGAATGGGGAATAAAAAAAAACACACACCAAATGCAAACATAGAACAATCTATGGCACTACCCTTTCGGGCGGGAGTTCGATACCGTTTCCCTCCGAGAAAAAATGCAGGAAGTAACGAATTTATCTCACCATCTTTTTCCACTCCGAGAATGAATGCTAGCGCTCGGTTTTTTTTTTGTTTTTCACCGCAAAATATGTTCATTCTAGTGATCGTCTTTTTTACTACGATCGATCGAAAAAAAAACTACTTCACTGCAAAGAGAAGGTATGGGATGCATACATAACCGCTGCCTATCCGTTCACTTTTGAATAAAACGTTTGTTTCTTTCTTTATTCGGTTTGCTACTTTCTTGCTTTGTTACCGGCTCCGAACCCTTTATGTCCCATCTGTAGGAAGAGGGCTCGGTGAGTGATTGAATTAAATTGCTTTTCCCTGTTCGAACCGACCAGCAGTGACTTTCCATTACACGATGCATTTTCTTGTCTTTATTCCCGAAAGAAAGGGGCTCTAATACTGCGGTGCTGACAATACAGTGGCCCATGAGAGGAAAAAATAATCTTTAGCATTAATTAATTATATTTATTCATTTAATACATGGTGATTCTCAGTGTACAAAAAAAATGTTGAGAGATAAACAAACAAGAGTGAAGAAATGAATAAATTAAAGTCATATATGTTATGCTTTAGATTGCTACATTTACTAACTTTCTGAATCACGTTCAGCGCTTTCCAGTGGGCACTAAATGTCACTATCGTTATTGCAACAAAAAAAATCAAGAAAGAAATATTATTAAGTAAAGAAAAAGAATATAAAAAAAACCTTTTGAGTTGTCTAAAACCATCACAAAAATGAAAAGATTACTTTTACGTTGAGCGGAAAACGTAAAAATTAATTATTTTTATTTAGAAGATTAAAATTACTGTATTGTTGTTCATTGCTAATTTACACTCAGGATCTTAATCTAATGATTTGCTCTCAAATATGCAAAGAGGCGAATGTCATCCGATTGGCATAAAGCATCAATAAAATTAATTTTAAAAAAATTATTCAAATATGCAAACGGAAAATTTATTCCAAAAAGCACAAAAGCGTCACCCATACCTAGGTGACACAGGCCTTTTAACAAATATTTTTTTGTGGCCAGTTATATTAAAATAAATGTGCTTTTTTATTATCAGTTTCGAATATTTATTTGATTGTTATTTGCATTTATTCCACACAGTGTTTTGGCAGTAACATTTTTTTTAAAAAAGAATCTTAGACAATATTATTTTGCAATTATTTGCACTGCACCGTAAGACACAATCAATCCGAACCACGTTCAAGCCCGGTTGGAAGAAAAAGGGTAAATCTTTGCGCTGCGCGTTTTGCCTTGCTGCACCTCTTTTTATGTTCCCACTTTGCATTACGCCAAGGAATCCAATTTTCTCGCCCCTCACGCTTCCAGCAACACTCTCCTCACCAAGCATCGATCTCGCGCCGGACGATGGTAGGTCAACCACCAGTCAGATTCATACCAAACAGATCCGAATCCGAGAATGCTGCATCAATTGAAATTAATTTCATTGGCCCCGGCATGGTGCTGTATTTGTTCAAGCCCCGTTTCTCTCCCACCGGTACGAGCGTTTGTGAGTGTGTGCATTTTCTAATGATCTACTTTTCCGCCTCGATCAGGGTGCTAACCTTCCCGCGAGGTGGACTTTCCTCATCAGGCGGCCAGCTAAATGCCAGAAATAATGCCGCCACACGAACAGTTGTCACGATTAGTGCGTTACTCGTTGGGTAACTGCCGGTACCGAACCGGCCGCCAGCACGCCAGCTAATGATCGAGTTCACACTTTGCCGCAAGAAATGTTACAAACCCCACCCATAATTATCCAACCCAGTGCCCCGGAGCCCGTAAGAAAAAAAAACCCACCCACCCGGCGGGTCGCGGGTGGGTGGGCAGCATTTATGAGCGATTTATTGAGCGATTGTAAATTATAATTCGTTAATTGCTGGCACCTTAGCACGGGGCACTGGGTTCGGACTCCGATCAGTTCGAATTGATCTTTCATGTTAGGCGGGGTAGCGACGGTTCACCCGTCCGTGAGAGTTCCTGCGAAGCATAAATCCCAAGCCGCTGGAAGCGGTGACGTTTTCGGATCTTGGAACACAAAACAGTTGCCGAACAAAGCGCGCAAGAAAAGCGACCTAAAAGGTGAAAAGTGTTTTCGATTTACTGCCGCTAATGTTCCACTTGTGCAAGTAAACATAAAAGACCCTACGAAGGGAAGCCATCGTCTAACTGTTTAGGGAGTTCTTTTTTCCGCTTCAGCCAACCTTCGAACCGTTCTCCATTCCCGGCATTTCCTGGCGCGGGCTGGGAGAGCGTTCCATTCCAGCGTACTTTTCCTATTTGATTACCATCTCCAGTTTACCACTCTTTTGTCTCCTCTTTGCTTTCATTTCTCTGTCTTTCTTTCCATTCCAACAAATGTTTTCTTTTTTCTCCCGCTTCAATCAATCACTCTCCAGTGTCATCGTTTTTTTTTTGCTTTGTTCGCCCTAAACATTCTCTATTTATTCTAGCTTTATTTCCCTTTCCCTAACTATTTTTCACCTCTCCAGCACGGCACTCGCACATCAGCCGTTTGTGTGTGCCTTCTTGCAAATGATGGTGGAAAAAGGGGACAAAACAACACAGCCGCTAGTGCGGAGTAAACACAACTGGTAGAAATTTTACGTCTAAAAACTGAAACGGCTGGAATTCGAATGTGCAACACGCCGCGTACCGAGAGCACGTGACTGAAGGGCAAGAGGCAAACAAACAAACACATAACCTATTTTCACTCCCCTGTCAGGCCGGATGGTCAAGTTTTGTTTAGACTGTTTTTTTTTCACCACGCGAGTCGAAGATCCCCTCACTGTAACAATTTAAATGCATGGTGGACATCCTCGGGAGACCCGGCACTTGCGCCACAACTCTTCGCCCTTTACAACCGAAACCGTTCCATTTCTCGTAACAGCTGTTTGAAATGCTGGTAAAAATGACTTTTCACACCTCGTTTCTCGTAACACACGGCCTACTGGGTTGTCGGTTCAACACGCGGCTTTAATTCTAAACCATATGCGAACGAGAGAAGGTCCTCTTTCTCGGCTCAATTATCATGTTCCGTGCCGCGTGTAAACATCCGAACGGCGAAGATCACCTCCAGCGGGAACGAGGGAGATACGAAACTTTTTGAGCTTTCGAGATAGAAAATTGACATGTTTATCAAACGCTTTAGATCTGGAATCCGATTGAGAATATCCCAAAAAAAAAAACCCCAAGAGACCGTGGCTCGTGGCAAGATCAAAGAATCGCTCTCGATAGGGGCTGTGTGTGCCGCATCTTCCCGGCTTAGGCCAAAGATGAGTGGTCGCCCGAGCTGGAATTGATGATTATCTCTTTCTCGGGTTACACATCGCACCGCACAGGATGCCTCGCAAGATGCCTTTCTCGAAGTGTTGCACGACACGGTACAGACGCATCATTCTGGACAGTGGAGCAGCATCGGTGTAAGAGTGTCGAAATTGGGTCATTAGTTTGATTGTACATTCTATTTATGGCCGTTTTATTTATCCGATCCGCTTTCCAACCGTATCAACCACACGATACGTTTCACACATTACTACCAGGGGTTTACGAGCACGAGCATTTACGGGTGTTTAATGTACACGGATGATGTGTTGCAATTGTTGATAAACAATTGTGGGCGCGATCTGTGGAAATCGTGATGAAATACTCGATGTGTAGGTTTATTTTTAATTAAGATACTGCTGGACCTGCTACCAAGTAACGTTAGACCAATCCGCTAACATAAAATACGGAATGAAGATACCGTGCGACACTCATCAACATGTCTCAATCAACTATCCACCTCCCAGAATTAAAATCGCGATAGTTTCTCTCCCTTAATGACTTTCTCCAGAAGGATTACCTCCAGAGCTAACCGCCACTTCACAGGAACATAATCACTTCCAATCTTATAAACATATCATCCACGCAGCATAACAACAAAAACCTAATACCAACATCCTGCGGTGTCGGTGATCCTGCTTTAAAAAAAAGCACCCACCCCCAACGCGCGTAGCGAATTCCAATGCCCACAGCGCAAAGATCAACCGTACCCCGGTTGGGTCACCCTTACCGCTTGACCCACTTCGCAGCACGCTGGTTGGCTTCTGGTTGCGGTGTAACCGCTGATTAGCTCAAACCCGTCATAAACACCCCGATGACCGGATGGAAAAGGGGCAAGCGGGAGCCGTGATGTCCTCCGTCAGCATGAAGATGAAGAGATTAAAAGTCGTCCAACGGCGAGGAGTGCGGGTCCACCAAACATCGCTCGCCCAGAAACCTGATGCGCCCGTCATCATCCGTGACCGATTCCCGGCGAACCGGTCTGGTGTGGGTTTGCTCGCTTTTGTTTCTCAGGCGAATCAATCAGCGGCACGGTGGCTTCGGTGTTGCGGTCTCATAAATCCAATCGAACTCCCGGTAGCCACCCGGTGCGCTTCCGGAAGTACCCACGACCCATTGCATGTGGACCCCGTTTTGCCCTACGGTTTGTGCAATGGGCGCCCAGGTGAAGGAGATGGTTGGTGATGGTGTCAGTTAATTAAGTGTACGACCGGCTGTACCCGTGGAAGCCGGAGGAAGTTGGCTTCTAATAACGAATGCGTCCGGTTGAAGGCCGCCGGCACTTGGCAGCGTCCGGCTTCATCGTCGAGATGGAATGCCACATCGTTCTGCGCGCACACACGCATCGCCCGAACGGTTACACATGTTTTGCAGCCCTGCACACGGTTTTCTTCTTTCGAACGCTCGGACATGCAGGCTTTTGTCGCTTCAGTCACTGGTCCCGTCGCACGCCGGCCCATGCTACTTCGCACTTCATCCGAGAGCCGCTGAAAGATTGGGTCGTGGGAACTGAAATTTGAAGACGTCCAGAGACGCAACATCTCATGCATACGGTTTGGCGCAGCTTCCCAATAACCGAACCCATGCATGCTCGTCCATTTCGGTGCGCCCAAGCACGTCCCAAAGCAACACGCACACAACAATGTTCAAACCTCTCCCGATACTTTTTCCCCGATGTGTGCGGTGGGAAGCTGGTACCCGTTCTTTGTATTCCGCTCGCGATCGCATGTGGGTCATTTTTTAATGTGATCTTCTTTGCTTATCCACCCGATTTGTCAGTAACTCCCGTCCCGAAAAAGGTTCAGCCGTCTGTCCGTCGTACACAGCGTGCACAGCGCGCTCACCACCCATTAATCATACTTGCTTCACGCTCAAAAAGCGCAGGACAATTTGTTATACTTATACCCCGTGCGCTCTAATGCCTTCACAAAAACTTCATCCCCCGTGCAAACACAAAAAAAACCTCTCCGAACGGGCAGGATTAAAACAAATTCGAAGTCACCGGATAATGATGATAAAATGGTTCAAAGTCAATGTCGGGTATGAAAAATCATTTCGCGTTGACTTGGGAAAACGGTTGTAGTGCTCCGGTTGGTTCACCGAAATTGCTTGGAAGTGAAGTCGTCACTTCGTTTAATGAGACCGACCTGTCATTACTGCGTGCATTTCAACGCCTCGAACAATCTTCCACATTTGAATGCCTCCCGCAACGTTGCTGTCTCTCTGCGCCTCGCTCACTTTTCATCGAATAATGGACACTAATGATGCTGATGAGTTTGATGATGGTAATCATCGCAAACAAGTCCAAAACTCTGTAACCGTTTACCGTCCGTATGATCATTTCGCAACATCACTTTGGAATACTGGGAAATGCAATTTTGCAACCATTTGTACATTTTCACCGTGTGCTTAAACGGTTCCCAACCTTCTTTTGAGAGTCCACCAACGGAAACGCATCCAATTATCGATCAATTCCGGATCGGAAGTAGAGAAACAACACCGCACACTACAACACCCTGTAGTTGGATTGCTGATCAATTCTTCCGGACATCTGCAAATGGGAATTGGCTTTTTACTGCGCATTCGATCACTTAATCAATCTCCAACCGCGTGGGATTTGCGAACACTTCATACACGCACTATTTCTGTTGGACGTTAAGCAGAAATTGCACAACAAATTACCGACATGTTAAAGCTCCCACTGGACAACCCCGGCCAACAGCAAGTTACTAACCAACGCCAGCCAACAGACATGAATGAACACATTGTTTGCGGTGTTTGATTGGAGTTGGCAGTGCAACACCACGGTGCTGGTAAATATTTGCCATAATCCCCAACACGCCGCAAGGGTGAGCCAGCTGCCAGCACAGCAATGAAGAGAGTGCGAGAGCAAAGCAGGCGAAAAAAGATCGAACGCACAGGAGACTGACCCTGACGGAGCCGTATCCACAGCACTACCGACTATGTTGCCCACCGATCGATCATCTGCCAGTGCCGGAGGAACGCAGGAGAATGCGTCCCGAACAGCGCCGAACCGAAAGAATGCTTCACCTGTCTTCGGTGCGCGGCGGGTGCGCAAAACGCCAAGAAGGCGAACACACACCTGTGGTGTTGCGAAACGGGTCACCGATATTTCGACGTTCGCGAATAAAAAACCAACCCCAATCCGCAACGACTTCTGGCACATCATTCTTGGGGAAACCTGTTGCTAGTGGAGCATACGGTCTGACCCCTTCGACTCGTTCGCTCGAACTCGTAACGTTCCTCACGTCGGCCATAAAAAGTTTATTGAACTGAAACGTCGGCCGCCGGTACTGGTGTGTACAATTTTTGCACGATGCAACGAGAAGCATGTTTTATGATCGATTTCTCACTTTCTTTGCGTAACAACTGCGAAATTCTGTTTATGATACCGCGTGTAAAATGCTCCAACAGCAACATAAAACCATCTAACTCTCCTTTTAACAACAGGTTATTTGTGCAATTACAACGCGGCTTACAAGATCTGCAAACAATAAGTGATCGTCTTAACCCGTGGAATGGCTTAAGCCGAGTCGAAAGGGTAATAAATACGTCACCAATAAAACTCTCCATCCCTGCATACGAGTTACTGACAAGCAAAATGACATCCATAAAGCGAACTACTGCACGTAACTCAATTGCGCCTTCGGGGAAATGGAGGTCGTAAAATCTTGCCGTCTTTCCCGTACACAAGGAAACTACGCCGTGGATTCACTTGGACTTCAAAGTCATTCACATTGCACTACCGGCCTATCCATCAGGCTCGGGCGAACATGTAATTATGGGTGTAATTTTATGTACGTCCTTCTCGGATGACCCTTAACCCAACGCTCCGATAAAAGATGGACCCCTGTCTCGTACTCAAGATTTCACCCTCCACGGCAGAACACTTTCCATTTCTTCTACGCTAGAGGGCGCTATAAACAGGTACTTGATGGGTAACTCACATTTGCTGTTGAAACGACCAGGGCTTCTCGTCGCGGAAGAAGCGAATAACATGATGAAAGCTGCCTCAGAATCCCTTCAAGCATGTCTGATTCTCATGCCGATGACGTGATTTGAATACATTTGCAATAATTGCGGGAAAAAGGTCTCACTTTCCTTGGCGCGAGGCGTTCTACTGCTCCGCTATGCCAACCGGAACTGGGCCGACTTTTCACATCGATCCACAACTGCCCGGATGGGTATGGCAGTGGTGTAATTAAAAGGAAAAAAAACCCATCGTTCCTCTATAACACACCCAGAGATCTCGTTCTAGATTGCAACCTTTATTGCAAATGCAAGTACCACACCTCGCTGTACCAACCGCCCTATTCGATCGGCCGACCTCGTTCGGCTTGCAGACTGTACACTTTCACCACGATGCCCCGATTGGTCGGCTCGGAACTGGAGCCTTGCAACGTTGCAAACCCACCCAGAACGCCTCCAACTGTCCAGAAATTCTTCCCACAGAATTTGTGGGCTGCACCGGACAACCCCGGGCCGGCGCTGCAAAATGCAAACTGCGCCGGTTTTCGGTCGGTTGCGCCGACACGGTTTGGCGATTTTGGACGATGGGAATCTGATGAATGAATTATGTTTTGTTTATGCCGCGTTTCGCGTATGATTGCCGGTGTATGAAAACGGCTTCCCAGAAGGGTGACTGGAGTGGAGGACAGATACAAAGTGGGTGAAATGTCACGCATGTGCATTTATATGCGATCGTAAATTGATCGCCCCACGTCCGGAAAGTAGGCAGAGGAGGCGTTCAATCACAAAAAAACGTTTGTGCTGTTTGCGATTTCTTTTCCCCCTGTTTGCAATCCCGCTGTACATTCATAACCGAAAGGGACCGATCGAGTGAACCGAACGGTGCCCTATCTGGAATGTTTCGCAGGCTATGATGATAGCTTGACGAACAGGAATCTCGACGCCCAACCCTCGCGCACGCGCGCTCTATTTGCGTTGGCTGTGGTTGAGGTTTGGTTCGTTAGGCTTTACGACATGACTCACCCAAGACATAACCAACATCCCGCCCAATCACGCGTGTTTCATGCTGGAACTGCACACCAGTATACTCTAATCAACAGTCAAATCCTCACGATCCTTCAAACCCGCCCTAGCTGTGGCAGTGATTATTGTCACCAAGTAGAGACGAGAATCACAACCGTCCGATCAGCATAGATCAACAGCGTAAATTCGGCAACTAGAACCCGTGGGCGTTCGTTACACTTACGCTGATTAACGATCCAATCTTGAGCCGGAGACGGAGCACATGGAACGGAGAAAAATTAAACTGCCCGAAATAGGGAGTGTGCTAGACGTGCCCAGGCGATCGCATCACCGTTGCTCACGTAGCTCACGTAGCAGTAGATTACGAAATGGAACCATTCGTTCGCTACACAAACCACGGCTAGAACACGTCGCGTGGGTGTATAATTCGATTTCCTGCTCATAAATTGATTGGACGAGCAATAAACAGTCGCTCAACGGAACAGTGTTGCTGACACTATCAGCTTGGGGTTATGAAACATGTTGAGCATTAAAGAAAGAAATACATTCTCCCGCACAGTAGATGTTGGACTGTTTTCCCTTGATTTGCCCTTTTTCGGTGGTTGGGTTGGGGTATAAATCAATCGAATGAAAAAGCCATACTTTTTCATTTAAACCACGGTTTCTTCATGAGATTAAAAAGCACTAGGGGCTAGTGTTGGGCAAATCTGAATCGAATCCATGAATCTCAATTGAACTGAATAAATGAATCTCAATCTATATTTAAGATATTGATGAATCATGAGAAATTCTACCTCAAAATATGATTTTTTTGTTTCTAAAAAGATAAGAATATAATCTTTTTTTTTCATAAAAAGTATTATGCTATTGAAATTCATGCGTCT
This sequence comes from Anopheles marshallii, assembly GCF_943734725.1. Taxonomy (NCBI): domain Eukaryota; kingdom Metazoa; phylum Arthropoda; class Insecta; order Diptera; family Culicidae; genus Anopheles; species Anopheles marshallii. The sequence goes on from NC_071327.1 coordinate 17,090,567, forward strand.
TTTGAGACCCAACACCTGGTTGACACCTGAAATGACACCTTTCGAATGATTCTTTTAGCACAATACTACTAAAAACCTTAAAACATTAACAGTAAACCTCTGTGAAAGCCATTGTACCGGACTGATGGTCCCAGGGCTAGAGATTTAGTCTGCCACACCAAATGTCACCGGTTGTATCCCATCAGCCTCCCGCAGCATTTATCATAAGAAAAAAGCGTGCGATAAGGGACTTGCGCTAATGCTCCTGCACACTTAAATTACTTTCAAAATTTTCGTGCGAACCAAACCAACCTTACAAACAGAACAAACACCGCTAAATGCCACAACTACAGGGCTTGCGTGTTACATCCAATTTCCATTCAAATTGGGAACAAAACTACATGCTAATTTATGCCTGCCCGGCATAAATCTCATCTCACCGGCACACTGGGTCTGGGTTGGGTTTCAGTATCGCGCCAAGTACGCCACACCGATTTCGTTTGAGCCATTTTCTGTTGACCCATCGTGTTTTATATGCGTGGGACTGTCTCCCATCGTACCGTGGGGTAATCAAACCGCCAGTACAACCCAAACCAAAGCACAATGGGCATCGCAATTCTTAGCCGCACCGTGGCCGCTCGCTCGCGTATCTGTGTGATCGTTTATTTAACGCACCGCTGAAATGACGAAATTGCCGCAACAGCAGCATGCGTAAACAATGTTTATTTGCGTATGGCGTGATTCGAGCAACTCGACCAACAGCAAAACACCGCCGAGGCACAGCGGGCGCGCTGAGAAACGAAACAACGGTGCAGCACTAAGCGTTTGCATTGCATGTTTGTTAATGCAATTAAAGATGTTGTTGTTATGACTTTGCTTTATTTTATTTTTATCTCTCACTAGCAACAAACACTGATGTGTCTCTGTTTTTTTTTCAGCATGTTTCATGTTTTGTTGATTTAATTTTTTTTGCATTCATGTTTTAGTTCTGTATTTGGTTGAATACGAAGGTGTGAGCCATGCGGGGCATAAACGAGTAATGGTAATTTTCTGCCAACGAACTCGCGCACCACATTCCACGTCCGCGAAAGGAAACCACACTCACAGGGCTGGGCCAATTTGGCGTCCAAGGTCCACACACCTAGAGGAAGCGACACAGTTTACTACAAGCTAACGATTGGCCATGTGAATATGGCGAGGTTGTGATCTTCCACACCACCTTCCAAGCTTGGAAAAAGGGGGGCAAAAAAAAACGCCACCAGAGCGACACACCCCAAACCCCAAACAGTCCGCTCGGGTGCGTCATAATTTTGGTCATTATGCTCGGTCAAACCCGAAACGACGGACAAAAATTAAGATAATGCTCAGATTTATCGAGGCTAGGCATCCCCGTTGCATCCGTTTCCAACCCTTCCCAAACATGGGACGGGGTGCGTAAAGCGGTAATCGGTGGGATAAAGGAAACTTTTTCGAAAGGAACCGTTCAGCAGAAGACGAAAAAACAAACCGGGCGCACAAAACCACGCACCGCAAAACGCAAACGACTTCGAACGGTTCCCAGCCAACCTTTGGCGACCCTTTTGTGAGCGGAGGCGATCATTAGGGCTAACCGGATTGCGCCGCACGGAATTTCGTTTTTCCGCAATTGCTAATAAACGGGTGCGAAGTGGAATGGGCCATGCGTGTTCCCTGTGCACCCGATTGTGTGCGTGGAAAAACTGACAAAAACTTAACAGAGACGCAGGGATGAGAGCGAAGCAACAACGACAGCAGCAAAAAAAAACACTCACCAAAACTACTTAATCTTGGCGTCGAAGATTGTATGGGAATGGGCTTGAAAACAGCCACACTGAACATGCAATCCGATCCGGGGTCGAGCTCGCGATGGTCTGAAGCTTGACCGTGAAGTTGGCTTTAGCCGGTGGAATATACGCACAAAGGCACACACGCGAGGAAGCGAAAAAAAAACCGCTCGAAGCCATACAACACTCGCCCCGAAACCATTCGGATGCAATTAGACGGTGATGGGAAGCCGAGATGCCACCGAAACGAGTAATTGAAATTTCATTAAAGGTTTCCACTGACCACCAGTTAACACTCGCAATTGAACGAAAAAACAAGCCCCCGTAACCAACGCAAAACCCAACGGCCAACAGATGGGGCCAATCCGGAGAAAACGTACGAAAGACTTGAGCGTAAGCGACGAACCTTTGCTGTTGCGAATGAAGCCTTGTTGGTTTATTTTTTTTTGCTTTCGTTACGTTTTTTTTATTCTGCATGGAAACCACAGAATCGGAACCATCATACGTCATAAACAACAGATTGCACCGTCCGTTTGATGATGTGCCCTAACATCCACCAGCAGCAGATGAACAACGAAAACGCATTTAAAGTGAAGCGCACCCAGCTGGTTCCGGTCATACAGAACCGAGTGGCCGGGTGGCCATACACGCGACCACACGTCCAGTGCGGAATGGGAGGAACCATTCATTCTTCGGTGCAAGGTGTTCCATGGATGAGCTATCGCTACCGAAAAAAGGAAACGCACTCAAACGCCCGGAAATAAAATGTTTTCGTTCGTTTATGCACAAACGGATGCGTGTCTGTGTGTGTGTTGGTACAGTTTTACCAACCCCCATTTTTGTTATTACCTGTCGTTTTCATTATTAGCAAGGGAACAGATAAATTGAGCCAGATTAAACTAGCTTGCGCACTCTCACTTTTTCTGTCGAAGCAATATACGCCATCCCGTCCCTTCTTTTTTTTTGAGAATGGGAAATAAAAATTATACGCAACAAAGCGAAGTGAACCTTCGAATGCCCTGTAACTTCTGTTTCTCTTTTTTTAACCACACTTTGAGCATGGATATTTTTTTATTGCCTTTCCTACCTTCCGGTTGTTTTTATTATTGAACGAACGGTGTGTTTCAGTGATTTAGAGATAAATGAGCTTTATTTTGCATTTTTGGAGGTTTATTGGCCTCTTAGCTGTGAAGCCGTGTGAATTGGCACAGCAGCAACGTAAATGGTTGCTATTTAACAGCAATTTGGATGATTGAAAACACACGATAAATTATTTTAAATAAAGATATCAAGAGGTCTTCTCGTTACCATTTTTTTTCTTTAAAATTTTGATGGTTTTAAGCAAGAAACCAATGAAAGATTGGAACGAAAATTCTTTACTTAGTTTTTCTCGTCCGTGTACAGCAAAGCAATTTCCATTGATACTGCTCTGCGTTTTACTCACACAGCCGTAGCACACGGTGTACAGCGCATAATAATGCCGAATGAAATTAACCTAACGGAGCATTATGATTGCCCGGGTACATCGGCACGAGAGAATAAGTATGCATGCCCCAAAGCCCGAATCCGCAAGCCAAAAAGCAATCAGCAACAAACAAACCCAAAACAAAAAAAAAACACTCACACACACACACACACACTGCGGAAAACAACAAGAAACTGCGCGTTTTCTTCCTTCCCATTTCCACTTTAAGCACACATACACACACACGCACACATCATCATCAAACGCAAATGCAGCGATCTCGTGCAGTGCGCACCGCAGTGCTGCTACAAAGTTGAATCATTTGTTTTTATTGCCCCACCCCGGTCGGGCACCGATCGCCGCACATGGAATGCCACGTATCGACCGGCCCGGCAACAGGTGAAAACGGCCCTTGTCGGAAGCTGTCCACGCGGGTGAAGCGGGTGGAAACCGTGGAAGGCGCGCTGATTAAGGGTAATTTTTTTCGACTTAATGAAATAATCGTGCAAATGGCTGAGCACCAGCCAGCAACCGATACATCGGAAAAAGAAGCGAGAAAGCGATGACCTTTTGGGAATGGCGGAGCAAAAAGGGACCTGTCGGTACACTTCTCACCGTGTGTTGATTTTTCGGGATGCTGGCAACGAGAAGTGTCGCATGCGTAAAGGTTTCCAATTTTGCGTATCATTATCAAATCTTTCCACACAACCGAACTTTCGAGCCTGGGAAAGTGTGAACAATGCAACGTTAATGGGTTCATAAGTGTGTATGCGTTGTTTGATTATGAAATTTCTCCTCCAACATCTTTTCCACTCTTCAAAGCACAGAAAACACACGCCTATCCACATCCAAAACCATACCACAACAAAGTAAATCCAGCACCAAATGAATTACCCAAAGGTATGCACAGGCTTTGTTGAAGAAAATTTCCACCTCACCAACGGCAACAACAACAACATGCCTCCCAACCCGGGAACAATTTGTGCTGACACAGTACACATGATTGTAATCCATTGCCGTTTCGATTATGGGTCTTGTTGGCCGGCTTCACTAATCGCAATCACCTTCCCCAAAGCAAAACTCATTCATCATAATCAACCTTCTGTAAAGGCGGCGCATGGGACACAACATTGTTGACGTTGGCGAAAGTCAAGCTGGTGGCGGGAATGGTACAATGGGAGCAAAACCCCTCGTTGCCATTGCGGCTGGATCCGGTCGGGGTGTCCCCATCATGGAGCGAGATGCTAAATCCGCGACTATCGCACCAGAAACCATCCGTATCGAATTGACAAATTGTTTGCTGACTTGCGGGAGATCGCCAAAGAGACCGAAGAATCAAGGCACTACGATGACTCTACGGTGACAAATAAAAATAACCTCCACAAATGACAGCGAATGTTTGGGTGGGATGGGTGGTGGTGAAGATCGTGTTGGAAGATAACTTTCCTTTTTTTATGTCTGTATGCCATTCAAAACGGTACACAAACACACGCGCGCGCGCACATTCGAATGGGTGGATCTTTAAAACAAGTTGTGCCGCCTCCGTCCCAACCTATGGAGAGAGTACGGACACCTTGGAGGTGTACGATCGTTTGTTGGGTCGGAAGAAAATCTTCCCAATTTTACACCTGCCGTTCGGATATGCTCGATCGCAGCGAAATCGCATCGCAATAGTGCGAGAGAATGAATGGGACGGTAGAAAATAACAACGACGGGGACATTTTTCGGGTGAAATTTTATCAACTGATAAACGGAGTCGGGAAACAACTTTCGAACCAGTTACCTACAACATGCCAACACGGGACCGTTCGCCATCGCCTTTAGGCGCCCAGCTCGAGGCGTTCGATGTAGCCGGGCTCCAAATAAGAGGAAACGATCGGATCCAACCCAACCCACGGGAGGAAGCAACGTAAGAAAAGGTCAAAAACTTTCTCCTTCGTTTGGGTTTGGGACGGCGCACAGTTTGGAGACGATCGGCTGGAACTCCTCCTAAAGGCAGGGAGAAGCTGCCCACCGGGCATTGCGAAAACAGGTTTCCCATACTGAGCACATGCAGCGAACGCTGGGACTCACTCGCTCACCCGCTTGCAATCCCATTAGCGCCGGAGAGCCCCGCATGTGGAAAGTTCTCCCAGTCAGGCTGGAGATACCTCAGATATTCAAGATTCCTCAACCTGTCTCCAATTCCGGATATAAGGTGGATATACTAGGGAGAGACATATCTTTGCACTAGCCTCACCTGAAAATGTCGATTCTGCTCCAGTGCCGAGATGCGTCCACCTCCACCACCACCCCCACCGCTGGACGAGGTCGGTGTGGAGGAGGTTTCGGACTCTGCTTTCCGGACAAACTTCAGCATCTCCTGGTTCTGCTGCTGGGCTGATTGCTGCTGTGACTGGGACGGATGTTGAAGTGTGTGAACCGGATGAGGCTGTTGCTGCTGTTGCTGCTGATGATGTACACCGGTGGCAGTAGGTAGATGTGACTGCTGTGGAGGTTTCAGATGCCCCGGCCCACTGGAGGAGCCCGTTCCGTTCGAGTTGGTGCTGGGGTTAGGTTGACTACTTTGATGCACTATCGCTGTCGTGTGATGGATGTGACCGGCGGACGGTCCGTTCGGTACGGTGGCAGGTTGTTGCGTGGCGTTCGACGATCCGCTTACCGCCGATGCCTTGGCGTGGGCCAGATGCGCCTGTAACGATCGCGTCGAGCTGGTCGTCTGGTCCTCGGACGATGATTCCGAGCTGAGGCGTGCGTGCGGTGCCGGCGGCAGATGGTGAAGCGTTTGGATCTGTTGCTGCTGATGATGGGCAGCGATCGCAGCCTGGTGCGCTTGGGTCGGCTGACTAACGGCCGCAGGACCACCGTTCACCAGTGGAGGTAGATTCGAGAAACGGATGTGCTGACGGGGTGCTAGCAGGCGGGACGGATTCGGCGGCCGCTTCACGTTTTCGCCCACGTATCCTTTGGTGCCGTTGTACGCAAGTCCACCGTTTTGTGCCCCGTCCGGACGTTGATATGCCGCCTTCAGATGGCCGTTCGTGTAGCCGTTCTTAAGGATGCCACCCGGTGGATGGGGCGGTGGTTGATAGCGGGGTGGAATGTGACTACCTGGTGCCTGCCCCGGAACTCCGGCAGTTCCGGTTGCAGTTTGCTGAGGGATTCCACTACCCCCGGTCAGTCCACCAGAAGGTTTCACGAGTCCGCCACCATTGAGGGCGGACGTGAACACGCCACCGCCGGGATGATGGCCGACTCCGTTCGATAGTGTGGTGGTCACCACCGAACCTTGCTGGTGTTGTTGCTGCTGCTGCTGCTGTTGTTGTTGAAGATGGTGCTTAAGTTTCTGTTTCTGCAACTGCTGCTGAAGATGGTGCTGCTGTAACTGGTGTTGGTGCTGTTGCTGCTGCTGCTGCTGTAGCTGCTGCTGCTGTTGGGTGTGCGGTTGTGATTGTTTGCCTGTCAGACCTATTATATTTCCAGATAGCTTCAGGTTGCTAGTATTCGTTGTCATGACGACGGGAGAATAAACTGTTGGCTGGCAAGGAAATGATGATTGGATGGGTGTGTGTATGTGCTTGTAAACGAGGCTACGTCACAGCGACTCTAAGCCTCCGTTTAATGGTTCTTCCGCGTCGGTTCCACGATAGTACCTGAAAACACTCTTCACCACTATCGCTTTTTCGCTTTCTCTCGTATCCCTTTACTTCCAGGAAATCGTGCAGACTTCCTATACCTGGCTAATATTCTCGTAAAACAGACCACTTACAGGCGGTAGCGATAACCGGCCACAGCTCAAGAATGCGTGCTAGCGGAGTACGAACCTTGTACGCACTATCTTCAGACACAATTTCCGATAAAACCACTCCACCGTCTGCACTAGGATGCGCACTCTTATTTCCCCGGCTAACGGACACACTCCAAACGCAGCGCTCGAGATACCACAATTTTACACAATATTCGACCGGCACACAATCACCGTCTCACGCTTCTTCCCGCCTGGGGGGAGGGTTTCAATCACCAAAACACTTCGCTTTGTGTGGGGAAATGCGATCGAGCACACTTCTCGCAGCGCGCACACACTGTACACCGCTCAGATATCACACCGCAATGCTACCGAACGACACTCGGCACACGGAACCTTTACCGGCGACACCATCGGAACACACGCAGTACCGATGACTAGCATCACCATCCTTCGCAACCGCACCAAACATTGTCATCCAGGCAGGCCTCGCGTTCCTTAAGCCCGAGTCAACGCGACTTCGAACCCAGCAGGTAGCTTCCTTATCATCCCCTTGCCGAGCGGCACACAACGGACCGGCTATCCTATCGGCACTGTTAATACCTGTCGTACTGCTACGCCACGGTCTAGACAGAAACATTCACCGGCCGCCCGATAACAGCCACGGAGCGCGGGAACATAAACGAGCTTTTTCGTGTTTTATTTCTATCACTATCTAGCACACACACTCCGGGCTCAGAGGCATATCCGTGGGCCCCCCAAAAACCGAACAGGGCGCCGGGAAACACCGAAGACCGGGAGGTCCTTCCTGGACGCGAGCGGTTCAGCGCACTGTTCGCGGTGGTCCGTCTGCGACGATCGTTTGTCGATCACTGATCGGTGTGGTTCGGTTGGAAATTTTCGACCTCCTCGCCAAGACCACCGTGATGCGGCGCTGTGTATGAAGCACGGGAACGAGGTTGGTCCTCGTGGTCCTCCCGCGTGCGGTTGGCGTTGAAGTTTCGCGAAACGAAGAACGAACTCGAACACACAATGCCGGGCCGACGGACAGCCACGTGAAGGGACAACCGTTTGTCGTTGTTGACCGTTGGCGCTGGTACCCGTTGGTGAAGCCTAAATTTGAAAAATGGAAACGAAAAACAAGCGAAAAGAGAACCGGTGAGTTGGGAAGCGTGTGTAACGCGGCATGTACGGTGGTTGGTGTCAATCCACCTGCAGCGATCTCGGATTCGGAATGTGTGGTGCGAGATGCAAGAGCACATTGGATCATGTTTCAGGCGCGATCGTGTTGTGTTGGGAGTTTCTGTTTTTTTTTTCCTTGCAGACATGCTTTATCGTACTCTTCGATAAGTACAATCTCAATATCAAAATGGAGGAACAAAAAACTCGCGCCGAGAAAAAAAAAACCTTCCCGCTGTTCGAGAGCTTGGCTCCACAAGCGGTATCACTACCACTTCAAAGACAAGTTCGTTACGACTTTAAACTGAATCGAAAGTACCTCCTAAAACACCGCCCGCCTATATGGAACGAGTTTTGGGAGCTCCCCGCTACTCTCCTCCTCCATCCCCCTTTCCGACCCCCGAAGAACGTCTTCATCTGATACAATTTATTTGCCGCAACTAGGCAAAAACTGTCCCACCGACCGGACCACTATTCAGAGAAGAGTCCCAGGATCGACCCCAGGGAAGTCTCCAAATTTAACGGACACAAAAAAAACAACTCGCACACACATACACACACACTTCGCGCTCAACCGCCAAACGAGGCGCACATTTGGGGAGCGTTCATGGTATGCGGCAACATAACCGGCAAACGAAACCGCGACTATGCTGCTCATGTGGTCGAACGGGATGGTCTCAACAAGCCTTCCTTCCACCCTCCCCCCCGGGTAGGGGTGAGACGACGGGTTGGACTAGGGTGGAAGGGCAGTGGTGTACTTCACTCGGGAACCGGTCTTGGCGCGCTTTGTAACAAGAACGGCAGACAGCAGGAAGAACAAATGCGGCAGGGCAAAAGCAGGTTCCCCTCAATGCTACTTTCGACAGGCAGCATCTCCGTCGACATCGATGACGACAAGCTCACAAACACACCGTCCCGCCGGACAAGCGTGTACCTTAAAACGCTACAAACGTGGCGACGATGGGGAGCCCTTCTTCAAAACATACACACACTCATGCACACACCCTGGGCGAAAAAAGGGCCTGCAGAACCCGGCCCGAACCAGCCAAGTTTGTTGTGGTTTCGCGAAAATGCCGTGCTTTGCCATGGGGTCGCGTACACACCAACACACCAGCATCTTCAACCTGGGGGCGCGCTGTTTTTTTGTCTCCTCCTCTCTATCTCGCTCTTCCATGCACAGTGTACGCTGCTCCCCAGCATAATTCGTTTGGAGCATGTTTGTGCTGGCAAACGGCACGATCTCGCCCGAAGAGATCTTCATGGACGTAGGCCGTGTTGGTGAGAAGGCTACAGTGGGCATAGGAGAAACAACATCCCGAAGCAGCGTGCGAAGCACAACACACACACACAACACGCTCAAACATAAACCTGAACCTGACCAAATGCGACCAAAATGTGGTTCCTTGCGCTTCCCAGGAGATGGTATGCGGCGCAGTTATGCTGTGTGTAGAACGGCCGTCTTCCCGGTTCGCGTTCGCAACCCGGCTCCAGTTTTACAGGCCGTGAGTTTGTGAGCGCGCTTTCGTAACGATGACTTCCCAAACCCTTTGGAGCCGGACATTGGTACGCAGGCCCCGGCGAGCCGCACAAACCAAACTGCAACCATATTGCTTCTCACGCATCCCCATTAGTCCCCGGCTGGGCTGGGAAGCGGCGTGCACCGTACCGGATAAGGGCATCGGAACGCGCGAATATAACACAGTTTTCGTAGCGAACTCGGTCCTCGATGGAAACCGGAATGTAACACAACGCCTGGGGACCACTTTTTTTGTTGTTGTTGCTGCTGTTGTTGTTCTGGAGCACTTTCGGACGATATTCGGCTGTATTCCTTTCGCTCCGTCCGAGACCTGGGACTCCAGCGACGGTAATGAATCGTGCCGCATGAACGCTTTTTTGTTGCTCTCGTGGTTGTTGTTTTATCCCCAACGAGGCGCTTTTATCGGGGCGGAAACCACACACGCAGCGGTATGTCCGATTTTGGTACTGAACTTGTGTTTCGTCCATATTTGGAGTCATAAAGTTTTTTCGTTCTTTGACGAAGCTACTCTTTGCGGCTGGTTTATATTTAGACTACCAAGAAAAAGTATGAAACAAAATGGACAAAGTGTATTCTATTACTGAAATCTTGATACAACTTGATCTTTAGACCATACTTCATGTGCATCTGAATGTCTGAAATTCAGAAATAGAATGCTTTACTCAGTTTTTAGCCTTTATTACCGAATATTTACTACTCTTTCTGCAGAACAAACGTTTTCGACATTCTGAAGAAACTGAATATCAGAAATCGATTGTTTAAGATCTCGTAGACTACCAATCCTGGAATTATTTTGTGATTACTATAAACATTTCAAGCTTTTCAGTTAACCTCAAAAGACATCTGCTTGACACGAGCCTTGAAAACTTTAGCTTCTTTATAGTCAATGAACTTCGATATGCAGCCTAGCCGTTCTCACGAATAAAAATTCCATGAACTTTACATTTAAAAAAACTATTAACAATAACTGTTTTTGCCAGTTAAACATTTCTTTTTGAATGTCTTTTAATCTTTAGTAAAAAAAAATCTCGTTCATCGCTGCCTCCTTCATTCAACAGCAGCTGCAAAACCTTCACCCAGTACAACAAATTTATAATTCCCTTTGGTACGCACAAAATTCGTCATGATGCACACCGTTCCGTTGAGCGATAAAATATCGCACTCATTTCATTACAAGATCCACTATCAAATTATTAACGACATGACTGATCAAGAACAGCACGACCCTCGCTAGCCTCAAGCCCGTGCTGCACTGCTGCTTGTTTATACAACGTCTGGGCAAAACAAAAAAACATTGTCTCGCTGAACGCCAGTAACAATATTGTTGGCAGGCATAATTTGTTCGATCGGCCCTTGCCGTAACCGTTCCCCGGGCAAGCGCCTTGGCTCAGCGTAAAAAAAATACTTATCAACATCACATTAATCAAGATAAAGACTGTTACAACCGTACCCGTACCCGCTACTGGAAGCATACTTCATAAGCGCCTGGGTGGGTTCTTTATTTACCCGGTGGCTTGTACGCAACGAACCCAAGCGTAGCAATGGAAAACGGAAGAAAATATGCGTTTCAATGCAACACTGACATGTTTAAGCGTGTAATAACACCGGTTGACCTCGTTCTTACGGGGGTAAGGGTGCGTAAGATAAGCATAAGTCTCCACCAGCAGAATGACAGATGGCACGTACGAGAGGTTTCAGATGAGACCCATCATCATCCGAAGCTGGCCAGCACGAGTGACTGCAAATGGGACACTAACGCCCGGACCATGCTAGACCACAGCCTCACATTCCGTTCCGGAAGATTGCACCTCTCACAGCGTCTACTGAGGTTGACACGACACGACGCTGCAGCTTCATCCAAGTGTAACATTCCGGACAGATTGGCACGATTTGGTATGCACCGTCGATGCGACTGACCACAGCAAACAGGCGCACGGGCGGTAAAAGGTCAGCATCTAATACAAGCTGATGAAGATGAAGCAAACAAAACCCGGGCCAAGACTCCAGCAATTGTAAGGTGTGTTGCAGTGTATAACTGAAACTGGGGGGAAAAAAATTGCACATGAAACAAAAACTACTACGCTTCATTGCAGGGCGAACCCGAAACCACAACCACTGGCACTGTTCCGAAAACAGCGGGAATGCGGTGGAACGCTCGGGCAGGAGTGCTGGGATAGGACTATAAATTTCCTCTGTTTATTAACCTCGATCCGTCGCTTTTTATTCGTCCCCCTTTGTGCAGCAAAAGCGGCACTTCAGCAAATGAAGCGGTGCAGTCGCGCATAAAATCCTATAAATCTCGTCCTCCTCCTAGGTTTTGCAACGCTTTCCAGAACTTTGGGCCATCGGCACACAGCTCTCGGCTGCGCTCCTCCCGGGTACTTTGCGGTACCCTACACGCGCAACATCACACTGGGGCGATGATGTAAAAGGCGCTGGCTTTCCTTTTTGCACGATCAATCCATCTCCAACCACAGACACACGGTTGAAGATCAACTGCTGCTGATCTTGTTTCGACGTTAGGTAACGCTCGCATGGAATTCCTTCCCGAACCCAATCATCATTGCACAAGTCAACGGACTGTAATGATGCATCTCGCACGCTTAGAACAATGACATCGCGTATTGCATGGTGGCGGCTAAGCGGCTAGAGAAAGTACTAACACATTAGCTTCAGCGCAGCGAATGCACTTAAATATATATACCCCAGCATGACATTCTAGTTGCAACACGCGAGCGGGTAACTTCACGCCCCGCTCATGCCCCGTTCCTCACCAATCGTGCCAATGATTTTATCTTAAATCAACCATTTAGATAAAGTCCAAGTAAAGCACCTCACAGTCAGTTCACTCTCCCACATGACATTCTGAATTGCCGTGATTGATGATCCAGAATGTGTTGTCGTTTGAGATCTCGAATCTTTCGCAAGTTGTCTGGGTACATCACTCGCAAATGTCACGCTCGAGAATTGATCGATCAATCAAGATCGTTCAGCTGGAGATGAAGAAACGAGGCAAAACCCCCGACAAGGCCATTCTGATTTAACCAAAGATCACGACTGACACTGTTTCTGGTAATGGTGATGTTTTTACTGGTTTTGATTTGCACTCCGTTGGTAGTGGAACTGACTTGAGACATTAGACATTTGATTCCTGTACAACATCAATAAGCTTCCAGAGGCCTCCAATAACCACAAGTTGTCCTTCTCGTCCGAGTAACTCAAATACAGCTACATTAAAGCCACTCCTTCAAACAAAGACAGGTGTCCGACAGAAACCCACTCCCCTCCCAACAGTGATCGATTGAGTTATTTTAATTTGTGGTGACATTCTACACTTTCTAGAATGTGATACATTCCACCACTGTGTTCGATCGCATTAAACAATGACCCGCCAATGATAGACGACCGGTAATTGAAAGTCTTAATCCACGTGTGCCTTGAAGCCATTTCCATCAACCCTTCATCGGAGTGCCTACAGGTACCGGGGGATTATAGTACACATTTGCGGCTCCAATCAACAATGACCGGGTCCTGACCAGAGTGTGTAATAACCCGTCATCATTTCACCGAGCTCTCGGGAAGCGCAAGGGTACTATAATTATCCTCACTCGCTAGGCGCGAGCTTTCATCTTTTTTTTTTCACCCGTTCAAGGCCATCTTTTTAAACGTCCCACTGGACAGCAGACACCCCTTAATCGATAGTGTAATTTTCCTCTCAAACTGACCCAAAGGTAGATCCGTTTCGGGCTAGACCCATCCGCAGGCTGGTCATTTCGATCAGCGAAAAGTCATTTTTAATAACGTCCCATCGACCCATGGTGACATCGAGTCGTCAATTATATATCCTCCAGATTTTCAGCTTTCATCCAAAAATCCGATATCGACCCTCTTAACTTCCACCTTTAGGGGCCCGTCTCCTGAGGCTGAAGTGAAACCCGCGCTGAACGCAATCATTTGCATTCAAAATGTCCCGACCTTCGGTGTGTGCTCGCTTAATGGTGAGTGTTCGCTTAAGACCCGACATTTTTACCACATGTCTGATGCATTTACCCCCCCCCCCCCCCCCCCCTTCCCCCTCTGGCTCACTCACCAGATACACCGGGACCACAAAATACCCATTCCCATTCATGAATCCCAAACGGCAAACGAACTGCATTGGAATATCTGTGGGACCGATTTGCCAGCGGCGGGCGCGAGTGGAATCGGGTTTTCGCGGTCCAAAACAGGAAAACCTGTTCCGAACCACCCTTGGGTTGGCCGTGCAACCTGCCGAGGGTTGGCGATGGGACAAGCGACGATGTTATCGACATATCTGCCGCTAGTCAACACAAAACGCGGAGGTAGAAAGCTGTCGGAGTTGTTATCATTGAAACGGTTGATATGCGTGCCAAAGTCCAAAGAGAAAAGCCGGTTCCGTTCTCGGTGGGAGCTACCTCGTTGGGTTCATGTTGTTTGCCCAAAGGGAAACCTGGTAGTACCAACGATGGAGGCGAGCTGACGATGTTATCGAGGCTCGCGATCAGTGTTCGAGCGCTTTAGTGGACCATCTGTTCTGAGTTGTCCAGATATATTGTACTTGGGAGATAAAAAACGAAGATGCTGTTGACGGTTACAATCGTAGGGTATTGTAAGACCTTTCCGAAATAGATCATCTCCAAAGACACTTATTGCATGGTCTCACCAACAGCTTCCACTCCTTGCTGAACGCTGTCCCTTGCTCAACGTATTAAAATGTCCCTTACCAAGTTACCTCTCTAGTTATCTGCATACGATCGCCACAGCTAATTGTTACACTTTCACAGCCCGCACACAGTTTCCAAACGGAAGCACAACGCACGTCACGGTACGGATGCCGTCCTACATCTGTACTCGTCCTATCTGGGCAAACAGGTTCCCCCCACACCCTCATCTCACCCCGCGCAGCAGCATCCGCTGATTTATGGATCGGGTTCGATCGGGTTTGGATTAGACGTATCGAACATGGCAACGTGCAGGACCCTTCCGCAAGAAGACGAAAAAAGAAAACATCACCCCGAAGGGACAAAACAGTTACCACTGCGCAAGTTTCCGGCCGTGCGTGACAAAAAGTCAACCGCGGCGACATTTATGGGGATGTAGATCATAAATAATCGCCGGCCTGCCTTTTAACCGCGTCGCGTGTACACGGTCCAGGACGCAAGGGGCTACTAATTTTCGTGAACTGCATACCAAACACGCACACCGGGCAGAAACATCCCCGGTCCCTAATCGGGTTCACCGGTAGATGATTAGACGGTGGTGATGATTTATGGTGCGTCCATCGTGGTACGATTGTCCGGAGCAACTGGCAACGGTCTATAAAAAAAACGGATGCATTTAAACACGCGCTTGTGTGAAACATATTATTTTATCACGTTACAATATTTATTGAATGTTTTCCCATTTTCCTGCCCGTGAAACGTGGCGCGAATAGGGAGTTGAAGGTCTAACTGCGGCTTTAAATCATTTGCTTAAAAGCAGTGGAAAAGATCAGCAGAGCAAGAAGCTTATCACATACACCCTATAATATCGGAGCATTATCATGCGGGTGTAGAGTGTGCTAAAGTCACAGAAAGAGGGCGTTTAAGGTTATGTGTTCTAGTTAGTCTAGCAATTGCGTTACATGATGACCCTTATCTTCCAATACTGAGACAAAAGAGGCATTCAGTATGCTGGGATTTTTGGGGGAGAATTCCAATACCCAATGAGGATAAATGATCTTCAACTTACATTTCTGACAGTTAATAAGAATTGGAGATTGAAAAGGAAATTGTCATGTAGTTTGACAGCAAGACTAACTACTTGATATTAATGACTCTTACCGAGTCAGTCTTAACCTAATAAATCGCTACAAATATACTACAGGAGATGGACTCTTAGGTTTAGACACCCTTTTCCTTCACTATGTCAAAAGTAAAATATGACATTTTAGTGACGTTTTGAATAATGAAAACTGTCAATTAATAGGGTACGTTAAACCAAGAACACGAGGTGAGAGACTTTCTTACAATTCTTAATTAGTTTATTCCACCTTAATGATACTTTCCGTTTTCTTGAAGACAGTTTCTTCCCCCTTCTTCTTGGCGCTGGCAAAGATACCCTTTAATCCGTGACTAATAACAACATCGTCCCAAACCCATGTCAAACATTGCCAAACTCGATAACTACTCCTACGGGGAGGAAAAGACATGTTATGCAAGGCATTGCAAAATATTTCTCCACCATCTCTTTCTTCTCCACCTACTCCGGCCCACAGTTTCCCTCCCGCCCATAAAGCCGAACCCCTTGTCCACGGATAATTTAACCTTCAATTCTTGCTTCCCGTGTGTGGGTATTTTTTTTTTTTTTTTGCCAGGAAACCGTTAACCATTTCCTTCGCTAAGTGGTCCATCATTTCTTCTCGTTTGCGTTTCGCGCTACCATCCCGTCCTGCCACGTTGACCTGCATCGAATTAGAAGCCCTTTTCCACCCGTCCACTACGACCGTGGGGTTTCGGCTCAACAGAGGCAGCCGGGAGAAAGAGAGAACTGAAGAGAAGAAAATAAATTTGATGCAGCTCCCATTACGCGCATCAAATTCTGCTTTGTTTCTCCAATCGGTCGGATGTTGCTTAGAGGACAGCATCCACTCGACGGCCCATTGAACAGCTTTTCCATGTGAAGCTCGTGTGGCTGCTCCTTTCCTTCTGCTTTCTTCACTCCTTGGAAGAAATTTATTACAACAGTCGCCTTCGGTTTCGCTCGGTCGAGATTTTCCTGCAGCAAAACGCAACACCACCTTCGTGGTTAGAAGTCGGCCAGGTTGTCTCACGATTGGTAACGGGCGTGCTCTAGTAGCCGATCGGAGATCATCCGCCAGATCCACAAATGATCCCGTTGCGACAGCGCTGCGTCCTCCTACCGACCGTGTTCCCGGGCACAGGAACGGCAATGGAAGGAGCAGGCCCTTCCTGCTACCCTTCAACCCTATCGTTTGCGATTGGAAGAAAGTTCACTGAACCCGACACCCGATCACAGAAGTTCAAGCGGTTCATTCAGAGGCTCTCGGACCGGGCAACTACTACTTTTTCCTACCTCGCGGTCAACTTTCATAACGCCAGCCAATGTTTCGGGTCGGTTTGGCGCTTTTTTTTCGTTTACTGCTGTTATTATTATCTTTCTCTCTTCATTTTTCCAACCTCGCCGCACCACGCTGGAGCTTGACCGTGTTTTTGTGTGTTTTTTTTTGTGTGTATTCCTGTGCGTGTTTTTTTTTTTTGGTTTTGTTTGATACATTCACGCACTTTTTTATCTTTCATTTTGCATTTCTTTCATGCTACTTTACACTTCTTTGTTCATCTCTTTTGCTCTTAGGAAGTTTTGTTTCTCGTTTTCTTTTCTTTTTTGTTAAACTATTTCCAGCCTTTCTTTCTTTCTCGGTTTGTCAACACGATTTTCTTTTCTCCCATCTTACCGCCATGCACCTTTTCTTTCGACCTGATCGTATCATAATTTCTTCTTTCATCGATCACTTTCGTGCGGAGTGGATTGGTGCTACACAAAACTACCCCAAAACAGGTCCCATCAACCACTACGAAGGCGGGGAGCTGCACACACGCACGCACTCTCCCGAGCCCCCGAAAAATCGGCATGTTTATCTCGCGCTCTTTCTCTCTTGATTTCTCCACTCCACAAAAAAAACAGGCTATTTCTATCGGTTCAGGTTCAAGTTTACTTCGATCGTACGTGGTATCGCGGTCGCAGCTTCCAGCACGATTCACCTATCGAACCAAACATCCCCCAAAAAGCTCGACCCATGCGAAAAAAAAACTCACATCCACAGCCCCCAAAGGCTACTGCGCGCCGGGTCTGAACTTTCTTTTTGCTCCGACAGTCCAAAAGAGGAACCGCCGAATCTGTTTTCTGTAACCCCACGATACCAATCTTTGACGGGATGCGTTCACCCATGCGTGGACGGCCGTCTTTCGATACCGTGCAACCTTTAAACTTTCCCGCCAACATGACACCACGTTGGGGAGGAAGAGCAGAGGTTTTGGGATGAAAATGCGCACACTTTCACAATGTTTTTCCTTCCCGCTTGTCGCACGGGTTGGGATTGCTGCAAACACATCGCATCACCTGGAGAGGACGCCCTGTGAGCCGATCCTAGCCATGCTGGGAAAGTCTTCACCCGAACTCATCCCGCACCTTCTCTTTTCCCGCCGAACGGGCTCCATTTTCCACAACCACAACTCAAACGCTTCTGGTCAATATCTCATATTTCGCTCGGCTCGATCTCGAAACCCTTGTGTCATCTTCGGCTCTCCAGAGACTTCATACTTGACGGGACATGACAGACACGATGCCCACATCAACGGTGAAGTGTTTCGCCCGAGCTCATCTTCCTCAATCGGCTCGGATGGTTGGTACTTCCTCCTGCCACCCTTCCCACTACAACGAATGCTCTCACGATGCAACCCCTGAACCTACCGGGCCCGTGATTCGTGAGCATTGATCGCAATCAACCGCAGGCAATGTCCACCGCCTCGACCGTTCCCACCGCACTCGATCCGTAAGTTATTCGTTATTATTATTATCATATTTTATTTCATCGTTTTCGACTCGACGTGGTGTTTTGTTCATTATCTTACGAGTACATATTTCTTGGCGCAAAAGAATGCAAACCCAGCACGCCGCAGCACTGCTGCTTCGCTTCCATCGGGCGTACTCGCGTTCGTCGGTTAGGAAAATTGAAAACCAGTAGGCGGTCATAGGCAATGGCATCTTGCCGCGGGAGGATGCTAACCATCGGTGCGGTGTGGCTCATCGCGAAATGTCTTCTCGGACACGAAGGGAACGAAAGCGAAAGCATGCGTTGCAATCAAAGGAACGGGAAAGGAACTAGTGGATGCCATTAGCAGAATGCCATTAGCCGGGTCTGGAATGGTTCTGCGCTGATGATGGGGATGATAACGCCGCTAGCTTTGAGCCGAAGCAGAATAAAGACACAAAAGGTCTCATTTGTGATTAGTTGTAGCAAATACTACTATTTCACTACCATTGTTACGGAATTCAACAAAGAAGGAATGGTCGAGTACTTCAAAGTTGGCTACGAAAGTTACTACCCTTTTCGGGCCATTATTTCCACCTGTCATTCATGCAATGTATCGTTTCAAACACCTTATAATCCTCCTCTGTACATCATTAAAAAATCAATCTAAGACCTCCCGCCGGCCAAAAGGAACGTGACATTGAACCACCGAAACAACATTCCATCCAATTTCAAAACCAACACCCCACCAGCGTTCCAAACCACCCGCGGAATGTCTACACTCCAAAGCAAAAGTGGCTCCAAGCTCGGTAAAAAAAAGGATAAAACATCACTTAAGAAATCTAATTCACTCGTTCCTCGTCATTCCCCACGTATCGCGATCCGGACAAATGCGGACGGAGGAGGAGGGTGCTCGCACGACTCGCGGGACACAATAAAAACACGGATCGCAATCACCGCGCACGGACCGTGTTGACAGAACGGGGAGCGCAAAAGTGCCAACGAATGGAGCAAAAACGGTGACTTCGATCTTCACCATACACCATACCAGATATGTTTGCCCAGGTGTTTGCGAAGAATCTCTCTCCAGATCGGTCGGTTTTTTTTCCCCTTTTTGCTACTACTACGGCAAGATGTTGCTTCATCGTCCTTACGAACGGCAAAAGGGTGTTGTTAACCAAACCCCTCGCCGAGTGGGCTCATCAGCCTTCACTGGAAGCAGCCAGCACGACAGCACGGAGTACAAATCATAGTAATAATGATTTACCAATGTTGTCTCACCGTCATCAGCGCGCCACAAAACAGCTCGCGTCCAGCTCGGGACACTGCACAGGTATTCCCAGGTGGTACTTTCCAACCAGACACACGATCAGCTGAAGATCAGCCGCCGCTAGCGCTCGGTCGCTCATCCCCCTGGTTTTTTAGTGTAGCTTGATACAGAAATTAATGAAAGATTTTTCAGCACCAAAGAGACCGCACGACCAACCAGGGAGGGCAGCAAATCGGGACACTGTAGAGTGGCGTCAAACGCTTGCCAACACGGCAAGTAGCACTCGACACCGCGATGACGAAAGAGTCCGATCGGTTGATGTTCGAAAAATGCCGATTGCAGTGAAACGCGAAGGGCATCAGACATCAATCGGGTATGAAGCCCTTCCCCGACGACAAGGGCGAAACCACACCGTCACGGACAGGAAGGTAAAATAATTACGACAAAAAGGCCAACATTAATTCCGACGCTATCAAACAGCAATCAGTGACGTGGCGAGTTGGTTGGTAGCAATAGGTAGCGAAAGATCGTTTGGCGCGTTTGCGTTCCTGCGGTGGCGTTTCCCGCCGCTGCTCGAGCTTGATATCGTACATCTTCGGGACCGTTTGCTATTCACCGTTTACCTCCAACAGTTCAAGTGCGGGTTAGAAAACGTAGAGAAGAGGGTTTTGGTGTAAAATTGTCGCCACGTTTATGGGAAACCCCTTCAGAAGCCCTTAGTACAACGTCGGGAGTAGCTCCCTACTACCAGCTACTTTACTGGCCGGGCTTCCCGTTCAACTCACAAACGAATGGAGAGCATCTCATAATGGGAGAAAATTAGCCCGAACCCCAAAGGTCCGCCTATTCCGGGCGGCAATTCCACACCGGGACGGCTTTTCTTTATCGCTTTTCCACTGTTCTCTCGCATCTTAAAAACGAAAGACTCTTCGTCCCCCAACGACTGCATAAGCGACGAACCTCCTTCATACATGTGTTGCCTGAAACGAACCTTTGCGGGGCATATCTGTAAACAAAAAAAAGAACAACAGCTCTGCACAATCACGTACCGTGTCGTGGAGCCGGAGGTCAAACTGCGGACTGAGGACTAAACGCAGAACCAACTTTCTCCGAAGGGCAACCTCCCGGTGTGGCGTTGGCAACAATGTTACACACCAACACCAACAGCACAATGGTTCGCCGCCACAGCGCCACAGAATCATCGGTGGCGCAATTATTCGCTATCGCCAAAGGAACCCAACCGCAAAGCAGGAAGGAAATTAATGTGCCACCACCGAGGACCAGGGTGAAAAGATTCTCCCGGATAATGTGGTTCGGAGGCTGATCGCTTACCGTCGAGGGTTTTTTTTGCAGAAAAGTTACGAGAAAAGCCAACTCAATTACCCCGGGTGGATAGTTAAGTGGTTGATAAAGGCAATTTGGTTCATTTATTTTTAATCACCACGGTCAGAGGCATCGTCTCGATCGCTATTCTTCGCTTTATTGAGTGAAGCAATGAAGTAACATTTGCACCGACATTTAACCACGCTCGCAACGATTTCATTGACGCGTTTTTTGCAAGCGTCTATTGTAACAGCAGTACACTATTTTACTTCCTGCCTTTCAAGTTACCAAAAAAAAAACACAAAGCGAGTGACGAAATGAAGGCAAACAATCACAACCACTTTTCCTGCCATTATCCTCTCTTCCCGCCAAGATGTTGACTGAAAGATAACAAGCGAGCCCGTCACGTTCCGTGTGCTTTTTCGACCAAACTATGATAACGATCTAAACCAATTATTGCATAACATACGCGCAACTCCTATCCCAAAACTTACCCCCAAAAAAGCCCAGACACGAAGCGAACACTCCCCAAATCGGAGTAATTGTTTTATGGCTATTCGTTCCCATTCATAGGAACCACCGGACCGGGTGGTTGACTTTGGGTGTGGGAAAAACTCTCAGCCACTGCCAGCAGATATGGCTTCCCTTTATGTGTTCTTTATCTTCCTTCACCCTATAATCGGCTGTCACGATCGTCTAATAGCACCCGACCCTGATCATATCCGTGAGATTTGGATTTATGATCGCGTATGTCTTCCCTCAGTGGGCGATCAAATCTGCTGATCTTGGTCGGTGAGAAGTTTTATATATTCTTGCCAAAAAAAAAACTGCCACCAACAAAAGACTTACGACACGCGCACACACGCACACACACCTCAATTCACTCCATCAATGGTGTGGAATTGATGAGAATTTCCCGTCAGCCCAACAATCAGCCGAACCGTCACTTTGCTAACTCGATCTGAATGTACCGCCTGCCAAAACAAAACGAAACTGTCCGCGAAACTAAATTAAAGTTTATCATACAAACTGACACCGGCAAATAAACTTCAATCTGTGCGAAAAAAAAACAAAGCCAGAAAAAAAACAACACACCTAGCAAATCCTTCACCATTATCTACGGATTAGGCATTCGCATTGGAGGCGCTCGTCTATGGAGGTCTATCGAGCCGGGGAAACATTAACCCATCATTAGCGCACAGGGATTTCGGTGCCTGCTGCTTGCAACATTTTCTGATTCAATTTGGTTTGTGTGTTTGTATATCTGCTCCATGGTCTTGAAAACTATGCTCACGGACGCTTTTGGCTGAATCACGCATTAGATTGAATAATTATTGCGTCTTATTACTCCCTCTGCTCTGCTGCGTGTAGCTTTTTTTTTTAGCGTGTCTTGCAATCGCTGGCCATTCCCAAACAGTCCCACCGACCTTGGAATAGGTGACTTCTGACATGCGAGCACACAACTTCCGCTCCGTTTAGAGGCACGATCAGATCGGGCCACAAATCAGACCGGGCCACAAATCGCGCAACAACCTACCCGTCGGATAATTACCCGGCGAGCCGAGCAATAAACGAAGTTTTGAGTCGTTCCGGCGAAGAAACCATTCTCACCAAGGGGTGTTCTTTGGGGGAGTTCCGGAAGTTTCCCGGCATTCTGGCCGGATGGTAGTAATTTGTCACGAAACCATCCAGCAGGTTAGCTGCTTTACTAACACCAGTTTCCTACTGTTGCGAGCAACCAACTTGCGGATAAAGATCTGCCGGTGATCTTCCGTGTCTGTCTGTCTTCAACCTTTATTCGCTCGTCTCCCATTTACTTGGGCTGTAGAACTTTCGGAGGAATCACTGCAAGAGAAGATTTTCACTTTTATGATCACTCATTCCCACATTAGGTGAGGTTATTTTTTGTTCCCATCCCTTTGCCGGGCCTTATGGTCAAGAAGACCCGGACATCATCCGGATGTGCTGTGTCGCCCAAAGAGGACCAGGAAGCATTGCTAGAATTAAGCCCCTTCGGAAGAAACATTCTTCCGTGTTTTTCCTTGCCTTTATTTCTACCCCGGAAACAAACCTACACGCATTAGACGATCGTGAAAGGGATCGTCCCGTACAGGGACAGCTACATCTACCGCCAATAATTCTCCCACATCTCCCAAACTTCTAAACTCACTCACCCAGCCGAGAGTGTGCGCGCGCGCGGCAAATAAAACCTCCGAATTAATCCTCCAGCGGATCGGAAGCCTTTCGATTGGGTGGTCCAGCGTGTATCTGCCGACAGTCGTGGTTGGAGCAAACAAAAAACACCAACAACAAAACGGGAACAAGAAAGTCCCGCCAGACACGGCACCTCCGGCACCCACCTCGTCTACAGCCGTGGCCCAAAAGGCCAACAGGTCTCGACCCGGTTTTATTGCTATTATTTTATCCCTTACTCCACCGCTACGCGCCATTCTCCCGGTCCGTGCAGCTTCTTCCCTGTTCAAAAGCAGGATCGTTTGATCTTTCATCGTGCGGCTGTTACGGGGCGTCCAATTTTACCATAACCGCTTCCCTGCTTGCTGCAAGACCCTTTTGCCCAACCTTTCTCTTTCCCTGCTTTGTACGTGTACCGAGCGATCACCGATCGGTATTTTATTTGGAATGTTTCAGAGTTCGATAATCACCGGATTAAGAGATTACTTCTCCCCAACGACAGTCCGTGGCGAACCGATTTGAAGGTTAGGCTGTCCTCTCTCTCTCTCTGTCTCCTTGCACTGAGTAAAATTCCTTGACCGTGGACTATTGGTGCATTCATGGTACAATAAAACCCATTGCAACGTTCGCCCAAGAATGATTCTGGTGTTATTTTATACGGTGCTTTAGCCTGCACTGCAGTGCACCGTACACCATTGAACGCCACAATCGCGATCCAACGCACTATTTCGTCCGGATTAAAGAAGCCGGATTTTTATGTCTAATCGGCCCTTTTTTCTTTATTTCGGCTCTTAGGAAAGCAACAACTGATGATGATGCAACGCTAAGAATGATTTGTTCGATGACGCATTCGTGATGGCACACACAAATCACCCGAACCGCGGTTTACCCAACACTAGACAAGGTCCCGCAACTATTCATTCGGACGATCGTTTGTGAGCAGACGCATTGTCAAAACATCGTCCAGCTATCGAACGCTGTATGCCGTCGCCGACCACAGAAATCGAAATCCATTCCGGCTGATGACCAATAAGCGGCTTTTGGGTAATGATGCCCCTATTTCCAGCGAACGATGCTGAGATACGGGATGCATACGCCACAGAACGTTTCAGGTCTCAATAGCGTGGTTGTAAATACTCAAATCATCCGGCATTTATTATCGATCCAGTGCGTTGTAAGCACGCTAATATCTTGTACGCAGTAAAACCGCTAAGCTTCAAACACATTTCGAGCTCGCGCTATCGCGCCCGACCGGGTAACAACGTCCTCCATCATACGGAATGACATTCCGACCCAGAGTGTCCATGTTTATCTGGCCGAGCTTTAAAGGTCGTACATCCGGATGCTGTCCAAGGCAACAAGATAGGGAGAATGGGGCCACATGGCTAATTTCACGGAGGTTTACAGACCGTACCGAAACCGATCCGCCACATTGGCACGAGTCTTCAAGGTGGGTACGAATTGAAACGAATGCTAACGAGAGGCGTTTGGTGTTCATTTCTACGGTTGTAATCAATTTTTGCCATTTCCATACGGTTATTCGCAATGGAGTGGAAATTCGTCAGAAGGAATGAAATGCCTGACGACAACGACAAGTGTGCCAGTTTGTTGATCTAGAAGTTTGTAGAATTTTAGAAATTTCCCCAATATCGTTTACATGTTTACTTACTGACGTACCAGGCTGCAAATGATCTTACTGCAGGAATCCTCTAAACCGATCACAATCGAGCGTCGTCGTCTACCGCGCCTCCTCTGTCTATGTGGATGACCTAAAAGGACTTCACGGGCTGGTGTCTTTCTCATGACATGACCAGCCCACTGGAGCCAGGCGAATCTAATCCACTGTACGACAGTGAGTTCGTCATATGCTTCGTAAAGCTCGTCATTGTAGCAGGTCCTCCATTGTCCTTCCACACAAACGGAACCAAAAGTCCTTCTGAGCATCACTCCTCTCGAACGCAGCTGAGAGGGTTTCGTCAGTTTTGGACAAAGTGCGTGTCTCAGAGGCGTATGTGAATAATGGAACTATATAAGTTCTATATGGCCCCAGATTCGTTCGTCGCGACAGGTGTTTTGAGTAGAAAAGACTCCTCACACTATAAAAAAGACCCCGATTGACAGCCCCAGGGTCGTATCTCAACATAAATGTTATTGCCGGTGCTGACTTTTGACCCACGATAGGTTAAATTTCGGACGTCTTCGAAAGAGCGCTCATCTATCTATACGTCACCCATATATAAGTTAGGATTTCTTGCCACCATCAATTTGGTTTTCGCTTTTTAAATTAGAACTCAAGGTTTTCCGCCATCTAATCAATCATTTGATAAACATCCGCTACGTAGACGAGCCACGAAACGTCGCGGAAGGCCCTCTCCATCGCTAGATTAAAGAGTAGACAAACTATATCGTTTACCTAATTGCTTAAATCTTCTACAAACAGAACATTTTATGGAACCTAATGGACAGAGTAGCAATTTTTTTCTTAAATTATTATTGTTCTTCACATCTTCATCCTTTACATCCTTTACAGGATTGCCTTCACTGCATTAACTATCCTTTTGTAGTTTAATTTTAATTGTGGTAATTTTTTTGAGACATCCACTGTCTTCCATTAAGAGCTCTATAAAAAAAGTCTCAATCCTCTAAAATCAATGCAAAATATTGTTCTTTTAAAACAGACTTCTTGGAAGGCATGGCACTCGTGCTAACTCCTCCTGCGAAAGGAATTCCAATTGCTTATTTTCACAATTTATTGATCGATTGCTCTGACTTCGAGTGCATTCACCAAACATGGCGGAAACCGGCCCTTCATGTGCCGGATTGTAAGGAAAGGGATGGCCACGGAACGGGGTACGATAATTGACGATTGGCATGAAAATAAGCACTCTTCCCGAACGCGCCCACCACCAAACCAAATCGATCGTCCCGACCGGTCTCAATCTCTGTCCATCAACTCGCGTCCACAACCTGCACCCGGCCCCGACTCGTCCGTTCTCCGGCATCAACTGTACCATAAAACAAAGGCAGTTTAAATCACTCAACATTCGTGAAATTTATTGATTTCGTTCACATTGACAAACGCCGCAGATGCGGGGCAGGCCCGGAAGGTGGATGCAATTGCGATTTTCTTCTCAACGCAGCGACGTGATCCGTGTCGTCCCGTCACCACAGCCAAGAATCGTTGGAAAATGGATCGTTCGTTTACTGGTTCGGTCGTGTTTTTTTTTTTTTCTTATTTCGGGCCGTTTTTCCACCCCCTGCAACTCGAGCGATTCCGCAGCGAATGGAAACATAATCAGATACCTACAGGAACGTGACAGTTAAATGTGCCAACTACACCGGTATGGCGAACCCGATGCAAAGTTCCTTTGTGTGAGGTGACGCGTTGCAAGCACATCCGGAATTTTTGCATCACTCTGACAAACCGGAGCGAAACTTCATCCCGTCCAGTTGAGGGGTCGAAAAAACGGGCCAAATTTCCTACCCAAAACTGCGCCTGTCAAACGAAGCGCATCGAAACGGTTCCATCTGTCAACTCTTGGCAAGATTAAAAAAAAAAACCGACACCAGTTGACGCAAAACAAGAGTAACCACATTGCCACACAGTACCACAGTTCGTTCAAAACGAAGTAATGAGTTTGACATTTAGCAAACTCGCCGCCTAGTAGACATGGGTGAAAGCGAGAGAAATGTGCTTCCCATGTGCTTTCCTGACCGTAATTTTCCTGTCTCCAAGTGCTCCGGTTAGCTTTGATTTTTTGCTCCAAACCCCATTTGTTGAGCCCTTTTTACGCGCGCATCTCCCAAGCCCCATTTGCCACCAGTGCCATTGGGCTGTTGGGGGATGTTGCGGTATCTCTTTTTTTTTGTGTGTTCTCTTCCTGGAACACAGATCTCGATTGTGTGGTCGAGCACAATTGTTCGTTAAATGGGGTGAAGGGGGAAGATAAAAAAGGGACGCTTCCTGGGCGTCCCATTGGCCACCCAAAGTCATCGGAGCATACCTGGTGGTGGTGGTAAAGAAGCAACTAGCGAAAAGCGAAAAAAAAAACAGCCCGAACCCTTCGGGTGAGCAATGTCGGGCAATTGGGGATGCAATATACGGTACGGATACGGTTCATCGGGTCCCTTCGATCCGCTCGGTTAGGTTGCATTTGCATATCGACTGTCGATTAGGCGTGTTGTCCGATGAGGTGAGGTGAGGGCCAGACGGAATTTGGACCAGATCATTCTTTGGTGTTGTTTGCATCGGTGTACCTTCATCACCGTCGCTTGTAACCGGTGCGGAACGAGTTTTTCTGGTGTAAATTTGATTACAGAACGACTTCGTTTGTGCATCTGGGCGCATCAACAAACATTTTTAACATTTGGTCTTAAATTCAAGGAAAGTAATAATTTAAACGTAACTTTAAATCATAAAAAAATAGTAAAGAAGAGCAAAAATCTTACGAATATCTTAGGTACTTCTACCTTAACTAGATCAGTTCATATTGATTAGAGTAAATTCAATGACCAAGAGATTTGCGTCTGTACTTAAACCATATATTGCCGAACTTTGATGTACAACACCCGATCTGAGCATCAGCCTTACAAACGTTTTGTTAGTAGCGTTGCTGGTGCCTAACGAAGATCACAAGATCAAATCGTTCCTGCAATAAACTTCTTTTTATTGAAGAATTGCTCCTTGATATCAACTTATGCAAATGTTTACAAACTATAGTAAGATGTTTTCCGAAATCTTTTCCTATTAGTCACGTATATCCCTTTCTATCCTCTATCTCCTCTCTCTCTCTCCCTCTAGTCTAAAGAGGACATCATCTATCTAGCTCCAAGAATCCCAATTAGTTATTCAATAACAACAAAACCACCACCATGCAAACAATATACCAAAACATCAATGCAAACAAGCATGTGCTTATCCTGGTCACGGCACCAAGCTTGTTAAATCACCCACCGATAAAACATCTACCGACAATGTTGCCAAAAGTCACGTTCAAGTCGATTACAAACGTCGCCTGCGGTTTCCCCCCTCTGGGACCGTTGGCGATTATTTCAACTACACTAGCGTAATTTCTCTGTCCAATCTAAAGAGCTGACCTCCCACTTTTCCAGTCCCGGAGGCTGGCGGAGGCATTAAAAATCGTACCGAAAATACAATGTAACCGAACTGATGATCGGCCATCCACAACCCGATGATCCACAGATCCCACCCGGTAACGTAAAGTTGTCTCGCCTGTCAATCACAGCCTGTCGCTCACAACTGGAGCGTGTAAATTGATGGCCTTTTAGCGGTGGTGAATGCTTGTTGCTGATTTTACATTACAAAAAAAAAAAAAAACAATCGATCGAATTGGATTTGTAATTTCGAGCAACAATGAATGCGCTCATGCTAATGGCGCCGATGCAACTCCTGATTGCAGTTTCGTAATGGGCGCGAATGGTAATGGGACGAAACGGTACGAAAAGGTACTCAAGGAGTGTGAAGATTGCAGGCTCAGAGTCTGGCATAAAAGACCGATCCACAAACAAGCTCTTTCCCGTTCCAAGTAAAGAGTGTCCTTCTCTCACTGTTCATACATTATTCAAACACGAAGCACATCATACACACTAAAACAAAACCAAATCTACAGAGCACAAGAGTTTTACGGGTTTCCTACTTTCGATTTCGTACGCTGGCAGCACCGACTCGAGATTCCATTCTCCACACCCCGGACGACTCTTAACACGCTTGAGCGAGCGTATTTGGTACGCCTTCACTTTACCGTACCAGATCGCTTTTTTTTCCACCATCCCTATCCGTCTAATGAGCCGCGAGTGGAAGTGTCACTCCTTGCATCGTTCGAGGTTACGAGCTCGTAGAGCTTAAAGACGAAAAAATACCCCATGCGACTTAAATCTTCAATCGCATCTTTCGCGCAACGGTTGTGGGTTGCCTCTCTTGGTAAGCAAGGACACATCCTTTACTGATTGTTCAAGCACCCGGCAGCATGTGGAACAAGGAGCAAAAGCATACATCTGCAGTAGCATAAAATCCCAACCCCTCCCGTTTACTTCCAGGACGTCGCTGGGAATTTCCAGCCGATTCAGAGTTTGTGCCCAATTTTCAAGTTCCCTTCAGCTCAAGTGCGCGTCGAAGTGTTTTTGTAACGGGTTACAGGATTCGGCTCCGCACTAACAGCGATCGCTTTCCACTTTGCGTCGCATTCTTGTGCTTCTGGCAAGCCCTCACCGAATGCCATTCCCGGTTAATGGTTGTCTAATTTTGTGCGAGTGTGTGTGGTGTGGCTTTTTCGGCACAGACCACTCCACAGCTCAAACGAAATGCGGCAAGCGAATATGAACTTGACCTAAGCACCAAAGCCACAAGAATTTGTCCGAACCATCGTTTCGCTCGTTCACTTGTTTTTTTTTTTCGGTTTCCGTACTCCGCTTTCGAGTTTTATGCTCGGTTGCGTAGTTGCCGGCTTCCCGAATCCCGACGACCCGAAGGTCCCGTTTTGTTCACCTTCTTTCCCTTTTAAGGCGGTAATCCAATAATAAAACATGCAGTTGTGTTTTGATACTTTTCACCGTGCGTTTCCACGTCCTGTTTCGTTCGCCTTTTCCAGCAACGCGGGTACGAGGGGTGCCCTCGAGATGCGGAAATTACCGGGCGCACCCAGAACATATACCGGTGCGCCACACGTTGCCCTTGTTTTAAGAGGGGTTCGTTGCTTGGTACCGTTCTAGCTCCTTTTTTATGACAGTCGTTTGTTTTGCATGATGTAAATGTGTTGCTTTGTGCAAGTGTACGCACAGGTTCGAATTCGCGTTGGGAAAATACTTCTTTCGAGACTATTTTCGACCGTGTTCTAATCGGTTCAGAACGCAAAAAACTAAACACTCCAACCAACGGTATTATTTGGACAGCGGAGGAGATAAATTACCTTTTAATCTTCCCAAAAACCTAGAAGACAGCAACCACAATTCTAGCACACGCCGTAGGGACTAATTTCACCGCCAACCCGTTAATGATCGTCGATCGATCGATCACTCGCTTCACTGCACGCTTCACCATTCAAACCGTTGGAATGTACGTCTAACACGCGGACCGTAAGCGACCACGTGTTTACAATTTGAATTCCTTCAACACGCACGTACGCACGAGAACGACACCGCCGGCTAACCGCTGGCCAGTAAACATTTGCCCAAATTTCGCATGGAAGCGCTAAATCTACACCACCAAAACACTTACACAACGCACAAACACACGCCCCAGCAAACGGTAACACCACACAGAACAGCACTGGACGCGCGCTGGATGATATTTGCCACTGGCTGCGTCGCAATAAAAACTCTTCACCCAGCAGACCTACACCACTTTGGCACGGGACGTGTGCTGTGGGTTAGTTTCTCAAGGAAATAGAATCGGTTGGAGATTTTTTCTTTTCGATTTCGGCATTGAATTTTAAACGTTAACACACCGCACACCGGTTGGCGTATGTTAATTGGCTGCTGAAGAACCCTTTACAGAGTGCTGCGCATTTGCGTGCGGTTTGTATCACCGCACCGCAATCGTTCGTCCTGAGATAACGATGAGCATTAAGTGCCCTCCGCAGCAGCACCGTTTGCCGTTGAAGAATTTCGTTCGAATCGTGCGCTACGATCTTGTTTCGATCACGATCTTTGACGTTAAACCGCTTTTTTTGGTTTGAAATTCACGACGAACGCGCTTCTTTCGTTACCTACGCAACCGTGTCTCTCCGAGAAACTGAACCGCTGGGGTGAAACGGTTAGTTGCCAGAGCTGTGGGAAGCCATACGATCGTTCTCTTGCTTGCGACTTTTCTCTTTGGGAGAGGATGGGCAGCAATTTTTGCGCCGAAGCAGGGTTCGTTTCCTGCTAGATTATCTATTTTTTTTTATTTTTTATATTTAATATTGTGGATGTGCAATCAATATTCACTAATTATTTATCATCTTTTTTGGTAAATATCTCGAATTTATTAAGATTTATGAATGTTTTTCATGAAAAAAAAGATTGTTTTTTTTTTCAATGTAACATTAACCCAATCACATAACAAAACCTAATAAAACGACGATTGTACAGATAAAGAATGCATACAAAATTAAAACTCTCTGTTCACTTGTTCATTCATAATTCTATCCTCGTTGAATCACTGTTCAACGAGGAACGTGCAAGTCTGCTTAAGTCTTATTGTGTCTAATATTACGCGGTCGGACAGCGCGCTGTTATTTTACATACTCGCGCAATTTTCTTCGTCAATTTATGCCTTGAAAAAGGGATAAAAAAAAGTTGAAAAAAAGACCATTTCCCTTTGAATTGTAACGTATGCTCAGTGAAAGATTTTCTCTTCATTTACCGTTTATCTAAACGGTAGATTAAGGAAAAACAGGCATGCCTCAAAGTACTAAGTACTAACCGTCAAAAATTCTTAATTTACCCTTGAATTACCCGTTAAATTAAGAATGAATTATCATAATGACTGTCTGAGTAATTCAGGATGAATTATCATTGTTTCTCTCATAAGTTTTCGTAGTTGCGTGGTTGGCAATCTTTCCATGCGATGCTGACTATAGACGACGAACCCTGTTTTCTATTAGTTCTGAGCAAATGTTAACCTCTCTCCGGCGTCGGATGTCTTACACTCTTTCCAACCATTCTCCATTTCCATTCTCTTTGAAATTTTCCCACCGATTTTCTCAAGGGAATTTTCTACTACAGTTTGTTTTTACTTGTGTTTGTATTCGTTGCCTTCTGTTTGAAATTGAAATTGTGAATAGTTCTGGCCTCGTTCGTTCCCTTTTGCCAAGGATAAATTGATAGCTCAAGTGGTGCAGGATGAAAGGGTCGTTCCGCATGAAATGACACGTTCTGTGGCGTCGACACATTGATCTTCTTTCTACTCGATAAAAAAAAAACAATCCTTCCAAGAAGCAGTTCTACCAAATAAACCGGTCATGAAGTAGTTGCATAACTTCCACAATGACAAAGGTCACCCCATTGCAGTCAGTTAACTCTACCAAAACAGTGTGTAAAACCGTATTTTTTCAACAACACAGCTATTTCGTAAATAAACAAGAATGCACTACATTGCGGTGGTTTGAGATCACAAACCGGACACCGTATTGCAATCGTGGTAGGTGACTCCAAACACATCAGCATCCTCGTTCCCAACTGCCGGGTCTACCATCCGGCGATCGTCTATCTCCCAGGAGAGCTCATTTGCTGCTGGCCAACCTAAGTAGACGTCGGCACAAGAGGCTTCTCCACGCTGGAATGTCTCAAAGGTCGCACCGTGCACCGTCATTGCGGCCTCTCGAGTCTCGACCAGCTGAACAGAACGACAGCTTTGGCGTACAGCAAGCGGTGAAAAAAAAGCAAAACAGCTTTCGCGAAACGTCAAGAAGCGTCCAACCGATTCCGAACTGAAGCAATCGACCTACCGTAGATGGGGTTACCGTGGCAACGATGCAGTTTGTGCACCGTATGTCAAGTCTCCCACCTTCTCCTTCATGTTCAGGCGAAGTTCTTACGTCTTCCAGCCTAAACGCCTAAGAAAAAATGCAACACAAAGTCCTCCCGATGCGGCCGATCGCACGGTTGAGATATTCCATTGAGCATCTTCTTGGACGGTCTGAGAGCAAGAACTCTCCAGTTAAGAACCATGTGAATTCGCCTGCACATTCGAGACATTGTGACTTTGGTTCGTTGTTGCAGGCACTGACTTAGAAGCAGCGTTTCCACATTTTCCTTCCACTCCGTACAGGCATCCGTCCGTCTAACGAGCGCCCGAAGACGCACACCATCCAGTGGGACCTTCGGACCTTCGAACCGGATCGTGACGTACGGAACGATTTTTTTTTCTTCTGCTCTCGCACACTCTTCTTCTATTGCCGCGCGATTACCTCCTTCGGTGAGATCCTCGGGGGTTTTTTTTTCGGAACCCTGCCGTCACATTCCTGACCTTCTTCCCAAGTGCATCCTTTTGTTGGCCCCTAATGCCATGTCCTGTCGTGCGCACGGTCGAGACGTTTCGCCTCTCTGTGCGCTTACCTTCGCAAGTTCTCTTGTTTCCCCGCGCCATTTTCGACGTCTAGCAAGACCGCACCTTAGCCACTTCTGCGCGAGCTTTCTCTTTCCTTAGGTATGTTGTGTATTTCTGGCTGCTGTGGTTGTTGTGTTTTCGCTCTGGCCGGAATGGACGCAGGCGGAAGGATCACCTCATCATCACCAGCATCTTCAGCTCCGCTTCGGGATAATTTCAGTTATGGTTGCACCCACACGAAAACCTTCCTGCGTACAGGTCGAGGCGCAAGATTAAGGTGCTCAGAAGGAATTCTTCTGCAACATCCGCAAAGGTCGAGGGAAGCTACCGGGAAGGATCTTTTAGGTAACAGGCTCATAAATCTTGGTGAAAAAGCACCATTCAGCGACAAACTAATTAAAGATTCTTCTCTTGAAAATCCCTCCTAACGCCTCTCAACAATGGACATTACCTCATATCATAACCGGTGCAAATATGAGTAAAACTGAATGTATACGGCCATTTCTAGAGATCTTATAGGCAAAAATGAATGTGAAAATTCTTCTTGAAGAGTTACAAATTTCAAAAAAAAATCCATTCCTTTGAAGAGGTATTCTCGTATGTCACAAAATATTAAAGTGCGTCTCACACTACACACCCTACAGCTCGTCTAATATGTTTGAAACAAATGTCTAATTTACTTTCCAAACTGCCTGGACCAATAACTCCATTCAGATACTGCTCACTAAATTTCCACCGACTTCAATTAAATCTAAACATCTAAATCACTCATCATTCCCTTGTGTTCTTTCTCGCCTAATGGTTTTCCGGGCTACGGTCCTCCAAATTAGGTATACCGGCACCAACTCGCCGGGGGGTGCGCAATTTACAGCGTACAGCTGTCGGAAGTCTGCGAGATCATCCGACGACCATTTCCCCGTACCGTACGCACGTGTGACTTTTTCCCCCATCGGAAAACGAACCACCACAGCTAACCATCGCATTAGCCGGTCGGCGTAACGAGCTGCTATCACGGATGCGGTGTGGAAAATTTTTCATACGGTAATTTATTTTCCGTCACCAAATTTCCCCTCGCGAGCTCTCCGCACCCAAACACTATCCAGCAGTGGCATGTTTACAAACACAATAAATCGAACCAAGCGAGCGTTGGTTAGTTATTGGCGACATAGATCATCTGGCGAGAAACTTGTTCCATTTTCCCTGCATTACCGAACGATTCTAGCTATGGAGATCGAATCCAACACTGGTTTATTGGAATTTCCCGCCAACTACGTAGACTGAACTCTAGTAACTGTCACTTGAGACACATTTGTTTGTTTACATCTGTCAAGAGCTGTCAAACTAGTACTTTTTAACAATTTTATTGACTAACATTTAAAGCATTTTTGCATTCGTCGATTATCCGTAAAACAAACACTCACACACCAACGAAGACGACCTCCGACGATGACGATCACGCAACCGATCATGCGAAAAATCCCTTTTCTGGATCCACAGTTTCTGCTCCCATAACTTACGCGCTCGCTTCCTTCGCGCCGCAAGTAAATTTCCGCAATCCCCCAAACGCATTGTCCGTCCGATGCTCCGGCTTTAGTAACAACAGCACAACAAAACCACACGCAAAAAAAAACGAGCTGCTTGAAAATAAAGTACAAAACCGAAACAAAGACTATTATGTTTGCCGTCCCCGCGGCAAATAAATTCCGTTCGGGTTCTCGCCATTCCACCAACCCCCTTTTCCCGCCGGATGGCTTTTGATTTCAGCCCTATCTTATTGAATTTCGAAACAGAAAAATCTGTACCCATAGCGACACACACACACACAAACGCCATCTTCTTTAACCCGAAACGGTTAAACGGTGGTTGTTCTGTCGCTTCATTTTGTGCTGTTGTTGCTGGTGTCGTGGTACATAATCCATTGCAAGTCGACCCGGTTTGCGATTGCTTTCGGGAGCAAAATGTGGAGGATCGTTCGGCGGAAGGCGAACTGAAGCGCAGAAAAAAGTATGATCTTGGCCTTGGTTTTCGGTTGGCGCATTGTTCTATTTGCACCCGCAACATAATTCTCTTGCTTCGTTTTTCTCTTACTCGTGAAGACTTTTCTCATTGCTGTGAGGTTTACTAAAAAGTGAATTTATTAATTTGCGATACAGAAAACCTGGCAGCGAGAAGTTGCTATAAGTATTACATTGAAGTTAAGAGGAATAGAGCTATAGAATCCTGCTACTATCCATCTTTGCTTAGATGTGTTACTGATTAACTAGAAAAAAGAATTGTTTAACTTTTTTTATTATCAGATGCCCTACTAAACTTCATCTTTACTCCTCTCGTCTATTACTTACCTATTAGTACTAACGACCAGAGGATATACTAAAATAAAGTGATAAGGTCCTTGTAATACCTTTCCAAACTTCTACGTGTAACTGAGCAGTTGGAAGACATAATTATTTATTTCTTTTATTGTTAGACAATCTAGTTATACTTGTATTCATCTTGACACCTCTCGTCTATTACTTAGTGGTAGCCGCCTCTTATGGGTGTTATTAAAATAAAGTGTTGCGATCCTTCTACTCTTCTTCAATATTTAGACTTATTACTAATCAGTTGGAATACAGAACTAATTCTCTCTTTAATTGTGTATTAATCTCCTTATACTTGCATTCATCGTTACACTTTTCGTCTATTAGTTAATTAAATCTTCCGCCAGAGGGCGCTGAGTTGAAAAATTAAATTTTATTCCGACTTACCAAACAAAACAATAAACTTATCCAACACAAAACAAATTTCAACATGTTCTAAACACTATCTGATCATCAATTGGAACAAAGCATTGCAACTAACCGGGTCGGCTGTCTTACAGTTCATGCCTGTAAGCCACTCTGTTTTTTACTCGCCTGCTTACAAACCAGATTATTCTACCATCTTAAGTGCCCTTTCCAAACCTCAAGATATCCCAGTTGCTCCTTCTGATGCTTTGATATGTTTATGACGTTGATAATCGACTCACTTGCCACCGAGTGTTTGTGTGTTTGGCACGGGGGAAAACGTACCGACCGCGCACATCAGTGCATGATCTCATTCTCTTTGTTGGTCGCTTCCTTACAGCCCGATGCGAAGACGTATGTTGTTGCGATTTATACGACGGGTACTAGTGGGAAGGAGTGAAGGCAGCCCTACTTTGGACCGCCGCTTTGGTAATCTGTGTCTAGTGATGTAAACATGCACTTCCTCCCCATCCCTAGTGGGTATGGTTAGAGAAAGGGCCACGAGACCACGCTATCGCCTCCCACGGCCGGTGACAATTATGGAACTTCCATCCGCCCGATGTCTCGTGTCTGTTTGATCCTATACGATCTCCATGCGCCCACCTAGATATGGGTCTCCACTCACACACATGATGTTCGTTGTCATTCCGATCGACAAATCTTAAACAATCCGGACAGTTGCAATCGATCCGGGACATACGAGCCGCACGGCTTCATTTCAAACGCTGATTGATTTCGCTTTCGCCCGCTCGTGCGTTGGATTTGGATTTTCACCCACAGTTTGGAAGGGAAAAATTATGCTTCCCGGTGCGCTGGTAGGTGAAGGAGAGGCTTGAAAATCGCACCCAACCAATACATTATACGATCGGTTTGGAGTGGTTTCCATCATTCGCTGTTTACAGCAACGGGTGCAAGATTTATATCCGCACGAAAGCCGTTTCTGGTGCGTTTTGTTTATGATATATGCTGGCAGTTTCTCGTATGCATGAGGTTTGT
Source organism: Anopheles marshallii (assembly GCF_943734725.1). Classification (NCBI taxonomy): domain Eukaryota; kingdom Metazoa; phylum Arthropoda; class Insecta; order Diptera; family Culicidae; genus Anopheles; species Anopheles marshallii. The sequence goes on from NC_071327.1 coordinate 17,127,417, forward strand.
CTGGCTGTGGTTTGGATTTCATGCGAAAACCAGAAAGTTGATACACCGAATGAGTGGTACGATTTGAGCAGAATTCACCAAAGTGATCACTAACTGTATCAAAATCTGACAAACTCTTGTAGAATTCTTCTTCCTGCAATAACACACACACACACCCAACATGAACATGAGTTCGTTTGCAAGAGCACGTTTGCTTGCATGAGCTTCCCGGCTAACCCTGGAATGCGTATAAATAATTTATAAGGACTATCCCACGACACAACATCCACCAGTCTCCAGCCCGGTTTGAGGTCGTCGTTATCGTGAGACCTTGGATTTGTGCTATCCTTAGAGTAGGCTGCCTCAGAACAAGCCAACACAGCGTGCTCTACAGTTCCGATCCGAGCGAGTTCGGTGGCAACATCTCGAGCACAATCCGTGAGCATTTTGCTCTATCCCGACCGCAAACTGCAGACGATCAAATAAACTTTCCACTTCGAGAGTTCGATCGATGCACAACAACAACAAAATACCGGAACGTGCAGCTCTCGAACCGGCACGACTTCCGTCAAGTGCCCATCCGGAAGATCTCTGACATCTGACTTCTGCTTTGTGTCGAGGCTCACGACGAAACGGGCGTAATCCGAAACCCGGTAATTCCGTCCGCTTGCTAACGTTCCCCTCGCACTCGTCATCAATTTTCGCCAAACGGATATCCCGGAGGGTGTTTCAAACTTCCTTCCCCTTCGTGATGCCCATGTTTCCCGTGTGCCGTTCCGGAAGTACCCGCGGAAATTTCTTCCCGGCCAGACGGAACAATCAACGTTCGTTCTCTGTTTGTCACTGTGCGGAAGTGTTTGTTTGGGGAGAAATTCGTGGCCCCTGTATGCACAACGTGAAGAGAAAACACCAAACCCACATCACAACCATCATGACTCATTCGGCTGTTCCCTACGGTTAGTGTGTTTGCACACTTACCGGTCGGGAATAATGGAGTCGTATTGTAGCGGTCGTCTTGGGGGATAAATGTGCGTAACGTGATCTGCGATCGCAGTAAGAAAACGGTGTGCAAATACTTGAAGTAAGGCATAATGTTGCGTAGGTTTCCAGGTGGTCTCCTTACGCGGTTGTTTCGGATGATGGATGGTGGTTCAATCGTGTCCCAGATCTCGCCACTATCGTCCGGGCTCTATCTATTTTGCAGCTGGAACAATTTTTGGGTCTCGCCTGCAAACCGTCTGCACATTAATATTCCAAATTATGTTTAAAGTTGGAATTGAAATATAAATAACTTTACGCAGCAGAGAAAGCGCAGTTCTACGTGAGTAATTTAACTGTCAACTTCATATCAGCGATGGAGTTATAATACATACACGGCTAATCAATAGGAATGATCTAATTGAAAATCTTCAATATTTGACTTCAAAACAGCCTTAAAGTGCCAGAATAAATGGCTGAGCAATACTTTAAAGGGCGATCTTTTGGAAGAATTTAAATTTTTGAATATCCGATAACTTCAAACCAACTTCAAATTCAACTTTCAAGAGAAAAGAAAAGGTTGAACAATACTTTGATGAGTGATTTAATTGAAGCTCTTGATTCTTTAGACATCTGTTAACTTCAAATCCACCAAGAAGTGGCAATAAATGATTTAACAACACTATGAAGAATGATCTTATGCAAGAACCCAAGTATTTGAATATCTGTAAACTTCAAATCAACCATAAAGTGCCTGAATAAATAACCAAACTATACTTTAAAAGAATGATCTTATGGAAGATCTTGAATGTTTGAATGAAAACGATTCCAGAAAATGGTCTAAGTGTAACTTCTCCCGGTTTTAGTTCTAATGTTTCAACCCTGCCACTCCATCCTCAAGATTTTCTTAAAATCCCTCAATAAAATCCATAACATCACAAAGAAATTTAAAAATAGTTATTGAAGTCTACATTAGAGTCTGGATCATCGTTCCTGAAAAATGATTCACCCAAGCAACACTGTCTTTGTGTGGCGGGATCAAAGAAATTCCTTTCCACGCTCACGACTGGCGTCTTGAGCGCAATCTGCCATTTATTTGCTTACATTATTGGTACAACAAACTTTTCCACCAGGCCTCCCGAAGCAGAACCACCAAACGACCAACTTTGTGCGCACAATTTCATGCACAATTTCATCAATTAATGACCGCTTCGTCCGATCAGGCACAAACCAGACACCAGTATAGAACACACAATCTTTCCCGCGTCCCTACCGTTCCGTCATGGTTGAACACAAATTTCTCCCCAAGGAAATGGTTTCCGTACGATCGGCTTTTGTGCATACACCGAGGAACAACGTTCGAGTGTCACTTTGACACGTTCCACTCTTTGGCGTCACCTAGAACAAAAAGGCCAATGAGACGGACAGCCACTCCTTTCCATGTTTTTTTTTTTTTTGCATCCCAGAGCAATAGAGTAAATCATTCTCGGGAATGTCAAGCTCTAGACCGGAGCTTTACCGATTGTTTACCTTCAGCGATGAATGTTTGGATATTGCTGTGAAAAAAAAAAACCACAACAACTCTACCTTCAACTGTCGCCACCATGTCGGCTCCAGGGACACCAATCCGGACAGCACATTTCAATGCGGAACTGGAGCAATTCCATTCCAACAAATGAGCACGTCCGCCCAGTACTACATCGCATGTTTAGGGGGACAGTTTTCGGTGTTTCCTTCGTTCGATATGATTTATGAAATGTGACACCTCGCAATGTGACTCACGACACGGCAGACCCAGGCGATAGTTTTGACGGACGGGCTCATTGACATCGTCCGATGGGGTGGAAAACGGGACCAGAGAGAAAAAAAAAGAAAAGCGAACAGTATCCAATCCGTCTAGGGTCAAGCAGTAAGCGCCACCCCGTGCGTGTAGCCGAGTAACCCAATCGGAAGAACCCGGCCAAGCTGATCATTCGATCCTTTGACCCTTTCGCTACGGCACGGTGCTTCTAAAGTCGGTGATTTAGTGTGTAACTCGAGAACTCCGCGGCTAGACACAGTAGCCGGTCACATTGCACGGTGCGGTTTGTTTTCCTTCCAGTAATGAACCGGTTAATATGGTGAGATCTTTTCGGGATGGCGGGTTTGGAAAAAAAGCGATCAAGAAGTCTAATAATCTACGCAGTAAATTGAGATGACTGCGACATGGGTTAGGGAAAATTAATATTATTTTTGACACGCATTTAAAGGGTGTCAGAAAATATAACAAAGTGCCCGGAATTTGTTATTTGCCGCGAACATTTGTTACAAAACCAAAATGTACTGTTTATTGGTTCAAACTCCATTGCTGTGGAAAATACTCCTGAAGCTATGCAATCTGCATGTCAAAAGTACATGTTTTCGGGTTTTCGCACATTTGCTTTACAAAGTTAGATCAAAACAGCTGTAAATAAACGTTCTGCCCTCTGCTCAGCTCGCTACGTTCGACATTTGATGTTCCTGTTGACGATCTTTCCCCAAATAAATCTCTCAAATGAGATCCCATAAACAGTGTTAAAACTGAAATTGAATCTTACACCAACCATCATCATTATCATCATGTCGTAACCGAAAACTCACCTTGCCTTTGCGTAGAAAGCGGTCTGTTGTTGTTTGACTCATTTTTCGACATTTAACCTAATCCACGCACGCACTGTAATAGGTTTGCTTTCCCTTCCCGAAATTTGGAACTAGGAACCGACAGTGTAAGCGGGGCTGTGCCATGTACGGTACAAAGCGAAGCGAAGAATGGACGGGTGGCAATTGTGAGTGGGACAGTCGGAAGTCTTTAAGCAGGAAAACGAGTTCCAACGAGTCGTGAAAAGAAGTTTTGGGGTGTGCGGTTGGAACGGAAGGAAGGCAAATGGAGGTCGGAGATCGCTGTAAAGCATCGCACCTTTGCGTGAAGTGTTGGTCGTAACAATTGTAACAATTGTGCAATGAAATGGAAACCGAAGCCGGAAGTGAGTTGTTTCAGTGTTTATTTTAAATTGGAACATTGTAGGTAGGCTTTAACGCGTTCTGCTGTTGATGCGAAATTTTATCTTCCTCGTTCAAGAGATTAAAACCTATCGGTAGAGAGATACCTGACTAGAATCTCGAGAGAACCCATATACTGCGCCATCTCGTAGATTGCGGCTAGGAATTAAAGCCCATCTCCCATGCCCTCTTGTACGCTTAAACTCCAAATCAGGGTGGGAGACCTTCTTCGAAATTGCGACTTACGGCAACTGAGTAGAACTCCGTCGTCTTCTCCTCCCGCAAGATGATAGACACTGACATCCAGAGAAACACACAGCCCTCAGACTTGGTCCGACTTGGTACAAATCTTCAACGCGATCCATCGTACGATTCGTTGAGGTTTTGCGCATTATGGAAATCGTTCGAGTCCGCCCAACATTTGCTCATTCACCATTCAAAAGCTTTTCCACCCCCGCCACTTCCAACCCCTTCGGGCCAACCCTTCGCGAAGCCCGACCTGTAACGATCCGTTCGACTCACTCTCTGCGGACGACAAAGGGTAATTGTTTCTGCACGTTCACGTGGTTCACTGTGTGTGTGTGTGTTTCTTTTCTAGCTTTTTTATTTGTCTTGTTCACCGTCCCCCATGGTCCCCATTAGATACGATTGGTAGAACATCAAAACACTGACGGATGGTACGGCTAGATTTATTCATCTTCAGCAACCTCCAGCCCCTTTGCATGGCTCACCCTATTACAATCACCACCCCCGGTCGAATCGTTTAAGGTTGAGGGACATGAAAATGCGATCGCGCAAAGGTTCATCAACATCTATTACCTCCTGAGCGTGCTCGTGCCTATTGCAAATTCCACGATCGCGAACGTGTCCCGTACCAGTTCGTGAAAAGCGGTTTTAGATGACAAGAATGCGAGAAAGGGTTCGGTTTGGGGGGAGGGCAAAGGTGTGAACGATTAAGGTGTGAAATATTACCGATCTATGCTAATTGCGGTGCGTGCGTGTGCGCTTTCAGCACGTGCGTAGGATTGCATTAAATGTAGCCGCTTAGCTCTCCTTGATGAATGAACGATGAGGAAGACCGGGTGGTTTTATGAAGAAGAAAAAAATAAGCTTGAAATCGTTATTCTTCACCTAAACGCATTGCTACCTTCATTGCAGTCGTTTCCAGCTACCTTTAGCGTTGTCGGAATTTGTGTGTCGGAAGAGGAAAGCAATCATACACTGCATTGCATACCTTCGGGCGTATTTTGTGCGCCTGAAAGTATGCAACTGAAAGCTTACATTTACAATGATCTGCTCAAACCAGTGATCGTTGCACAGAATTTCAAACTGTAAATAATCGATAACTATACCCTAATAATTTATTGCATTCGACAACAATAAAGCAAGCATTTGATTTAATTTCCATAGTTTTATTTCATCATTTCATGTAAACGCTACGTTTGGGAACATTATTTAGTCGCACATTAGTATATACAGGAGTCAAGAGTTTTCCCTCCCTGCTGTTTGCTATAGAATTTCTTTGTTCGTAACACTTCACATACACCATCAAAACCACGGCCGGACCGTGGGAAATGTGGCCATTTTCTGTTCCATTCCTGTGGCACACCTAACAGCTTTTCCTCGTCGCTCGTGCCTTGTATCTAATTTTATTTTATTTCCTTGTATTCTGAGACTATATCAGTGAACAAACGGTTTTTTTTAAAAGGAGTGAAACAAAATCCTATTGTGAAAAAGAAAGACCATTGCATGCGAGAGTACAATTTTACTTCCGGCCTTCGCTATTGTACGAAAGCTTCACCTTAAGACAAACGCGGATTGTCTCCTCTTTTACCGTCTTTTTCTTGTCTTCTCCGATCGTCTTTTATTCAAATCCGTCCCTAGTCTTCATCAGCTTATGAGTTAATTTTTAAACGTGACTCTTTTGGTATATGGATCTGCCTAGCACGCTAGTCTTTCCCATTTATATGTTTCCTACACGAAACACCGTTCCTATCCGTTCACCATTGTCGTGAAATCATCCCGTCATCGCGGTCCGCTGTTCGTTCTTGCCCGACCCATCGGATTGATCTATTTCACCGCACCGAACTAATTGGCAAACGAATCACTGACTTGTTTTAGCGGTTGAGAAGTTCCGTTTTCAACCCCAGGAATATGAATACGGCTAAGCTTTCCGCCTGTTTCCACTAGACGGGTCGCGAGGGTGCTTTCCGGTTCGGGGGCGGTGGTGGTGGTGCTCGCATACGCGATGAGGCGGACGAGGAGAGCGTCGTCGTGGAGGAGCCACCCGATTCGTTCTGGTTGGGTCCACCACCCGGCGTTAGGTTGCCACCGCTACCGGGACCCGCACCGCCAATACTGTTCGTGGAAGATTGTAGCTGATGATGGGCGGACAGTAACAGGTGCTGCTGTTGCTGCTGTTGCAGTAGCCGATTGCTGTTGTTGGTGGTGGACGAATCGTCCTCGTCGAGATCATCGTCCGAGGACACAGAATTCGCGTCCGAGTTGGACGGTGTTGGCGAGGGCGGTGAAAGTGTTTCCTGCTCCTGCAGCATCGTGCGGAACTCTTGGATGGATTCGTTCAGGGCCCACAGTTGCGACAGCAAGGACAGATCGAGTTGCCGTAGACCGTACTAAGGAGAGGGAAAGAGAAAAAAAGCAGAAAGAAGAGATCGATTAGAGAGTGCATAGAGACGACACCATTTGGCTGAAAATAGATCATTTTGCGAAGCAGCAAAATTGATGCCTATCCACGAGTCAATGTCAGATCGATTTCACCACCTATTCCGTATGGGTCCAACAAGAAAAGAGAACCAATTTCAAAAAAAAAAACCGACCAAATTATCAACTCCACTTCTCTGCCGCTCATCATTAAGCACTCTGGGGGTGCCCATTAAATGGATCATTTGTGCCATCTTCGACCCATCCGGCAAGGGTGAAGACGCGACTGAAACCTTTATTAGCACACAGCATCACCCCTTCGTTTTGGGGTCACACCATCCTCGCTTACCGAAAAAAAGAGCGCCCCATTTGGGGTGTTAAAAATTGTTAGGTGCAGACCGTGCGTCCGAGTCACACTTTGCGGTCACTAGGAGCCTGTCGGACCCAACGCTCTAAACCGACCATTACAACCCATTAAAAGGTGTGCACCGCGGTGGCGCTTGCGTACTTGAGCTGACACCATTTTTCTGGTGCGTCATGGACTCGCAAACCACCCTTGTTTTGTGGAGACTGTGGGACACCTGCACCAAACCGACAGACACCTCTTGCTTGCTTCGGTCCCCAGCTGCGGTAAACTGCACCTGACAACTACCGGCAGCTCAAATGCGATATCGCGATTGAAATCCCACTCACCCTCGTGATACTCTCCCTCCTTCTCCTTCTCCTTGTCTCAGCGGGCTTCACTTTTTTGCTGCTGAATGATCGGTTTTTATTTGCCTTCCTATCGGTTCGTTTTCTTTCTATCTGTTTCAATTGCAATATTTTTTGCCACGCTTTGCTCCAATATTATAATTATAGAACATGCAATCGTTTTGCCTGCCGGGCAGGGAAGCTGTCGAAAAAAAAAAACACTGGAAAGATCTGCTGAGCTCCTGAGGAAAGGTTCAGGCTGCCACCAGTTGATCTTGAGAGCGAACGTGTGTCTGTTTGATTTGCAACTGTGAAAGCTATATTTCTTCGCCAGTTGGACAGTTAACAGTGAATCGCACTCTTCCAGATGCACAGCAGGAGACCTTCGTGTATCAGGAAATGATATTTTAGACCGAGAAATGACTTGACCGATCGTAATATTTTGACAGATTTAGAAGGTTTGCTAAGTTAATTTGTGCTATTAATATTGCGAAGAATCAATTTTTCTTCTTCAAAATGGTTTCACTTATAAAATTTATTTAATTTGGATAGTACTGACATTCGAATTTCCTAACTCCCATCTATTGCGCCTGAATGTATGCTCCAATCAGACAATACGATAGATACAAATATCTTCTTCTATCTATTACGCCTGAATGTATACTCCTAGCAGACAAAATAGACATTTAACACTAATACTAACGGATCAGTCATTTTGACTGGAACGCTTCATTTACATCACATTAATTTTTGTGTTGATCCATAATATTTACAAATCTTTTATTTAGCATGAACTCTAAAAAAGTATTAACATATATTATTATTTTTAAGGTGTTTGTAAAGTGCTCGTATCAATTAAAAACGCTTAAAACACTTGGTAATGAAAAAATGTAAAGAGAAAACTGCAATAATTTACTTGCAAAAAGCATTCCAAAACCTGTTTTACCACTTGTTTAGTATGCAAATATTATTAAAAAAAACTATAGTTACGCTGAGAAATAAAACAAAACAAAATTGGTGTAACTTGATTACCTTCCGGATATCCCGACCATTTGCTCTTTTACACCGTAAAGGAAACAATTATTAACGCATTTCTAAACACGTCAACCAACCTGCTACACTAATCGATATCGCTAAAACCAGCTCATATAGTTTAGGATCCTCGACGGTTTACATAACGACCACAACGACCAACGGCCGTTGGATGCGTAATGCATCCGCTGCCAGCATACGGGGGGGATAAGCTCCGATGCGCGTCTGGTTTATTGGTATAATTGGACGTACTGCAAGGGGATCACCAACACGTGATCACGATACAATTACTCACCGATAAACACGATAATTGTGCATGATTCATGGCAACTGCTAGAGCTGCAACTCGCACAATTCTCATCCACGAAAAAGAATGTTTAATCATTTATTTTTAGCACTGCTTCGCTTTCCATCGACATGGAAAAGAATTTCATCTTTACGGCGATCGAACATGACCATCGGGCTAACTGTACAACATATTTCCCTCTGGCGTTCCTAATTGTGCATCGTAAAAAAAAGCCCGATCGAACGACATTCTTCCGATGCATCGATGAGTTAATGGGTGCGCCTCGCTGCGGTCTTCACCGTCGCAAAAGCATAATTATGCAATCGCACCAAACCCACCCCGCCCTCAAGGCCACAGCATTATCACACTGCGGCAGAACGGTAGTTGTTCTTGGCGGCAGTAACAAGTTCGTTCTCGGGGCTCCCGTTCTTCTCCGCTACACTTTCATTTGTATCGCGAGCACGCAAACGACCGGCCTGGAGTGTGTTTAGCATAAAATCACCACCGCCCGATCCGATCCACGGGATCGATCGACATTTGCTCGACAGCCCATGTTGCCTGTTGCCGCCGTAAAGCGTACGTTGACCTTGCCGCAATGGGAAGAAGTACGCGCGCAACATACAACATTATACACGTTTTTTTTTTTTGCTGTTCCCGTCGCTGGCCGGTCGCGGAACGGAGGGCATGAGGGAAGCTAACGGTATCGTCCGCTACCAGAACCGATGAGGCTCGACCGTGGCTGACCACCATTAAAACGGAATCGCGTCGCACACCCGCCAGGAATGATGATGAGCCATCGCCGGCCGGCAGTTCCCTGGCCTTCTGCAGCATGTAGGCAATGAAAGCAAACATGAAGCAATGAGAGTAGTGCCCACCCCACCCGTTCCTGCACACTTTCGTCCTTTCGTTTTCCACACCATGATTTAAATGGCGGGGCGGCAACAGTAGCATAAACGATTGCAAATGCTGAGAAACCGAGGCGACGTACCGGGCGAGAGAAAAGGGAATATAAAAAGAAAGAAAGAACCGCAATATTGCGTAAGCTCGGGCAAGTGTTCCAAATTTAATCGTACCCCCTCCCAAAAAACGTGGTGTTGATGTGTGAGGAGCAGGATAGTGAAGAGGCCGATAATCATGCACAGAACATACTTTCCTCTCCACTCGTTTTCCACCCATCCATCCACACAACGAAAATTAGCAAAAAGATGCCAAACGATGTGGGGCTAGGTTGAAGCAGTGGGGGGAAAGGAGGGATGGTTGGGAGGAAAAATTGGTACTCCGCCCGGAAAATTAAAAGCGATTTTCAACACACACACACAAGGCGAGTAAAGATCGTTTGATTATTGGTTATGTTTCTTGACGATCATTCCTAGCCATTGCCTTTCAAATATGCATATCCCACCGGTTCACTCTCGATTACGGTAATATTTGGTCTAATGAACTTCAATTTCAGTTTTATTGTTAAATAATTCTACAAATTAAATTAAATTGATGCTTGTAATACCATTTAAACATTTTTCTTTAACACAATAACGAGAAAAAAACCTACGAATGGTAAACTTTTACATGTAAGCAATTTTAACTTCCTCCCAAAAGTATGCAATTTGCTCTACAAAAGCACACTTTTACATAATTTTGCTCATTTAAATGTTAAAATTTATCTTTCAGATAGAAATGCAGATCAGATAACTAACGAGTTCAGCAGAGCGTTACGAAACTAACTATAAACACTCCTAATGCCCAGAGATTTACATTCCAACCACTACGATCATGATGGCGCGCTCGCACAAAGATACTTTACTTGAGGTAAATATTACGATAACCTCAAACCAAATTATGCCACCTGAACAGCTCAAACACAACGACTCTTCGTTTCCATTTTCTTTACTTTCCTGCACCTCCGTCACCACATTCACCCCGCGTAACGCTGTTCAAAATGAGCTGAGCTACAGTGGCGTACACATCTCTCAGCAGTCGGGCCTAACGGCTTCAAGGTCAATGCCGCGAAAATGATTCATTAATTTTGAATCGCAGTTTGCGAGAGTTCCGATGCGAATGGTAGCAGCGGAATCGAACAAAACAAGATGAGATGCTCGTTTCGTATGCGAAACAGTGCCTGACATGATGGATGGACCTAGCTTTTCTTGCATTGGCGTGTGCATTCACCAGCAATCTTTGCGTGCGATTGGAAAATGTTTTTACTTCCGTTGCGACGATGACCTCCAAGAAGAGCCTTTCACGTGCTCCAACCACAAAGAACTGCAACTCGTTGGGTTGGAAGAAATTCCTCCGAAATGGAAACCTTTTTTTATACGGAAAAGTGTGCATTTGAAAAGCAAATGGCCAACAAATCAATGGTGACGCAATCGATGAAGCTTCCATAACGCGAATGGTGAGTAATTAGTGAATAATTGTGCCGTTTAATTGACCGAGTCTCGGTTTGTTTCGTGATTTGGGCTATCCTCTTCTGATCACCTTCCCCCTCTACAACTTGGACGACCTCGGCACAAACGGAAGAGAGCTTTTTGCCTGTCAGTCACAGCCACAACGCCACCGTACACATTGTACGGTCGCTTATAATTCATCATCCATCAGCAGCAACCAAAAAGCAACAACTCCAAATTGCTCAAATTGCTAGAATATTTATACATTGTGGCTCACGGTACCCGTTCGCTGGGAAGATTCTGACTTTCAACCACAATTTAGGAGTCAAGGAGACGGATATTTCTCCCTGCGATCGGTGCTGTGTGGGAGTTTCACGCATCTCACAAAGGTGTCTGCAGAAAACACTACCCACGCGACAGTGTTGTCCGCCCAGAAGGACGCAACCACGGATCGAGGTCACCGGGACGGAGAGGACAGCAGATCGTTCACACTAGCGTTGTTATTATTTACCATTTTTTAACATTTCATCTACAGAGCTTCAATCAATGCCCGTGAACTATCGGTCTCACCATCGGGTGGGGAGCAACTTTGTTTCAGAAAGGGATGAACTCCGCAAGGGATGAGTAATCGAAGAGCAGGTAGGTACAGCTTGTCAGGGGCATCTCAGCCGTACCCAGTACACGTACGCTAAATGGCGATTTCATCGACAATTAGGCGGCCATTTAAAGCACTGTGACCTCCACTGCTGTACGGAGACCAAATGGCAAATCATCCTTTCCGATCATGAATGGTGCATGGAAATGAGGCGAAAACTCGATCGGACAACTATTATTGGAGCGGGTCATTTTTTTCTCATTTCTACCCAAGGTCCCCCTCAATGTTTTCCATAAGAAGAGATGTATGATTTGCGTAATAACAGCCTTTTAGCGGCTTTTAAGAAGAGTACCTGGCAAGAGTTACCTTCATCCATTCTCTTGCATTGTAAGAATTGAAAATAAAAAAAAAACGATTTGAGCATTTAAAACAACTAGAATTCATAAGAAAGCAGACATTCGGGAAACTTCTTCAGCTATTAATTACCCCAACCCGCTGCATATGACTCACTGTCAAGCGAAACACCCCATTAATTAGAACGAAACTAGCAGAAAATGGCATTTCAGGTTGGTGAAGCATTTGCATCGCATTCTACACGCATCCGAAAATAGTTCATCATCACCTTTTGGGCGACTTTATTTTAGACGACAGGCGCCAAGATGCACCGAAAGTTCATCGCTCCCATTCCACCCAATTCGCGATTGCCACCGCGCGTACAGTGGTCGGCGCTATTTTCGGCAAGACAAGCATATCGATCGTTCGATGGTAAAATATGGGCCTGCCCAACGTACGCACCGTTTCTTCCTACGATTAGTTTCGCTTGCCAAAAATTTCACCAACCGGACAACGCCGGTGAATGGTGACATTACCATTTTATTTCTACACACAATCCACCGATGCTAATCGGTGTCTTTCTCCATCGCCGCCCCATACGGGAGCAATATGCCGGACCAATCGACCCCGAAAAATTGTTTTCGCGCGGGTGACAACCGCCAGCCGTGGTTGTGGCAAGCCTAATTAGGTTAGTGTCGAGTTAGCGCGCGTTTTCATAACGTGGTGTACACACGCACCGGGCATGGGTGAGGGTTTGGTTTGGTAATCTCACTAGTGCGGCCATTTCTGACATGTCGCTTCTCCTAATTTGCCACCAGTCAATCGCACAGCCGAAAATAAGGCTCGATCGAAACGCGATTAGCATCTGTGTTCGGCTGTGGAGGTCGAACACTGGCCAAAGGAGATTTTACCTTAGGGAGCTTTTGCTAAACAATACTTGAAGCTCAGTTTTGGAGATCTTACGACATTTCTCCTTTAAAGTTTGTTTTAATCTATGAATTTTAGGTAGCAAAAAGCAATTAAAAAAAAAACAACTATGTCTAACCATCCCAAGCGTACGTGGCCGAAGCATAAAGTTCTATTTGAAGAATATTCCATGAAGCCCGCGATCGATGACGACTCGTGATCCACCCGTGATCGCACACACCAAAACTTTATGGCGCCTATTAAAATGACATACGGAACGGGATTCGTGTAAAATAAACGTCACTTAAATTTCACGACCGTCCGTTTAGACATCCGCGTGTAAGATCCAGCCGAAGCGGGCCCCGTAGAATAGAGGATCGAGTATCATAAATCCATTTCCAACGCTAAGCACGTCCCACGAAACCATCTTAACGTTGGTAAAAATAGCTCAGCGACATAACCACCCAACAAGAACTGTATCGGTGTTCCAATTCTACGATGCTGGAAGGAGGATTGAGGGTTGCCCTTATGCTCATAGAAAATCATAACACACACCAATCCGCCATAGCGCCAACCACACACACACACACACGCCCTTCTCCCTTTCTCCACCCCCGGCACGTCACTCACGCTCGTGTATGGGGAGGAATTTTTAGAATGGCGTTTTCCTTGCCGCACCTCTTTCTAATCGGGAAGGAGTTAAACGTCGCCCGGGCGGCCAGTAATAGTAGGTCGTCACCAATAGAAATGGCATTATCGCCACCGCCGTCGCCGGCGTTGTGTATTTATTTTCCTTCTAAAACACCCAGCGCAGACACAACCGGTTGTGTGTGAATCGCATCGTGTAAGCGCAACCATTCGCATAGCGTACACACCGCAAGCTAGTTAACTATTCCCTTCGCATCATTAAGGTGATCGGCAAAACCCAACACCTACCGCATATCACATTGTGCAGCCCAACCTTGAGACCGACTCATGCCGATATCCGCTTTCTGCCCGCGGGGAGGGGAACACACAAACATAGACGCCGGGATTGGACTCGATTTGACTCAGGCAAACCTCATCATCATTGCATTGGCACCGTTATTAATTTCTCCAGGCACGTAAAGAACCGCCAACCGAGCGGTTCCCGTACCGTTCCGGCGGTGCAGAACAAAACACGGACACCGCACGACCGCAAAACTCAGCGTCGGTCGAATGAATGTCGAGCATGATTAGCATACATTTGAATGGATAATTTTCTCTCCAACCTTCGTACGCGTTTGTGGTGCGCATCTAAGATGTGTCGGTTCAATAGTGTGCTAATAGTATCGCAACCTGCACGACACCGGCGGTTGGAATGACATACCGGTTCGATGTCCAGAACCGAACGCACCGTTATGGTGAAGCCCCGGGCACGGCACGCACTGTCAATTAGCAGCTAAACGAACTAACTAAACGAACGAATCATCAATCAGACTGATTTGAAACCTTTCCCTCTCTTAATTCTCTCTTGTAACCTCCCGTAAAACCGTCATCAGCCTTCTAATGGCAGTTGGCTTCTTTACCGCCGTTAGAAACTGAAAAGATCTCAACCTTGGACAGGAAAACAAGAAGCTTCAATTGAACAGTGGCATCCACGTGAGACACTTGAACACATCTTCTCCTTTCGACGCGCGATAACTTTCACTTGGCATTGATCGACAACGGTAGTGCTACCGGAAAGGGAAAACAGATTGAAACATAATCCATAACCATTTCCACTGCTCAATATCTGGTGACGTATGGAAGCCATAAAGAGGCAACCGAATCCTCCCACAGTGTAGCACCGTTTTATGGCATCGTTAAAAAACCCGGCTCGTGAAAGAGGATCGCTCGTCTATATCTGTATCTTTGAATGATTTAATTAAATAAACACTAACTTTAGTCACAGTCTCGCGCACGAGTATTCTCCAAAACCAAACGGCCCTTTCGACCAATTTTCCCCATAACAGCCTATTTGTTCGTGTTTAATTAACATGATGTGCTGGAATTTCACCAGACACCAACTCCTCGTAATTGCCAACGGAATGTCTACCATCAGCTTATTATGTTTACGGGGGTCTCCCGCATCAAAATTCTGCATCGTGCACCCCACTCAACCGGCGAGAAGCTCAATCGCACTGCTGATGATCGTGGGATTACAACAGCATGTCTAGACCACTATCAACTCGCAAGTGCACACAAAGAACGGATGCTCCGAAACACGATCTTCCGTTCTTCTCCTACTTAACGCAAGCTAATAGGATACGATTAAGAACAGCGTGTGGGGCTATGGTATTATAAGCCTTATCCTTATGGTCCAACAAGATTACCGGCTTATAGTTTATAGAATCCGCCGTGGCTATCATATCGCGACGATACTCTTCAGAACGGCAGCCCCGCCCGGTTCTTTTCCCGAACTCGTTTGTCACCCACAAAGTGACTGTCACGGTGTTCAGAACCCATCATCAATTTGCTGTCGACCGAGTGGGGAAATGTTGTCAAGCGAACGAGCAAGAGATGAGTCCATACATCAACATGATCGTCGTTAGTATAATGGAAATTTGATTGGAGATCCAAGAACTGCCACGCTCGGACATAATCAGTATGTTTAGCAAGAGAGCCGCTGCTATCGGGTGGACATTAATGATCCACTATTAAACTGTGATTAATTTGAGCTGCGCTGGAGATAGACTGTCTGAGCAGTACGACGATCTGCTTCGGGGAACTAAGTTACGAACAAGAACATGATCTTGCCAAAACCGATTGGATGAAATATTACGACCATCCATACTTACGGGTTTATACCCTGTTTTCTTAATGATCACAATTATGTTACCCATTACGGACTAACAGCAATGTATCGTTTCTGTTTTCGAACGATACTAACCTCCACGCTACTTCCCACGCACTTTACGACCCAACCACTACACCCTTGCGCTTTCCTTCGCAATCGCCCGATCATTCCACAATAAATCATTTTGTCATCCACCAACATCGCCCCACAGCCGGAAATTGTTCGTAAGTATCAATAAATGCAACCGACCCATAAACAACCATAAAGCAGTTCAATGAGCCATTTCGGAATCAACAAAAACACTAGCTACACATGCGTGTCCAGCGGGGGCGGGGGGGGGGGGGGGGAATTATGGAATGGGAGGGGTTCACAGCGCCACCGTTTAGAGCTCACTTTTCCAGTTTGATAATTTTTTGTAGTGTAACGCAGGTCATTAGCCTTCGCGCTCCTACACAAATTTCGTACACAGCTGGAACTTTAAGACAATCGAACTGATCGATAATGTCGGGGAGAAGCATGCGGTGCGGCATTACAAGACATACGCACATACTGGGGTGTGTAACCCGTGTGTCACGACATCTCCCACATCGTCCAAAAGCAGGTTGATGCCGCCTGCTAGAAAGGTCTGAAGAGGCTTCAGATACCCTAGAAACAAAGGGAAAATGATGATAGGCAACAATTGCTTGTGCACCCTTATGCAACCTTATGCTCGAGGTCGAGACATGTGCGTTTGCCTGCCTCTGTCTACTTCTCCAATGCAGTACCACTAATGGAGACCTCCGAAGCACACTGTTGGGCTGGTTACTATTTCTATCGCTTCTACCGTAGCTTCTACCGAAATGGTTCGCGTGCCAAGCCTGGTGGAACGGGCCGGTGTCTTCACCGCCCGTGTTCAGTGGGGCCTATGAGCTAATGTGAGGCTTTGCGAAGGGTGACGGCCTGCAATCATAACACGTCATAAATTTTCCACCATGCTTTTTGGCATTGAAGGAGTTGTTGCAGCTTTGGTTTGAATCGGTTTTGAATTTGGAGTTTTCCAGTAAGGTTTGGTTTGGAATGACTAAATTTAAATGCCATATTAGACATCTTGTTGTCTGTTAGAATTGAATATTTAACATAATATTCTTATATTCTTATAAGAATTCTATAATTATTAATCATTAATTTAATATTGGGGCAGATCATACCAAAAATTAGAAAGCTTAAGCTTTAAGCTGGTATCTGCTAAATAATCCAGGTATCGGGCTGTATCATTCTGTACAGATTCGTAAAGGACATAGCATTTTGACATAAAGAATGACACAAGGGATCATTTTTGTGAAACTAAAATTTGAGAAAAATCGATTAAAGAATTTAGAAATTTAATTTTAATTTCAATTCATTTGAAATAATATACAAATCTGATTATTAAAATCATCCTTTTCGAGTTGTTTTCGTTATTTTTTTTGCAAAAAAAAAAATGTTTACATTTTTTGCATACGGGAAACATGGCGCATCCTGGCTCAGACCAGCTAGCAAAATTCTTTGTTATGACATTTGTCGAGCTTGGGTTAGCTACGTTCATTGGGAAACCAATCTCATCCTTCTTTCCTAGACTTAACTTGTCTTGCCATTTGTATGGCGAGCTGTAAGCGGATAAGCCTGGAAACGTCAAAACGCATACAAAAAAAAACTGGCTTAGAGTATGATTCCGGCCATTCTTATATTCTTATAAGTGTTCTTTAATTATTAATTATTAATCTATTTTACCACGTAGTCGAATAATCAGTCTTTGCTACAGGGGGGATTGGTCCGGATGGGATTTTGGACCGGTCCTGCCGTGCAAAGACCGGCGCCGTTACCAATACACCACCGGCCGTCCCACTCCCACCGGTCGATAACTCCCACTTAGGATCTCCCAATAAAATGAAATGCTCCGACAAACAAAACATTCCAAAAATGACGAAAACGATACGGATGGAAAACCAACAACAAATCCAACTGCTCCGCAATATCTGTTCCATCCTTCGACCTCGTTGTCTGTTTGCAAACGCATCACAAGCAAAACCTGCCCCCGAGAGATCAAACTCCAGCTCGGTTTGTGAATGTTTAATTAACGTAACGGTATCCGTCGTGGGTCACTTTTTTTCCCACCGATAGCGACACTGTGACCGCACGAAACCCCCCCCCCCCCCCCCCCCCCCCCCCCCCTCTCGATACACACGACGTACCGCAGCGAAATGAAACGGAACGGAAAACAAAATTAAACGCACCAAAAGCACCCGATTCCAAACTGTATGCCGTCATTTTGTTTACATAACGCAAAGCAAATTGAAATTGAACCAACGGGAGAGGAAAAAAAGCCTTCGGTACCCTTCTTCGAAACTACATCGGCCGGCACAGACGGACAAAAGGTATGCAAATACGGTTCCAAATGTCCGTCCGAAGAACGCAAAACCCTACTAAACACCGAAGGTATCTTTTTTTCTCTCTCTCTCTCGGGGAGGGTGACGATTTGGTGCGCTTGGAAGCATGGACTTCATGGTCCAAGGTGGCCTTCTTGCGTTTGCTTATTTTAGACCTTTTTTTTCTCGCCGAGTTCCAAACAGTGCACCTTCTCTTTGGAACCGTACAAACCGCTGGCCGACCGAGATACGGCAATCGGGTGGCTTAAAAATTGAGCCAATGATTATAAATGTTCAAAATCATTAGCCTATTACAATTATCCCATAAGCAGTGGGCTGCCTACGCAGTGCTGCCTAACCACTCCCGATGGGTTGCGGTGGTTATTTCAGCAATAAAGTTATGGTTCGGGGGTCCTTTTACTTACTTTTCTACCTCATCATCTTCAGACGGGCCATCGCGCGTTAGGTCAGTCGGTAATTTCAGTCAGCTCAAAATCATCCGACGGAGGAGCCGAAAAATGTATGCTAAGAGGGAGTCATATCTAACCACAGTGAAAGAGGGCCAGTACCCCAAACAACGAACACGGCATTAAAGAGTAGAAACGATGCAAAATCAATTCCCACTGCTTCAGTGCAGGCTATAGGCGTTGTTTTGCTTTCTTTTTTCCATAATCGATAACCGATCGTTAAGGGTGTAGATTGCGAGCATAATTGTGATTGTGAGTGGAATGGTGGATGGCTAAATTCGTTAGCGAATAATCCATCGTGCAACATCCAAACAACGCACAATTGCACCACCGTTGGATAACAACGCCAATACCTGAACCCTGAGTGAGTTTTAACCTATATTTTCTCACTCGCTAAAGACTTCTGGAACGCGCTCATCCTAAAGGCCCCTTAAAGACCAAATTATATCGCTCGCACGTGCGCTGATTGCGTATCACCGGGAGGATGTTGCTTTGAATGTTCGCAACTTGTATGTATGGGTGCCGAGTTAAAAAAAAACCCCATCGAGTTATGTCACTTTCGCCATTTCGATGGCCAACCCCGGTTGGCCGGTCTCGTTGCGCTCTAGAAGGTCTGGTCATCTACCTCCCCTCTTCCCTTTTCCATGCGCCAACCGGTGGAGATTTGTAAGCCGTTGCATAGTTTCTGCATTGCCTTATACACATTTACAATTACTCCGGTTGGGCCGTGCTTAGCCAGGTGTAACATTTCCGCAAATCGGTACACCCTATGGCTTTAAGCGGATCTCTCTACGAAACATCTCCGACCGTAACGTGCACAGCAGCATTGGGCGGCTAAGGTTTTGTTTTTGGTGAGTGACCCGCCCCGTGTATCGACAGAGCTGCAAGCGAACTGCAAATGGAAGTGGGAAAAACTTACACTAAATTAGCTTATTTCGCGCTTGATAAACATTACTTACGACATCATACTTCCAACAAAGACTGTCAAACATCTCGCAGACATGGGTGATTCCGGTATACACATCTCCAGTTGATTCCTCTTGGAGGGGGAACTTCGTGTCGTCTAGAGGGCACCCAATGTCTGGGCAGTGCAATTTCATTTTTGACACACTTTTCCACAAAACCGTACCCTGCGAGAGATGATCGATGGCGACACACGCCATCTTACAGCTGCGGCGCCGAGGGTGTGTGTGTATCCGATTACTTACACGTTTCCGGCTCGTTCAAATCAAAAACCGCCAATCAAACAAAGAGCCCTTGAGGTTTTTCGTTTGCTGCACCGCGAAAAATTCACCCCCCCCCCTGCGGTTAGACGAGTGCTGCACAATAGGCGCACTATTACGCCTCTTTTGCATTCTCTACTGCCGATCTGATCGACATCTTCCGTGCGGGACAAACTTTGCACGCATTTTGCCTCTTGCGCACAAATCCTCGATCTCCGGGAGGAAAGCTGTACCAAGGGGCGGATTTCGCGATCGCAATTGCAGCACACACGCAGGCCTCGCGTTCGTTGCCGGTCGTCACGTTGCGGTTGCAAACGGGCACATATAATTATGAAAAATAAATAAACCGATCCCGTAGACACCTATGCGTTTATTTTTTGTGTGTGTCAGCGGTTCAGCCGGGTGTGGAAAAGCGGACAAAGCTAGCATTTACTGAGCAGGAGGGATACACCAATGCGCGATGATATGCAATAAAATGGCCACAGGAGCCAAATACGACAGATCTGTTTGCCCTGGTTGCCACGGCAGAGAGTGAACGATAAATCAGGCTTGGGCCATAACGAGTAGCAACGGAGGAGCAGGCGGAGGTTTGCTTCCTTGATTTCATAGAAGGAAACGTTTCTCCACCTGCATGCCAAAATGGAAAAACCGGCAACTGCCGGAAAATATGCACAAACACACACACACACACACACACCAACAAACCTTAAGGCGGCAAAAACAATTAACTATGATTAATTGAGACAATTTGATTGCTATTTAGAGACTAACGTCACCACCCCGGACTCGGAACACGCTGTTTGGTCCGACGTGTTTTGAAGCTCACCGGAACAGGGGGGAGGGAGGGAGGGAGGGAGGGGGTGGTGGTTTTTGCTTTCGCCAACCAGAGATAGTATGCGAGATCTATTTATACCATCAGTGATCGATAAATAACGACGCATGCGGACGCTTCCTTCTTGCCCAGAAGCTAAATTATATCATTTTCCCATTCTGACGGTCCTAAACCTCCTCCCAAGCTGCTTTACACAAAGAAAACACCTAACCGAGTCAGGTCCTAACTAAATCCAGCTTCCCCTGCGGAGACTTGACATGATCAGGTAGCACGGAACCGTCCAGTGCCCACAATCTGTCACTGCAAACGTAAATTTAATTAGAGATCGTAATATGACATACTTCCGAATGGGGCACGGTGCAATTGAAAAGGTGTATCACATATTTTCACCAAACTTCATGTAATGCCCACAGGCAGCCAAGCCAACCACTCATCTACGCGCGATAGAGATATGTTTGTGCGATAGGCGCGATGGTAAAACCCCGGCTACCTACACGCGGGGACACACTCGCTTCACTTGCTACCGGAATTAACCGTTGACGGCACACGTACCAACCACGCGGTCTGTTATCGGATAAAAAGAGGTTTTAATTGAAGTTGACACTTGTCTTGCACCTGGTACGGTGTACGGTGCAGGCAAGGTTTTTATTTTCTGATTCTGCGCCAGTAAACGGAATGAAAGTGAATTCGTCTTGAAGGCAAAAGATTAACCGGCTACATGGAGCTGGCGTGAGTGTCGAGCAGTGGGCGCAAAGAGCTATGTAATCTTTCATTTGAAAATAGAAAAACCAATTGGGCCCAATTATTATTTAAATGTTGAAATGGGGTGTTTTGGTTTCCCAATAAAACATGTTAAAGCTTTGACTTCCATTATAACATAACGGGTGTAATCAGGCAAACAAACATTCGATAACGCACAATAATCTCGTTTGGATCATGCCAAAAGTAGGCTTAGTTGTTAGGCTATTCAGTTATTTAAGTCATGGACATTCAGCATTGGTTGGCCACCACCAAAAGAGTAAATTACAGAAGCTCTAATCAATCTTCTTTCGTTATGTTATATATCTCAAATCAGGAATTAAGCGTCTCAAACTCCAAGTGGACGACCTACAATGGCTTTCCGATTTTTGGTTGTCCAGTGTCATTCTAATGACATTACTACGATCCTGGAGTCTAATGAATTTTTTGCTGCACAATTGTTAGGTTACCGTTCTTTCAACCTAATCCTTTGAATATCGTCCATTTTCCCATGACTAGGAGATCTTCATCATCTTGGGACAGAGTCCACTACTGGAACAACCTGCGCGATATTCCGCGAGCTTATGCAAATTATCCACGCTCCAACCGCTTAACCTGAGGTGACAGTTTTCACTGTCGTCGTAAAATTTTCACTCTCCCTGTGGAAAAAAAGGAAAATCGAGTGAAATGCACATCCCGTAGTCATCTGCACAGTGACAACACACACATACATGACGATGTTGTCGCGTCGAAGTCAATAAACTAATTAGCGTAATGGGCCATGCATGGCTGCGGCAGCAATCAGCTGTCTGCGTACGCAAATACCCGACCGATAAACCGATGAGCGTACCGGTGTGCGGGCTGGTTTTTCTGCTTCAAATCCACAGACAGTTAGTACTCCGCTACTCACACAAGAAATGCACAATCTTACCGATGATGATCGGGACGATAATGGCCGCAATTAGTTTGCAGCGCGGTGTGCCCCACGTGAGGAGCATGGGCACGTTTCGGACCTGAGCATAACACGCCTTTCATGCACGCAGCATCAAAAACATAAACACTGGACACCCGTACCGGGCCATAGAGCCGTTTAGCAGCTAGACGCACTTGTTTTCATTCAAGATTTACGAATGGAAACCGCAGAACCTTAATTACTCCCAGAGTAGCATTCACTTGCCCGTGGTTGTGTTTGCAGCGCACCGTGAGGAAGGCGAACCAAAAGCGAAGCCCTGCCATCTCAATCGCCGAACTCACGCACGCATTCAAAGCGTACGGCGCGCTTCAACACAATGGAAAGTAGCTTCTGCCGAAGAAAAATTGTACACAAATCCTCACCCATCTGACAAATAAGCCTCCCGGCGGCTGAGCTATTACCACCACGCAGCAATGCAATGCACCTTTTGCGTTGCGCAATCGAAAACAAAGCGCGAGAAGAAAAAAAACAACTAAGTTCAACCTAATCGTCTCATCAACAAGATACGCACCGCATCTGGCGTTTGCCACAAAAGCCCGATTCGCGCGGTCTTGCAAAATCATACGCAAAACGCTCATGCCGGCGAACAGGCGGCGTACGTCGAACGTTCGCCAAAGGTGCACCATCTTCATCACATTCACAACCAGTTACGACCTCTCTAATGAAGCAATAAAAGCCATACCACATTAGTGTTCTACGGGGCGATGTGTTCCATTGTTTGCCGCTGGCCGTTGCACACCCTTCTCCGGGCTTGTTCGCGCAGCTTTGTGTCTGAGTGCTTTTACTTTACTTTATTACATCTCTCCTACGCACGCTGCGAACCCCGCGTGTGGCGTTTGCATCGGTGCATTCGGAGACTTAATGCACTGCCATCGGAAATGGGACACCATATCTCCTTATCCGATTCAATCAAAACCTTGCGAGCAACCCGAGTGTACTACGTGACTGTCAACTGTCATCGAAGATGACATGACCTCTCTCTCTCTCTCTCTCTCTGTCTTTCTCTGCTTTGGCTTTGCAATCAAAGTCAACGCGGTCAGATCTCGGCGGTGTCACCACATTGTCGCGAAAAGGTCACTTGCCAGTAAGAAGATACACACAGTAGGAAGGATTTTGCATTGATTCACCTGCCGCTGCGATGCGATGACCATCGGATCAATCCAGCAAAAACCTGATCCGATGATGAAAGTACGTTGTGCTGCGACGTCGACGTGTAAAAGTAACTACCTCGTCCACCGACGCTTTCAATGCGCCACGCTGTTTTATTTCGTTGTGTCCGAGCATGATTCTAGGTCGACCAATATCCATGAATACCTAATGGTAGGGTTTTAAAACACAGCGCAGCTCACATGACATCATACAGCGTACAGATTTATTATGATTTAAGCACTGTTCAGTACAGAAGCAATGATCGACGTATCAACATCAGCTTACTTTAACGAGACAACACAAGGTGTAGAGTTTGCAAATCGTGCACCAGACATACGGTGGCAAGAATTGTGAAATACTATGGCTCAATTTCTATCATGCTCATACCCATCGGCACACAAAGGTCAGCATGGTAATCAATAACCGCGTCCACAAGCACACACGCATGCATGTGCTAAACGATCCTCTAGCGTCGCCTGCTTACTCACGATCATAAATCCTGCGGCAGACCGGCACCGACATACACACCACACTAACTCTAGGCCCATCCATCATGGGATACAATTTTCTGCTACATTTGCCAAATCCTCACCCGGCTATCGATGTCGGAATGTTTGGCCATTAATCTTGTCGCCTTTGGCGCGTCTACTGGCGTCAACGCTAGGAAACCTACGCAACAGAACCCGGAACACACGAACTGTCTCAAACCTGACTGCGCGGATTATGATGATGGCCATCGTTCGCAATATAAACAACCTGATGCACCAGAAAACTTGAGCATCTTCTTCGTCTTCTGTTCCAGAAAACTGAGCGACTGCATGCTTCTGCCAGTGGAGAGAACTATGCGTCATGATCAAGCGCCCCACTATTTCTGGGTCATCTTCAGCTCGAAGTGCACCGTACACTCGACTCAACTATTACTGACCTAAATTCTACCAAACGGTCGGAATTATTTTTCATCCCCCCAATCCGACACAAACCAGCGTGCCATCCGAAACCGGGCATACATCACACTTGAGGGGTGCCTTAATGCGCCACGAATGAAACCGAGAGTTTCCCAAGCTCATCACGACCCATGGTCACCAGCAGGTTCAAAATCAATCAGCGTTACTACGGCTGGTAGCCGCACCGCAAAAGGGACGACTTTCATGAGTTTCCCTGCCGAAACTGCAGACACCACCACCATCAGCGTCTGTTCGCTTGCAGCAAGCGACACGCGGCGTAATTAACAGTTTTCCATCAATTACGACGCTATATGCACTCTGCACTCGTAACTTATTCGTTGTGTTTGTGCGATGGGCCAAACCTTCTCCCTCGCCACACACAAGTTAATTACCGTCCGCTCGTTTCATGTAAGACTGTTTTTCCTACCAACAACTTGTGAGTGTGTGTGTGTGTGTGTTCGCTTTTTTCCCTTGCCTTCCTGATGAGTAGGGATGCTAATTGATAGCGACCAACTGATGGGCCCGCGCTACGGTGACATAAACGCTACTGTTGCGAGTGAGCGTACTATAGAAATATCTAGCCTAGTCGTTAAGGGCACCAGATTTGTCCACCGATATTGTTCGCCGCTTTTCAACGCTCCATCCCATTTGGATGGTTGACGATTTGCATGCCGTGTACAGTCGCGGGTCTAAGCTATTGCATCATCAGGAAGGAATGAATCTACCATCGACAACGACAACGTCAGATAACAACACAATTACGCTAGCACATTTAATGCTTACACAAGCTGATACGCTATAAGCTCATGGTGCAATCGTTCTATTCCGATCGCAACCTGCCTGCCTGAACTGTCTATTAATCACTAATCAACAAAAACGCCTTACTCATTCACTTAACATCCTCGTAACGTGTTAGAGAAAAAATAAATTGGAAAAAACCCTCAATGCCATAAATTTGCATACGATGAGTCAACCCAGGTCATGTTGCAAACCTGGCCCTGAATTTTCTCCCCCGCGCGCAACGCATTTTCCCTCCTCCCTAACAACCTTCTCCACAGCGAGAAAAACACAATGATCACCATACAAAGCTCACCGTTTCCTTTCCCTTGAACTTTCTTCGTACCGACGGTGTAGCTACACGTGCTGCAGGCGGTTTGCAACCCGTCGCATCTGCATTTAAATAAAAAATACCATACTACATCCATCCAGCTACCTAGGAACAAGTGCGATCTGCCCCGAACGTGTTGCCATCCGTGTACGCGTTTGTTTCTAATCCGGTTTCGCGACCGCGCGATTTGTGTATGCCATGGGGCGTTTATTATTATTTTGCACGCGCCAACAATCGTACCAAATCCTCCCATTTCTCCTGCTACAAACGGTCTGCGAGGGTAGGTGCGCTGACATCATATCATTGTGGAGGAGGCCACCGTGCACTAGTGTGTTTTTTTTATTTGTGCTTACTCTCCAATTCTATGCCGTTTCTTTTTTCCTCTGTGTTTGTTCACGCTATGCTTTCGCGCGTCCGCAAACGGGTGAAAGTGTGTATGCATTTTGTGCAGCAGTACCTTCCCTCCGTATCAGAAGGTGGATTAGTGCAACGTGGAACGCTCGGCTCCCAATGCCAAAGGAGACAAACGACACCTCGCGGTGGGTTCGTTAGCGACAACAATCGAACCGCATTTTGCTGTGATCCATTTAATGGTACGATATTGATCGTTTCTGGCTTTAAAACAACGCCGCTTGACTGCAATCGATTGAACATGGTAGGATTGAGCGTCTCAAACTAGTTTACTATCCCCCAAAACGGCGGGTCGGTCTTGGAGCGGACAGGACGATGTTGTAAAACACGGGACAACAAGCATTTCCAAACGCTCGCCATTAGCGCTGGGTGGGAAATGTGGGGTCTTGCTATCGATCCGGCACCGCCGATGATAGGATAATGATTTTATTGTTTCCACGCCTATCTCGATCTCCTTATCGCATCCATCTAACAGGCTCTCGGAGTGCGCGAGTGTAGTAATGCGGAAGGAACACAATCATAAAACCATGACACCACACCATCCGAGCGGCGGGTCCTTACGGAAACGATCTTCACCAGCGCTGGCCCACCGTGGTAGTCGATCGGGATCAGATCACGAGTAGCAAATACCGGTGGCACCGTTGACGTTACAAGGGATCGATAGTTACGCAACGCGAACCAGATCTACTGGACGAGAACCATTGCCCGCGTGTATCATGAATGCTTCCTTATTTGGTGCAACAAATAATGCCGAGCAATCCACCTTCTTTACGCAAACAAGCTGCTCCTTCCTTTAGTCCGCACCACTAATTGCGTCTCCGAAAGTTTATATTCTAGTTGTTGGGGAATCGATTCAGCTACTTGACTGAAAAACATCGCTCACGTAACGATCCTCCAAACGGGTCGAACACATTCAGACGCGGCCGGCAGTGCAAATACTCACCTGCAATTAAAAATATAAAAAAGAAAAGAGAGAGAGAGAGGGAGAGAGAGAGAGAGAAAAAACAAATGAATTACTTTATTATTCCACCAGGATGTAAAGATATCGTTTGCAACATTGTTGCGCAGAATTTATGTCCACTTCCAGTCGGATTGTCGGATGACAGATGCAAAACACGCTCCGGACGGCTAAAGGGAACCCAGCGCGGACCCGGGAAGCAAAATATATGGCGCATTTATTTTGCGACAAAACTAAAGCAGACAGTACGCCGTAAAAAAAATTGTATACTTGCTGATATGGTTTGATGCCTTATCCACGCACGCACTCTCCCTTTAATCCATGTGTGCTAGGGAAACGTGATGACAGACGACGCCAGACCGTTTCCTTTCGAAAGTAAACAAGCACAGAAGCCGATGTGTTTCGGTAGGAGTCCACTTTCCCAAAAAATTCAGTTTCACTCCAAAACCCCTCGTACCACCCACCCCCTTGGACGGGGGGGGGCCACAGAAGACCCACATGCAGCACATCTGCTTCGGTGCAACAGGCGTAACGCCCGCGCGTACCAAATTATAGCAAGACATGACGAGACACCACCAATCGACACATTGGCCACCGTTAAACAAAAACAAAAATGCAAAAACAACCTCCCAACTCGACGCGTTTGCAACGACTTTAGCGACTTTAGCCGATCTGGGGGGCCACCGGACAGCGACGCCAGGAAAGCTTTGCAATATCAATTGACCGGGCGCACTTCGCCCGGGGGACTCACCGAAAGGGGGACAAGGGAACCTTATCGGAATGGAACGGTAGTCCGGTCCATGTACGCTTAATCTCGTCCACACTTCTTTAGCCAACGGGGACCCGGTGCGCGCGCGAGTGACCAACTTTTGTGCCCACCAGGGACCAACTAGTCGATGCTCCGCCTCTCCTCGGGTAACCACAGTTACCGCGCCCAAAACGAAAGCGATCGCGCTAAGTTCAACTGCCTAACCGGACGTGTGAGTACGTGCGCAGCGTGCGAAAAAGTGGCCGCCATTTTGATTGCACCCGTAGTGATCGTGCGTTCGTTGCACTAAAGAATGGAACATTACGGTGGCCGGTGTATGACAAACTGAAGGGTCTTTGTCGGGGAAGATTGCATCCACTAGCCGAACGCGGTATACTTTTGTGGTGAGCGGTTTGGGGAATTGCGTACATCAGATGACACTATTTGATGTGGCCTAATTCTTGATAAAGTTGTCTCATTTCTCATGTAAATGACTCGACTACATTTCTTAAGCCTTATAATTACAGAACAAGGAGGACTTCTCAAGTTTTCCAATTTTGTACTATTGAGAGCGCTTTAAAGATAATAAATGACAGCAACTGTTAGTCATCGGTAACTTTCACGAGCTGTCAAAAAAAAGTTGCATAGTTGTGAAATGATTAACTAACTTAAACTTAAACTGAAATTATTAAACTTAAATGATGGATAAGCAAAATTGTAGTTGCGCTAAGAAAAATTTCTTGTTTATATCGCGTTTACGCATGCTATGATTAGTTGCACACAACTCAAACAAGCGTTTGACAGTTGCGGTTAAGCGAAAGTCGCGATCGTATAAAAGCACTTTAAGATCTTCAAACACACAAATGAATGTCAAATGGAGAACGGTTTGAACAAATTCCAACATAAAAAACAAAACCCTAAAACTTACATTAAATTCTCGCAACTCCTGAGATACACTGTCCTTGACATCCTTGAACTAATCCACTCAACTTAAGCCCAAAGACATAACTAAATTTGTTCGTAATAAAAGGCCTCGAAACAGAAAACCTTACTGAGCTACAGGAGGCACTACATTAAACGTGATAAATAACGATCATATGCTCAGTTAAAATACAAACTATACTGTGAACTACCTCCACCGGCAGCGAAGTGCCTCGACAACTTCGTGGTACAAAACTCCTTCCCACCATTGTGCCATAAAAATCAACAGTTAACGGCGGTGATGTTCTCTCCGCATGCATACTTTGTAGCGAGACTAGTGTCTGCTACCTTATGAACCACCGCTCCAAAGTCACCCCGAGATCTCGCCATCGATGGGGCAACACAGGTGACATCCGGTAACGATAACAGCTTATATATAAATATCCATCCATCAATCTTTATTTCAGAGATAAATTGCAAAAAAAGCTACTGTGAAGCATGTCACGTACCCGTGCAACGTGAAGATGCATCCTCGAAGCCTCGTATCAACAGCTACAGGCGAAAGACTTCATTATTCGCTTCCCGTTTGTAACAACAAATGTTTGCTGCACCAGTACACAAAAACATTCCATTCGATCGGAGATCGGTGGTTGATCGATATCCGACGGATCCATGTCCGACTTATGACCCAGGGGGAATACAGCTGCACACGAAGAAATCATTTACAGCCCCTGCAATGCGCCCATTTCCAATCGAGACACGTTGATTGACAGCTGTGTTCTACCTGGTGTTTCTTAAATTCCACCCATTTTTGTTCGATCGCACGCTCAAGGACGATGGACAAACGCATAATTGCGTATGCAAGGGTTTCTGTTTGCTGCATGCATGTCGCTAACTAGCGGTCCTCCACTTCCTCGTTACAGTGCCGGGGTGTAGACACGTGAAAAACGCTTCTAAGTTGCGTTTCACGCGAAACGGCCACGTCCAGAACACCGCCACGTCTGGCACCCAGCGGTCGTGGAATGTCTTACGTTTTTCGCAGCAAGCAACTCGCCCCTTCGAGAGCAATCCAACGCCAATTTCTGGTCAAACCTGTTTTGCCCTACCCTGCGCCCTTTACACCCTGAGTGCGCGGAGTCTCATTCTCGCAAACTGTAAACCCCTGCGCCGAAACTTCTGCTTCGGTGCCGCGGGTTTTGATTCGCATTCGGCCAAAGGTTGCGCTTTTTTGATCGCAAGTTGAAGCCCCACAGGTTCAGGGGTACACAAACACACACACACAGGTCGGCAGCTCACACTCAACACATTTTGTACGCGGGAACGTTTTATACCTTTACGATCGCTTAAATGGAACGTGTTTTGTGCTGTGCGCGCGCACACAAGTTCCGCAAACTCGATGCATATGAAACTGCACACCCAAACCACTGGTTCCATGGCTGCTCGATCATCGATCAACACCGCCCGTAGCTGTTTTGCAACGTGCCGAGCACTAACCCTCGGAAGATATTGGATATACACGGGTACGCAGGGTACCTCGTGGTTGGTTTGTTAGGTGCGAACAAGACGCGATATACCGAGGGATGCCCTCTAGAGATCTCCCCTAAACCACCACCCCCTCAACCGATGCCGTTTTTGATTGTAGAGCCTCATAAGGAAAGATTTACGATAGCTGCCAGCCCGGACCGGGAGGATCGTGTTAGGCTGGTAACATGATTCGGCTGGCGACCGTTTGCAACATATAGCTGCAAACTCGCTTCCCAAGCTGCCATAGAAAATGCGTGCCAAATTCACATTCAAACACAACAGGTATCAGCGTTGATGTGCGTGTGACGCGATCATAAGCTGCGGGGCCACGAGCGTTGAGACTGCGTCTCAAACCTCCTCAGTCACTCATTTACCTCAAAAAGTCACTCAAAACCAAAGTCTCCGTTGCCTCTTGAGGTTTTCCTCAATTTCAGTTCAGTGACGACCTTACTGGATTTGACGTTGACAACATACAGTGTGTGACGAGTAAAATGTTTTTCATGTATTTTTATTTCTTGTTTCTACTGTATTTTTGTTTAAATTTTATGGAAAATATGGTCAAAAAAATTGTGGTTTTTTGATTAAAAACTAAATCATCGTTTTCTTAATTACAGGAGGTTAATCGATCAATCATATTGCAGTTAAAAAGTATCAATTCAATTATAAAACATGTTGACAACTTTTGTCACACAGTGTTCCAAAAGGTACGTTGCGGACACATAAAAACATCATACCGTACGCCAAAACATTGTGCTTGTACAATCATAATTACGCATAAAACACTTTCAGAATGTAGGTACATTCATAATAGTACGCAAAAAGTGTACTTGTATAAAAAATAAACCATTATTCTTTCGCCATACCATCGGCAGATACAACAGGTTTTGTTTACATTTTGAGCTGCTGACTGGCTGAATCTGTCAAAAAAGTCTCAAAAATTTTTGAGACTTTTGTAGATGAGCCAGGTTTCCCTCAAAACTCAAGTCACTCAATGTTTAGAGTTTTGAGGGAATCCTCATCGCTCGTGGCCCCGTGGCTATACACTGTGAAACAGAACTCACAAATAAATTACTCTCAATTAAGGTACTCTCACAGCTCAAATGACTTGTCGCTTGAGTTTGTCTTCAAGAGAGAAAAAAAAAGTGGTTAACATAATACAGTGGATTTATACCAACACATAATTCACTCTCTAATCTATGGGATTCCATCAGCAAACTATCTACCTATCTGGGATGTATCCAAGAATGGATGACGACTCACTCTTCGAGTCGAGGGTCAGCTCGATTGCTTACCGACCACTTCCCGTGACAGACAATAGCTGTGGGAACGGCGAGCTTTCGGCCCTAATGTATCCTTACTTTGTGTGTAAATTTATCCACGTAACTATGGTGTGATGGTGCTCTTGCTGGAGACCACCCTCACACTTCCTACGGCTGTTCTATTCTTGTCCAATCGCTCCACAACACTATCAGATGTCCAGGAAGACATCGTAACATATTCTTAAGCTAATGAGATTTATACGTACGCAGCGCTCGGCTTATGACGTCCAGCGTTTCATCGAAACTTAGACGACCACCAACACCCGTGTTTTGCGAACGCCATAAACCTTTGTTCAATCAATATTAAGACGGATGTCAGTGACACAACCCAACCACCACTATGCCAAACCAATCCAGTTTTACGGGACGTTCGAAAAGTGACAAACCAGAGCGATATTCAAACATCAACCACCTTACAACCGCCCGGTACGAGCGCAACGCCCGTCCGTTCTAATCCGTCACACACCCAAAACCAGCGCGCCCTGGAGGAATAGGTTGCTTAACGAGGCGTTAGCGGTTTCTAGCACGCCCAGTGGCCCAGTTCAAGGTTGCCCGGCTAACAAACCCTTTGTTTCACACAATTAAACCACCTCCACACATCTCGATGTCTGATCGCGGTGGAGAGTGAAGCACATTAATTTATTCTACCCGGCAGCAACATCAACCAGCGAGATGAGAATCGTGTACCAATGGTGGCTTGCCACCGGGGCGTAGCGGTCCCTTCCTGGCAGGAGGTTTGTCGTAAATGAGGAACTGCACTCTCGGCTCGGCCTTAGCGGAGAAAAATGTCTTGCGGCGTTGCATCAAGGTCGTCTTCGTCCGCTTATGGGTCGTGCGGCGATACTGCGGAAATCGTATCGGTACCGGTATTGATGTCCGCTCGCTACGCTTCCCGGCGCATTGACGGTGCCGTGCCAGTCTGCTCACATTACTGGCCAGATCGCAAAACGCAAAAGCGAAACACTGGGTCCCTGTTCCAAAATTGACCACACTGGAACAGCAATGACAGCAGGAAAAGGCTGTGGCATGCGGAAAACCACAGCTCGACGCGTTAGGGAAACCGGCAAAGTATTTTCACGTCCCAGACGAGACCCATAACGAGGGATCCAGTTGCAGATGAGCAACCGGATGCCACCGGTACGGTGGCTTCCTTTTCCTCGCGATCCGATACGATGCAGACGCGGCAGGGAAAGAGCGTAAAAAAACGCAACTCTCTAAATATGGAGCAATCGAACTTGCACTAACCTCAATACCTGCGGTAGTGATTCGAATGCTTTTCCTCCATCACGGGAGATCGACGTCCACTTCAACGAACCTGATATTGCGGTGCTGTCAGTGCACGGTTTCTGTCCAGCGATTCGATATGCACGGTACGCTACTCGACGCCGACAGCAAAATTCGTGGGCAAAACAGCGACGCATTTCGACACTCTTTCAACGCGAGCAAAAAAACAAAAAACATTGTGCAATTAGATATATTTCTTGCCACAAAATTAGACCAGACAAGGAGGTGATCTCCGATCTGCTGGCGGATCTTAACCCTTCCGATCGGCTAATGATCTTGACAGGGTCGAATCGAGAGAACGAGAAATGCACACGGTGGGCCGCACGAGATTTGCTCGTGCAGAGACGCGGACGGATTGCGCAAGGTGCTGTGTACCTAAACAAAACAAGCACCCAATCAGCGACCCTTTCCCCACGGCATCGGACACCGATCGGATCGGGTTTTGCCCGCTTCTGATTCGATGTTTGATTTCGTCTTAACAGCGCGCCGCGGATTTGCATATTCAATCGATACAAAAGTCCAGCTGCAACTGCTCGATGCTCCGTGACTGTTGGGCTTTGTTTGCTCGGTTCGCCTGACATGACCTGACGCTAGCAGACCGGGGGGAAAGGTTAGCAAATGGGTGTGCATGGGTACAGGTTCGTTCGCCAAACCAAGGCGCACGCCGCATTGTGCGGGCAAAAACTTGACGCCAGATTTCCTCATTCGATACCCAAACGTCTCCATCGGTAGAGAACGCTCCAAAATGGTCACCCGCCGTAGCTAATATGTGTGTAACACAACATCTTACTTCACGGTGCTCGATTTGCGATTCCTTTTTCCATTGAAATGTAAAAATAATCTCTCACTAAACTACCCCATCCGACCGGGTACCTCGTTTAATGGCATTACATCACACGTCTATCACAATAATGGTTTACTTCCAATTTATGGTCGCTGATTTTTCGCTACACTTTCAACCTGCTTCTGGTTCTCCTTTCTCCGTCGCTCCGATTTTCATCTCCATCGGAAATAGACCATCCAAAAAGCTACAGAGCCCAATACTTCACGCTCAATAGCACACGAGATCGCAATAATCAAATAGCTGCGCCTGATGGACACCGAGCAAGCGTGATGCTAAATGTATCTAAATCTTCCTCTAATAAGCACCTACACACCGCAAGGATGGGGGCGATATTTTTAACGCACCATAAACAAATGCGATAATTTTCGTTATTTAACCAGACGCACCTGGAGGTGGTATGCGTTAATTTATGACTTCATCGGCATACGGATGATACATTCCGCGCGCAGTGAAAATAGAAATAGCTCACCGCTTCGACGTTAAAAATATAGTTCGGTAACATGGAGTGCTTAATGTCACCTGCGAGACGATGCCAAAAGATGGTACCATGTTCGCGTTAATTTGATTTCCACCAGTCGGATTTCCACCTACACGGAAAAAAGTGACTAAATTCATTACCAGCCCCGTGACGCCATTAGCTGCCTAAGCGACATGACACATGACACGGTCCAGTGACCGGTGACCCGGTGGTTCCGGGTGGTTCCTCCACCGAGCTGGGCGGATGTAACTCATTTAACCTTAACAACCCGTGAGAACAACTGGCCGCGGAGTTGCGGCTTTCAAATCGCCTTAAACACTTGTACGGATGCATTGACACAGGGCCGGCGTTATAAGCGCGATTTGTACGAAACCATATTTCAAACACCTGTCCAGTAGTACCACCAGACATCGCACACACTTTCACTGGTAGTACTCGTGTCTGTTTTCCTTTTTTCCTTTTTTTTTTGCTCCTTACCGGAACTGGATCAAGTTCATTCAATTAGCGGTAAACTCCCCGAACATCGGACATCGAACCCGGACTGACTGCCGGGCTCACCCTACGGACGGGTCTTCCAATATCACGAGACGAGACGGGCACGGAGCACGCGCCATTTTGTTTACTAACCCCGATCACGTTCTGAACGTTTCGCGGAACTTCATCAATTTCACCTCCGAGGGTTTCCAACGTTTGCAGTTTGCCAATCGGAGTTGCTTTCACGAACGGACCTCTGCAGAGTGGACAACAGTGTACTCCCGCTACCATCCCGCTAGACAACATCGCTTCAATTGCAAATTACAGGACTTTGTCCTTTAAACGGCAGTGTTCGCTTAATAAACGGTTGCCCGACACATCTTCAACCAATGCGAGGCGTAATAAAATCAAAGTACCCACGATCTCCACGAATTCCACGCAGAAGACCACCAATGGTCCTGCAGTGCATTTATCCACTCAAATGTAAACCTCAATCGCGAGTATTTAAGCGTGTGCTATTATTTCCTAACCCTTCCATTTTACACGCCAGCTGCCCTGTGTGTGTGTGTGTGTGGTGTGGTTTTTTAAGGTTAGTTAACTGCTCCAGCTCGTTAGCATTTCTCTGTTTGGCTTTCGTGCCGCGATCGATCGCTTTCGTGCGGTGGTGTTTTGTTTTTTCGCTGTACCGCGGATTGCGGAACTAGATGCACAAAATGGTTGGAAAATTGATGTGGGAGCTGTTGTGCACTTTGCGTACGTCTTGCGTGCCTCCCCCCCACCCCCCCACACTGTTCTGAAACGCTGGTGAAGCAAGCAAAAACCATTTCACACACAAAAGTCAAAGGTTCAAGTACCCGGTGGGTAAACTAGCGACCACTACTGAGCTACGGCCAGCTTGATAGCGACGGGAAAACCCCCCGAAGGAAGTGTACGTGATTTTTCGGTTATACACACAGAACATGCTAATCCATATGCTTTAGATTAGCTTAGGTGTGGGGCGAACCTCCACGAATGCCCTACTCGTCGTGGCCTTCTTTCTGTTCCCACCGGAGTTTCAACTTCCCTGGATCGATCACACGTCAGCGAAACTGAAAGGGGAAGGAAAACGGTATGGAAACAGCCGAGTTCCTGCTGATCTCGTTCATGTTCCGCCACCCTTCACACCCGCTGATAGCGAGCCAAGTGAAGACGAAGCAATACACCAACGGATCATGCTATCAGCTACCAATTCCTCTCGAGCAACTCGTTTTTTTTTTTAGTGCCTTCCTCACTTATCTCCTCCACCAACGCAACCCCAATGCACGGGCAATTCATCAAAAACTACCTCTTGCTACCTTCCAATGCGGGCACGCTCGGGCACGCGTTCCAGCTGCCATGCTTTATACGCCATGATGGATAAGCAGTGCATCAGGCCAGGGCCGGGATGAATCTCCCCACTCCCGGTTTTTTGCTCGGTGTCTGCACCACGCAAATAAGTAATTAAATAGGACGGGGCGGCGAACGTTCAATCAAGACATTCCTAATTAGACCAGCTAGACGTACCACCACCGCACCACACACCCAAACTGGCTGCCCGCTCACGTCTGCCGCCACGGGCCACAGACCGGATGTTGAAAACATTAAAACGCTCCACGAATTGTGCGATTTTAAAGCGGATTTGTTTTGCAAAACCCTTCCCCGTTAAATTTAAACCACTTTCTTTAAGGCGCAACACCACCCTGGCCGAAGATGAAGATGCACTCCCGTGCGCGGCGTGTGTGTGCGCGCTGGTGCGGCAGGTTTCGAAGGTGAAAACAAACCTGTAACCGAACCGTGACCAGCATGGTGACCGGCTCTGGTGCCTTTAGCCATTTCGGTTCGGCAAAATGCTCCACCGCCAAAACATGCCGATGTGTATCGGCGGTTGAATTACTTACGCTTTACTGGGTTAAGTATCGACCTCAACACACCGCTGGATAAGGCTGCACAAATCGGCATATAATGGGCACTAATAAAACATAAATACTATTTCAAAATGCTGTTTTCACAAAGTCAGTGTAAACAAAAGCATCCTAACTCGAACTCGAATGTTTGGCCGCACTTTGTACGTTTGTTTTCATCCATATCTTAAGACCCAGCAGCGTAAATAATGATTGTGATGATAATTCACCAAACTTGGTGGATTGGTTGAACTTGGGATGCGTGCAACACTCAACCAACGTCTTCTTTATTTGAAAACGAGATTAAATAATCAGAGTTCCAATAAGTGTAGGACTATACGGTTTAGTTCAAATAAACCCTTCAAGTTGTATAGTGTTTGTACGAAAAGCATCATTAGTGCCTGACGG
Source organism: Anopheles marshallii (assembly GCF_943734725.1). Taxonomy (NCBI): domain Eukaryota; kingdom Metazoa; phylum Arthropoda; class Insecta; order Diptera; family Culicidae; genus Anopheles; species Anopheles marshallii. Next base: position 17,164,182 of record NC_071327.1, read on the forward strand.
ACTACATCAAAGGCTACAAAATATTGCATTGCCGATCATTCCTATTCCAGTATGACAATATTAAGTTTATTATGAGTATTTTACAGAAGTATTAGAATCACCTTTGATATCTTCCTTTCGCATAGCAGAATATCTTAAGATCTCCAGAACTTCTTCCAAACATATTGATTTCTTGGTAAACAAGATATGAGACGTTTTATCTAAGTACTTCCACGTACATCTGGGCGATGATGTCCGCTCTTATCATCATTACACGAACGCCTCATTAAGGCGCCGTTTAATTACAATCCTTCCAGGACAGCATTCCGTTAGGCGCTCGTCCAGGAGTCTCAACCGGTGTGGTTTACATTCAACGGCCTAATTGATGGTTTGATGAGGTGCTACGAACATTAACGGTACACTTGTAGCACATTACACGAACTCATCTTTAGCATTATAGCGGTCTCTATTTGTTCATGGCTTTTTTTTTGTACTCTCTCTCCATAACATCCTCTATCAGATAGTGGAACGTGTGCATCACTAATCATACATCAGCAACGTGTTAGCACATCCACAAAAGGGAGACACCTTGCAAGAATGTTTTGTCTACCAAAGTTTTCCAAAAACCCCGTTATTTCTTCGAAGCGTGTAATAACAAACAGCATAACCGGAAAAAAAAATCCCATCCCCAAGAACATCGTGACTCGGTGCTAATTTGAATACAGGAAGGTGTAAAAGTAACACCTCCCATCGTCTTCTATTCGCCCACAATTGGGGCCATGCTAGCAAGAGTCTTATTAACACGCACGGGTATCACCTCCGTCACGAGCAACGAGCTCTGTTTATGCTCGATTTACGGCCGAACCGAACGTGTCAAATTCTAACCACAGTTGTAAAGTCATGATTACAATAAGAAACCAAGCTGGTATCGGCCGCTTAGAAGAAACAACTTCTAAAGAGCTATTCTTCCGTTACAACCTCCAGAGCTTCGGATTCCACCTTCCGGCTCGTAATAATTTTCTTCATTGAGGCGAAGAATGAACACTTCCACAGCAAGCGATCAACTTGCGCACTCACCGGAGATAGAGGGGTACTCAATTTTTCACGCCCATTGCATAAATAACTTCTTGTCCACCCGTAAAAAGCTTCAAACCAGCATCGGGAAAGCTTCCGACCATTTTACAGCACACAGACCACTGGCACCGTTGCTGCTCAAGGCCATTTCTGGGAGGAATATCGAATCGTATTATAGCTGTGATCAAAATTGAGTTCGTGCTGATGTCCGATTTTGTGGTCCAATTCCGTGACCACCGTCATCATGCTGTCTTGGTACTGCCAGGGCACCTGCCATGTCTGATTTCTTCCAGATTGGTGCATCTCTGTGGAAGACTCCAAGCGTTTGTAAACCGGAGAACCACACCTAATCCACATAGCAAGCTAAATGGATGAGTCACGAGCAGTTCTAGCGCGTCTGCTTTCGCTTGAAAGCATCAGTTAGGCTCGATTGATCTCTTCCCAGTACGAACGATCTTCGATAAGCTTGAGCACGTACTGCTACCCCACGTGAGTCATTTTGTCAGCCGTCAGACGATGAAGATTTCTCGTGGGCTTCGTCTGGTGAGGAATGTGCACAAAACCCTCCCCATCAGCAGGTTTTTGTGCGAGATCGCGCAATGTGTGCATGAGTTTTGTTCTGCTTTACGTTGTGTTATTCCATTTGCGAAAATCACCTTCCACCACAAATGGAACGATCTTCACCGCAACAAGCAAGAACAACACTTCCCCTTCAGTATTTCTTCTTTTTTTTTTTTGCTGTCGCACAATCTTTGTACCTCTCACACACTTGTTAAAAAAGTGCGAATTGGACGATTCAATAAAGGCAGCAAAAGCAGGCAACACCGTCGTGTATGAGTCATGCGAAAGTGACTCACTTTTTGGGCAGCGAGAGAGGCTGTTGGCATTGCGCGTAAGATTGGCGACGGAAGACGTTCAAAAGTTTCCGCTCGGATAGCCTTCAACAGAGGCACGGGTTTCAAAGTTAACGATGGAGATTTGCTCAAGCAGCTTCTCCACAGCAAACGAGCTTTTAAGATCAAACAAAACCCTGTGTGTGCAGTAAACACAGGCCTCTTCAATTAGTTTGAGTGTACGCAGCTAGAAGATGTCTTCCAAACGACCTCTAAAAGATAGGAAGTGTACTCAGCAATTGCTTCAACAATGACTAGCTGTCCAGAACTTCTCTAGAACCCATTCTTCATCCAATCCTGTGTACCACTAGCCATTTAATTAAGTCGTAAAACTTATACTAGTTACCCGAAAGCGATTGTTTGTAAATAAAACACACGCACACGTCCCCCCCAGGCGGCCGTCACGTTCTACTCACGTTTTCATTCTAGGTAATGGAAACATAACCATTTTTTTTTGTTTATGCCACACGAATCATAAATCAATGAAAAACAACTTTCTCACCATTGCTGTCAGTTTCCCGCGATTGTTCTAAGGGAAGCAAGCAGCAGAAATTGAAAACGAAGTGCTTCTTCGCGACGGCACAAAGGGCATTGACATCGTCATGTACGACGAGACTGACGCGGTGGTATACAAACGTAGCGAAACGTCATCTTTCCACCCCCGTACACCACCAACCAAACGGCTAGAACGTTATTTCCATTTCCAACATTGGGTCTCCCCCTGTTTTCCGTTCCAGTGGCTGACTTCCTGTCGATCATTTTTCTGTTAACGATAATTTTATGAAAATGTTATTCTACGGAACAGAGCGAAAAACTATTCCAAATAACGCTGCAGTATAAAGTTTCTTGCGCCGAAGCGCTACATTCCTGGACCCCCGTTTTACCCTTTTTGGTAGACACGCTGACGATTACTGGGGGAGGGAATTGTTTCACTCTCCGCACTGCTGCGGACACGCTGGTGAATGGTGAAAGAATTTTCATGTAGAAAATCCCCACATAACAGCGTCGTGTTCTGTAGCTTTTTAAAAAAAAACCCCCACAGCATGCGCCCGATGCGCTCGAGTGCACCTGCTAATAGTCCGGGCTTCCACCGAATCAGATCAAGATCGTATTTTAACCCCAACCGTCTTGTTCTGGAGTAGAATTCTACTCTACTTTTCCGTGCCGAATCCAACGCTTGCCCACCGATGTGGAACCATCTCTATACTCAGCTCGCTGCATTTCGTTTCTCGTTGTTTTCTCGTTTCCAAAACATTTCAAGAAGTCTCATAAGCCATACCCCGTTCGTCCACCGGGGCGTGATCTTCTCCCGTGATCGAGATTGAATTTCCTCAGCCAACTGGTAAACAATTGCAACAGAACACAAAACTCACCGGCCCGAACGAATGCGTTCGCCTGCGTTGAAAATCAATGTCCCGAAGCAAAATTGCCAATAATAATCGATAATAAATGGGGCCCCGGAGCTCGCACTGAGGGAAACCATTTTTTCCAGCGACCACCGGCTTTAGATGACTTTCTTTCCCACACATCGATCGTTTAGTGTTTGCGGAAAGAAAATTGACACAGTGAAGTATGGAAAAGCTAACTAAAAAAAACCGTACTGCGATTGAAACGATCATTTAGAGAGCTCAAAACGAAAATACGACCAGACGCTTATTGAGGAATTATTGCTTCATTAGCAGTGCTTAATTGATGTTAATTAGTAGTCGGTCAATTTTATGAAGTTGGAGTTTTTAAACACAAATTCGTATTTTGTTATGTTACTAGAACTCTTTGTAAAGCATATTGAACTTTTAACATTCGTATCGTAACCGATCGAATAGTGCATTCGGGTAGTGTGAGGTTCTACAATTTGCCCGGTATGGGTTCAAAACTCGATTCAACCGTGCTCTTTCGAGAGCAATATAAGCGAGAAAAGCAAAGAGAAGAACTTCATAAGAAGGTAAGGTTTCTGTTCGATCCATATATAGTTGAAACGAAACTTTAATAACCCACAAGCTTTATAAATAAACTTCTCGGATGTTTACATGCATATCCAACGAGATAGATTTCATACACAAAACCACATCACACAACCACAACGCGCAAATGTTATGGAATGTGTGTGCATTAGCTCAAAATGCATCGTGTCCTCCCCCTACTCGGCTGGTGGTACAATGCGACCGGAAGCTGTTGGAACCCGAGCGCGCGCGATGGTCAAGTTTATTTATTTTCCTCTGCACCATGTGACTACCATTCAAACCAACAAAAAAAAGCGCTTCACTCAGCGTCTTTGCACGCTGATATACACAAACCAGCTGCTGCGAAGACGTTTTTCTCAGCACTCGCATCATGCAGCATTGGGGTGAAAGAAAAAAAAAGGCAAGAAGGGATGAAGTTCCGCCGACGGGTTTAGTTAAAACAAAATTAGGTCAAAAATGTCGAACGCGCGCAACCATCTCCGTTGAATACACTGATGAGTCGATGAGCAATTGTGCGGCGCGCAGGGCGAGTGTGTTTTGAATGGAAGGCACAAGAAGCGAAAAAAAAAAACTTCGATTGAATTGCCACGATCGGAAATTAAAACTCATTTCCGGTACCTTAACATGTACGATCACTAGCCAAGCGCGATCGCGATCAGTTACATTCATACATTCCTTACGCCGCACAATGTCCAACAATCAGAAAAGTACAATTTTATGCCACGTTAACGATGGTGGTGTGATGAAAAGTGCGCAGAATTCTCTTTATTTCCCCCCCCCCATCAAACACATCACGAAGGACATCAAACACGTCCATCCAATTTCTGTGGGACTTCTTCGGGTCGGTCTTTGTGTCGTAAATTAGAAAACATCAGCTTTCATCCGCTCACCGTGCACCGGATGCATCCATAACGCGCTGTGCGGCTGTGTTCAATCAATGTTTTATGTGCATTTTATGTGCTCGAAACATGCCGGATATCATAAAGCTACGGTTTAGCGGTCGAGCATTCTACGGCAAGCAATCATCTTCGTGCTGTAAATGTGTTTCGCTTGACGCAGCAGTCCAAACCAATCCGCCTGCCTACCGGGGCACAAGCTATCGACGTGCCTATTTTCTCTCCCGCGGCTGCGACAGAAATTGTCGCAAAATAATGCTTGCATTAAAATCAACCATTAGCGAAAATGCGAATGAGCTTTCCACCGATTCGTTTTGGGGAGCATCAGGCACAGTAAACATTCTCTTTTGGCCGACCGAAGGATGCGGACAAATCAATTTAACCGGCAGCGAAACTTCATCAAAACACAGCATCGGTTTTTGAAATCAAAAGCCGACCACCGTTCGCTGGCGGCGTATAAATCAGACAGACGAAATTTAAACGTTAAATCAATTCGCACCGATTCGCTTCCGTAGCGGATCGATATGGGACACCCACCGTGGATGCGACCCCCATTGTTTGTACGGCGTGTGTCAACCGGATCGGAGCGAGCACATTATTAAAGAAAGCATTCCCTTCGATTCGGACAAAAAGCAGCAACTAGCTTCACAATCAGCTGGCCGCCGGTGTTTGGCACAATTTTTCCAACCGTACGCAAGAAGATGGAACCGTGCGGGAAATCACTTTCCCATTCGAAAGCATTGCGAAGCATCACCATTCCAGATTTCAACGAGGCTTTATAATTGACACTATTGAATCGGGGTACGATCGCCATTTTCAAAGTGCCTCCCAAATTGGGGCACCTAATGGAAGCCTCGCTGCTATTTAAAGCTTCTTTTAAAGCCTATGTTTTAAGCGCATAAGTGATAGAGTTTTACAAAAATGCGATCACTCAAGGACAACCCCATGCCAGTCCCGCACCCTCGACCAGCCCAACAATAACCCAAAAAGACCTTGAGCTTTTTTTGCTGACCAATCGGGTTCGCAAATTACTCCATCATGACGCATGCTTTTTTTCAATAGACAATCCACATTCAGCATTGTGCTACATGCAGAACTGACCCCGTTTAAAATTGGACCGTGTACAGATATTTGTTCGCTCCCTGGTATTCGAGGTGGTCTAAAATAAAAAAAGCCCTCACATTGCGTAATTGGTTCCACCAAACTCAAGATCGATTTGCGTTCAAATTAGGACTAGACTTCTTCTTTATCGGCACAACAACCTCGAGGAGGACGAGGTGGTCTGCGAATTCTGGCTTTCTGTGACTTTATTTACCCGTAGTTGGATATTAAGTCCTGCGTTCGGGAGATTGGTCCGGATGGGATTTTGGTTCGGTCCGTTCGGGTGAAGACCATCGCCGCTAGCATCATGCCATCGGACCGCCACCGACTGTGTGATACATATTTCGGGTCATAGATAGACTCTCGATTCCCAAGGTCTCTCAAAGTCTCTGCCAAACCCATGACAATCCAATCTAGAAGATCGAGAACAGCGTGTGCAACTAAGGTACAGTAATGAAGAGCTTACCATTTCTCGTCGCAGAATAGCCAACTGGGTGTCCAGGGTGGACGTTGACGCCGGTCCCGATCCTGGCGGTTGTGGAGATGCCTTCCTACCGCCACTACTGCCCCCGGACAACGTACTGCTGACTGGCGAATGTCCCCGCTGTTGACTTTCGAGCGATGCCAAACTGTCACCGTGCAGCAGACCGGAACCGACCGGTATGAACGGATTCGTGTGATGGTGGTTTAGGACTGCGGCAGGTGACTGAGCGGACGGTGGCAGACTGGACGGGTGCGGTGGCGTCCCGTGGAAGGACTGTGGCTGCATTTGATGGTGATGGGTGGACTGTGTCGTCGACTGCTGATGATGGTGATGGGTTGGAGGATAGTGTGGATTATGCTGGGATGGGTGTTGATGGTGATGCTGATGGTGCGACTGGAACTGTACGCCGGCGAGATCGAAACCACTGAGGCTCTTGGGCAGCGGGGGTAATCCGGGGAGTGACATTATGATGCTGCAGTGAAAGGAAAGAAACATTCGGTTAGTATTAGTAACATAGCAAAATTCAACAATTACGTCCAAGATTATCTTTAAGAATTCAATGTTTACCCGTCGCAATAATGTCTATTTTTTTGTTCCTAACTCCTGAGAGATTTTCCCAAGAATTTGGTCTACTCCATCATTGGAATGGTTTAATTAACATCATTAGACATTCTTTCCCTCCATTTCGATCCAATACCCCTTTGCACTGTTCGAAACATGATTCACACCGCATAGACACCGCCTAGCCATCGTCTCTAGGTCAAGTTCTTCCCCCAACTTCATTAAACGTGCCAAAATTGCTGGTTACTGGATGTTAATCGACCTTTGAATTAAATTCCGTCGAAATTCGACCCCCGTAACTATCTCTCTATAGTTAACCACCAAACCCCAATCGCTTCGGCTGTCATGCGAACCAGTTTGACGTGCCACTTACAACCTAACCTCAAAATTCGGCCAAAAACCAAACTCAACGTTCTCAGCCACGCGCAAACTGCACTTACACCAAAAAAAAAACGCAATTTTCACACACCGGGTCACTTACATTCCACTGCCTAAAGATTTCCCTCCATTGAACTTCGGGACTGCCATCACGGCGATCCGTCCTACCGGGCCTTCAATTCCGGCTTCGAATTTCAACGATGCGAACAAACAAAGAGACCCCATCACCAATTACTCGGTGCGACCTAGAAAGGTCCGCATTTACCCACCCTCGTCGGGTTTGCTTTCTTTAGCCATTTTTTCCACGATTCTCGCATTTGCTACGTAACGTGTCTTTGTCGAGAGCGAGCAGATGACACACCGCAGATCGTAAAAAAAAAGGCCCACTTCATTCGACCGCGTAATAGACCACCGAAACGACCCCACAGAAGAATGGGAAGCTCTGGGGAGGTTGGCGACCCACTAAGCGATCGCAACCGCCACCATCGTGCCAACAGTGGGTTAAAGGAAAAGCCCACCCGCTTCCGGGGGAAGGGTGGGCTCTGTGATGTAGCCCCCTGGATGGCCCTGCAATTCATTCCAACGATGGAGCCGAAGATGATTTTCAGGAAGGTTTCGACTATCTCGTGAGCACCTTTCTCCTTTCGATTCCAACCTACTTTGTGGGACGTTCTGCCATGTTATTACATCATTTCCACAGGACCAAACACGATTGTTTTCCTGCTGCCCTCGAAACACCGAGACATCTTAACGAGCGCTAGACCCATAACGACGAGCCGATGCCATCCCGCGCCAACCAAGCGGCCAGGTGTTGAAATATTGGCCGACAGTGCGTGCCGAAAGCAGCGCCGTTATGGACACCGCGATCTCTTGCGATATTGCTAATCCGGCCAACGATTTACAGCTTCCCGTGTCGCTGCCGTTGCGCTACTGTCGAACCGTAAAGTAAACGCGCGCGAAAATAAAAAACCCCCCAGGACCATTTACGTCCTAGTCGTGTTCCCGATCTCGATCTCCAAATCTAGATTTCAGTACACCCCACAAAAATGCGAAATCAATTAGCTTCACAGCGTCGGGGGGTTTCAACCGCCCAAGGTTCGCCCGTCTCGCAACCAGGCGGGATGATCGTACGCCAAAAATAAGCGCAACTAAACATGGCGATCGAACCATCGATGCCTAAAAGCGTGCCTGCCGATTAGCTTCGGTGTGACTTGGACGTAAACTGACGTGCGTCCACAGCACCACTTCCCCGTTTCGAGTGCGCATGCCCTGTGGGCAAAGTTTTGGGGGAGAATTGCTGCACGATTGGACGACTTCACCCGATTAGATACAGATTCCTGCGGCACGGTTTACCCTCGTGCTGCAGGTTGTGGTTGCTTGCGGGAGTCTTTTACCCAAACCCTGCCAAACAGCGCCAAACCGCGCGCGGTCGATATGGTGCCCGTGTATCGAAAGATGGCGACGATTACGCTGTTGACACTGGACAAATTGTCTTATGCAAAACTAGCCCCCTTCCCCCCCATGCCTGCTGGTCGATCGATCGGCGACTAGACGTTGCATCGTCCGTGCGCTAATGGGGCCAATATTAGCACGTTATGATCCAACCGAGTGCACCGCCAATGGGTGCATTTATTACCTTGCTGCGTCCAATCAACCCTCACATTCGCCTGCGATCGTTCCACGATATTCCCGGGATGCGTGCAACATGCGCAAGTGATGCAAGTGAAACCCGAGCCACCGATCGATTGATCGCCTGCAAAGCGGTCCAATTTCTCATCCAGCATGTCTAATCGCCACGCAATTGCACCAACCATTTTTTTTTTTTACTCCCTGGGCCGCCGTCTTATCTAGAGTTTTCGGGACGAAAAGCTCACCCAGCAGCACGGTAAGGCATACAGAGACGCACACTCATTTTCCAACCGGCCCAGACTTTGCTAATCGAAACGCACCAATTTCCGGGTCATTATCGCTAATCGCTCGGTGGCGGCACAGTGCCCAGCCTGTACGGCATATCGGCACCAGTCAAAGACAGAGTAACCGGCTTTAAAGTTTGCCTCATCGCCAGTGGTGGTACCGGGAAGCGCACACGCAACCCCTAACGAAATGAGACGCCTGTAAGTTTAGAAAATTTATTATTTTCACCAACTAACCATCCGACCGATATAACGAACATTACTGAAGCACCGCAGAAGGTAATAGGGTCGGTAGGCTTCGATGAAGAAAAAAACACACATCACCGCTCACGCAAAGCGCAACTGGTGGTGAACACTCGAACTAGTTAAATTAGACTTTAAACAGTTTCTGGTTTTGTTCAGCGTTATGCAAAAGATTAGCAAACAGATCGGCAGAGTGAAGAAGAAAAGAGTCACAAGTGCCTCAAAGTAACTTCAAGAGCAGAGCCTTCCAGATGCGTTGATCTACTGTGAGCAGGGTGAAGAAGAAAAGAGTCACAAGTACCTCAAAGTAACTTCAAGAGTAGAGCCGTTGAGATGCGTTGATCTACTGTGAGAAGAGTTAAAGACTGTTATGCAAAAGATCGTTCTTCTGGAGTTCATTTGAGCACCATTGGCGAAGGTCTAATTAATAGCAAGATAGGGAGATGTGAAATTTATGATAAGATAAACCAATGGACCTGGTGAACGACTCTCCGAGAACTGTTTCCAACGGTTCTGACTAACCACATTTTCAGAGTAAGGTCCCACCTGAGCATATGTCGTCTAAACCAATTTCCCATGTCTTTCACCCGCGATCCTTATCTACCCCCAAAACCGTCGCACGCAAAGAGATTAACGGATTCGGTCGGTGAGGATGATCAAATTTCCATACCGCTTCCGGTTACCGGGGTGGGTTTCGCACACCAGAACCAACGTCTGTAACGGTGCCCCGAACCGATCCCAAAAACCGGTGCGCCGTGGTCTTAATGTCCAGAGATCGCCAATCTACACCACACACCGCCGTGCCACCGATCTCAATCAGCATTTTCTAATAGGTGGCACCGGTTTGGTTTTGCTTCTCCGGTCTGTATATTCTGCAGACATTGAGATGCTTACGCCGTTACTTTTTTCAAGGCACTGCTAATGAGCAAAAGTCGAACCAGCATAAAAGTGATTCAAAAAGGACACGGAGGCTCAAGAACAACCGCAGGCGGCGTTTGCCGTTGCGCTCCTGTAATGGCCCGGATGTCCGGACGAATATTGAACAAGTTCGTCCAACAGCCGCCTTCAACCCATCGATAGTAAAACCAGTCCCAAAACAAACAGTCCGAACTTCTTCTTTTTTTGTAGCTCTGAATATAGGTCAACGGTGTTCGGATTCCCAACACCCTGCTGAAACGTGTTTTGTTTCCGTTGTGCCTTCTTCGTGCGATACACGGCACGCCTTTTTGCGTAAATTAACACCATCAGAAAATTGAACATCTCCAGAACCGTCCCGAGCGACGCTTAGAAGCGACAGCAGAGGCCGGATGTGACGTCCGGCCATTTCGGCCATGGGGCCGCCGCTTTTAGGGTCGTTTATCTTCTCGCTTGAAAATGGATCAATACGATGGACAGGCGAGATCTGCTTCCAGCGTCGTCCGGGGTCGTTTGTGCGGAATGTTAATATTTTACGATGGCACCCAGGTTTTTTGTTGAAGATCCCCCCGGGGTCCCCTGTCCCGCATCGCGTATTACAACATCGCATACACGGTGGGGCATAAGGATGGAAAGAAAATCATCTCGCCAGATGGCTGGGGATGATGATTATCCATAAATTACCGCAGTTGCAACAGAACACACCGAACATCACCTGGCAGTGAGGCAGAGTGGCGGAGAGATTGTGGAGAGAAATAAATGAAAAATAACCACATTCGTCTTACAGCGATTTTGGCCTACTGACGCATCACTTTTTGGGGTTATTTGAGAAGCATTCGCGAGATTGAGTATCTGTCCGAGCTCCGAAAGATACGAGATCCAAACCCATAAGGAATTTTTTGCTTAGATTTATTAACATTCCGTTGGCTGCCAGTTTTTGTAGAGGACCTAAACCACATGTCCACATTCCGCATTCCACGCGGAAGGGTGCGCGAAAACAAGCGCTCGTTAACGACCGGCACGAAGTTTATTTCTTTTTTTGTTTGCAGATCTTGGCACATAAGAACCGGGACCCCCGTTGCGATCCGTTTGAACAAGTGTGCGCACCAATGGCACTCCACAGTTGCATTTGCATTTGGCGCACGGTGTGCGGCGGTGCATTATGCAACCACGGGTGCACCATCGTCAAGCGACGACATAGCCGCGCTCACGCTGCACGCTGAGAACTGGGTTGAATGACAGGAGGTCGTACATCCGGGGTGCCTGCTGATGGCTGGCAAACACCATAATGAACCAGGCCCCACCAACACTAGGCGCTGTGATCGTCCAGGTGACCAGGTCTTACGGCGTTGTGGGTAGACTTTCTTCTCAACCCACCCTTATGGCAAAAATGGAAGGGAAATCTTATAAAACCCCCCGGGGGGGCCAGGTTCTTTCTAACGGAACGGCGCACAGAAAGTCTTCCAAGTCACACAATGCACGAGATGAGCATCGTCAGTAGCGAATGTGCACGCTACGGCATGATTACCGTGTGCCATTTCCGGTGCTGTATGCCAGTGTGTAACGGTCAGATGCACCAAGAAACCAGGCGGCCCCCACATGCTAACCGGGCGAGATGGTACCACACCATGTTGTTGTTCGCTTTGGAGGCCTCAAGCTGCTAGAATCAATGGTGAATTTGTCGCTTTGTCACGTTCTATCCACCAAGCAGGTCCCCACCGGTTTGACAAGAGTCTGGGGGATGGTTTGGAGAAGACCTTCCTTTACTCTGCATGCAGCCTGGCTAGGCAACCGACCGATCGCGATTCAATGTCATCATCCGGCGGGTCTCTCACTCGTCATTGTACCACAACACAATCGATCGACTCGCACACACAATTAGCCACCGGAGCCGTGGAGGGCCCCCATTGTTGCACGGGTACTCACGACTGGCCATAGTGGCCCGCACACAGTCTCTCTCTGTTTGTGTACGTGGCTACATGTGTTTTGTCAGGGAAAATTAATGGCGGCGGAAATAACCGTCACTGTGTGGGTCTCGTGCATATCCGACACATTTCACTACCCCACCGCTTTGCAGCATTCTTGTCCAACTTCCAACATCGGAGGTCAGCACAGTAATCTAGGCCCTTTCCGCTAACCGACTCACCTTCCCCGTGACAGATGCATATATATATACAAAATAAATACATTCACCAACTCGCCGTACTTGTGCGCGCATGTTCGTTCTGAGATCAAATGACCGACGGGACACACACACATTCGGGCACGCACACGAGAGACAGCAAGGTTGTAATTTATGGGCCCAAAAAAGGTGTTCACTACCTCTTCGATCGACAACCAATGGCCACACAGATCCAACTCCTGACGGGCGACCTGCAACAACACGGGCAAATGTGGGGGGGGTGGGCTACGACAACAAAAAAAGGGCGTCATGTATGCTTCGTGGGATTTTTTTTGTTCTTCTGAAAGGGTCTTACACACCATCGAAAAGGGAAAATCGATGCTCTACTTACGATGGACAACGACCACCAACCTGGTGGAACGTGAAGTTGCTGCGCCCGAGTATCAGAATTCGCCAACTGGTTGCGATAACTTTCCATTCTTTGCCATTCGTGGTGCAATCAAATGTACCGACACGATGTCTTCGAGTATATCTTGGCATATTGGATGTATTTTTCAATGCTACTCCCGAGGTTCGTGGGAACTCTCGTGGAGTTATTTGTGTATGAAATATTCCTTAGGATATTTTCCACAGTAAATGAATACCAAAGTCTTAAAACTGTGGATTATAGGCATCCAAAACAACTCAACTGTCAAATATAATAATTTATGACAAATTCTACTCAAAATGTCATAAAATAGTCAAGGATTTTGAATGATCGAATCCAAGTTACAGGAGCACTATCTGCGACTTCAATGCAGTTGTATTTACATTGTACTCCATGTCAGAGCCATAAAACTTATCTCAAGTAGCTAATAAACCACCCGTTCCAGCTAATTCTATCGTTACCCGAAAAAAAATCACAACTTCCCTATCACTGTCATATAAGTGACAGATAAGCGACGCCACCCCGATACTCTTACTGAGGTATGTCACTGTCGAAACCGCCTTTCCAAATTCCACGCGTCTATTATTATTTGACCACACATACACAGACAAAGCTACGATAAGCTACCCGGGCGGAACACTTCATGCTGTGCTCCATCAACGAGAATCCAGAGCCTTTCCAGATTCACCTCCTCCCCTTAGGTCACGTTCCGACGCGGACCTTATCGCGCAGGACGCCGGGCGCAGAAGCATAACCTTGACTTACCGTTCCTCTGCATCTTCCTTTACGCTGTCCCACGAATCGCCTACCCCGGACGACGCATCGTCCAGCTTCTCCTCGTCCTCCATGCCCGAATCTTCCAGGCTGATTTGGCAGCTGGACAGCACCACCTGCTTGCCATTGTCGCCCACCTCGATCCAGTCGGCGGTGCGAATCTTCGGCAGTCTTGTGGCGGTCCCGTTCGGGGTCGTCTCCGTCTCGCTGCCGGACGAGCGCCGCTCCGACGGACAACGCTGCCGGCGGTTGATCTTCGCCAGATCGACTCCAACCGCAGATTCGTCGCTCTCTAACTTCGTTTCCTGATGCACCTGATTCACCATTTGACGATCTTGGTGATCCTGTTCCTTCTGCTTCTGGCGCATTGCCGTCAGCTCCGATATGAGCAGTTCATGAAACGCGAACTTCTTCTCGCTTAGCTTCGAGTCGAGTGTGGCCGGATCGAGCGTTGTGGTTGATTGGGATTTCGTAACGCCCACTCCAACCGTTCCAGCTCCAGCACGGTGATCACTCAACGGTTGCACATGCTCACCACCTTCCGGTTCTGGACGATGATACATCGGTAGTGGGGTTTCTGTTGGGGCCGCTACCGCTGCCTGGATTGGCAGCCGGATCGAGTTCGATCGTATCACACTGTTCGCGGTGGCAATGTTCGGTTTGCTACCACTTCGTACCACCGTACTGGCCTGGTTCGAGCCGATAATGATTTCCGTAAAGTGACTACTCTTGGCGCTGCTTTCGAGATTCTTCGCATTGTTCTCCCGCTCCAGTGTGCTTCCGGCGGATGCGGAAGATCCGGAGCTATCCCCGCGCTCTGTACCGCTGTCACACTCGCTCAGTGACTTCCCACGTCCATGCTCGGTGTCGCCAAGGGACAGGGGAGTGCTCAGCAAGCTGATGCTGCTCCCATGCGTACCACCATTGACGATGATCACCTCGGACGACTGCGGAGATCCTTCACTCGAGTGTGAGTCACCGGTACGCACACGTCTTCGAGCTATTGGAGCCATCGTGAGGGAGTCTTTCTGCAATTTGGAACATATCTGATCCCCCGAGTGCTTCTGGAGCGTAGCTACCGGCGAGGTAGACACCGAGCTAGATCCAGAAGTACTCGGGCTAGTGTTGATCTCCACTATGCTGCAGGTGGATCGATACATCACCGCACCACCAGCTGGAGTGAGCAGTTTTCTCTCCATAGCTCGCGGACTCTGGCCCGGACTGTCGTGATAGATCGCGTTACGTTTGGTGCTCGGATTCGGAGAACCCTGCAGCTGCTCCGGTACGGATCCACCAAAGCTGGCCAGGTGGGACCGATTCCTTGCCTGCGGTTGATCGAAATCCGGCGACTTGTACACTACGGTACGGCCGGGATGGGGTGGCTTTAGCGTAGCCATACCGACCATCCCACTCCCATTGTTGCCCCGTGTCCCCCCGTTCGGGGAGGGTGAATTTTCACGCTGTTTGGCAAGGGCCGTGGCAACGGCAGCTGCACTGGGTCGCGGCGGTACCGGAGGACCCGGCTTCTTGCTTATCCCCAACATGCCCACCAAGTTACGATGCTTCTCGCTTCACACTTCAACTTCTCAAATCGTTATTCTGTCGGTATGACAACAAACACACACACACACACACTCCACGATATGCAAAACTCACTGAAATGCGCGTTACATGTTACGATCGCCCGCAACCGGTCACGATCACATGATTCACTCCGTAAAACACAGCTGAACGTACGTGGCTTATGATGCAGTTACTATTCACCTCTGCACAAGAGAAGAGAAAAACTAGCTCGTTAGCATTCATCGCACCTCGATAAACATTAATCTACCATCAATGCCCCGCCTCGCGGTATCACCAGAACACGACACACCGCTCAAAACCCGGCTATACGATCGCTAATAAACGGCATCACACTTCACTGTCTCGGCGTGTTATTGCCAACCTGGCGTGTTTTGTGTAGAGCACTGACTCAGCACGTCAACCATCCCAGAAGGGCACGTTTTACCGGGGTTAGAACTGTGGCAAGATATCAATATCACCGTCAGGCATTGCTCGACTAGAATTCAACGTGACCACCACACGCATTGACATACTGCGGTACGGCGGGCTTGATTAGAACCTTCACTTGAGAAACATCTCAACCAGTGCGATCTCCCATCAAGCTCACTTTCAATCACCACCACCCTGAATTCCCCCTACCCGAGAGATAACCCACAAAGGGACTAGGGTCCCGCCGGTTTTTGGGGCCACTTACACTGCGCGCGCTTGACATACATACAATGCACACATACAACGGTCGGAAACTGCACTCGAATGCGCGGCCTACTTTCCCGTACCCTGCGCAGCATCACCCAAGCAGGGAGAAGGAGAAAACGGAAAGGTAAGGACCCAGAGCACTAGACGCGGCGCGACACAACTACGAGACCGACCGACGAGAAATCCCGCGAGAAAGCATTCGCACACGTCAAGCACGGCTCCTTTGTACAAAGAAACACCTGCTAAACCTTGAAGGGTTGCATTTTAGGCACCTCCAGATAATGCTTATACACAGAGACAACAGCTAAAAAAAATTCCCCCCACAGTAAGAGACAACACCTGCCGCGCAGAACATTATCATACACACACTTTTTGTGGTTTTTTGTGGCGTACACACATCCAAAAACGTCTGCTAGAACGCGAACGATACCGTCACAGTAGGCGCGCATAAAAGTGACACAAATAGCAAACACCCCAATTGAACACTATCTTCCCAAGGGTAACGGTGATTGTACGGGTTTGAGGTACGTGCAGTTGTACTGAAGTTTGGCCACTGCCGGTGGAGTGGAAAACCTTCCTCTCAATCCACAACACACACACCAGGGCTCGATGCGCAGCACTTGCAAAACTATTATTTTGTCGTGCCGGTTTGGTTGTTTTGGGATATTTTTTCTTGTTGTGGCAATAAATAACACATTTTCTACCTCGCCCACCGACCGCACGCAACCGATCGCGAAACATAAAACAGTGTCACATGTACCGCATACACTCTCAACGAACACCAACGAAATGGGGGACTGACCAACCCTTTTGCTTTTTGTAGCAACACAACACAACTTTTGGCACAACGCCTTTGGC
Source organism: Anopheles marshallii (assembly GCF_943734725.1). NCBI lineage: Eukaryota > Metazoa > Arthropoda > Insecta > Diptera > Culicidae > Anopheles > Anopheles marshallii. The sequence continues at coordinate 17,181,020 of NC_071327.1, forward strand.
GACCTATCGACGGTTCTATCGCGATGCCTGCATGAAACTCGACCAACGACCAACCACCGTACGCGGACAAAGCCAACCGCGAATTGACGACCGTTCGCAAACGCACGGACCAAACGCAACCGAAACAGTACACAGGCTACTAGTATGCGTGTGCTGTGCGCTCGATCACCAACACTTGGAAACCGGGGAGTACGCAGTGCGAGAAATGAACGTTAATGCAGGGGTTTTCGAGAGCGAGAAAGATGTCACATTGGAGACGGGTTTGTCAATGTTAAAAATTTGTGCGATAAGCTGGACAACACGAATAAATATAAACATAGTAAAAAAATGGTTTCTACAATGGTTTAATCCGGAGTTTTGCTTTCTCTATCCGGTGATTTTGTTTGTGTACTACAGCCAATACCCGAGTTACGCGGTTCTCGACTTTCGCGGATTTTACGAAATTGACAGTTTTGTACGCAGAGTTCAATTTTTAATTGGGAAATTTCAAATATTCTCAAAAATATGTTACATTTCATTCTTTACGTTCGAACGGGCCTAGCCGTATCGACTTATTTTACCAGGGAGTCAGTCCTTTCTACGGAGGTCCGGATGGAATTTTGGTCCGGTCCGTTCGTGTGAAGACCGATGCCGTTACCAAATGCACTATCGGTCCCTCCAATTTCTATAACTACAATCTATAGATATACTTCCTGGCCGTTCTTACTAAACTAAAAAAAATGCAATTAACTTTAACAACACAAAATATAAAATTAAAATTTAAAAATTATTTCGTAAAATAGCGTCAGATAGTTTAAACAACAATATTCCAAAATTTAACTCTTTAATCCTAAATTTTAGTATAATCTAAAGTTAATCTTATTTGTTTTTTTTTTTTTGGTAAAAATGAACGCCCCGGACGAATTGCTTCGGAAATTGATTTTAAATTCAACAAACTTCTTCATTGAAGAGCCCTGCTAAAGTATCACACCACCACTAACGCAATGCACGCCATCATCTGGCATGATTATGATCATCATCGTCATTGATCTTTACACCGAAGAGAACTTTAACGCTGCTGCCGCTATGAGGAGCGTGCAGCGATGCATTCAAAATGGGGAAAAGCGACAGATTTAAATATTTTTTTTTAAAAATTGAGCTTAAAAAACACCCTCAATAACCGCACTCGCAGTGGAAATAAACATGCTTTTACTGCATAGCATTATTTTAAACACCACGAGCCTGGAAGGATTTCCCGAAGGATCATCCACTTGTAATTCAAAAAAAACAAGTCACATAAATTATTGGAATGCCTCCAAACACTCTAACCATACCCTTCATGCGTACGTTTTGTGCAGTATGCGTTTTAAAACCTTTTTGTTATGTTTTTGTTCCCTTCATAAGACTTGCCTAACGCGTTCTGAGTGAACGTAAAGAAGCATGACTTCCAAAGAAATAGACGAAAGACCTATCGTCAGGCTCATCGTTCCCTCTATTATAAATCCCGAAGCATATGTTTATATGTAGGGGTAGAGAAATGACATAAAAACCTATAAATGCTACAAGGTTACAATAGACATCTCCTGCAGTATAAAGACATGCACTTCGAAATGATGTACCTCGGCATAATAAATTGGACCATAAATCACCTTTCGTCCCACCCAAACGAATCGTACAACATATTTTACGTCACGTTTTGTCACGTGCTGATATCGATAGCCTTACAACAGTAAGTCCAATTTGTTTAACGCATGATCCATGGATAGATAGTCCAAAATAATCGTATTTGTCGTGCAATAAACTGCCAACACCCGGCTAATACCCGCTCATACGGATTGGGCATCTTTGCCGCTTCGCTCGCGGACACACGCATGAACAAGAAGGATAAAGATTAAATTCAAACTCGATACCTTCCGCCACACATCTGTTACCGGGTGGGCGCCCTTCAGTGGCTTTATTGCACCGTTTTTGCCATCGATTAGAGCGCTTCCGTATGGGACGTACCCGTGGTCGTCCAACCCCCTCGCAGTGGACCCCTCCGGGACAGTAGCACGCCGGGACACGTGCGTTTCACCCTGCGCCCAATCAAATAACCCTCCTAATACGCATTACGTATGTCCCGCCAGTATCGAATGTCGACCCGGCCCGATCGATTTGCACCACAAGCGGACGATTAAATACTTCTGACCAATGTGCGGAAGGATAATCTCCTCGGGACGCGGGGGATCGAGTTCTCAATGCGAAAGGCGCAAACGTTTTCGGAAGACCGCCAGAGTACCGGCCTGTTGCGAACATGATCAGCTAATGGACAGCTGTAGGTACGATTTTACATGCACTCACTCCGACGCGCAAACGATTAGCGCACGCAGTAATTTATTACAACCAAAGCTCAGCTTCAGATCCCTTCGGATGCGGTTCACTTTTCACGCTGTGCGCTTTCAATGCAACTAATTTCCCCCGTTTTCTGCATCGTGCCGCAACGCGCTAACGCCCAAACGCACTTTTGCCCAAACCGAACGAGCCCCACGCAACGGGAGGTGTGTCACTACGGCAGAACACGTGCCTGAACCTGAACGACCGGGGGCAAACCTTTCTAACGGCTCCCAAACCCTGGAAGAGATGGCATAATTTATCTATCCATCGACTGACACCCTGTCTCCTCAGTTCGCAGGCCATATCGTTCACGGGGAAATCGAATCTAGCCATACGGGGTTCAATGTAAACTGGGGGGGTTCCGTTTACTTCTCCAATCTTGCTGCGCCCATGCTGGCTGGCGGTCGAGCAGGAGTGGTAGATGATTTGCACGCAAATCGTTCCCGGATCTTTCCGCGCTAGACTCGATAATAAATTGACTGTCAAGCTGTTGGCGAGCAGTTTAAGATGAAGCGGAAAAAAGCTCCGGCTAAAAATAACGCCACCGTTCGTTTGAGAGGATCGGCTGGATGTCGGAAATGACTGGAGCTAAACAAAAAAAAAATGGGGAAATCTGTCTCCCCTCAGTGACAGTTCTAATGTAAAATTAATACTCAAACGGAAAGCCTCCTTATTCCACCTCTTGCGATAGCAATGTCTGATGCTAATGGATATGTCTATAAATTCTGAGATATTTAAATGCTGTTTGTTAAATAAGATAGTTTTTACTGAGTTGCCCTCAAGGCTTAGGCCTGAGGAGGTCTAATTAAAGATAAAGTGATAGCTTTGATGCGTCCAGAAATGTCGGAATATTAGCGAGGTAGACAACGACCCGCGATCGTGAGCGGTTTAGATAATTCCTGCAGAAGGCTAAGATCGCGAAAAGGTTGTAGCGCTGGACTAAGTAAGTTAGGTTTGAGGCTTTGAGGACAACAACTCATTCCAAAGCTCTTACTCCATCTATCCCATATTAGCCCAACTACTCTTCCCAGTTGGACGACCTTAAGCGAGCATAAGAGCTGTGTTTTTCGAAGGTATTCTGAAGACATGACTCGTCCATCGAAGGCCGATGAGTTCTTCCATTTGTACGAAAATTCTCATTCCGTCGAGGTTTATCCTTTTCGGTCTATTCTGTATTTGAAATCAATGAAGAAATGATACGACTAGAGTTACTGTTCCACCACCTTCTCTCCTGAAGATCTCCTGTAGCGTAGAAATCTGATAATTGAAAATTCCTGTCAGAATTCCCTCTTGATAACTTCCAAGTGTCGCTTCCGAGAATGGGGCAAGTCTTACTTGATATATTACGTAATACTCCTGTATTCAATGCCATTGGACTTAATACTCCATTTGAATTTAGGATAGCTGATATCAAGAATTTGAACATAAGGTTGACTCGGTATACTAAACCTTAGCAATAAATTGATCAATTCTGATATCCAACTCTGCAAGTCATTTATCCGTCAACTCGAACAGTATTCCGACAGCATCTGAAGGGTAGAATATACTATTTTAGATTTTGATAGTTAACGAAAGACTTTTTCTGGGATTCGTCTATACTTGGTGCTAATAGAAAATCCGATCTCCCGATAAAAAACCTCCGACTGGGACTAATTTAACATCAAGCCATCTTATAAACTTTTACATTTGGAAATAATACATTTTAATCGCCAAGAATCAATAACCCATACGATGTGCAATCTTTACCATCTGGAACAAATTGCAACATTGCACCGTCGCTTTCATCGTTCCTTACTGACCACACTCAAAACAAAACTCGCTTTTTTTTATTAATGCATTGTCTCACGATACACACGGCGCTCAGTCATCCCGCGCCACAAAATCGCTTTCTTCAGTTCTGTGCTTCCCGTAGAAAAAAAAAAATGGAGGGCGTGTGCCAATGCCCTGTTGTAACATAGTACGCACAGTCGTTACCCACCTAGCTTAAGGGCGAGTACAAGAGAACGTCCCGTGCAGCGGTTGTGGATGTGGTGAGCTAGCAGGGATAGTGTTAGCAGCGCGTAATTGAATTACTTGTCGATAAATCGTTTCCCTGCGGGCGGACTATTTGTCATACTGACCGAAGCCGCCCGTGTAACGTAGGTACCCAGCACGCACATCACCCCGCATACGGGTTCGCGTCTTTCCACGTTTGCACTATTGCCAAAGCAATTTACCTTCCGGCATCTAGAAAGGCAAATCTCATTACCACCACCCACACGGTAAGCGGTGTGTTGTTATTTAATTTCGCTTTTTTATTTTGCGCCTCCCTTGCTTTACGCCGGTAAACCAATGCCGACAACGCCACCCGGTTCGGTACCGTCTCTGGGTTTGCGGTGGTTAATGTTCTAAAAATATGATACCCATAATTCTATTACGATAATATTTCCTTCCTTTGCACGCTGTGTGAGGAGTAGCATCTAAAAGGGGTTGTCTGCTGGAACCCCGGTTTAAAACCTCGGCGATGCGAAGGAGATTATGTTCACTAAGCACCATTGCTTGACTTCGTCGCAGTAAATTTACATTTCAACTGGGGCCACGCTGGGGCTTTCATCTTGCGACTCTCCAACAGGCTGATCCGCATCATGTTCACTACAGTCAGCTAAAATGATAAATAAAATACACCCACATTTATTGGATGCATTGGTTAGATTGGACGCAACTACTGATCAATCTTACCCTACTTTACCTTACCATGCAGGTTTTCTATCCTAATTGTATTTCCTTCCCATTAAAACAGGGAAATTAGTACAACCATTCCTATATAGAGCAACTAATATTTAGGCCACATATTGTTACAACCATTCCGCGCCGCTTCATTCTTTGGCGCCTTGTAAAGCATAAGATCCGCGCGTTTGCTTCCAAACTCCCCGCGCGGGGGTCGTGTGTTGTTCACGAAATATGATAAAGAACGTGTCGATGCACACAACGTGAAACCCGCCCGTTATGGTGGGAGGGGAGGGAGAAAGAATTCATTTACGATGCCGCCAATGTTATGTTTTGTTAGTTTTGTTTCTTCCTTTTCCCGAGCCCGATTTATGTGACGGTTTTCAATGGGTGAAATTATGCAAATCAGTGACACCATTGCGCGTTCACAGTTTCAGAGTCACATAATAAAACAGAAACCTTAAGTTACACACAACAGCATGTGGCACGCGACAGGCGAGAGTTTCTAGATAAAAAAAACTGTTTAAAGTTAAAACAAATAAGCGAAGAGTAGCTTCGCTTCCTACAGTGAACATTCGAATCTCGGGTGAGTACGTCAGAAAGGCATAAAGTTATCTGTTTTCGTACGCTACACGCACAGCAAACTGTCGGATTTACGCGCACGACTGACCTTTAAGTTGGGTTGTTCTTTTATCTAGCCTGTGTCTGGTCGTTTCTTGTGGCAAGCAATCGTTCTATCATCTGTCCACCATCTGTGCTTTGATCCAGACGTTCCGGACGATAGAAGCCTCTACTGACCCGTCGCTGATCGTACGATCGCGAGTGTTTTGTACCGGATGTTGCGGGTGTTGCTATAATAAGACAGCGATCCATCGGTTCAGTTTGATGTTCGCTTTTATCCGCGCCGACCGATAAATAATGCATCCATACGGGGCAGGAATATTTTTTGCTGATCCGTCACCAAGCCAACGATCGCTATGATCATTTAGAGTTGAGTTTAATTTTGGTTTTCCATTTGTTTATCCGTTCGTACTGCTGCAGAAACAAACAAACTAAAAGCTGTTTCGGGGGTTGTGAGAATGAAAAAAAGGAACGATTAATTACGACACGGAATCATTTTACATTTTAAATGTTCATGGCGAATTGACTTCAAACAACCAAACTCGTACTGACGTCTTTGCAACATAACAGCAACGATTTTATTGGGCCATTTACACCCATAGCTGAGTGCACACGAGACACGATAAAATGCATCAGTTACCTACACTATTGCACGCCTAATAGGTCGATAAGAAATGCAACAAACAAAAGCCTACGAAGCCCCATGCGTTTACAGCGTTTGTTGCACCTCTGTACCAACCATTTAACAAAACAATACCGGAAGGAAGTAGCGCTTTAATGCCAACGATGCTTTTTCGATTATAATTACCCAACTTGTCGACGGAATAATTTTTTGTGCCGCATTCCTTTACAAAAGGGGGCCACAGTGTATGCGCTTCATAAATCATCAAACTTTTTTCATTTAAATAATTAAAGCGCAATAGATGATGGATCTTAACAGCAAGAAATTTTGCTTCACTTAAATTGTAAGTTTGATTTCATTATTCCAAATATTTGCACCTTAGCAATGTGCCTATTGCATCCTTTTAGTGTCTTTTTCGCCTATTAGGAAGACACACGTTTTCACGCTGTACCGGGTTTAAGGGAGGCACCTTAAGCGATGAAGCTGCACCGATGCACTCGTCATCGGAACATTCTTTGTTATTTTTAACACACAAAGAACAGCCACAGATAATAGACGCGGTTCCTGGGGCTAGTTTCATGCCTGTGTGTGCTAGTTTAACGAAAATCCGCAATTCCGATCCCCTCGACAAATTCTTCCTCTTATACTTCGATACTGCTGCTAACATCATGATGTTGCAGTAAGATCCAATGACTTTTCGCCTTGACTGTGAAGCTAAAATTATTATCTTGTTCATCTATTTTACCTACAATAGATCAAAATATATTTCTTTGAGCAACATAAATATTTTCTTACCTTTACGATATTGTTGCTGGTGATTTTGCGCAAGAACACTTCTAGGAACAGACGTAGTATATGACAATGACGGATGCTATGGAATATTTTTATGCGTACCACTGCACTAATAGCACTTTTTTCGAAGGAATGCCTGTGTTTCTGCCAACAATCTGCACAATGCTAGAAACACAATAGGCGCACAAACACACGCAAGAGCAACACGAGCACCTCGTACAGATTATATTCTATATGGCCAATATTGAGCACACAGCACTGCACTCGCCCTGCGTTACACTGCACTAATTCTATGGCGAACACCTTCCTAACACCTCTTGCACTTTCGCCCGCTACTGTCCGAAAGTGGATTGCCACTTAAACAATCGTGGTCCTTTGCAAAACTAGTCCGTGTGGTCATTACTATTATCTTTAGAGTAGAATTATTATTATCGCTTCAACACCTGCGTTGTGGCAACGGAGCTTGTCGTTGGGCACCCTACTTGTCGTTGAATTTCCACGCCTGTCGGCACATCGGGCACTGTTGGTTCGCCTGCGAGTTCAGCCACTTTACGATGCAGTGCATGTGGAAGCAGTGCGAACAGGCGCCCCACACGAGCGGACAATCGTCACCGGGCAGCGTGCAATCCGGACAGCAGCCCTCGAACGCCATACGACAGATGCCGCAGTTGTCATCGTTGGCCAACCATTTCCAGACAGCGACACCCATCCAACCTGCAACAAACCGGGGAGAAAATGGCACGAAAACAGGGAGCGGTTCAGTTACATGGCCAAATAAAACGGGTATACACCATGTATATTCACAAAATATTACGACAAAACGGACGAGCGTGACGCAAGGACGTCCACTGCGGTGCGGGAAAATCGATATACATAAACCTGACCCCTTTTTCCCCTTCAGCTGGTGGCTGGTTCTCGTTCCCTGTGGTGGGCTTCACTCTCAGCACCAAAAACTCTCTTCAAGCGGCAGCATGTTACAACAGCACAGGGTACACACTCTATCGAGCGAATTTTCCAAATGACAGTTTTCCACGCTTTTCCATCCCGGGTGCCGGGATGCGCGTGACCCTTCCAATTCCGGTCGATTTTATTCACGATCCCCGCGTGATGCACCACACACACGAAACAGCTACGATGGATGTGGTGTTACTTACTTTTAACCGTGACTTTCATCCTAATTGTAGCCACATTCGGGGTCAGGACACGCTGAGAAAAATGTCCACTTATCACAAACTCTAAATAGAACACATTAAACTGGGGAAACTGTTTGAAAATGCACCCACAACGCACAGCAGGAGCAAAAATCCTGCCTTTTTGTTCACCCGTTTGTTTTGTGTTTTGTTCGGCTGTTCCGTACAGTTGACAGCAGGCATTCAATACACGCACACATCCTCACGTGCGGTTGCAGTGCTGCCATCTAGCGAGATTAAAACGAACGCAGCCCGAGCTCTTTTGGGCTGCATACGTGCATATTTCTGCTACAGCGAATGACAGCTGTCAATTTGTTCACAGCATAAAAACATTCTCGACCAAAATACGCAGAACACGCAAAAGCAAAAAAAGCGTATTACACTACAAGGCAAACCCAGTGAAATTCCCAGCTTTTGTTCAAACCTTTTGTAGTTTTTTTCATTCCGTTCGTGCAATTGTTTTTCCTCTTCCGGTAGGTTAACTCCCTTTTGCGCGATGGGAAACGCGGGAAGTAATTTACCCCGGGAGCGCCATAAATCCGGATCCAATGATCCAATTCCGGGCTCTCCGATGAAGGACGATCAGGCGTTTGTGTTCGATCGCAAACCACACATCTACGGCCATCCGTTTGCAACCGAGGAAGAGGTAGAACCGTACGGTTATTCCAAGTCCGTTCCGGATCCGGAGTTTATGCGCGAACCACGGAAACGATCCAGCACCATGTCGGAAGGTACGACACCATCCGATTTGCCAGCTGGTGCGGGTGGACCACAGGAGGAGGAACCCCAATCCACCACACTGCCGACCGTGTTCAAGTGGGACGGTGGTGGCAAGCAGGTGTTCATCAGCGGAACATTCTCCCAGTGGAAAGTTCTACCGATGGTGAAGTCGCATGCAGATTTTGTCACCATCATCAACATCCCGGAAGGGGACCACCAGTATAAGTTTCTTGTGGACGGCGAATGGAAGCATGATCCAAAGCTGGTATGTGTAGTGGACGTTAAGTGCAATAAGGCTAATGTTACTAACACGCGTTTATGTATCCCCCGATAATACGTTTTGCAGAAAAATGTTGAAAACGACTCGGGCTTTACGAACAACCTCGTTACGGTGCGTCAGTCCGATTTTGAAGTATTCCAAGCGCTGGCCAAGGACAGCGAAGATACGGGCAAAGATGAATCGAAAGAGTGGGGCCAAGATATCCCAACTGCCAGACCGTGGGGTAAGGAGTCGGGACCGCCCATATTGCCTCCCCATCTGCTGCAGGTCATTCTCAACAAGGACACTCCATTGTCGGTAAGAAATTGAAGTTTTGCGACAAATACACATTCCACACTGATGAATCTTTCTTTCCATCCAGTGCGAACCAACACTTCTTCCCGAACCGAACCACGTCATGCTGAATCACCTGTACGCCCTTTCGATCAAGGACGGTGTCATGGTGCTGAGTGCGACGCATCGCTACCGGAAGAAATACGTCACCACGCTGCTCTACAAACCGATCTAGATATGGAGGGTGGTGGGTTTCATATGAGGTCCTGTGGGAGCCTAACAGAAAAAAGTGGGGGGACATATTAGATAGGGGACACTATGGGATAATCCAAAAAAAAATGGAAAACCAAAGCTGACTAGCTTACAACCAAGGATGGTTGGTTTATTAAAAAGAGGACAAACACACATACATACATACACATTCAGATTGATTGGTTCCTGTTGGCTTGTGTCCTATTTTATAGGGGGAGTAGTGGTTGTAACTGTGGAGAGCAGGTGTTACATAAATTGACCACCAGGGTCACAAAAAGCTACATGTATTTTATTCCTCACAGTTTGTTGATTATATTGCATAGTTTGTAGTTACCTAGACAAAATGTCCGCGATACGATTCGAGAACGGAAAGGCAAACAAATATGAAATAGGAAGCGTGTGCCTGGTGAAAATTATTTGTACAATGCAACAAAGGATAGGTAAAAACAGGGGCAAATTACGCGACATGTTTTTAATTGCTTTCAGTTTCAAATGACGATGGCTTACGATGGCGAATCTTCGTGTAAATATGCTGGATATAATGTATCGGTTAAACCAAGAATAAAGAATTTTCACACTTCACAAAAACCTTATTTACTCCGCAGGAGTTCTGGTTGTGTCATCGACGCTGAAGTGCTTAGCAAGAATCAGAAAGCGAAAAAGGTACACAAAGCAAAAACATCCCACATTCGGGACCTCCACTCTATTCTAAAAGGGTAGCATTTTTACTATGGTAGGTAGTGAAAAAATCATTATACAATTCATCCACCACTGTTTTGCTCTCAGCTTTACGGGCATCTTCACTCGTCGCCGTTTTCTTTTCCTGCTCCGATTCCTCACTTTCCGTCTCGAGCGAGCATCGTAACGGATCACTCATCAGGAGCCGCATATCTAGCATACCAATCGTGGTGCCTAAAATGAATCCAATCCACTTAAGTTCTCTGCAGACGTTCCGAAAGATGGGATCAACTACTTACTGTGAACGGGGCGGAAATTGAAATCTTTCTCGTACATCTTGAGCCAATTGTACACTATCCTGAGCCGGTAGCGAACCGTGTGGCCACCGAGTCGTAGCAACTTTTTGTGGTATGCCGTCTGGAACAGATCGTACAGCAAAAGGACTGCGTGCTGTGCAATTCGTTGAATTCTGTTTACATCTGAAACGAAATACAGAGCATAACGCTATCGTTGTTCGTTTCGAAATGAGTTGCAAAGCTAACCTTCTTCCTCATGCACGGTCCGTTGGTTCCAGCACAACAGCACACGATGTAGCAGCGTAACGAACGCGGTCACTGTCCGGATATGACAAAGTTCGCACCCAGCCGTATCGTTTCGGTCGCAAAACGATCGAACCCATGCGACCGGTTGCAGCAGCACGTTGCGCAGGAAGTGTATCGTATTTTCCGCGTTCTTCAGCAATGGTTTCAACTGCCATCCTTCGTACGGTACGTAATGTCGCACGGAACTCTCCAGCAGGGCCGCATACATCTGTAGCGTGCATGTTTCCTGTGAAAAGCTAATCGATTTCAACCGATACTGCTTCCGAGCCGATTTATGCTTGTCGGGTTGTTGGGTCGACGGGTTGAAGCAGAGACGATCCAGCAGCTGGTTCACACTGCCGTCTGTGATCTGGGACAAATGACGCAGAAAGTCGGACAGTTCCGCCAGCGATGATGGAGCGTCGGTTTGACAGAGTACGATTGCACGGAACAACTGTATCAGATGGACGCCGTGTTCACCGTACTGCTTCATCCGTGCAGAACGGAAGCTCATGCCGTTCAGTAGAGCGGCCGCACCCGTAATCATGCCGTGCAGTGCGACCGAGAAGCTCTGGAAGGGAAAAGAGTTTTTATTATGCTTCCTAATTTAAATTCTAGCGTGCAACTTACTGCATCACTGATTTGTTTAATACTATTTGCTAGTCGCGATACTAGACCGTCCTTGAGCAATTTCTCCACTACCAGCTCGTTCGAAATTCTACAATACAAAGCCACCAGCGCAAGGAAACGCCGTATAACGATCGCCTGTTCGCCAACGAATAATTTCTCCTGCTGGAATATGTTCACCGGTGTGGTGAGTTCCATTTTGCTCCTTGGGTGCCCCTGCACGCTACGCTCACTAGATCGGTTCGTCCCACTAGCCCGCATTTCGGCTTCCTTCTGTTTGCCCAACCGCTGACAGTACTGGAAGATCTCACCCAATCCATTCTCCGTAGCGATCGCTACCAAGGGAAACTTATCGCTTGATAGCTGAATCGAACGCGATCTCCCACCATTAGTTGCAACATCGCTTGATAGCTGAATCGAACGCGATCTCCCACCATTAGTTGCAACATCGCTTAGCAGCTGAGAAAGATACGTCTGCAGCAACACGAACTGATCGGCGATCGTAAACTCGTTCCGTGTGATTCTGGAATACTTGCGAAGTTTGCGTCCCTGTGCTGAAATAGCCGTTGGATTTACGAACAAGTGCGGATCGAAGTGTAGCTCTTCGTGCTGATCGACCGGTTCCGTGAGCGACAGCTTCGGTATCATACTGGATAGGATAGATTCATAATGGACAGGATTGCTGGCCTCTGTAACGGTGGTTGATTCTGACTGTGCCGAGGTTTTCGGAGCCTCCACACCGTCACGCACCTCACTGCTTCGCATCGTAGCGTTTAAACGCTTCGTCTTCAGATTCATTATTTCTATCTCCTTAAACTCATTCTCCACCTTCTGCGCAGAGATAGTTTTCTCGAGATTCTTCATCTTTTCGATCCAATCCTTCTGGATCGTTTCCTTTTCGCGCATCTTCTCAAGCCGCAGCTGCTCGTTGGTGGTTTTCACCATCTTCAGCTCGTATCGCAACATTGACACCTCCCCATCCTTCACCTGTAGCTTTTCGACCGCGTCGTTACAATCCTTCTGCACACTTTCCAGCTTCTTCGCCAGCTGCTCCACGTGCTTGGTGAGATACTTCACCTGTATGTCTTTTGCATGTTCCTGCTTTTGTGTGTTTGATTCTTTCATCTCTTGCTCGATTTTTGGCACTTCGGATGGCACTGTGCTTTGCTGCGGCACAGCCGAATGTTTCGACGGGAACTTTTGTACAGTGGAGGTTTTGGGCTTAAATATCATCCCTATCCGCGAGGTGGAACGTGTTTCTTCCTTGAAGGAAAACGATGGCGTTTTGTTCGGGATCGGTTTCATTACCGGTGCGGGTGTTTTAAATTCTTCCTCAATCTTGGCCAGCTTAGGCGCAGGTTCCTGTCTACCACCAACCAGTGGAGCCTGCTCTTGTTGCCGGAACTCATCCAGATTGAAATCATCATCGTTGTTGTTGAAGTAGTCATTGATCGCGTTGTCAAAGTTCCGGTAATTGTCATCCAACTTTTCCGAAAATAAATCATCCTCTCCGTCCGCAAACAATTCCGCCACCAGCTTGTCCGGTACCTTCCCCGGTCCTTTAGGGCCAACGTGCGCGGTCGTGACCAATTCCGTCGTTTGCTGCGTGCTGGATTGTACACTCCGGCTAAACTGTCTGAACGTAATGTCCTCGGATGCTTCAACGGCCTGGGATGCGAGTACGATAATGTCATCATCGTCATCATCCCAGAGATTTTCAACCGAGCTTTTTAACGCACCTTAAAGAGCAAGACGACACAATGTTATACAGAATTGGTCAAAGGAAGTTTTCAATTCACCGGAAACACACCGTTCGCTGCATTGTTTGGCTTGGAAGTGCTGGGCTGCGGATGGTACTGCTGGCTGGGAATGATTTCGATGTCGAGTTTCGGTTTCTTCGAGGCCAACGGTTGCTTCAGCTGAAAGTACCCCGAACGTTTCGACATACCGACCACGTGCACAGATAGGCGACGAGTTGAAGAACAGGACAAAATAACAACTAATTACATTTTATTTACACAATACACTTTAACGTCAACAATATTTCGCTTTTAAATGAGGCACATTTCGATTTGCAACAGCACGCCGTGATGTTTTGTTGATGTTTATGAGCGGCTTTCTGTTGATCTGTCATCCCGCTTGGGCTGCCACCAGCGGAGAGTGTGTGCGTGTGTAAACAGATGAAATATTTCAACGATGTGGAAACTGATCTAAAATGAAAATCCGTAGGTGATGTATTGGTCACGTTGATTTGAAAGGAAGTTTAACCACATTGAGGGCTGCCCGAATCAAAAAATGTTTGGAAATTGAATAACTTTTGAAGAGGTGTGCCGATTCTGGTGAAATAATCAACTAGTATAAGGTGTATTCTGAAAGCATAGAAAATCTGAACCTGCTAAACTTTCACCCGTTATCATTTGTATACAGCTGGAATGCAAAGTGGCCAGTAGTTTGCATCTAAAACGATTTGGATAGCGCTTCACACAACATTTAATAAAAAAAAACATTTTCAACAAGACAATAAAAAGAAATGCACATCTAGGGGCAGAGCCGAGCACATTTTTAGCTTTGTTGCAGTTGCTAAGATTTACAAACGTAATAACTCAGAGTCCTAAAGGTTTTACAACACTCATTGATACAAACTCTCAAAATCTATTTCAGATTTGAGGCGTATACAGATATTTCATTGATGACGGCACACACATGGCAGTGCCTCTTTGCGGAGAAAGAGGGTGAAAACACACTTCTTTCGATATTGAACCACAACAAAACTTCAAGATGTACCACGTGTTCCGGAAAGAAAGCAAATGTTATTTCACATTGCAGAACAGATTTCCATACTTTGACTCTCCAGCTACATTGCAGAGGAGAAACACAATTTTAGTGAAACAAATTGATACAAAGATACTTCATGTTAGGAAATGCAAGATCTCCCATATCCAATGAGTGACCAATCTTCAAATTCATACTACTGTTTTCAGACGAGACCTAATAGGTTTATTAGCGCTCTGGACACCGCCAACATCAATAGAGTCTCCCCCAGTCACTGCAGTAAAAACCCCGATCAAAGTGATACGTTGTGTGCAATATTTGTGCTGCGTTTAATGTTGAACCTCGTATTTCATACTTTTCCCCCCGTCCACTCTCCTACCCAAAATGCCCACGACACACCCCGCAAGCGGCACCACATAAAACCATAAATAAACATCACTCCCAGAGCTCAAGACTCTTCCGCACTGTGCACGTGGTGCATCGTGTGGTGCATCAAATAGACACATGTTTTTAATTATTCATGTCCACGAAAATTGCTTCTTCACAAAATTAGAAACGTCGATCCCCTTGTGTGTCAGCTGGTGCGTAGCCGGCTTCCCTTTTTAGGCCCTTTTTGCACCCTTCGTATTCGTATCCGTGCGGTGTGCTTCGTACTTGTGTACTTCCAGCACCGCTACAACTCAGATGTGGCAGCGCAGAGCAGTACTCTGGCCCAAAACCGTCAACGATCAGAATTTTGCGTCCACCTTCCATTCGGATCTTCTTTTAATGCTGCCTGCTGCATGGCAAACAGCCTTGGATCTCCACCCAACCACGCATTCGTTCGGTGGTAAATTTTCAAATAAATTAAAATTCATTTACCCTGACACCACATTATCCCGCGACGACCCTACAGGCTGGAAGATTCTCAATTGATGTGCGACACCCATGTTTCATAACCGTGGACAGTACCGTTTTCGTCACACCAACCAACTGAAACCTCTGCGAAGCACACACGGTCGGGGAAAAAAGTGCGTCTTCACGGATGGGCGCTTCGCGAGCTCCCGAGCCATACGCACGTACGCATACCCAGCCTGCCGGGAGGATCCAGTGGGGGAGAGATCATTAATATACACTTGGTATTAATTGAAGTTTACACGCAGTTATATTTATTAGCTTTAATTGTCACCAGCGGAACAAGCTGCGGCGTGGCGCGTCCCGTGCACAGTTGGCTAGACGATCTTGTATGAGGGTAGTCAGTCTCCGGCGCTGGTCGTGTCAGTCAATATATGTTCTATAGACATTGATCCAGCGCCTAATACCAATACCGACCACATCGCCACGGACGAGTTCGAAAGTCGACATCAATCAGCCTGGCTGTCCCAACACTGCCACAATTGATATTAATTGATATTTCGGCATGGACTTCCAGTAGGGTCTTAAGGCACGGGGCTAGACACTCCGCCATCTCAGGACCGTCCCCAAAAAAATGGTTGTTATGGAGGTTATGTAAATGGTACGCATTTCGTAACGTAAATCAATCGCGTAGACACTTTATGCTTGACCAAACCTCCCGTACGATCGTTCTAAATCTGGCGGGACTCCTCCGTCCTAGAGAGACGACGATCGTCGGTTGTCGGTGAGTCAAAGGCAAAACCGATATTGATAAACGGCACGCTTCACCGTATACGCGGTGGTTCGGGTGTACGGTCTACGATCGCAACTATCTTCCCCAGATGCCGTGTTCGCCGTCGCTTCGTGCCTGCGGTACATCGGACATGTTCGCGAGGGAGATCCATTTCGACGGCATCCAGCATCCAGACGGTAGTCTTGTTCGGAATCTTGCCCGGTGCGGACGTGAACTTTCCTCCGGTCTGGTTTTCTGGTCGTGCGCGTCAGTGGGCAGTATCGGCCGAAACGATGCACGGCAGTCATTGGCCGTCCTGGAAAACTGATGCGTGTTTGTGTACCAGCCCGCCCGAATGTGTGCGATAGATTATGAATGAAGGTACAGTGTGTGTTTGCTGATAGTGCTTGTGGACAACCGTCCGATAGATCATCGGACCCGCCAGATCCTGGTGCGCGTTTGTTTGGGGTGGCGTAGCAGCGAGGCCTGCAGACGGTGGTCCAGTGATAACCGCCCGTTGACGACGTAAAGATCGAAAGTGATTTAGAAAAACATTGATTGGAAATAGCAGGAAGCTGTGTGGTGGTGTGTGGATGCGGGTGCGTTCCAGCGTTGTCTGTGCTACCGACCGATTATCTCGGATGCTTCCTGAACGGATTTAACCGCCAACACGGTGTCCAGCAAGACTAGATTTTCGCGCAAAGTAACTAGCTATTGCCTAGCCTGGTAACCATTTGGCCCATTAGTCGGTGTTTAGTGTGGCCATTTTTACCAACCGCAAACCAAACTAAAACATGTCTAGCAAGCGTGAGTTGGTGCTTCTCGTGATCGGTGTGTTGCTACCGTCCATCATCCGCGCGGTGGATCCTCGTGATCTGTACAGCTACGTGGACGAAGCGAGCGAGGTGCTGCCCCGAGGTGATGAAGAATTCCGGTACATGGATCTGGACATGCCAGCCCACTTCTACAACGAAAAATACGACCGTGTTTACGTAAGTGTGATCGCTTCCCATTCGTCTCTGCCACCATTTGGATGTTGATAGTTGGAAAGAAAGGAATCAGCAATCAGGAGCTTCTGCCTTGGGGAGGGTTATCAACAGGCTTCAATTGCGAGTCTAGCGCGAAGAATCGCCTTGGAAGCTACACCATGGCCGATCATTCGTCGTCTTGTAACACTCGATCGTACGGCATTCTGTAGCAATCGCAGCAGAATACTTTCCAATTCTAACTAGTCATTCCAAGATGCACCACGATGGTATCTCGCCCCCGTTTTAAAACGGTAACGCCCTTGGACCACAATATCCGTGTGTGTGTGTCGTTCAAACGAAAGTGCGCTTTGCAAATTGTTTCGCACCGAGAAAAGGGCGATCTGCTGACGAACATCTCTTCATTTAGCTGGCCTAGCGTGACTACTAGACGAAGATGTGCTTTCTCTTATCAGCAGGCCGCCGGGTCCAACGCCGGTGGTAAATACAGCAACATTAGCAATTAGTTGCTAAAAGTAACGAGTTTGCGTTACATAAATGCCCCTAGCATGAAAGTGTTTCGGCCCGTTCTCGGTGTCCCGGACAATGGGCCACAGCAGAAGATGATGATAACGTGCCGATCTTTCTCGTGTGCGAATGAATGGTGTCCGTTGTAAGCGAGCGTTTTGATGCAAATTAACTGGTGATTTATGGCTTTGACTCCATTTCCTTTTTTCAACCTCCACGCACTGTCACCTTCCGTTCACAGATCAACACCAACGGCATACTGTCGTTCGGCGGCGAGCTGACAGGCTTCCTGAATCTGCCCTTCCCGCTCGGCAACCCATTGATTGCTCCGTTCTACGCGAATGTCGATACGACCCTACCGAACGATACGGCCACGATCGTGTACTTTAAGTCGCGCAATCCGAACCTACTCCACCAAACGACGATGTTGGTGCACAACAGCTTCAGCAATCATGTGGATTTTGAGGCAGCGCAGGTGTTTGTAGCCACCTGGGAGCACGTGGGGCACTACAACCTGAAGAACGACGTGCTGAACTCGTTCCAGGTCGCGATCATACTGGGTGCGACCGATACGTTCGTGCAGTTCCTGTACCCGGAGGACGGCATCCACTGGATCCAGGGCGAAACCGGTGACAGCGGTCTGCCGGATGTGCGTGCGCAGGCTGGCTTCGCTGCGGAGGACGATCGTACGTTCACGCTGCCCGGGTCTGGTACCGATAATGTACGTGTAAACTTCGACACTTGCTCGGCACGGAAGTGGTTAAGCTTGAGGTGAATTTCTATTTCCAGGTACGCCATTTGACCATATCGTCCAACATCAACCAGCCTGGGCTGTGGTTGTATCGCGTTGGACCACTCGCACCGGAAGGGAACGTCGAGCGGCCGGATCAGCAGCGAGAACCGGGCGAACCACGAAGCTGTACGGACGGTGGTCGCTACAAGTGCCACTCGGCGGCGTCCTGTATTAACAGCAACTGGGGCTTCTGCTGTCAGTGCAAATCCGGCTACTATGGCAATGGGTTCAGGTAGGTGATGAGATTCTGCTGTTACCGACGATCTACACGACACGCTTTTGGACGTTTTTGCGCGCTTACACTTTTATTTTGACATAAGTTGAACAGTAGGAATGGCTCATGATAGTTTGTGGTCATAATTTATTTCGATGTTGATATCGATAAAATCCGATGATAGAAAGCAGTTAATATCAAATATGAGTAGGCGAAACAATAGCATAAGTCAGTCATTATTTATCATTCAAATTCAATCAACATGTACATAGGTTTGATGCAATATCCCAAAAACTCATTCTGAGCATACTGATAGCGCATTGATGCACTGTACCATTGAAGCAGAAAACGCTGCAGAAGCGCGTCGTGTAGATCACCCCGTGTTAGAATATTTGCATTAACAGTTCCTGTTCCTGTGCCATATTACCAGCTGTGTTAAGAGCGACATTCCGCTGCGAGTGGCTGGTAAGGTACTCGGTACGGTCAACGGCGAAGTACTTGATACCCAGCTGCAATCGTACATCGTAATGGCGGACGGGAGAACGTACACCGCGATCAGCCCGCTAGAGGAGCAGATGGGCACTAACCTACAGCTGACCCACATTCTCGGTGGCACGATTGCGTGGCTGTTCGCAAAGCCACTGGGCGCCACGGTCAACGGTTACCAGCTGACGGGTGGACAGTTCAATCACACCAGTACGCTCCAGTTCGAGACGGGTGAAATGTTTCACATCAAGCAGAAGTACAGCGGTTTGAACGTGTGGGATCAGCTTGCGCTGGATGTGGAGCTGTCTGGACAGCTACCCGCAATTCCGGCGCTGGAGAAGCTCCAGCTCGATGATTACTCCGTATCGTTCCGCCGTTCGGGCAGGGGACGGTTGCAAGCGGTTAGTTCACACAGCTTCCGGATGGCGTCACAGGGTCGCAACGTTTCCTACACCCTGTACCAGGACGTCACGTACGAAGGATGCCGTGGCAACGAGGACGCCAATGCGGGCAAGGACGAGTCAATGCTGAAGATCAGCCGTGTTAATCTGGGCTACGAACCGCGCGAGCGTGCCGTGCGGATGGGAATGCTCAGCAAGATGGTGGTCGGTGATCAGTTCAATCCCTGCGATGAATCCAACTGCGGAGATAATACGGTTTGCGTCCCCAAACCGGACGATACCTTCGATGTACGTATTGGAGGCTGTTTTTGTGCGGTTGTTTCGTTGTGATTCTATTGCGTTTACTTATTTTTCAGTGCAACTGCAAGAACGGTTTCACCTACGTACCTTACGGTAAAACCGATCGCATCAACTGTGTAGACATCGACGAGTGTGCAGGAATTAATATCTGCGACGAAAACGCACAGTGTTACAACGAACCGGGTGGTTATAGTTGCCGCTGCAATCCGGGCTACGACGGCAATGGGTATCAGTGTGACAAATTTACCGGCCACAGTCAACCGACCTCATCTTCGTACACCGTATCAACGCCGGCGGGTAGTTACGGTAGTTACAACGAGGTGGACAGTGACCCGAACCAGGAAGAGCCGAAATACGCCCCGGAAACCTGTGGGGTAGGTTGTGGGAATAGAGCTTTTGGTTTGCTTACGACCGGTTGCTAATCAGCCTTACCGATTTCAGCAATGCGCGGAATTTGCCGAATGTGTCGACGGCCAGTGCGTGTGTCGGTCGGGGTACGTCGGTGATGGTGAACGGTACTGTGACCCGCCATGCGAAGCGGATAGCGTGTGGAATGGGGAAGAATGCGTGAAGGAGTCGTACGCGGAGGAGGGTAAGTATGGACCAACCACCTTTGCTAATGTTAAGACCTAAGACCTCTTGTGCATTGCAGAAGAGATTGCACCATTCTGTACGATTCTCGGCTGCACCTGTCCCACCGGTTACACGCTGATTGAGTTCGCGTTCAACCAAATATGTCGCCGGGTACCGTTGGATCCGGATGAGGTCCACCCAACCGATATGCCTTCGTGCGATTTGGAAAACAACTGCAGTCCGCATGCAAACTGTGAGTGGCGTGACAGCGTGTACCGGTACGAGTGTATCTGCAATCCCGGCTACGATGGTGACGGGTACACGTGCGTGGAGAAGGAAATATCCTGCCAGGACGATGATGACATCTGCGACATTCACGCATCGTGCAACTACATTCTCGATTTGAAGATGTCGATCTGTGTGTGCAACAAGGGTTACGAAGGTGACGGCCGCACTTGCCATCTCGCGCCGGAATGTGCCGTCGATGATGACTGTGGCATGAACTCGGAATGTCAGGATGGTGTGTGCGTTTGCCAGCAGGGCTACGAACGGGACCTGTCCGACTTCTGCGTCCGGGCGGGATCGTGCGGTGGCGCATACTGTGCCGAGAATGCGGTGTGTATCGTCGATCCGATACAGAAAATTCCCTACTGTCAATGCCCACCGGGCTACATCGGTGATGGCGTGTCGCAGTGCCGTTCGATCCCACCGCCGTGCAATGTGCGCAATAACTGTGGACTGCATGCGTCGTGTGTGCCGAGTTACAGGTGAGATTTAGCGATAACGCGATGTTGATGGCGGAATCTACAGCTTTATTATGTCCCTCCCCGTACTACAGAGAACAATATGCGTTCGAGTGCATGTGCAACCAGGGCTTCTTTGGTGATGGATTCATCTGCACACCGGAGCGAAACTGTGCCAACATCCCAAGCCTTTGCGATCCGAACGCACGCTGCGAGTCGACTACGAACGGCTACCAGTGCATCTGCAACGATGGATTTATCGGGAATGGGTCCGTGTGCAATACGGCCCACCGGCTAGACGATGGTTTCCTGCTCATTAGCCAAGGTGTCGCCAACATACGCGTGCCGCTGAACGGTGGGCTGGGTTACCCGGTCACGATGGCTTTCATGTCGATCGGACTGGATCGTGATTGTGCCGAGGGGCGCATCTACTGGAGCGACATCGCCGCCCAGCAGATCGTCAGCGCGAAGTACGACGGCACGGATCAGAAGCCCTTCATCACCAAGGACATTGTGTCACCTGAAGGAGTGGCGGTCGATTGGATTTCACGCCGCCTCTACTGGACCGATTCGGAGAAGGACACGATCGAGGTTGCCAGTTTGGAGAATCCTGACCAGCGTGCGGTGCTCGTTTCCAAGTATCTCGTCAATCCGCGCGGCATTGCGGTCGATCCGCACCAGAGCAAGCTGTACTGGTCGGACTGGAACCGTGATGGGGCGAAGATTGAGTGGTCCAATCTGGATGGAACCGAGCGACAACTGTTGGCGGGCAGCCCCCAGGTAGTGCTACCGAACAGCATCCAAGTGTCGATGGCTAGCGGCGAGCTGTGTTACGCCGATGCGGGCACAAAGAAGGTCGAATGTATCGACACCTACAGCAAACAGATTCGCACGATCGCAAGTAACCTGACCTATCCTTTCGGGCTGGCCGTCACCGATGATCTGTTCTACTGGACGGACTGGATTACGTAAGTGAGACGTGTGTACGTGCCGCATGTTAAACAGCAATCTAAATTGAATCTTTCTGTTCTCTTCCACCGTAACCTTGCCAAACAATAGGAAAAAGATTGAGAGCATCAACTTGTACGGTGTGCGCCAGAAACCGATCAACTCGCCGGTGTTCGGCAATCATAAGATGTACGGCATGACCGCCGTTACGGACAAATGTCCACTGTTCCACAGTCCCTGTGTCATCAACAATGGCGAATGTACGGAGGACAAGCTTTGCCTGATCAATCCGCGCGCTCCATCGGGCCGTAGCTGCAAGTGCATCCGCAACTGCAATGACGTCATATTAGACTACTAGTACCGTGAGGCATGTGTTTGTCCTCTCCGTGGGTCTTCTACACACTGCCAGTAGTGGTTTCTCCGTTTTCAAAATACAAGCAATTTATTTTGCCATAGGCTATAGATGGTCATGAAACACTTGCATCGAAGCGATTTCTCCAATTCAAAAAGGAGAAGAAGTTTGTGTTTCTTTAAAGTCTAATAAACTACACCAAATTACTACGGGACTGGATCGTGATTTATTTTGTTCAAAGATCATATGGGATTTGTAACATGTCTTTAGCTGTGTTACAGTCCGAAGCACATTCTTTATGATTATTTGAGACACTCCTGGGTCTCATTTCGATCGATCCAATACTGTAATCTGTAATAATGTAAGCTAATCTTATAAACAATCTATTCGATCTAATTGGGCAGCGCGATTGTACCGGCATCGGGCAGAGAAAATAGACCGTCATTCGGCAGCCTGAATAGACCGCCATCGGGCAGCCCCATAAGGATGTTGATGATACAAAAAGTTAATCGCTGATAGTTTTATATTTTTTAAAAAATTTCCTTAATTTTCATAACCACCATTGTTTTTAACTATTACAGCCACGGAAACAAAAATTAAAACATACCTCATAAAATTTTAATTTTTACCTGTCCATTACCAACTCGAGCCCATAGTGCAACAAATATGTCCAGGGTAGCTTCAAACACTATACGGGGGGACTACAAAAATCTTTTGCCAATTTTTTTCTTAACTTACACCTTACTTCCCTTAAATCACCGTTTAAAACCACCATTGCAACGAGAACTAAAAAATAAAAACACTTTCATTTTTATTTTGTTTGTATTCTGACCATGCTCAGCCCATAGTGTCATGTAAAATTTTTGTCCAGGGTAGCTTTAAACCCTATGGCGGGTCCCCCCCGCACAAAATCAAAAAATCATTTGCCCAAAAATCTTTCACCAATTTTAGACATGAATATCAAATGAAGGTGTCGTGAATAATGGCCTTAAGCGCATCGGACGTCATTCATTGTCAGCGAATGAATGCAGACTCTGTACTTCCTTTTTATCGAAAAATTAAGCGCATTTTGGCAGGTAATGCGTATTGTCCAAAACTACGCTCGGTGTAGACATGCGGTTACCTCCCCATCGCAACTGGACGGGCTACAACTTTCCTTTGCAACATACAACATCCCTTCAGTAACGGCTACCAATTGATTGTATCACCCCAACCCCTGAAACATAGCTTTATATACACACAGCTATACTGCAGCATACAAGGAAAACAGCTGTCACTTTTGTTGTTTTGATTCCCTCATTCCCGCGTCCTGCTGACGGATGCCGACAATCGGCCGTGGCGTCCAAGCAGTCGATTTAAGCGCTCATTTCACTCACTACGCTCATGGCATCGACGTCGTGCACGTAGAATCCTGTTGATCATCCATCCCACAAGAGGTTCACACACGGAAAGAATTACTAATAGTGAAGGAATTTACGTGACGGCATTCGGAAGCCATTTGTGGCTGATCCTGCGCAAAAAGTTCCGGGATCCTGCGCACGGGACACAACGAAAGTAAACAAGGATATGCGTTAATGCGTGCACTGCACATCACTTTCGGTTCGGCTAATGGAATAGCTAATTACAGTATCGGTGTCCATCGGCTATTTTCGGGAGCGTGGCACTACAGTATGCATGTGATTTCAGTGAAAGTGATCTGTAACTAAGTAAAAAGCGTCTTTTGTGTAAATACAAAAGCAATCATCCCGCCATCGGCCGTTGACTGTTGAAAACACTGTGTTCCGCGAATGTCTTTCACCGGTACACCGGTAGTGAGTAGCGAGTGAGAAGAACGTGAAACCGCGTGAAACTTTGCATCGCCGCTGGATTGAGCGGGCTGCGCACGGTAAATTTTCCCACGGAAAAAGTTCTACAGGCAACCCGTTCACCGCGTTCATTAGGCGCTAAATCAGCGATCGTTCGGCGGTAAAAACAAGGACACGCGCTTGTTCGGTAGTTTCCTTATTCTTATTCGCCCGTCTGGTGTCACAAATGACAGAGCTGAAGTTTTGTAAAAGTGCGCCAAACGGGCATTTGCTGACGTTTTTTATTTGAGGGTAAGAATAGCGAGAGAAGAGAGACATCGATATCGCCAGACCTTGCACAGCTGTAGGCAGCATTACTTGACCAGAGTTTCCCTCGCACAACGGTGGCGGGGGCACAAGCGCTAATCATTTGCCCACTTCTACTGGCACCGGCAAGTAGTGCAAAGCAGCATTTTATGCGAACACGACTGTTCGCCATTTCTGCTTGCAACCGAAGGTTCGCACACACCGGTGTGTTGAACCGATACCGCATCAGCAGTAGAGGCAGAACGTTATTCGGGGGACAACTTTCGTCGGCCTATGTGGCACCTACAGTGGACCTTTAAAGGGTTTCCGCTAGCTAACCATCCTGACCCCAGCCTGTGCGTCATCATCCGTGTGTGATAAAGGAGTGTGAGTGGAGAGAAAAAAACGTTCTTGATCTCATAATCGTAAACCACCGGGTACCGGACGGAATTGGTCCTTCATGTAACTTTTTCCGGAATCCGCTAACAGCAACGCCCCAGCACTTCGATACCGGCTCGGAAGATCAGCGCTACACGTTAGAATGGACAATACGAATAGGTATGTTACATAGAATTACACGAAAAGCGCTACTTAATGGTTCTGACTAGATCCGATCAAAGTAGCGCGGAGCTTTCGGGGAAGGGGGAATTTTATTTTTTCGCAGTGTACTACAGCCCAAGTCAGCACCTTCCATACGTATAAACGCATACAATGACCGTTCTCCTTAGTCTGGGCTTCTTACTCTTAGTTTCCGTCAGTTAGAAGAGACGACTCGAAGGTTATAGCGCTACACATTGTAGCGATGTTGTTTTATTATTCTTTACGCTCAGGCACTTCTTCCCATTCCGCCAATCTCCTCCCACCCGCTTCCCTTGCTCTTTCCCTGTATGCGATGGTAAGTGTCATTTAAACGGAATATATGCATATATGTCCAAACAACTGCGCATGAAGTAAACGGCGTGTCCCCACGAATGGTTCATCTGGCTGTAGATATTGTGAAGCTTTTTTATGAATTTTCCACATCGGATCGTTTTGATGTTCGTGGCATGGATGTCTATTACACTATGGGACGAACACTGCAGTAACCTGCCTAACCCCTTTTCTGCTTCTTCTGCAACTCACGTGCTCACAAAACGTTATTATGAATTCTCTTGAATGGTGATCTTGCTCCGCTCTGTGTTTTAGCTTCGATGCGCTCCGCCGGTTTAAAGAGCCGCGTCAATACCGGGCCATTTAAACCCCCCGCGCACCAGCGCCGGGCTCCACCGGCGTGTGCTGCTGTTCCGCTCACGGGTCGCACTAGACGGTAGAGCTGAGCGCACATTGCTCAAAGAGCACCAACGGCTCTTCCCCACGGGCAACGTTTGTTCTGCTTTCTCGCCAGCATTTTGCTCGGCGGGAATTAAAACTCTCCCCGCACGCTGTCGCTCTGAAAAATGTTCCATCTCGCTCTTGCGATCAACAAAAATAAAAAATGGCAAAAAGCAGTAGGCGAGTAACTGTGTGCACTTTCCCCTCTCTTGCTCTCTCGCTTGTGTGCTTCGCGGGGTGGCAATGTGTGTGAGATCGTGCGCGCCAACGAGATCAACGCCCAAAAATTCTGGCGGGTAAAAAGACACGGGAGTTCGTCGGCTTTTGGCCGCCTGCACCGCCGCCCCCCGGATAAAGGGGGGAGGGGGGGCCAAGAAGAACTTTCGCGCGCGCTGAACAGCCCGTCACGCTCCGGCGGCTGATCGAGTTCTTCGTGTGTGTGTTTTTTTTGTTGGTTCGTTTCTTTTGCACACGTCAAACCTGGCGGTCGTGCGCGCGCGAACCACACCGACGTTTATGGCATTTCCGTTTTGTGG
Source organism: Anopheles marshallii (assembly GCF_943734725.1). Lineage (NCBI taxonomy): Eukaryota > Metazoa > Arthropoda > Insecta > Diptera > Culicidae > Anopheles > Anopheles marshallii. Next base: position 17,207,332 of record NC_071327.1, read on the forward strand.
AAGAATACCGCCCCGTGTGGTTGCGTGACGTGGTTGTTCCACACGCGCAAGATAGGGGCGGTAAAGCGCGCGCTTACCCAAGTCTGTTGTCAAAACGGGTGAATGTGTCAAATGTGAAGTACGGGCACCATTTCATTGTGGCACAATTGTTTTCCTTCGTGTGGTTCTCGTTGCAAATAATTTCCCCGCTGTGTGACGGTCGAGGTTGTACCAGCAAGATTGGCAATTTCGAATGAGATTTTGCCTCCATATCGCTTTCTACGGCAATCTCACACGGTGGAGGCGCATGGTGCGTTTCAAAAATAAAATTCAAAATGATGCGGGGAGATCATGTGTGATCATGATCGCAAATAGTTAATATCATTAGAATGTTCTGAAGCTGTATGAATGTGAACTTTTTTTTTTTTAATTTATAGATTTTATTGCATTATTATTATTTATTTCAATTATTGAAGTGAGTTTGAAATTAATTTGATATAAAAATCCCGACTCCAGCACAACTTCCACTGCATTATTGATGATCTCTGGTACGGATTTTGGATCTGGTCGGCAATTTGCAATTTTTTGACAGATTGGACCAAAATCTTGCAGCTAGTTAACCAAAGACCTGAGCAGTGACACCTGAGCTTCCAACAATGTGTTGCCAAAGTTGCACATCATTCCTCTGGTATCATCATCACCATCACCGGTCCTGAGATATACTGTCCTGGAAAAAGCACAAAAGCAAGCAATTGAATGAATATCCTTGAATTTACTAGAATACTTCAAGAAGAATACCTAGATCACCATTCAAACCTTTGCCAAACTGTGATAGGACAACCGTGTCAACCTATTCAACCTCCAGAATTATGGTCAACCATGCCTCAGAAAGATGTTCTACCGCTTGGTGCCATGTAAAACCCGACTAGTATCTTGAGACTCAATATTCGGCAGCAAGACACTATCCCTCATTCGGTAGGATATGACAAGGCGAGTCACAAATCGTTCTACGACCATCGGCTCCGATGGTCCTCCTAGTATTCAAGGTTTTGGTCCGTAGTGGGGTTTTAGGGTGATGTTTTGGTTACATGTGCGATAAATTCTTATGTTCGCACCCTTGGCTGCCATATTGACAGATATTAAACGGATTTACCTTCATGATTCTAACGGAAATTATTTATAATTAGAATTAGCGGCTGGTAACTATTATATAATGTAACTTGTTGCTCATTCCATAAAGTTATTTAAAATATGTTTATATCTCTTTTCTTTTTAGATCGGATAATCATCGACTACCAGCCATAGAAGTATCGCAGCCAGAACCAAAGCGCAGAAGCCGTAAACGCAAGAATACCTCGGAATCCCAACAGCATGAAGTACGTATTGAGGGACTCCTGAAATATGATCCTGTTTTGCTTTCTTATTCTTCCTACCAACGAGTGCGCAATTTTGTAACTGTTTGTAACGGACGGAAAATTTAAATGTCCCTCGGATCGTATCGCTATGGCCAACTTCGTATATGGTTGCGAACCTTCAGCCGAAAAGGGAACGCACCGTGTATCCTTCTTGGGAATGGGACAAACCGCTCTGTGCAGTGAGTTTTGTGAAACATTCGTCGGTTATTTAATACCACACCATGTTTCTTGCCATGTGTACATTTGCCTTCCGCAAAACCGTTTCCGACCCAGAATATTATTGACCCAAGATATTATCCCTAACTTTCCACTCTGTTTTGCCTTCCTTCGCTTCATGGAATCTTGAGAATCTTAGTTTAACACGCACACAAAGAAGAGCACAGCAGAAGAAAACGGCACAACAAGGACGATCGTGTGAATTGCTTTTTAAAAGTCCCGAGCCAGCAAAATGGTGGACCCCTTCATTGTACGTTGCTCGAGTTCCTTGCGTTTGGAAGTCGGCAGGGAACGGCGAAACGTTTGCAGTAACGGAAAGGAGAAGGACAGAACAAGAGGATCGTCAGGGGATAAGTGTAAGGGGCGCACTAGAAGTTTATCCCGAGGAAAAGGACCGTTTTTACGTACTGAAAACTCATGATTGATGTTTATCTGAAATTTTCCTTGGAATCAATCAGAAGTCTTAAAAAGAAAGGTAACAAACAGTTCGTTCGTCTTGGACCATTATTATCGAAGCACGAAGATTGGTTGTCCACTGTAATGTGGCTAGCGAAAGAATGGTTCGGAGCATATAATTTCTTAATTTGATGTACCTTTTAAGAGTTCGCTTCGATCTGAAATGGAACGTGAAATCATTAGCTAGATAGACTGCTGTTGCTTCAGCGTCAATTTGCATTACGCAATTGGTGTATTTTTTTACAGGGGAAGAAGCGTTTACGGACATTGAAAAGATAAAGAATATCAATGTGGCGCTATTCACTGATTGCTTATCAGCCACCAAAATGTTCGACATGCTCAAGCTGATTTCGATACGCGGTAGAGGAAAGTTTCGTTCAGGCCGGGAAAGTAGCGCAGTGGGAGAATTTCTCACCTGTCATACATAATAGTTGAGTGCAATAAACGTATTAAAGTGGAGGTGCGTATATCGCTGAACAGCAAAGCAAGTAATAATATTTGCACATCACTACCCCAGGTGCGTTTGCCCATTGCTGTGATGGGTACTTGAGGGTGCCAATTGATGTCAAACGTTGTTGTGTGAGGGATAGCTGCATATGATTGATGATTGTAGCCAAACCCAGAAGGGTGTGCTGGTTCCATGTGCAATTGTTAAACCCGCACTCCTTGCTGGAGGTGGTTTAAATTTGTTCCAAAAAAACCAGTCCCAAAGTTGAAACAATTATATCCCACTTAAAGCACGGCTTATTCTTCTAAATTAAAGCTAGCCGCATGTTGTTAATTATTAGGTTAAATTGAGGTCTTGGTGTGCTGAGTTTAGACGTTAATGGAAAGTCCCCACCAGCATTTGTTCTACTTGCACTCATCCATTTATTATAACTTTCTTTCCCCCAAAAATAGACATTGTGCCCGTTTAAAAGGAAAAAAAAAACATGCCGATCTGATCTACAGATACTGCATGGTGCTCTTCTACAGACGGCCAGTTGTCTTGCCCTTGCTGTGTGTTTAATTTTGTCTGGTTGCTGTTGTGTGGCAGTGTGGCGCGACTCTTGCACGTCCTTCGATCTGGACACTGTGTGCACGGAACAATTTACCGATTGCGGCATGTTGTAGACCTTGCTGTGGATGCTCGGCAACAAGCTTGTCCTGTGTCAAAACTAGTTTTACTTCTGCCCATCGGGAAAAAAGCTGCCGCTCTGTAGCTGGAATTTCGGACCATTGTTTGCACATGATCCTCTTCCCGTTTCGTACCGGGGAGAAAGAGTGTTGTGAATGTTTAGCTTTGCTTTCCGATCTTTCCAACCTATTCCGTTCTGTGTCATTCGTCTTGCCATGTTTGTCATTCCCATCGACGAGCTGCTCAGTGCTTCCTTCCATTGCGATCTATAGTGCAGCTTTTAAAGAGCCCCACAGTACCACAGCGTCAGCGGCAGCACACGGGAGCTGCTGCGGAGTAGAGGTGTATTTCACAAGTCAACCTATGGATCGTGATTATCATCTTTTGTGCGCGGTTTTTGTTTACCTACTCTCCATCTTCTTTACGCCTATCCCTGTCGCGCTGACTCTTCCTACGCGCGGAACACAACCGTGCGCAGTCAGATGAGCTGTGTGGCATATGGGTGACGTTTCGCCCGTTGCAAGAGGGGAAAAAAAAGATAACGTACGATTGCATTTCGAACCAAAGTGAGAAACAAAGCTGACAAACGAGATCCACACACATTCAGCCAGCAGCATTTGGTCTGTCCAATTGTGGTGTGTGTGTTTGAATGTTTTGATAGCGCGGGAAAATCAGCTGTCAGGCAGCAGAAAACTTCAGCTGAGAGCTGAGCTCAAGAGAGCGCGAGAGCGCATGTATTTCATTGCGCGCCTCGTCTTGTAGGTATGTGGCGAAACTCTGGTACGTTGGTGTGGATACGTATGCGCAATGATGGTGGTTTGTTGTGTTTTTGGCGCCAACCTTTTCCGACTCCGATTCCAATTTCAACTGTCAGCTTGGTCTAATGTGGCAATGAAAAAAGGGGAATCATACTTGGTGTTGGCATGTTGGGTACAGATTAGGCTTTTATCGAACAGTTGATCTTATTTTCGTAATGTTTTGATCATGTTTTAGTGGTCCATTATTCACGCATTGTTTGGTAAATGTATGTACTCGAACTTTAATTTATAAAATATTTTTTTTTGTTTTTATGTCATCGCTTTTTTGTATGTTTTTGAACAGGTTGGTCTAAATTTATTTAACTTAAAATTTGATACATTTGTTCGCTCTAAGTAGTGTTAGTAGCATGATGGTGGCGCCGGTCGTCACACGAATGGACTGGTCCAAAATCCCATCGGGAGCAATCTCTCGTACGCAGGACTTGATTATCCAGCTACTGAGATAAATAAAGTCACAGAAAGCTAGAAATGGCAGGCCTCTTGAGGTGGTTGTGCCTATAAAGAAGAAGAAGAAGCAGTGTTAGTCAAAAACGGATAATGAAAAATATTTATTTTTAAAAATTATTTTAAACTTTATTCAGGCCTTCTTCTAGAGCTCCACTATCTCCGATCAGATAATAAATGGTCACCCTCGGTTACTGATCACTCTGCATCAAAAATGCTGTGCGGCTCGTATCTCAAAACACGTCGTATGCTGAGGTCATGATGCCGAATGTGGGTGCCATTGACAACCCTCAGTGAATGCGGGTCTTTGTTTGTTGATAAAGTTCCTAGACATGTAAGTTCCTGCCCGTGACCGGACATAGAAATGCGACTTTTGCTCTGTGTGTTCCCTCGCTTCACTTTGCAACGGTTCGGTGATCGTTCCACATTAGGACACGAGCACCAGGACAAGATCCTCTTGCGCGAGTTTGTTTCCCTGTAGGGAATTTCAACGATACCCCTTCCCATAGTCGGTAGCGCGTAGATCCTGTTTATTGCCACACCGCAGTCGAAGACTATTACTTCCTGCATTACTATTTTGACGGCACCCCGGCGTCTTCATGGAGTGTTCACCAAGCACCGAACGATACGTTCCAGTGAACTGCACGTAAAACACAAACAAAAAAGGCATCTGTACATTCTGCAATCGAACCCTCAGTCATGTCTCCACATTCTAGACGCTTTGGTGTTTCGAATGAGTTTTTTTTTTTTTGAAGTCACCTGGTACGGGCGGTGGAGTCATTATTGTGTTGTGCCTCCCTGTTGACGACCTCACCATCTACTGCACCATTAACTTGTTATGTAAAAAAGGGTCACATCAGCACATTTTTGGTTCCAGCAGTCTTTTCCTGGAGGAGGGGGGGTTTATGGGGAATTCTCCTTTGGCCGGCTGTTTGGTGTTTCTTTCGCTTTGTGTTTGTTACGATATTTTTTGACGCGTGTATGTTTGGCGCGCGCGCGCGCTTGCTCTCGCGATCGCTGCGCTGGTGTGTTTGAGGTGTTAACAAGAAGAAGAACCAATAAAATCCTGTTTTAAAGAGCCCCCGTACGTGTTCTGCTTCGTGTGCGATGGGTACATTGCTCTGCGGGAGGAAGTGAAAGAATTTATTCACAAAGCGTTAAGAAGCAGAGCGGTAACCATCTTCCCGAGCATTCGCATTTGGGAAGTTTGTTGTTTTTTTCTTTCTTAGATTGCCGTGCGATTCCCGCTTACTGTCTTTTTTTGCCCAATCCAATTCCCGAACGAATGATACGGGCCCGATCAGAAAGGCAAAGGCACTGCGCGTACAGCGGCTGATAGACGAATGTGATAGCGCAAAGAAATAGAAATCTCCACAGAAAATTGGCAAAAGGTGTTCAGTTACTGGGAGGAAGTGATTTGGCGTATAATGATCGTAACATTCTTTCCTTCCACTTCCAATTCCACTGATGGATCTGTGGGCACCAGTTAACATCTCTCGCTCTCTCTCGTCCACCGTGAACCAGAACTCCTAATGGCACCGCTGACGGGGGCTTTTCCTTTCATGTCTGGGGCATCATCTCTGCTGTGGGGGGTGCCTGTTATTGCAGACACTATCGGCGATGGAAACACAAAACCACCAAGAGAATGGGCGCCAAAGCTGGGCTTCCCCACAGCAGCGTACCGATTGCGCCAAAAATGTCTATCCAGTCCCCCCCAAAAGCTTTGGGACTATATTTGCTAGAACCATATTTCAAACAATTGATTACGTCGAACTTTGATTTGACGCACAGATAACATCATCCCCCATATAACACGACAAACATCCGGTTGTAGATCTGAAGTTTTTTTTAAATGTCAGTAAGAAAGCAATACACAGGGTTTTACAATAGAATATGATATGGCGCGCCAAACTCACTGAATCGCGCCAGCAAATAAGAGAAACGGGAAGAATAATAGTGAAACATTGTACCGAATTGCAAACAGTAGATATAGAATCGCGTGCACAATTTAGTGAATATTGACCGTCGGTTTACATATCGGTGGGTTCAAGAGTTGGGATAAAAAATTACATTTTTTATGATCAAATTTGATAAAAAACCATTCACAAGTATTTATTATACATAATTTTTAATACTTATTTTGCAAATATTTTTAAATTTTCGTAAAATTCTTAATTTTATATCTCAACTCTTGAATCCGGTTATACACAAACAGTCTATCCGATTTGGCATTCAATAAATTGTGTTCGGGATTCTATATCTAGTGTTTGCAATTCAGTACAGTGTTGCACTATCAATTTCCCCGTTTCTCTTATTTTCTGACGCGATTCATTAAGTTAGGCTCGCCATATTCTATTCTATTGTAAAACCCTGCTAACGCACTGCATTCAGCAGTACCATAGCCACATGAATTAACTTTCGATACGGTCCCTTCTTCTTGGGCTAGCGTTTTCACCGAGCCACTTTTTTTTCCACTGTGCTGTGCCATTTTCTTACCTTTTCCTTCGTCCATGCGCGTTGTCATCTTACCCCCGGGTGCGCCTAACATGGACCATTTAAGCCGAGAATGCAACAGTGCAATGGAAGGACAAATAAATGCAATAAAAGGACAGAAGAGGAACCAGCCGCAACGAAGAAGAAACGGTAAAGACGCACATACACGCGCATTTTGACCGTGTCTGCACGCAACCGAAAGATGAAACGAAGCGAAATGTTTGGCTGTGCAGCCGGAAACATTAGCACGGCCCGGTTTCTCAAGGGCTGTGGACGTACGAAGGAACCGAAAAGCAAGCAAGGGCGAGAACCGGAAAGCAGTAGGTATGGCAGGAGAAGAAGAGGGTCTCAGCACCCCGAACCCCCGAGAGCCTTATACGTGTATGGGTATGTGGCTCGAGTACCGCCGGTGAAGCCTAGCCTATTTCCCGCCTAAACTCTAGTGCGTTTGTGGTGCGCTTGTGTCGTGTGGCGCATATGTTTCGCGCGCCAACACATCGCTTCCATGCATCGGACCGTGTAACGGACAAATGTGACATCGACAAAGGGTAGCGAGATGTGTGTATCGGAATATTGCGTCCCTTGTGCTGTGTTAGCTTCGATGTCCTTACGACTACCACACAGCTGATAACCTTAATGTTACCCTCGTATAGCGGCAGTATGCTAATGAAATGCTGGAAGAAAAGAGAAGCACAACTGTATGAACGAAATGAAAACGAACCTTTCATTGGATAATGTGTTGTACAAGAAATGTCTCGATGTTATTCAATCATCTTTAACAAAAACTAGTTCGATACATCTTAAAAAAACAAGCACAACGCGCAGAACAAGGACGAGGCAACTAGCCGCTCGCGCAGTCCCTTCGCTTTATTCGCATCAACGGGAAACATCTGCCGTATTAAAATCCTTTTAAATTGTAAATGAACCCAGGCATCGAGATGGTGCAAGTCCTTTTTCGGTATCGCAGAGTAGTAATAGAGGGGGGAGGCGCCTTGGAGAATATGTCTAAGTAGGTAATGCGTAAGGAAAGAAGAATATCCAAACAGTCCGCAAATGCCGTTATTAAGGATGCATTCCGTTTTGGTGCACTGTACACGGATAAAAGTGTATTCTTTCTCCCGTTTCTTTCTTTTTTCCTCAATGAGAATTAAAATACTGGCGGGGTACGCAACAGCAACTGATCGGTTATTACTTTCTTTCATTTTTAACTCGTATTGTTGCTTTCGGTTGGATCGTTGGTTGCTCATCTTTTCCTGGAAGGATTGCCTTTCGATCACCTTGGTGTAGGATCTAGCGATCGCTCTTACATTATATCCCTACCTTTATTAATGATCCATTTCTGTTTGGATTTCGCTTCAGGAATCAGAAACTGTTCAGCAATCAGCAAAGAAGCGTCGAAATAGCCAGTCGGTCCGAACATCACCGGACGGCGCCGTCGCATCGACATCATCCACCGCATCCGTCAACGTACCAGCTCATGCCGCAAAATCTTCCACATCCTCCACAACAACCGCTGCCGCGCTCCCCGCTGGTCCATCAATGCCGAGTATAGCCAGCTCGGCAAGTTTGTCCTCCGTCGGTAGCAACAAAGATGCCGAATACACCTCCGACACGCCGGGCTCATCGGAGTTCTATGTGAACGACATCGATTATTTCCATCTCGACAGCCCTGCTACCGTTAGCTCGATCGGGATGAGCCCTTTCGGGCGTGACACCATTGCAAACGGAGACGGTACAGCCGATTGGCATACCAAGCAGGATCACCCATCGCTACCCTGTTCGGGTCCGATCACGCACCCGCCGATAGAAATGTATGGTAAAGCCAGGGCCAGAATTCGCAGTGAGGTGTGGGGAGACATTATCACACCTTCACACAAACTACGTTCCTGTCCGCTACCAAACTTGACGTGGGCGAACAGACAGCAGATGTGGGATCTGATGTGTCGAAAGGACGAGTTGGCGTGGATAGCCCGGGAACCGACCATGTTTGATAGCCATCCAGGTAAGGTTTTAAGAACGCACGGTTTTGTGGGTGCTTTGGTGGGAAAAGTTCAGCTCTATTGTTAATGGACGAACCCGGGATAACCCAGGTACCTGTCCGTGTATAACCTTTTGAAAGTGATCCGTCCGAAATCCATCTGAAATCCCTCCCGAATCAAGTAGGCTGTCTGGGAATATGGTTGAACATCCACCGCTAAGAACCTTGCATACGATCATTCCTCAATGTGTTGCACCCAAAAATCACACTGTTCGACACTGTCCACTGTAAATCATTATTGTACTCTGCGCAGGTCTTCAACCCCGAATGCGTGCAATCTTGCTCGACTGGCTGAACGAGGTGTGCGAGGTGTATAAGCTGCATCGGGAAACGTACTACCTAGCGGTGGACTACATCGATCGGTATCTCACCTGCAAGAAGGAGTTGAAAAAGTCACATCTACAACTGCTCGGCATTACCTCACTGTTCATTGCGGCTAAGGTGAGATTTGCCCAAAAAAAAAAATCCCTTTCAAGGTATACCGGACAGTAGTCTAACGTCTTTACCACTCTCGGTTACAGGTCGAAGAGATTTATCCACCAAAAATCGGAGAATTCGCGTACGTTACGGATGGTGCTTGTACGGATGAGGACATACTGCGCGAGGAGCTGCTAGTGCTGACGGCTCTCGAATGGAGAATCAACCCCGTGACGGTGATGGGATGGTTAGGGTTGTATATGCAAGTAATCGTTAGCAGCCGGGAAGAGTCACACCTTATGTCGGCGCGGAACGAATGTCCGTCCGCCAAATCCCCCTCGCGGAAGCGTAAAATTACGGATGAAAATGAGGATAGCAATAACATTAAGAAAATGAAGGTGGCACAGAAGTCACCAGCTACCAAGACTGATGATGCATTCATGTATCCCCAATTCTCCGGCATGGAGTTCGCCCATACGGCTCAGCTTATTGACCTGTGCTCGCTGGACGTAGGGTTAACCAATTTCAAATATTCTGTGATTGCAGCCGCCGCCATCAGCCATACATATGATCGGTAAGTTCGCGTGCTTATGATTTGATAGTTACTCCTGCGTACGGGGTCCGGATGGAATTTTGTAGTGGTTCTGTCGTGTAAAGATTGGCGCCGCTACCAATACACCACCGAACCCCATTGTTGGAATGCAAATAGCAAGTTTAACATAAATAGCAGTATGATTTTGATTGAATTGATCATTTTCTAATTTAATATTAACAATGCGCTTGTATTATTTGCAGGAAAACGGCAATGCTTGTGTCGGGATTTAGGTGGGAAGAGATAGCACCGTGCGCCAGATGGATGGAACCATACTTCCAGGTGATCTGCGACGAGAATGCATCCAGCCCGCTCACCTTACTGGAATCGAACGAACCAATCAAGTACTGTCACGGGTTGAAGCACGTCTGCCCCAACCTTGTCTCCGACAGTTCCCACATCATCCAAACCCACACAACTTCGCTGGATATGCTGGTAAGTGATCGAGCGTGATCGATCGACCGGTGCCATCTTACTCAAAAGTTCGTTTGTTTTTCTGCGCACAGGATTTGGTTAGCATTAAGATCGAACAGATGGAATCATCTGTGCGCATGGGTCTGCTGGAAGCATCACCGGCACCGGTCAGCCTCGAACCGGAGGATGGCATCCTAACGCCACCATCCTCGAATCGCAAATCCCTGGAAACGCTCGGTAGCGTGATCACAGCAGTATCGGTTGTAGCTCCCGATGTAATCACTAACGTTGTAAGGGTCAACGATGCTAACGTAATTGGCGCTACGTGGAGTAACAGTTAGAGAAAAACATGTGAACAATTCCCTGTATCTTCTCTATCGATTTTAATCACTCCAGTGCCGAACAGTGTTTAAATTATTATTTAGCTTATTCATATACCGTTGAGCTCCCGTTGAAATGAGTTTTGAAGCAGGGCAGAGCAAAATAGAACATTTCTCTTCCTTTTCCATGTAAAGTCAATGACTGCTCCTAATGCATTGAGAGACATATTTGTATTTGGATGGTAGTTTCGCCCAAGCGCACAACAATGTTCAAAATTAGACGTCATAAGAAAGGAAATGTATTGTGTATTGAAGAATCCCTTTTCTCCAACTAATTGCGGTCTAATTCCTCCAATGAAATTCCCACTAATATTTAACAAATTCAAAATTGCTTCTAATAATTTACTGATGCAGAAAGAGAATCCTTCATGCGACCCTTAAACTGCGTCCCCCATTCCCATTAACTCCTCACTAGCAGTGAAATGCATTCCCAATTTACACTTTGACAGTCTCGCTTATTTAACAAACTAATACCAATACCTGCCCAAATCGATGTGTACAATATTCATTCCGTTTGTCCTTCTTTACACAATTGTTGTTGTGCCATTCACTGCAAGGGTGAATAATGGTGCGTGCGTGCAAAGGGTTTGAAAGCAGAGATAGTTATTTGTTTTTAATTCCCTGGCCTTTGGATTGGAGAGTTTGTAGAAAAAAGGAAGAAAAAAAAAAGTGTTACAATACACAAATGTGATAACAACTCTATAATTTATTCGAAGCTCACCATTAACCTTCCATATGCTTTTTGCTACCAACGAGTCGTAAAATGCAGCATCGTCGTTAAACTAATACGATTTCATTCAGTACAAACAAAAACACCACGCAATTGTTATTTTCCAAAGTTTCATGAACTAAATAGTGAACGATATTTTCACTGAAAGATATTTAAATGCCAGCAATACTACCACAACAATTAAAAGGATCAGAAGATCTTGCACAACAAAAAACCAGATCGCTTAATGCAGCATTATAGCATTATAGCACAATGTAATCACTGGTAAGTCAAACTCGGTCCGCAAAATAATTGCTCATAGTTTGGAGTGTTGTTATCAAATCTTACTTATTTACTTTTTATTATCGTTCATTAAAAAATCACTAAATTCAATCCTAGAGAATTTAATGCAACTCAATATAGCCCAGTATGGCTAGTATATTTATGATTCAGTACCAGTTAATGCACATTACCCGTGAAATGTATCGGTTGGTTGGGGAGAGTGGTGCATGGACTAACGCCGGGGACATACATTTACTCTAACTGGAGTGTTAAATATAACAGTATAAGACTAATCAGGCATACTTTTCACATAGTTACATAGTAAAATACAATAATGAACATGTATATTATGCTGTTGTTATAAGAAGCGTCTCATGTAATAACCAATTATTATAGCACAATAACCACAGGGGACAAAGCATCCGTATGTTGCAATGATACTGCGGATGTACGCCTCACAATGAACTGTAGATAAAAACGACTGACTGTTACAAGGACTCACAATGCGCTTGTAGAGAAAATGTTAAAATTTTGGATTAATTTACTGGACACAGTGGCGCACAGTTGGCTACCTTTGTTTAACACCCTAAAAATACCCCTGATAAAACTGCCAAACGCTGATTATAGATTAAAAATGTAAATTGATTAGATTAATTGATAGCTTTCTAGAAGCTCCTGTACATATAGCTTTGGCATATCATTTTATGAAGGAAATGGCAATAATACCATGAAATGATTTCTTAGGTTTAAGATAAGCATTTAAGCTAATGTTCGTTAACTGCAGGTTACGAACAAGTGCATGCTGTTAGCAAGTGGTGGTGAGACGACAGAAGCATTACCAAATCTCAATTCAGCCGTCAGCGCATGCTGGACTGACCATCCTGCTGCTACGCTGGAAAGAAGAGCCTTTCAAAGCCAGAAATGGCAACCAAGTCTCTAAGCAGAGCCAGATAGACAAATGTTTAACCCGCTATCAATGAGCTCCAATAATACCTAAAAACCCTTATGTAACAACCAGAAAAGGTTCGCGAGTGACTTCAATAAAACAATGAATAACAAAACTGAAGGAAACCCATTGAAAGAAGTGTGTTGTGAAATATGGTAGAGAATAGAAAATTGGAAACTAAAAATGTGATACTACTTAACATAAGTTAAACTGTATCAAGATTGTTCATGATCTATGTCGAATCGAAGGAATGTTGCATTTATTACATATTATTCGTAAAACTTCCCGTACACAGAACTGACCTATTGTCCTACGGGAAAATACAAATCAAGAAAAGCCAGAAACGGCAGGCCCTGATGCCTCCGAAATTGTTGTACCACGTAGAGGAGGGATAAAATAATCGTTAGATGTTCGGTAACGACCAACGCATAGCGCAAAGGGTAGCGATTGTGCGCTAGTTTAACTGGTTCTTTTTGACCATTTTGTGCACAACTTTTGCCCAAATGTGAAATTTTCCACCTCTACGAATGGCAGGAAAGAGGAATGGAAAGAAAAAAAAAGCGACATCGTAGACAACATTGAATACAAGTTGTGAAAAGTATATGGGAAGCTTTTAAGCTTTCCTTCACGCGCAGGTTTCCATCTGTATAGATCTTAAAACGAGGAAACTACGGGGAAGCGAATGAGTTCACGATCAGAACAGCATAGGAACGAGACACTATTATTATACAAATTTTGTAATGGACTGATTTACGAATAAACAACTTTTGTAAAATACGATAGTAACGTTGTTTAGTACATTTGTTTTTTTGTTTAATAAATGCAGGGTTATTCAGTTCAAGCTTTCGGGGACAAACTTTAAATTTCTTAAAAGAGTACATCTGGAAACAACTTAAAATGCTGTAAGTTGGCCTTTATCAGAATCGGATCGGAAGTGTATTTGATGAAAGTATATTATTACAGTCAAAAGTAAACCCCCTTTGAATCTCACCAGACCATTTTCGGTGTATCGTAGAGAAAATCGCTCACACTAATCTATTTTTTCGTGTTTTAAAATAAAATTTATTCAATCTGTTTATTTCCATATTGTCCACAGCTCCCAAATGACAACGAAACCTAGGCGCAGTACTACGAACGAATGGATTTTACAACCGTAGAAACAAATACACTAAGCACGCCGCTCGGGATTACTAGCTACTTTGTGTCAATCACGTAATACTTAAATGGTAAGCATGAAGCGAAACGAAACTATATGTACATAAACATTCGCCCGTTATTATTGTTTTTTTTTAGTTTGAACTCGGTTTCGGGGGTAGAAACCTTCTTACGTTACGCTTAAGGACACTTACGGCTAGCTCTAGTGATAAGGAATGCGTTAAACGGTGCAACAGTAGCAGCAAATTATAAGAAGAATAACCAACAAAAGCAACAACAGCGTTGAATATTAAGCGTAAGGGTAGTTAAACATTAAGAACGCGTAGGACTAATCTTACTAAAGGTTGTAAGTAGAGGGAATCACCCAAAGGGGGATAAGGTGAGATCGGAGTAAAAGTTTATCGCAACCTCTTCACATCCTCTACCCCCCTGCGGGTGGAAGGTCCCGAAATACGGTAATATTTGCACAGTTTGGCCCAAAAAAAAAATACAAGTGTACTGATAAATGCTACTGCAACGATCTGCCACGGATCAAGAAGATCAAGGAAGATGAAGAAATAAGCGCGCACAGAAACAGCTAATAAAACTAAAAACGCCCTTGTTGGGAGGGGCAACAACTTTAAACCTAGCTACGGCTAAATTAACCTCTAGAGTTTAGCTTTAAAACACGCGGGACAACACACAACACTACACACGGAATGAAATGAACGTTGGTCACACGGTGATGAAACTAAACACGCAGTTGGACGGATACACTGATACGATAACACGAGATACAATCGATATGTACAAATGACAACACGTAGCACGTGAAACACACACCTACTAAAGTAACTTCCTAACTTAAACGCTAGCGAACAAAGATGGGACACATCGATTTATGAAGCGCAAAAATACGATAACCCTGCTTTTGTACGTCTGTGACATCGACTATGAACGAAAAGAGGGAAAGGTCACTACGTATCATCTGCTTTAAAGGGCACTTTGTGCCGGTCACTTACATAAAACGCTCTTGGGATGTTGGGACAATCTATTGTAGATCTAAACATCCCACCCTTAGGTTAGGTTTTAAAACTTAACATCTAGCTTGTTCTAACGAACTTATGAGACTATAGTACGATTGCCGAACGCGTAAAACCTAATTCTTACTGTCGTGGATGTGTGCCCGGCACACCTTACAGGACGGTTGATATTGTGAACGCAACTCCCTGAAGGACACCGGGTAACACTCGACACTAAAATGTGATGGGGTATAGTGGTACGATAATACTTCCTTACTACTTCATACACCACACATGTGTGTGTGTGTGTGTGCAAGAGTGGAAGCGAAAACGAAAAAAAAATGAACGAAAAATGTAAAATAACAATAATTAAACCGAAACTTTCTCACTAAACCGCTGTCTGGGGAATGCCTTCGATCAGGTTGGTTCGGCTGGCGTGGTTACTTTTCGTTCCACCGCCACGGCTCGACGGAACGGGAGTTACTTGCTGCGAGCGACCCAACACACTACCAGCCGTAATGGACGCCTCGCTCATCGGTGAGGTAGCCCCGCCAAGATCGCGCTGTGATCGGGCCTCCGTCGCCAGCAGATTCTTCGAATCGGAACGCGGGAACTTCCCGTTGCGCTGGATCGATTCCGTTTGCTGCACATCAGCTGTGCCACCGGCATACTTGATGTTCCGGTCGAAGTTGGACTCCTTCGACGGCGGCGGAGAGATGGAGGTCGATTCCTTCATCGAAATGGCACTGCGTAGCGAGCTTTGGCTGCCGGTAAGGCCACTCTTCCCGGTGACCTGCGTCATGCCGAGACTGCTGGGCGACCGGATCGAACCACCGTCCGGTGGCATTTTGCTGTACTTGGACGGGGAGTCACGGTACTCGTAGATGTTACCGGACGGACCGCGGAGCGGCTGCGCCTGTAGCATGTTGTTCTCCATCACCGTGTCCCGCTCGGATTCGGGATTGTCCATCCCGAAGACGGCTTCGTCGTAGAGGCGATCAGATTCTCTGCGGAAAGAGTAGAGGCGTAAGCGTTACCGAATGGTTGCGGCGCTCGAGAATAGCTGGTAATACCTTTTTGCATTGCGCCACATCATACAGCACATCACGACGAGCACTAACAATATCAGACAAGCAGCAGCTAAGCTCCAGAATGCGATCTGTAGCGGTTCCTTCGGTTCCCACCAGAACTCCGTCGTTGGTGGATAGGTGGGTATCAACACACCAACCACCGTTGGTAGATACTGTGAAGTGGTAAAGTAAAGTACACACTATAGCATTGTTTGCCCTGCTACGATCATCGACGCGTTCAACACTTACCTCCATCCAGAATGCACTCTCGGTCTGTCGGAAGTTCATCATGATCGTCGAGTTGTACGTCGTGTTCAGATTGAGATACTTCAACTCGCCGTTGCGTGCCTTCTCGAAGTAAAGGCCAAGCACCTGCGTTGGTGTCGGGTTACCGAACCGCGCAAAGTCGGAGTACGTCTTCATGAAGAAGTGACTCATATTACGATCGTTGTCCGTCCACATCAGACGATCGAAGCGCTCCCGGCGGGGGAAGAACTCGACGTCCATGAATGGGGCGCCGGCGAGTAGGTAGTGTTCGATGTCATGCGGCACCTTACACCATTCCGCTAGCTTAAGACCCTCGATGGTGGTGTTCAACACGTAGCTGTAGACGGGCACGTTCTGTTCGACCAGCAGCTTGATCAGCTTGTCGGTCGGCGCCCGGTACAGGAAGTCTGACAGGAGCTACAGAGAATGAAATGGATCAGATTAGTCTAAAAGAACATCCTCGGAAGTCGCTCCATCTACTCACATTGATGTACTGCTCCCGTATGAAGGTAGTATTCTTCGGATCTGGCCAGTACGTGTACATGTACTTGATCGCCTCGTACGTCCCATTCAGGTTAAGCGTGTAGTTATACCGCAGCACCAGTTCGCGCACCTTCTGATCGAAGAAGTGTTGGTCCACTTCAAAGTACGGTGCCAACGATTTGTTGCCGGTAATCACGAACGCTGCCTCCTGCAGTGTAACGCCGCTCATGTAATGCAGTCCACGGTTAAAGTGTCGCCGACGGATCAAACTTTCCGGTGTTTCTGCCAAAAAGTGCCAGTCGCGCTCGTTCCATCCCTCGTACCAACTGTCGCCCGGGAAGGTGAAGTTGTTCTCCAGCACCGGACCCCACGGAAACAGACCAACGTGTGGCGGGAACTCGGCATTTCCCAGCTCGTACGAACTACGCCCATTGCGCATACAGTTCACCATCTTCCAGGACGTTTCGATCGAGCAACCGACGTTCTGTGCAAAGACACGGCTTGTGTTCTGCGCTCGCCACTTGTCCACGATCAGTGCCCAATCGGCCAGCGCGGATCCCGACTGTCCGATCACGCGCGTTACGATGTCTTTCGTCTGTGGGGCCACCATAAGCAGACCGGCAGAGGCACCGCCAGCACCGGGACCGAACAGTGTGATCGAGTTGCGATCACCGTTGAACGATTCGATATTTTCGTACACCCACCGGACGGCCATCATCTGATCGAGGATGCCGTAGTTACCGGGCGAGTTTTCATCTCCAGTGGACAGGAATCCGAGCGCTCCCAGCCGATAGTTGAAGGTGACGACCACCACATCGTAGAACGCTGCCAGCATATGGCCCGGGAAGGTGTTGGAAGCACCTCGCACGAATTCTCCACCATGGATGTAGATCATGACGGGGAAGCGCTGAGCGACGCCCGCTTGTGTCTGCAAGAAGTAATGTCTGGATCAACGAGGGCTTCGCAAAGATATAAGAGAAACGCGTAAACTTACATTGGGCGAGAAGATGTTGAGATACAGACAATCCTCATCCATATCACGGATGCCCTTGGTAGCGCCCGTGTACTGCACTGGCTGCGGACAAGCGGGACCATAGTCGACGGCCTGCACCAACTGCCAGCCCCGATGTTGCCGTGGTGGCTTAAAGCGGCCCTCGAATGTCGGTGGCAGCGCGTATGGAATCCCCAAGAACGTGGAGCACTTGCTCATGATGCGATCGACATTGCTGTGCCACGGCCGGTACAAGTTCTTCGGGTCCGGGTTGTCGTACAGATTGACGATGAAGCCCTGCACCTGCCCGTAGTTGGTCGTCACGAACACGTCACGGTCGAGCTGCATCGAATCGCGGCGCAGCTTACCCTGGAGATCTTCCCGCCATCCGCCGAGCACACCGGGGAAAGGTGTTTGGGCGAGCGTTGGATTGGTCTAGAATGGGGAAAAAAAACAGTTGTAATAAATGGCGTAGCAAAAGGAAGCACCTCAACATATGGTACCAATTTCACTTTCAAAAGCCCGCGGGAACATAATCGTTAGCAGATACCTTCGTGCACGTCCACATCCACTTGGAACGGAATGCGATCGTGCGTTTAGCGTGCGAGATCGACGGGTCGATAATTAACGACAAGCGCTAGAATGCCGCAAGTCGGATTCGCAAAGATCGCTTCGGTTCGTTTGCCACCACAACGAGACTCATTTATAAACGCGAGAACAAGGCCACCGCCACCCTTCGAGGCAGAGCGCCCGAAACGACGGTGCGTTTGCGTTCGAAAGGGAAATTCTCCCAGAGCGTTGTTGCACATCTTGTTGCACAGATTGTTAATTATGCATCGTGTGTTTGTTTCGTATGTGGCGGGGGGGAAAAAACCCTCCCCGTCTACATGCAGAAAAACTGCATCCGTTTCCTTCGCCTTCGTGCGCACGGGTGGCGTTGGTGAATGTTTTCTCTTTCATGGATGTTTTCTGTTGTGTTCAGCACCTTAATCAAACCACAACATGGTCATGGTGCGGCGGCCGGCCCATGCAATCTAGGTCAGTAGCGAGGTGGGTCGGTGGTTGTTGGCGTTGAATTACCTAAGCGTATTAATATCATCGTTTGTTGAAAGCGAAACAAACGATTGGGATGGTGCGGATTTATGTGATTGTGGTACCATGTGGAACCCATTATGCTTCTAGTTGGCACAAGGGTCAGTATAAATGCTGGAGATTGATGTACTTCACGTGGAAAGATGGGAATGCAACTTACCGGATCATACTTGAATCGATCATCGCCTAAACCGGTGTTGGTGGGATACTGTCCCGGAAGACTCTGGCCTGGGTACTGTTGACCGTATCCATTCGGTTGGTAATAGCCGTACCGACGGTTGTTGAACGTGTATGTTCTGGAAAACGGAAAAGAAGTGAGTGAATTTTTGATATTTGTTTTAAAACGTTTGCATAAAAACGACAAATTTAAATGATTTTTCGAACAAGAACTCTGCCAGCTGGAGGAGAACCCAGTTTTGTGTCTTATAGCTATTCCACTTTGACGACTTTTTGACAATTTTTGACTTGTAATTTAACAACTTTATCATTTAATTTGTATTGGCTACTGCCAAAACAGTAAGGCAATTACTTTCAAGACTTTGCTCACACTGAAGAAAGTTGAAGAAGTTTTACAAACTAAAGACTCATCGTATTCGCCCTTTATGGTCGATCTGTCTTTTTAATGTCTTCTCCTATCTTAAGAAGGATCACATGTCATGTTCAATGAATCAGAACCTAAAGAAGAACGTTGAAAACCGCAGGGATGAGGTCCCCCCGCATGTAGAAGCAATTGTCCAAACAGTGAAGAAGTATCTGGACTAGATGGACCCTGTTTTATGAAACTGTTTGTCAAAACCAATCGCATCTGCAGGCTCAGCAAGAATTCGCCCAGAGTTGTACAAATGACTTCGAAAATGGTTAATGATAACGTTTTAATGAACACCATCAACCCCACTAATGGAACTCAGAAGCTGAGGACTCATTTTTTTGGACGAATCTCAATCAATTGCTAATATTTTTATTTGAAGTGGCGTTAGCTAAAGTTTTGGCCAGTTGGCGTATGATCGAACGACAGGGCTTCGGAATATTTTTCCTAAATTTCTTGAATTTTTTAATAATTTTTCACAGTTTCACGAGTCAAGTTTCGATATTTTTTTCTTCTTAACGTCATCAGCTCTTCGGAGCCTGGCGACTATAACAATCTCGTACTGAGTTCTTATCCAAATTCTACAAATTCTATGCAGTTACAAGTCACTGGTCAGTAGAGGATTGCTCCCTAAGATGTTATGAGCTCAATTTGGCTAAGGCACACAAAGTATGAGTCACACTGGAATTGCACGAATGTATGACAAGATAAGTAGCGTGGATATTCGGAACCACTCGGCCCAATATCAATCCATACGCGAACTGGATTAATCTAGCAAGGAACACTTCGGTCTTGTGGAAACTGCTCGATAGAGTGACTCACAAATTACCAGAGGAACTCCGCTTTGAGGAAGGCGAACTACAGTCGTCTGTCCCAGTAACTCTGCTCAATAATATCACCTCCAACAGAATTCTTGGGCACATTACTTCACTTCTATCTTTATATTCCAAACTTCAACAAGATCTCTCTTTTAAACTATTGGAACATAAACTTTACGTTCACTTCTCATGCTAGAAGACTCTTACGGACTTATAAACTGTATCGTAAAGTACCCCACCCATAACAGACGTGACTTCACTACAGTTTAACTCTCCAAAGGCAAACAATCACTCATCCCCGGCGAAACGCACATTATCTTTCCACTTGCACAAGGTTTTTTGAACAAACGAACCACAACTAGCACGTGACTTACCGATAGTCTGGATCGCCCGGGTTTGGAATTTTGTAGTTGAAGTCACCTTCCCGCGAGTACCATCGTGGATCGCGCGTCGTATAGTACTGCCCGTCACAAACTCCGACAGCCAAACACGCGACCACGACGATCACCAGCAGGAGCGATGCGTGATGCTCCCGAGACAGCGTCATCGGGACTCATCGACGTTGGCCGAAGGTTGGCCCGTTTTCTACTTCTCACGTAATCACACACACACACTCTCGTTCTCTTTCCCTTTAGCCTTTGTTTGTTTTTCTTTCCTTCCTTCCCTGGGTAGCGTCACCTGTTCACAGGGTTACGGGCGGGACTGACTGACGAGACGGAACGGTTAATTAGGATTCCGGCTATTAAAGGCAAACTTCCAGACGGCGGTACGTCACCAGCGTCTCATCAAAACCGGGGGCCGTTACGTCACATTCAGGCGAAAGCGCGCAAAAATCGAATCCAATTTCTTAGCAGGTAAGGCACAAGTACACTATGTCGCACATTGCACTCGTCATCTCACCACGTATCGCACACGTTTCAGGTCACGATCGCTGCGGAATGGACGGAAATGGATGAGTAATCTCTCGTCAGACTAAAGTTCCGAATCGGGTGCTAACGATCGCCTCCACAACTTTACAACGCACGGCGGCACGTCGTAATTGAGGTCTCCATCGGGGGTAAGAAAGGTTAGGTTTAAATGAAATTAGAGACGACACAGCGATGTGCCGCCACTGCTGACTCAACCCGGTCTAGTACGCGGGTCTTCGTTAACGATGACGATTTATTAATTGGGTCATGACATCGTCACCATCGCGGCCGGGTGCTGGTATTGGGAAATCCTCCAAGAAAAGACTCCGACACTTCCTACCGTGTGCAGTTGATGTTGCGGACATTTGTGGAAGATGGGCTTTAATTTAATTGATCCCACCATTGGGTAAGGTTAATGGGTGACGCTACGGCCGGAGTGGAGCACGTCTGGAACGCTGGAACCGCGCATTCGTGCTGCATTTTACATTGTGCTGGTCACTGATAATTCATTCGTGAGACTTTAATTACAAATCTGCTGGTTGCATAAAGTGGATTGATGTCGAAAACAAAACAAAAAACGGAAGACATTCCACAGGTTTCCAACCATCAACCTCGATTGATTTCTCATCTTCCCACTGTATTAATAACAACGGGCGAAAAGGAAAAGGCTTACAGACACTTTTTTCCCAGGATTACCCATCTGTTTCCCACATATCTCCAAAATGGCATCGCTCTGTGAGCTGGGATCACATCCAGACGTTTCTCTCGAGGATTATTTTGCGGTTTCTTCGATGAGTTTAAGGCTGTTAAGCTTTTAATTGATATGAAAAAACTCATCTCTATCCGCCCTGGGACACTTTTCACACAGAAAACACCCTACCAGCACTGTTTGTTAGACGCTTGACGTGAACTTTTAAATGAGCGCTGCACCCAGACTGATTAAATACTGACCGATCACAATGTCCCTGAACGTGAGACATAAATCCGCTAATCAAATAACCAAAAACTTGCCACCGTTCACTAAGTGTACATAAAACGGGTCAAGTGTAATGTTTCACGATGCATGAATCAACCAACCATCCAGCACGGTTTCGTAAATCGATATCAAACTGATAAGCATAGGGTTCCTGCTAAGATAAGAACCGTTGCCATGTATCTCGCCCTATGTAACCTTCACTCACCGGGTGCCATTCTTAACGGCGGTTTCATGTATCGCCGAACCGAAAAAACTGCCTAGGTAAGGTGTAAAACTACTTGTCCAAGGGCTAGTGGGCAGTGATGATAAGCGGACGGTCCCATTGCGTCGTGTGCGCCCTGACTGTGAAGCGTTTGTTCGGCAAGCGATTTGATCGGGCTTCCCTTCGGTCGCATTCTTGCCCCCCGAAACCGTCACTAACATGTCCGCAGCGGAACGGTTTTGTTTCTTTTGCGGCTACCAAAAGCGATTGGTGTCAGTTCTGCGAACCGGCAGAACGAAAATTGGGGCCAACAGCAGCAACACCACCCCGGGAAAGTTGTTCCGCGTTTCGGAAGATGTGGTCAATATTTACTGAGGAAGCGTTCTGTTTGCATTGGATTGTGTGTTGGAGGGGTGTTTTTTTTTGTGTACGTTGCTGCAAAGGTGAAACCGGTGCTTCCGCTTTTCACGGTGGATGCATGTTATTATACGCTCGATAAAGGGGACAACACGATTTGCCAACGGATAGGCGAAACAATAATCGTTGGTTTAGCGAAGAACAGCAAGCAAAAACAAATAAATCAAAACAGTAAAAGCGTACTTAAATATTATAAATGTCCAATGTGAATTTAAGTTGTTTAATACGAAGCGCTTCAATAATGAGGTAAAGCGACAATTTATTCTACTTTTGAAGGAAAAATTAATTGTTAAAGTAAATTTAATTTTGAGTTCCACGTGTGTAGCGCAAAAATGTAAAATTATTCAATCAAATACACTTGGTGGGACCTCTCCTAGATCATTCATAATGAGCCATTACTTTTATTAGTTCTTTTTCTAACCCTATCCTTTAATATATAGTAGTCTTATATTTATAACCTTTCTTTTGAACGTATAAACTTCTATTGATAATTTTGAAAGAGACAGCCTTCTCATAAGAATCAATTTCTGCAATCCATTTGAGCAATTCATAGCATTTCATACCTCACAAATGGTACCGGTTCTAATGCGTATTTAAGTTATTAAACAAAAAGTGTTTCGATTGTAATTTAAACAGACTATTTTTTCAACTTGTGCTAGAAAAACATCTCGTCAAATCATACGTAATTTTAGGTTTACTAGTCAAAAATCAGAATATAAATATATTCTATCAAATGCACCTGGTGGGACCTCTTATAAATCGTTTATTATGATCCATTATTTTTAATAGTTCTTTTTCTAATCCTGGTCTAAAATGTATAGCCTTACTTTTGGACGTGTAAACTTGTCTTCATTGATTTACAGGAGACAGCATGCTCATTAGAAACATTAGGAAAACCACAACCTTGCATTTGAGCAATCCATAAGCTACCCTCACAAGCGGCTCGAAACCATATGGCCCTCATACAAAACATGAGGGAAATTCTTTCGATTCATTAGCGTGAAAGCTTTCCAATTACTCGTTTTGCCCTAACCGGTGATGGTAAAGAACTCTTACAGCAAGGGCCTTAAAGTTCATCGGACTAACAGACGCAACGTTCTAGGTTGGGGATGAACGATGAAAACGTACAAATTGAACTGGCAAATAATGCAACGAAAGGAACGGTAATGTTTTCCAACCAAGAATGAGCATTTAACGCGCAGGTACGTAGCACCAAACATAAACGTTAAAGTCATTAGAAGTGAAATAAAGCGTTGAACAAACAAAAAGAAAAAGAAAAGAACTGCACTTATTTCAAAAATATATATAAAAAAAGGTGAAAGAAAGAATGAAAAGAGGAAAATAAAACTGAAAAAAAACGCCAAAAGTGAGGGTGAACGAAACACAGTAACAAAAGCCACGCAAAAGAAACAGTAAAAAGGTACAACGCGTATAGGAAGCGGCATGCAGAACGTGAAAACAACATCGGGTAAATTGTGTAAAAAGAAAAACAAAACCAACCTCCCCCCCACCCGGTTGTACACTCAACACACATCGGCCGAAAAGTGCCGGTTGGATTGTGTATGCTACACAGGTTTATGTTTATCTTGCACCAAACCCCCGAGATCCTGTGCTTCGTAACGGGCAGAGAGCGGTGGTGCCTGTGTACCTGTGTCGGTGTTTGTAATTTGTGGGGAAGGGGAAAAGGGGGGGGGGGGGGGGTGGGGGGAAAGGAGAAGATCAAGCAGTGGAACAATCACAAAACGACTTCGCTACCTTTTCTGTCCAAAAGAGATCCCAGGTCCAGGCGGAATATGAAGGAAAGAGGTTCTACCAAAGCAACCACCGAAAGAGAGCAAAACGTCAGGTTCTTTTAACCCTGCCTGTGCGTGGTTGTACGTGTGTTTGTTTCTGTAGCCATTCTACCATTCCCGGGCTACTTTGATCAGCAATGGTTGGATGGTTTCCGCTGCGTTGTGCGATCTTTCGCGTCTGCTCGTTTCTTTTCCTTTTTATTTTCGGGAATTTTTGACTTCTTGACCGCAAACGCGCATTTGTTGCGTGGGGTTGTGCTGCCCGTTTGGGTTTTCAAAGCACACACACACACACAAAAGCACCTCACTTTTATAAGGGTGAGTGGAGTTTGAAGTGGTTGGCGGGGGTGAAAACGAAAAAAAAAAGGTGTACATTAAAAGTCCCAAGATGTGGTCAAACAGGTTTTTTTGCTGTGAGGCTTTGTGACGTTTAAGTCGGTGCTACCCCTATGGTAGTATTGGTTACATGATACGTGATCATTCGGAGGGGGAGCTGGTAGTTGTCTTCAGCACCACCCCTTGATGGCTTCCCTTTTTGAGCGCGACGCGGGAGACGAATTTAGCTCAACTTCAACGCAAGTATAGACGAGGAAAAACCTCAACCGAAAGAGGAAAATGCCGCGTAGCCTGATGCGTGACGCAACGGGGTTGGATTGTGCCTGTGAAAGCGAAGTTTTGTCGAAGCTTCACCAAACGGGTGCACCAGGTTTAGTAACGCACACGGTTATAGGCGGTCAAAACACCCCGCCGTTTCCATGGATATGGTTTGTGGCTGCATTCGTTCGTCACGTCTCTCACACCATGACGAAATTGAGATCTAAGTATGCTACACCTTGAATAGCTTTAAGGTTTGAATAGCACCATGGCGATGAACTACCGTTTTGCGAGAAAGGGAATTAACGATAGGGCTAACGAACGTACGATGGAACAATGAACTTTACTACCAAACGGTCACGTCGAGGTTGTGTCACGCGGGAATTTTCTTGGGCGCAGATTCACACGCAAACGCACACAGAGATACACAGGGAAACGCCTCGTGATGCACCGTGCAAGGTGTGTTGAATCACACACTGCACTACACACACACACACTCACACATACTCATTAGGAAGAAAATCAGAAAACCAATTGCTAAAACTACTATCAGAATGATTCACACTGGCAAAACACTTGTGTGAAACAAACACACATACAAACACTATGGCGAACTAGACGAAATGATCGATTTTTCCGCTAGCAGTGCACTGTTGCGAACTGTTTATCTCATCTCATATTCGCTGTTATCTCACGCTTGGCTGTTATCACTTTCGATGGAGTTGTTTCATCGCCCCCTAGCGCACCTGAGAGAAGCATAGGTGCGTCCTCCATCGTACACCTCGCATTTATCATACACACACACTAGCAAGTAATACAACCCCCCCCATCGTACGTGATCTTGCAATGGGCTTTTTCTTGTTTGCTTCTCCCCAAGTGGCGCTCCAAACCTTCCATTCACAAAATTCACTCTTGTTTTATACTCTTATTGACGGTAATGTTATTCGTGGGTTATGGTTACTACTGCTTACACTTACACACTTTGTATACCCGCAGAGCCACCCAAAACATCCACCACCACCGCCTGCTGGTGGGCTCACACGCAGAAGATGCACGCCGCGTACTCGGGAAAGCACATCCGCGTTCGTTCGGTTGCGCAGACTAAATGAGAGCCGTTGCTTCTTTGTTCAGCTTTGCGTACGCCAACAGCACCCTGGACGACCAATACAGGCACACACACGCATACTGCGAATAGGGTGGTGTCTCTCGAACACATGAGCGCGTTGGAGCGTTGTAAGCATCGATACGAAGCGATAGCGCAACAATCGTTGCTGTTTACTATTTTTCCCTTTCAATCACCTGTCAGACGGGTAATTAGTATACTGATGTTTTTATTATACTTCTATTAAAGTGTTGAAGTGTAAAATGTTATTGCTAAATTATTACTAAATATGAAATATGGAACTAAGTCTGCTTCAGTAGTACACCGTTGGAAAAAAAGAATAAATTTATTAATAAGTGAATAAATAAAATAATAATGATAAATCACAGAGTAGGTTGACTGTAAATTCGATATCCAGACAATTATGTATCTTTTTATAAATTTTCCCACCTTTTGGATATATTTTGATATGTAAAAGGTAACTGTTAGTAATTTACACACGTTTAACTTCAAATTAATTCAAAAATAGTGATAAAATTGGTAAATTGATAGCGTAATAAAAAAAGCCGTGGAATAATCATATTACACCACCAGAGTGACTAACAACACTCTACCACAAGGGTGTCATAATCGGATATAATTAAACATATCAACGGAACACATCAAGATGCTTGACCCCTCATATCCAAGTGTCCCGCGGGGTGGGTTGACAAGACGTGCAAACGACAGATAGTCCGAAGATCTGATTAAAACCAATTAAGCGCTGATCTTGGAGGATCTTCACTTATTTGTTTTTCGTACCAGTGCAAACCGCCCGTACGTCCACTGGGCGGGACTTGGCGTGAGACAAACGCAATTAAACTTCATCAATTAACGAGGCTTCCTTTGGTACCGAATTTGAATACGTATTAACAAGTGGCCTTAGTTTCGCAACATAGCTTGTAAACGTAAACTGTGAAAATTGTGTTGAATTGGAATCATTAGCATAAGTAAACGATCTTTAAATCGCATTCAGGTTCGACAAGCCCTTGAGGAACCGTTGAGGTTTGACACACTTGAGATAGAGAATGGATTGAAAGGCCTGTTTCATCATACATTCGATGGATCATGCCTCGGCTACAATTGATTGTTGAAATATTTCGTCATGATGAAATATTTCAGGCACGTTTCGAGCATTGTGAAAATATTTCATTCAAATATCGATGCAAGCACGCTGTTTAGAGGCAGTTGATGTTTTGCCTTAAAATCTTTTAAAGGGTATTTCTCAGCTGTCATAAATTTAAAAAAAAATAGTTCCATAATTTAATATAATAATTAATAAAAAAAAAATTAGCAGGATTACAAACTGTTCTTTGCTCATTTTTTAACAAACTTTATTAATTTTTCTTTATTGTTACTTATTATTAATTAGTTTTTATTTTAATACATAATAATAAAGTTTAATTGAAAGTAAAGTATAAGTAAAGAGATTGAAACCGTTCGCTTATTCTTGTGCTTACACTAAAATTCAACAAATGTCGTCTCCCACTCATAGGTAATAGAAACATCTCTTTTGCTTCACGTAGTGACACACGTTTGCCGCTTTGCCCAATTTTGAAGCGCGAACACACCGAAATCAGGCACGGTAACGCAATGGACCAGCGTCAAACTTCAATTATGCTGCCACGGTGAAGCTTCGGGCCGTATACACAAGCCTTGCGTCCAGAGCCGGGGACTTGGTGAATACGAATCGCAGTATCGTTCCCTCGATACTGGGACCAGCATGATGATGACGACGGCGACTGGTGATGATGATGACCTGTAAGGTCTCGTTGACCATACTTTGGAAGAGGGCGCCGAACGACCACTGGACGATGGTCAGCATTTTTGGACCTCGTTGCTTTTTTTCGGGGAAGGGGATGATGATGATGATGATGATAATGATACGCTGAGAAGCAAGGGCCGGCTGGTCATCAGGAGGGGAGTTGCGTTTTCGGGAACTGCGGGCCGGACAGTCACAGAATCCAGTTATACTGTTAGCAGTATGTATTTTTTTTCCCCCGTTTGATGTTCTCTTCTCATCTTCAATTCCATTTCCTAGCTGTTGCTCGGCATCAATTCGGCCAGGCGTTGTGCGAGATGTCGCCTTGGACGCTGGACGCTGGGCGAAAGAGTTACCTTTTTTTTGTTGCTGTTGTTCTTTCACTTCGGTGAGAAAGTTTCGCACAAAATCGGACCTGCCACGAAAAATTGGGGGAAAATCGGGAAAGAATTTCAAGATTTGGAAAACCAGTCGTGTAGGATTTTGTTGGTGTTATTCGTTTCGTTTTTCGTCCCCCTTTCCGGTGCGCACAGTGCAGTGGTCCGGTTGCTGCCGTGGTCCAGCGGAGCGATTTGCTTTCGGAGTGCGGTTGATGTTTGAGAAGATTGGAACCAGTTTTTCGTTTTTCGGTAACTCCACTAGATGTCCTGTCTTCGAGATGTGATCTGGACGGGCTGGTGGGATTCGTTTACCGTGCCGTGCTATCCTTTTACCGGCAATGGGGAAGAATAATCGCGTGAACTTTGGCCGGCGACGGGTTTTTGGACTGTTTCTGCTGGATGTGATTCATCTTCTCAAACGGTTTGCCACTGTGAGAATCCTTTTTTTTTGTTTTTCGATGCTGATGTTACTTTCGAAGCTTCAAATTGATCCTGTATTTAACGAAATTTTTCCCGTATCCGGGCTAAGCGCTTGATTCTTTTGCTGGTAGCTGGGCTGCTTTTTGTCGCCGTTGCCGTTGCTTTAGACGAGTTCCACAGAGTGGGACATTTGCATAACAGCCGGACATTGGATGTAACGGCATGTTGTTGATGGAGTTCCAAACGGTTGAGAATACATTTTCGTGTGAGTAACGTTAACGTTTGTCCGTACATGGGACTTTAAATCCAATTCTGCTTTAGTACTGGCTTTAGACCAGTATAGCACAGAACTTGAAAAAAGATAATCCAAAAACCTGGGATAACCTAGTGGAGATGGTGTGAACCAAATCTTGAGTATGTCTGTTTTTTTAAGACCTCTTGATGCAGTCTCAGCTGAGGAATTTGAGTTTTGCAATGTTTCCATGGCTTCATGCAACATGTTGATGTTGTCAGCTTAGAAAATAATTGAACGGATTGGGACCGATGCGACCATCCGTGTGGATCAGCGACGGTCATCAGTATTGGGTCAAAAGAGAAAGGTCAATAGTAGTGTTGGGTGAATCTGATTAACTAAATACTGATCTGATAAACTAAATCCATCTTTGAACTTAGGAAATGAATCTGAATTCTTCAAAGAATCATGAATTCGCAAAGATTTAGGAACCCTCAAAGATTCATTAATTCCAAAATAATTAGTAATTCCAGAAGATTCATGAACCTTTGAGCATCCATAACTCACTGAGGAATCGCTCGCTTGTGAATCTCAGTAGAGCAAAGGATTGTGTACCAGACCATGAGTTTTATATTTAGAATTCTAAACGGCCTATTTCCCGAGTATCTGAGAGATAAAATAGTTAGGAAACCTGACGTCCACAGGTACTAAACACGCAGGGCAGATGACGCCAGAGTTCTGATCTTACTATCTCATAGTACTAGAAATTCTTAGATTTTTAAAGAGATCCAACGATACTACAGACATAAAGAATGTGAGTAGCGGAGTAGCAGGAGTTCAAGTGTGGTGTGTTGTGTGTATTAAACAAACTGTTTAATGTGATTTATGTGTAGATGTCCCATGTTTCTCTGTAATATGTAGCAGTTGTCATTACGATCTAGATTATTAATATTATGATAATTATTAGATTATTACATTATTAATTATTTGCAAAAAAATCATGAGGCAACATAGTTTAAAACATGCGCGCATTGAAATGGACATTCAAGGGATATTCAAGGGTTCTGTCGTTTTTTGTTCAGCCTAGCAAAGTCGATTTGCAGGATGTGCTCCTGTCCCGGAAGGTGGGTCCCTAACACGCTGTTGATGTCTGTGAACCTGGCCGTATACATGGAATAGTCCCGAAAATTTGTTAGACCATTACCCAATCAATGGTACTTGGCAGACCTTTTTTAAAGGACACTGGAGAATAAGTATCTGAGAGTTTAATTGTTGGAGTATGAGGTGGGATTTATCATCATCATCATCTCTTGAAAGCAGAGTCCTGATTCGCAAGACTCCTCACTAAAGATTCATATAAATGATTTTTCTTAGAAACTAGAATAGAACAGCACTTGTCAAGAGTGAATGAGTAGGATGCAAATTAGTTACTTCTACACGTATAGGATAGCAAATAGAAGATAGCTACGGTTGTTTTTCATTAGTAATGACTCAATAATTTGACTATAAATATAAATAGACGTATAATATAAATGCTTTTCAGTAATACTATTTTTGAAAAGTGGTTGTTTTAATGATGCTCATTAAGCACAAGATCTGAAAATGTCGTGTCAACACAACATGCGCCAGTAATTATAAATAACTAATTTAGCTTTTTTCTAGTTTTTCAAGTTCTTGGAGGATATACTATATCGAACTAACTATTTGCAATAATATTTCGATATTGCTTTAATAAATGTCTAATGGAAATACGAATCAGATTCTAACTAAAACACATTGAAACAAGTCTAATACTATCATTGATCTTCACTTTGGTGCATTTAAATTTAATTATTAGCTGCAGAAGAATAATTAATATAACTTTGAAGAG
Organism: Anopheles marshallii; assembly: GCF_943734725.1. NCBI lineage: Eukaryota > Metazoa > Arthropoda > Insecta > Diptera > Culicidae > Anopheles > Anopheles marshallii. Next base: position 17,238,206 of record NC_071327.1, read on the forward strand.
CTTTTTTTAAGTTTTAGGAAAGAACTAGTCATTGGTCAAACAGTACAGCTGATAACGAAGGAGTCAACGAAGCTTTCAGGTTGGGTCAATTTTCCGACTGATCCGTTCCTCCAGCATTAGACGATGACTATTGAACTGTTAATGACAATTTAATCCATTACGTCTGAGCGTATGAAATGTTATAAGCACAAATACTTTTAAATAGTGTTAAATGACCTCATTTAAGAATGCCTCTAGTGCCCGTTACATTTCGTGGATCGATTTGGGTTTAAATTAGGAGTTATGTAAATAGTAACATACGATCACAAGAAAATGTTTGCAACACACACAAGAAATGCACAAAAATCAAAGAAAAAAAAGTGAAATCATTAAGTATTTCTTTAAGATATCTCGATTCCAGAAGATGGCTAATATCCCAGTCCTATATTTTGAGGAATTTATAGATTTAAGGCAAAGTTTGATCATTTAAAATGAAGCTTTGTAGTCCTAAGACGTAAAATCGTGTCAACTAAAAATTAGAACAATGAAAATTGTTTTAAAAGAAGAGATCGTGTTCATGTTGTTCAAAAATTGAATAAATGTATATCACAAAAAGAATGTAAAGAATAAAAACATAACACTCAAAACGAAACAAAATTTAAAGAAAATAGCAAAATTAGTAAAAAAAAATGAATTAATCGGAATAAATGTAACACTTAGCAATAATTTACATACTGCCCAGCATACTGCTTAGAATGTCAGATTTTAACTGTCTTACTCTGTTTACTTATGGACTCCCATCGAACATCTTTTCCTTCTTCTATAAAACGATAAACAGAAGAATAGGCTGTAGCTACTCAAAATCCTGAGAATATCAAATCCGGACTCGTCATAGAAATCACGCTGTTCCTAGCCACAGACATTAGCGTTCCAGCGCGAACTAACCAGTTTAGCTCCCCGGTGACAAAATGCCGGTCCCTATCGAACGGTCATCGATACATCCTACCACTAGACCGTGAAATCTCGCACCCGAACGAATGGTGACCAAACGGGCACGGGGTGTGTGAACGCTTAGAAGAAGCGATTTAAATTTTAAACATCGTGCACGAAATTATGGAACGAAAGGGAAAATAAAACCCGTTAACGGGAAAGACTGCCGGACACTGGGACAATCGTGGCAAAACAAACGCAATTATTAGGATGCTGGAGAATCCCTTCGGCTGACGCTTTTCACCGGAGGTCATGACATCCAAGTTCCCGCCACGGCACTGAGCGCCATCCGGTTCCCAAAACGGTTCTTCTCCGATGGCTTCTCATCCGGCGGTTTTCGGGCAATTTCGGTCCGGTTTGCGCCCAGGACACTCCGTCCAGCTTTCTTGAGGACGAAGATGTTTTTTTTTTTTTTGAGAAGAAGGCTATACCGGTTTCCCGGCCGTGGATGCTGCTTTTCGGCAAAACTGTGGAACAGCGTAAAAGAGTATTGAAAACGGAAACACCGATCCGGGTGTCCGAGAGGGATGCTGTTCGACAATTTTCGACGCTAACCAGTTGGACCAGTTTCGTCGCAGTGTCGTCGTGTTTTCGGATCCTTTTTTCGCTGTTGGTGTTGTTGTTGTTGTTGGTGGGTCCGGCTTAACCGAGAGCCCGCCAAAAATTGTACATTTGGCCGTTTCTATCTTGGGAAGTGTTGTTATAAGATGTGAAAACGATTTAATTCCAGCGTGAAGTTACGCCAAGTCATCCGACATTTTGTCACATTCGGTACACGCTATCCCTTGGTAGGACGTCCCATTTTCCCGGCCAGGAACCTCCTCTAGAACAGGACCTTCTCTCCTCGCAAAAGGGGAAATTTCAGCAGGTAGTCAAGCAATTGCTATGCAAAACAAGGAAAAAAGTAATGCTCATAGAAATAACCTCCAAACTACCCTCGTCCGCTGTCGCATTTGCTCGCCGCACTCCTTACCGTAGTGACGCTTTGCATCGGCTTTCGGGAGCGTGCGAGCGAGAGAATGTGTGCTTTGCATGTGTTAATGCCGCATGCCACGTGCTCGGAAAATTGCGCAACTGGTTGTGCCTTTTTTTGTTGGGTTGTTGTTGTTTGCGTTTTTATTCGCCAACACACAGGCGCAACTTTAAAATAGTTGCACTGGTGTACGTGTGTTTTTCCGTGCACGTTCGACACAATGGCAGAACACTTTTTGATAAAGACGGTTTCGAACGTTCCTTAGCGGTTGGATTGTAGGTAAATGAGTAATAAAAACAATCCTTTTTGTAACATAAGTTTATTAATTTTTTTTTAAAGAGAGTTGTTTATGAATGTTTGTTTATACATTGTGATTAATAGTTCAAGATTTTTAAATAAATTTGCCTTGCTGTTTAATTTTTTCGAATACGCTTTTAAATACTTTGATGGTTGTTAACTACTTAATTCATTAATTAATTGAAATGCATATTTAAAATCAACAGATCAAGCAGTTAAAATACAAAATTACCTAATACTAACTAATATTAACTAATACACCGTAGCAAGGATTGACTATCCAGCTACGGGTATATAAAATCAAAGAAAGCCAGAAACCTCCTGATAAATAAGAAGAACAAATACAATGTTTAAAAAAATAAGTTAAATATAAAAACTAATCGAAAAGAATCCAAAAACTATTGGAATATCGATTCACAACATTCCAAACACAATTTAAAATTGAAATGAAGGTCGTGTTAACGTTTTACTTCCTCAAAAATACGCAAAACCATTCTTCCGGGAAACAGGGGAATCATTCATCTAACACAGTATGCAAAATGCTGCACACTAATACACGCACGCATATGGTCTAAATTTCGGCCCTACCCCACCGTACGCGAATGTCCTTACCGTCCAATCAGCAAGCGGTCACCGTTCGTTATTTTACTTTTTTTTCTCCTCTGTAACCCCGAAAGTCTGACCAAATTTCGAACGCGACCGCGTTTCTTAGCGTCCACAAAAAAAAACCGGTAACCCCCTTTCTGATGACCGTCTGGTTTCAGTTCGCTTCCTAACCCGCAAGAAATGGTTAATCCTTAAGATGTGCCTGCTGGAGGTCCTTTGCCTCTGGCTGGTACTGTGCGGCCGATGGTCACAGTTTCCATTCTGGTGCCGTTGACTCAACAGTCCGTAACGAGGCTCCTCGGTGGCAACGCGATTTTCTATTTTCTTGTTTCATTTTTACATACATTTTCATCTCTTGTTTTATTCTTATTGCAATTTTTACGAGTTTCTTTCCTTACATGTTTGTTGTGTTAGTGTTTTTGTTGAATGTTTTTCTGGGGTGTATTGTTTTGAATTGTGTGTTTGTTATTTGGATTTTTATGCGTCTTCAACAAATTGTTTGATTAATTGTGATGTTTTCATAGTGTCTTTACGTTATTTCATCTTTTGTGTGTAGTTTTGTTGTGCGTGCGCGGTGAATGGTGTGAAGTTTCTGGCATGTGTGTTTCGTTTGTTAGTTTCGCTAGTTTGTTGTGTGATTGTTTTTAGGGTTTTCTTTAAGTTTCCACCTTCAAACCAACGCTATTGTTGGAGGTGTTAGTTCTAGGGTATAGTTATTTGTTGTCTGAAAGTTTGTTTTGATAAGCGTGTGTTAGTCATGGATGCACAGGAAGCACAAGCGTTGCGTACCTTTGGTCCACCGAGCGAGTGTCACCAGTCGCCGCTGGATGCACCTGGGACCGGCACTCTCACCAGTGGGCGAAGGGTACGCACCCTTGGGGATAGGGGTGCCTCACGCAAGCGGAGGCGTTTATCGCGCTCATCCTCCAGCTCATCAACGGCATCGTCCGTGGCCAAGGTCAGCCGGCTCAGCAGCGACCGGGACACGTACGACGTGGATGCCGGATACGAGAATGACGCCGACGACGATGACGACGATGAGGACGACGAGGACGAGCAGGACGAGGGGGAAGAGGAAACGGTCGGGGGCGGGCTGCTGGAGGACGAGAACGGGACGGGCGAGGATGAGGACGAAGGCCACACAAAATCAGGCCGGCACGTACTCACCACGGACAGGGATGCGCTGCACCGTAACCTTGCCCGCGCTAGTGTGCGTGCGTTGGCGTCTGGCGCTGCTGGTGGTGGTAGTTGCGGTGAGAAAAATGGCGAAAAATCCACACCATTCGGAACAGCTGATTTGAATGCGCCATGCCAGCTGCACCAACACCAGCAACATCCGGCCAGCACCAACTACCAACACTATCAGCAGCAGCAGCAGCTACGTCACAACAAGCGGCCAAAATACGACTACACACGTGATCAGATGTTTGAAGTAAATAGACCGTTTTTCCAACCCATCCATCCATTCTGCTCCCATCCATCCATCGCGTGCATGCAAACGTGTGTCCGTTATCACCACCGACACCCACAAATGATTATTTGAGGTTTTTCCGACCCGGCTCTCGCGCAGGACGCCCAACAAATACACTCACGTGCAAACGCTTTCTCTCTCTCGCGCGCGCGCCCGATCGTTCTTTCTCTTGCTTGGGAAAAACTACATTCATTTTCTCTCCGATTGCTTCGAATCGATATCTCTTATTTTTTCACCTCACCTTTTTTGCTCACGAATTTCGTATTCAACAGCCGTTCAGTTGCTTGTTTCGGTTACCTGGTTTTTCCCTCCTGGCCCACTGACCACCACCTCCGACAATATTTTCCAAAAACCCCATTAAACCGAACACAAAACGTTCATTCATTACGCGATTCATTCATTCATTCGTACGAAATATATTAACTTTTATTTTCGGTTGTTTCTTTTCTATTTATTACTACGTATCTTCGTGCGCTGCCTGTATGAACACTTTCGGTTGGAAAGATTTTTCAACCGTGGGTCATACGGACGTACGGTGATCGGGCCAAAACCAAGACGATTACGCTGAAGAAGCAGGCACGCATTATAAAGACGCTAGGTGGTCTGGAGATGAACAATCCGGACAGTTCCAAGTTTCGATTCTGGGTGAAAACGAAAGGTAATACATTTAATTTACAATTGGTAAGAGTTTTCTTTAAATTGTAGAGCAAATAGTAAAAAAAAACGAAATATTGTTGGTAGAATGGGTCAAATCCCTTACTTAAAGATTACTTTTAAAAATTACCATCAACCAAAAGGGACTTTTCCAACAATCCTATCCATATCTTTACGAAAACTTACTTACTTTTAGCTAAAATCTTCTTCTTTATCGGCAATACAACCTCAAGAGATCCAGAGGTCAGTCCTGCGTTGAGGGGAATGGTAAAATCCCGGATGGAATTTTCGAACCAGTCTTGTCGTGTGAAGCCCGGCGAGCCTATCAAATATACTACCAGACCCCCTCAATGACATAACACACATGCACAAACTCTCACTATTTTGAATAGAAGTCTTTGAGTTAGTAATTTCATCATACAAAAGGAAATTTTCCAACAAAGAAATCCATATTTTTTGGATTAATTCTAGACACAGCTGTGTCTTTGGCAGAAATCGCAAGCTGATCAGTTTACTAGTTTACTGCCACTTGCATACAGTTTACTGCCACTTGCAAGTGATACTTAAGACGCAACTGTCACTTTGACAGATGTAAACAACTCTGAAAAACGTCATTGAAACGTCACAGTTTTGTAACTGATTATTGATTTAATATGTTCTATTGTTTTTTTGTTGTTGTTAGGATTCACTACATCGAAACCGGGGAACTTTCAGGATATATTCACCCATCAGAACATACCCGAAAACGATGGTTGCGTGCTTTACGCTCCGAGCGGTGGCTTGGTAAGAAGGAATTTACGAGATGTAAATAATTTTAGTTTGAAATTGCTTGAATTCTGTACCCATTGCAGGAACCGGGTCAACCATACAAGAAGGTGGCTGTGGTGGAGAACTTTTTTGACATTATTTATGGTGTTCATGTTTCGCTGGGTAGTCGCGCTACGAGACATGCGGGGCAGAAGCGGACCTACCGAACGGTAAGCATGATCGAGTTTGGAGTGTGATTTTTCCATGTGGATTGTATATGTGGACGCCTTTTTTTATCTTCATTCAGATCACCGAAACGTATGCCTTCTTGCCGAGGGAAGCCGTCACTAAGTTCCTTTCGCTGTGCAGCCAATGTTCGAAGCTTACCACCAAGGTGTACTCACCAAAATCGGATCTCAAAATAACGGCACGAGTAGCTGATGTCGTCCCATTGAACCGTTCGCCAGGTGAACGGTTTTCCTGGTCGTGTGAAGGTGCGGAATCGAAGTGTAATAAGACCACGGACCGTACCCAATCTTCCCTCCGGTATTATGAGCTGCTAAGGAATTTGTATGAAAATGGAAAATCCAGCGGATTGCGCAGTGCGGGGGAACTGCCAGCAAGCGGGAAACGTGCGAACCTTACCTCCAACGGTGCGAGCGCAAACTCAGCGCCATGTAGTGGGCGAATGGCGCGACCCGGCAGTGTCGCAAGTGAAGTGTTGACGAGTGATTGTCGAGTGGCAGCAGGTGATGGTAATGAGTTGCGTACAGTGTGTGCAAGTGAGCGCGGTAGCTCCCGGGAGCGTCTTCCCGTAGTCGTAGGATTAAATAATAACCGCAGTGAAAAAGGTGACGATGAGAAGAGGCGTACGGTACCCATCACTTCGACGTATCTGGATGTGACTAGAGGCTTCGGGCTGGAGGATGACGATGCGTTGAATATGGTGAGTCTGTTCTACTACTTCTATGGCTATTTCAGTATGCAACGGCTGTACAATCAGTGAGAGTGTATGCCAGCACCTGTGTGAAGGAAAAGCGATTTCGCTGTTGCTTCACGTATTGAACAGTTGCCTACATTTAGGCGTCAAAATTTACTCCACTCAATTATGCGGAACAATTCTGTTTTCGTTAACAAATTTCTAAACTTGAACCATATAATTGAAACACCATAAATCATACCGAAGAAATGGTTCGCAATAGCCCATTATGGCGAACGAAATCGTCCATTTTCTTTCACGCTTCCCGCTACGATGTAGGGAAACATCATTTCCCTCCAAATCACGACCTTCATCATGACCCTCTCCCGTGCGATGTCTTCAAGAGGTGCAACACAACCACGAAGGCAACGAACCTAAACCGTTCGGGACCCTGTTGCTGGAAGGTTGCGAAGGGTCAGAAAGGGTCGCAGGTAGCAAGAACCCACGGACACAACCCTTGACACTGCCAATCACAATTTGCGCGTACGCGGTGCAGCTGCCCTCAGACTGTATAGGCGGTCTCAGGACACTTTGGCGGAAATTTTCGTCCCGCAGGATTGGTGGGCCAATTAGTGGGCCTCCAAGGGCAACAAACAAGGGGTGCTAAGGTATGCTGCGTACTCTGCGTGAAATGGCATGAGCGATGATTGGACATGGTTTTGTTGAGTGTCGCGTGGGGAAAGCACCATACGTTTCGGTTCTATTATGGGACAAATTTGTACAGCATTCTTCAGAAGAATGGTCTTGTCGCTCACCTAAAAAACCTGTAGTTTAACACATTAAAAGTTCGTCAAAATTAATATACTTATTGTTAGTTCTATCTGATGAATGTCCTGACTTCTAATATTAATTCGTTTTAAGTTATGAAGAATAGATTTACTTCTGTTGCCTCGATGTACGCAAACGGCTTTCGCTCAACAACAATTTAACGTTAAAAAGCATACATTGCATACATCTAGGGGCGTCCTACAACACGGTATGTCATTAGCAACCCATGAGCTTATTTTGAATTGTAGAAAACTTCATCAATTCCTAATGCATCGCCCATGGAACCATGCACCCCCTCGATGCATGAGCTGGAAATGGAACTCGCTACTCTCGGAATGGTACGGGACTCATAAAATCGAAAAGTTTTCATTTTTAATGGGAATTTTTTTTCGTCTTGCTGTTTCGTCCTGTTTTGCCCCGATGGATGGAGTTAATTTTTTTTCTCGCCACCCACACTCTCTACCCATAATCTCCCAAGAGATCATCATCGAAGAAGGGTAACGGGATGGGTACGGTTCGATTAAAAACGAAACAGCGTGATGAGAGTTAAAACTTTTCCCGATATAAGAACCCCTTGAGTTGCGTCCCCAGCAGTGTGCTCCATCCGCCCTGCTGGAAGGAAAAGTTTGGAGTTCGAGGGTTATCCTTGCAGCGAGCAGTTAGGCCGTGATGGTACGGGAATCCCTGACAGTAGCGTCACAAGCGTCACCCGGGTCTCTCATCCCCAAGACCGGGACCAATATTATGCTAGCTGCTCCCCCATCCCCCCACACACACACACCCACACACACTCGAGCTCATTTCCCCGGGAATGGGATGGCATCTTCGGTTAGCTTCAGAATGCTTCGGGAGTACATAACCTCCATCTTGACAGGCCCAAACCTGGCGGTGAGGAAGGTGGATGCAGGGAAACAGGCTATAAGAACCTGATTCGACGCATTCCCAAGGAGAAGACAGGCAGCAGAGTGGTACGATTCGGGCCCTATTTAGCTCTCTGCTCTGCTATATACGCCTTCCGAATCGTTACCCTGTAAGGAAAGGGGCGCAAAGGATGTGTTGGAAACTGTCCGCACCCCAGGCAGACACAGGCACACTCAACATGGTCTTGGCGAAAGCGGGAGCAGAAAATCTCAAACTCAAACCACCCATCCACCCGCACTGGTGGATGACGAGGGATGGCGGTACGGATGGACGGTACGGTGGAGTATGGTTTGACGTTCGTTCCCGAGAGTTTCTTGGGTGGTTGTTTGGGGTGGTAGCGAACGAGTGTGAGCAAACGGACCAGACCGACGAAACGGACCGGTAAAGATACGGTGCAGGATGATGTGCCGGAGCAGAATGGGATAGAAATCGAAGCATTAGAAGCGGCAAACATCTCAGCAGAAAACCAGAAGAAGGACCCGACAGTGCCGCTTCGGTTGAAAGGTTTTTCGGTTGATTTTCCCGGACACCCATCGCCACTCGTTTCCTTCCCGGGGCCTTCGCCTCCCGTTTTGTCTGCTGCCCGTTGCCGGGCAAACATGCTCCCCCAGCTACCCCCTCCCCTGAACGGAAGGAGTGAAATTCTTTTGCAAGAAAGATTCGTTTTTCTTCTGTTCTGCTCCGTTTTCGGGTGGCAGGGTGCACCGGATAGAAAACCGACGAATAGGGTACCAGACAAAGGGGGAAGTTCATCCGAATATCTCGCGCTTGATCGAGCCCCGGTGCCTTGCGAAAGGGTCTCCTGCCTTCATCGGTCGACCGATGAGCAAATGGGTTTCGGGATGCTTCACTCGGCAGCCGGAGCATCTAGAAGCGATGGAAAGTGATGGAAGTGGAAAAAATAATAATTTTTAAGTAATTTTTCTTTTTTTTCTTCTCCCCCACACTTGGACGCTCTTTTTTCATTCTCATTTCACGTTTAGCTTCACCATCGGGTCCAAGGCATTGCTTCCTCGCTTTCCTTCGTTACTTCTCTGCAGGTGAGCAGGTTTCTTGGGGGAAACAGATTTTTTAATGGTACGGTGTTTTCATTCCACCGAAATCAGCATTCGGAAAGGATTGTGAAGTCAAGCGTGAGAATGAGCTGGCATTTTCAATCCGTTCGATGTATTAGACGGGGTAGCATTAAGAAGGAAGAGAAAAAAACCGCTAAGGATATTGGTTGACCATGTTTCGAAAATGCATGTTGCGGGGGTTTTATTGGAGGGCGGTAGCTTAATCTCTCCTTAAGAGAACATTTCTGAGCGTCCTTTTAGCAAAAGCCAGTGTAACAGCTCAAAAAGGGTGAAATAGTTCATGAAAAAATCTTTAAATCATGTTATACTAAATATTGTTACAACTGTTATACAACATAGCTAATAATTGGTATAGGACTAGAATACATGTACAATTTAACAATAGTAGTGTCATAAGTAGATAGATTTATTGAAATCGCACTAAAACCTCACTAAACACTAAAATTCCTGCTACATATCATGTATAACACACTGTTATACTGCCATTAACTATCGTCCAATGAAACTTTTGCTAAGCAGTATTCGTTTACTTAAATTAAAATAATAATTCTTATATTATCAAAAGTTTCCCACTTTACAAGTAAGACACTGACAGGTCAGCTCATCTCACCGGCAGGTCATTCGCTAATGAAAAATATTTTTTCCCTCGATCCACCATTATCGCACACCGTTACGGAAGATATTGATTTTCCCGCTGGCAACGACATTCTTAAGAGCTTTTTTTCTTCTTTTGCTCAATGCTCTTTGTCTTAAGCAATACGGGTGAGCCGCATGAGGACAAGCGGGTTGCGTAAGGATGGTTGGTTTGATCACAAGAAAAAAAAACGCAAACACAGACTAAAAGGAAGCTTTTTTGTAGCTGTGTGGTTCGTTCGAAGCCGAAAAGTTGCTTCATTCTTTTGCCATCTTCAACCGTGCCCCGTCCAAATGCGGCTCCTCTCGGTCGGATCTTCTTATAATGGGTACCGGTGATGCCGGTGGCGACAAGGACGACGACGAGGAAGAGCAAATGGGGAAATGCTTCCAACGTCGAATGAGCTGAAAATGAAGATCCGGACGATGAGTTTTCTTTGCAAGACCCATTCGGACGAATCCATTCCTGTCGCTTACCCCCAGATGGGGGACCAATGCGTCCGGGTCCTGGCATCAGTTTTTTTCCACCCCCAAACCCCAAGCGTGGGATGGGAGAATTCTTTTGCTTCAGTTCAGTATCATGGGACATCAGAGCGTCCTCGAGCGTCCGTACCATACAGAATGGACACCGAGCGAAACATAAAAGCTTCCAAACGATAGGGCATCCTTTTGATAAAGAAAAAAGGACAGCAAGGGGTTTGGGAGTGTAGAACATGGTCCAAGGACCGAAAAACCGCAAGGATTCTGGAGGTGGTCTTCACCGTAAGAAGCACAACTCCCCAAACCCCAAGCACGGGGTTCGTTTTAAGACGATCCCAACCCGAATCCTTGGCTGGGTGACGAGATGCGAGTGTGCTCGTGTGTCCAAGCTCGATGGGGGATGCAAGGACCAGGAATGGTTCTTTTGGGCACAGGTGTTTGGTTGCGCGAGGGCGAGGAAGCGGAATACCATGGGATAGGAAGTATGTCCCTGTGCACGTGTAGCCATCGGCAAGGATTTGTCGAACCCCATGTACGGGACCGAGCGGCTCAGAGGGAGTCCCGGGCAAGGATGAAGGCATTAGAACATGCATCTCATCGTATCTCCTTAAATGTTCTCCTTACCACCCATCGGGGGTTCGTCTACCGTGCACCCGAAGGAGGTACACTGACTGACCACTCTGCAGGAAGAACGTAAAGAGGGGAAGGTTCCTTTGCAAGGGCGGGTACGGAAGCACTGGCAAGGGGATCACATTTTCCTGTGAATATCCTCCCATTCTCTACCACCTTCTATAACAGCGGAGATGAGGTTGATGGGATGTATGACCACCCACAAACTCCTTAATCTTAAGCAGTCTTCTGTTTCCTTGAAATCCCGTCCCTTTCCACATTGGTCACCCCCCACACACACACACACGCCATCCTTCCGGTCCTTTGGTCCATCCGGCTCGTATTCGTCTTGGAATGTTTGATCCCAGGCCGGGGTATGAAGTAGTGCGAGATGCTTTCATACTGTTGCCGGGATGCACTCCAACCCCGGCATGGGCAGGGGCGAATGTTTCATCGACTAACCACCCCAAAAAGCAACCCACTCGAACAAGCCACCCACTATGGTCGACCGCATGAAAACCGGTTTTGCTGTGCACAGCGCCCCCTACCGGCTTCGTTTCCAATCGTTAAAGTACGTTGGACTTTGGACAAGTAAGCAGTACACTCTGTGTGTGTGTGTCTATGTGTTTGTGCGCTTGTATGTGTGCGTGTAAGTGTGCTTCGATTTTCTTCTTGGTGTTTCGCTTTCTTGCACAACCCACCCTTCTGGAAGGGGGTGAGTTTGGATTTGGGAGTTGATGTGGTGGTCAGATTTTGCTGACCGTGTACGTGTGTCTTGGGGGCTGAGTGTTTCTGTTTGTGTGTGTGTGTGCAAGGGAAGGAATGAGCAAGAGGAGGTGTAACGTATCCATGCCACTGTGTGTGAGCATCCTTAAGGAGCGCAAGAAAATGCCTCCCCTAATCATACCACTGAGGGGTTGTCTAAAGGGGGAAGATTTCTTGGGAGCCATTTCTCCCGAATGGGATGGGCTTCAGACACTAGCTCCACACACTGGAAACATCGGGCCACTATTGCCACCCAACTTTGAAGCCACCCCAAATGGATACCCCCAAACCCACCCACAAAGCCCCCCACACCTGGAATGGGGTTTTGGAAAGCCTCCCAGAAAATTGACCCGACCGGGAGGGCAAACGTAGAAAGAGACCGGTAGCTCTCGGTTAGGCTAAGCAAAAGCATTCCTTGCACCCCTTTCGATAGGGAGGAGCCTAAAACTGGAAGATGGTCTCACCTTCTACTTCTCGTTCTTGGTCTTCTTGTTCTGGGGGAGTAGAAAACTCGTGGGCAAGAGGATGATTTCACACGAGGGGGTGGGGGTGGGGGGGACCCTGCTCCATACATTCTTTCTTTTGCAGCGGGAGCCCAAACAGCTATTCCCGGAATCAAACCCGCACCGCTGGATGAGCAGCATGAGATTTTTTTGGTTGTTGCTTGTTATTGCAGCTACTAATGCCTCTCCTGCCAGCCTTCCACTGCTGGGCAACATTTCGTTGTCCTCGACGTTTGCGACGTCTTATTATATAAATGATTTTCTTAGAAACCGAAACTTTCCAGGGCCGATGTTCACAGCAGCAAGAATTTCCGTGATGGCCTGCGGCACAGACGTCGGAAGTGTGTGTGTTTGTGTGTGAGGAGTTAGAGATGTAGAAGACCGGAAATCAAGAACGAACGATGGATCCTAACCTCACACTCGAAACTTGTTGAACAAGGGTGGGGCGGAAATGGGCGGAAATCTGAAGTGGAGTCGAACAACGAGAAGAATCACTGAAAATCCTTCAATGGCACGAAAAAGGATATTCTCGCAGGAAGATGTACTGAAAGAAGCCAAAAAAAAAGAAAACACACGTCCAACACACGAGAGCCAAAGAAAGTATTTCAATGGCCGTGCACTAGAATTCGAGACGAAGATGAAACCACGATGAAGTTTCCTTGCTCGTGATCCTTTGGTCATTTTCTGTCCCTGGCTATAACACGACCGTAAAGGGGATGGTTTTTGGTCCAACCCGTACCGATTGACCGTCGATGATCCGTTTCTTGATCCTTTCGCAAGAACAGTGCTTGGCTGAGTAGATTTGGAAAAATTGGATGTGAAATTGGGTGTCCCAACGATTCGTTGCCTTTGCAAAATGTAAATTTGGGGGGAAAGCGATCCAAGTTGTACATGTTTGGCACCGGATACTGATGGTGTCCATTTGCCGTGTTTACTATCAATTTGTACCTATTTTGGTTCCGTCCGGAGGTGTTTCCGTTTAGCTGTCGTATCCTCCAGTGCAGTGTAAAAAGGTACGTTTGACTTCTTTTAAAGTCCCTAACCATTCTCAAAGATCTCGGATATTTAGCATAGTGTATATCATTCAAGAAAATTAATATTAAATACACTGCAGATTGTATATTGGGCGATTGGATCCAGAATTATTAAGAAACGTTCTGTGAAACCTCTTTTCCTATTTTGCTAAATTAACTCCTCTACTCATCCGAGCACCGTTTGTCGCATATGTTTTAAGAAGGCTGCCAAACTTGCACGATGTGCATGAAATTTTAGACCGGAAGCTTACCTTGCTCCCTTCGAGCAACCGGAAGACACCATTCAAAAATTTGCAAATTAAGGAATGTGCCTTCCGCAAGGCAACTCGCCCGGTTTTCTTATACCCAGCCTCAGCACGCTGTTTGGATTGTTTTGACGGCAACGATGATGTTCCATCTGGTCCACCGCTTCCGTTGGGTGGGGAGATAACGGGTAACGAAGCATGGCTGGACGTCTTGGGTTCGGTCGAAACGTCTGGCAAAGTCCTGAGATATTTGCCGAGTAGTTGTTGGTAAAGTTTTTGTGGGAGACGAAGCAGTTGCCGAGGTTTTTGGGTTTTTTTTCGGTAAAAAAGGTTAGAGAATAATTGAAATTGCTGGGAATATGGTGAAGCGTATGGAGTGGTGCAAATGTTCATGGCCCTAATGGATAAGAGAGTGATGGAACGGGTAAATGGCGGCGTTTCTGAGGGTCATTTGGCTATCCAAATATGTCCCTCTGCTTGATGCAGGTTTGGAACATCTTCAACGTTTCTTTTCCCTTAAAAGAGACAGAAGAAGTTAATGGTTGGTGTCATTAAAACAACCCTGCATCCCTTTTCTGGTCTAAAGTTCGCAATTGTAATTAACTACCTTCTAGCTCGTAGTTTTTAAACAATTGTATCAAATTTGCAGAATTATATATGATTTTCGAAAGGAACTGTAATTATTCAACTGCTATCAGTTGCAATACTAATGGAAGATTAAGTGCATCAATCATATTTAGAATAAACCACGCCAGAAAGTATGCAATGCAATGCGGATAGAAAACAGTTTGAAGCTTTGTTTTGCATACCTTCAGGTGTTCTCAGTTACAACCCAGCCCAGCTGTCGTGAATTCTGTTTGATTTTATAAAAAAATGTTTTCGATTTTAAAAATACCTATCCTGAATAATACATCTTATTCATGAAATCTCTTTGTTCGCTGTTCGTCAAGGTAACACAAGGGATTGGCAAATTTTAATCTACAGTCAATCGTAAGCCATGCCGGTTTGGTACTTCAATCGCTTGTGTTTACCATTCCCCACCCACACTGTGCGTCCTGCATACTTCGGCAAGAAAATTATCTTCCCATCCACAATCCCCCCCGGTGCCACCCATCTTCGAAGAGGGTATCGGGCCCACCAGCCCTTTTACCCTTTGGTGCCCTAAGGGTGTACTGATTTTGAGACGCACACAGTCACACACACACAGGCGGACATTCGCCGGGCTTCATCCGATGCACGCATGGTTGCAAGCGTATGCGCATGGTTGCACTTGTACGCTAGCTAATGAGATGCGTAGTTTTGTTTATGCACTCTCATTCGCAATTGCCCGAAAGGCGCCCGGTTGGGGATGGGACGGTACCGAGAGGTGCGCTAATGTTGTACGCTTCTCGATGGGGGGTTATGGTTGCGGTTAGATATGTGGAAGGTAAGACCTGGCCGAGAAGAGATAGACGATCGATAAGGTGCCTGGAATTGAATTCGGACGCACTGTGCAGGCTCACCCTGCATCAACGACGTCCGAAGGCACTGGAGGCAAGTGGGTCGGAGGGACTGGAAAATGCACCGATAAAGCAGTAGCAAACGGGGGAAGGAAACAAAGGCAATTAATAGGATGGCGCGGACGCACGGCAATACAGGTGGAGACGAGAGACAGATTCAGGAGCAGAAACACGGTAATGAGGAAAATGAATAGTGGGTGGCAATGAATCGGGGGGTGGGGGTCGCTGGGTGGACAGGATGTTCTGATAGTTATGCTGAAAAACATAACATCTTGTACATCTCCCCGAACGTTCTCCCCGGTTCGGTACCTTCACCCTGGCGATCCAATCCCCACCACCCGGGAAGGAGGCTGAGGTGGAAGAAAAATCGATCCGACTTAGGAAGACTTCCGGGTGAGAGTCACCACCCCACGCTCATTCCAATGGACGTCCGGGAAAAGCTAAGACGATTGAATAAACCGACCAACTCCATCCCCGGCACGTCGTGGTGTGAGAAGTGGAACGTCTTCGGACCCGAAGCCCGACCATTGGTCACCGGTCCCGGACAATCTTGAGCCTTTTCCTTGCGGAGTTCCTCGGGCACACGTGTGTATGTGTGTGTGTGTGTGGGTTGTCTCGCACTGGCGAGGGCGAGGATCTATCTATCTTAACTTGGGGATGAGAAATCTTAAGGAACATTGCGAAGTGTTTTCTTAAAACATGCACAGGCCCCAGAATGTGCTAAGGGAAGGAGCACATTCGGTCGGCTGGTCAGATTGCATATTTTACACACAGACATACAAACACACCCGATGGTGCGAGGAAGGTTAGTGGTAACATAATCGCATCTTCACATATGCTGCTGGAGGTATATAAGCGTGTGATTGGTATGGGGGGTGTGCCTCGTATAGTCTGGAAGCCAGGAAGGATGTTGGGATTAGTTGGAAAGATTTTGTCGTTTTATGGCAATTTTTATTGGAGTAAGTGATTTCGCAACCATATCACACCACAACGCACAATCAAAGCATGTATGCAAGAAATTCCTATCCATTTTATTGATTGAGGAACAATTTAATTTCGTTCCTTATCGGGAAAACTATCATACCTGTTAATGTGAAAACTTAAAAAAAAACATAATAAATAACATTATTATATTATTATAAAATATTAATCAATTTTGAATGTAATACTATTAACATTATAAATAACAATCACTGAACTTTTTTTAATTTCTTGAAAACAACAGATAAATGACGAGATAAAAGATAATAAAAGATTTGAAAATAAGATAAATAATATTTTAAAACTAAGACGCAAATAAATCACAAGAGTTAAGCTCATATTAAGAAATAATCCAAATAAAATAAAAATAGAAACATGCAGAAGGAAATCAAACCATCCAAATGATGTAGAATTTTTGTGTACATTATGCCAAATGAATAAACAATTTGTGGAAGTGAGCTAATTGATATATTTCTAACATTTCAATTAAAAACACCTTCCACCTGTTTCTTCTCTACATCGTTTGTATACTTACCGAACAGTGTCGAATAAAGCGGTTAATAATGTATAAGTGCCTTTCCCAGATCAAGATGGTACTCGATCGTATCGAACCGATAACAAACTATTCCTATTCCAGAGCAGTGCTACTACACTCGGTTAAAAAAAGGGAACAGCGTCTTTCTTTCAATCACGAAAGGAAACCTTTCTTAGTTGAGTAGCGGATGAAAATGGTGCTCGTTAGGCATAGTGCTTCTAATGATCTGCTCAAGGATGAAATTCATTTGATTAGTTTTAAGCTTGCTCTCCTTCACTTTAACCCTGATGAAGATGCTGCACTTGATGTTTCAATACCCGTGCTCGGACTTGCACACTTTTGTTGTACAGCCTTCTTCAGCTGAAGCACGTTTACATGCAAGCAGCAATGCATCGACTTCCCATTCTTCACAACGACAATACGCAACACACCACAAGACGGCCGGTGTTAAGAAAGGTCAGTGGAAAGCGTTCGTATCGTTCGCGAAATTGTATGCTAATCGCAATTGTAAACGTCTTACCCGGTACCGGTGGTCTCATACCGATCGATTCGAATGTTTGTGCACGCGACGAAAGTGAACACAGCTTATCATGTATGCATGTTCGAATATTAGAAGAGCATGTCGAGTGTTTAAAGCCGATCCCTTATGGCAGGGGGGGTGTGAGAAAGTGTCTTGACCGTTAGCTGACGTCTTGCTGACTGAGCAGAACACGACGGAAGTGATTGGATGAATGTTAATGCCAAAGACGGCGACAGGTGTTGACGATGGCGCTGGGACAGAAAAGGATTTGAAAGGCTGTCAACAAGATGACTCAGAACGTAGATCATCGATGACATAGCAGGGAGGAAGCTGATAAAGTGTGTGAAACGCAGACACTAAGGAGATGTTATGATTTCATAATGCTGACGAATAATTAGAGGTTGGAGTAAAAGTCAAAAATGTTGCTGCTGAAAGACATTCTGCAATATTTCAATACTTTTATTACGCTTGTGGCTGCACACGCTATTGGCTTTGTCCTCCTGATGATGATGAAGATGTTGCAGATGAGTCCCACCTCTTATCGCAAAATAGATTCGAGAAGGACGGTGTTATGTGTGAACTACAATTCTTGTAAAGAGAACATCTAAGAAAAGTCAACAACTCTCATATTCCTAGTATCACGTCAACCCACTATTTAATCCTCTAGCGTTTTAGGCATCTCTAGTAGATATTTGTTTACTACTTCCCAGGATGTCGCTGCTTAAGATCTGACCAGTTTCCCTGAAATACTACAGTTGAAACAGGCGCCTCATAAAAGGAGAACTTATAATATCCACGGTCACTTACAAATATCAATAGATGGATATCGTAGTAACCATTGACAGTTCGCCTTCATGATGCTAATGAATTCAGGAATAAAGCAATCACTATAGCGCTGACAGATTTCTGCAGAGTATCGTTTGACAAGGATCTTGAAGAGATAGTAGGGTGCATGGAGTGGAATCATCGAGAAGTTAGCTATTATGAGCTGTTTAACTTCAGCAAACGTCTACCTTCAAGGTATGAATATGAGGTATACTGCCAACAATGATGTTGAAACCTTTACTACTTCTCCTAGTTAGTTAGTAGTCTCCTCCTCTGTTATGAATCAAACAATAGCATAAATTAGTGCAACAATTTATGTTGCTTTTCTCTCCATTGAAAACTTTAAATTGCTCTGAATAACAAATGCATTCACACTCAAAAAAAGAGACGCGTGGAAACAACGAATAAACATGCCCAATTTTTTTTTTTTTTTTTTTTTTTTTTTTTTTTTTTTTTTTTTTTTTTTTTTTTTTTTTTTTTTTTTTTTCGTTAGAACGGCCTGGCCGTATCGACTTATTTTACCACGTAGCCGGATAGTCAGTCCTTGCTACGGGGGATTGGCCCGGATGGGATTTTGGTCCGGTCCGTTCGTGTGAAGACCGGCGCCGCTACCATCATGCCACCGGGCCGCCCCTTACATGCCCAATTTTAAACACAATCAAATTCCCAACTAACTCCACATCGTACCCGTTCACGGCACAGGACATTTAGTTTTTATATGGATCCGTCAATAAAACTCACCCAACCGTACAGGTCAACCGGGGCGGGGACGGATATCACCGATGGCCACTGATACACCCTCCCCGAACAAAGTCAGCCCGTGCTGGGAATGTAAAAATTTTTGGTAGCAAATCGGAAAAATAAAAACCAACCGAATGCCATTCCCGACATGCAATCGTTTTCCAATTTCCAGCTGCACCTTTTTGTGATGCGTGCACCGCATCATGCTCGTTGCAAATGTCCGGAAATTGCATCTTCTCGCGCGTAGAAGTGCTGAGAAGTGCAGTTTTTTTTCGTCCACCGCCACGCCTGGTACGGAATGCAGTTTGGCGAATGGGGTCCTCCTCCTACCCATCATCATCATCGTCGCCGTCAGCATCGTACAGCGACAGCTATATACCGGAATTGTCCGTACACACACCGGCACCGTGTATCCGTGATTTGCTCCATCGGAAAGCCTTTCCGCCAGGAGGGTTGCATTTGCATTTTTGCATTTGCGCTAGGGTGGAAGAAGTAACCGATGGGTGTGATAAATTAGAGTTTACTTGCACCGGACAGTTCTTGAAAGGGACGAACCTCGCGGGGGCAAAGCGCAACAAAGCAAGCGGTGTAAAAAATCACTACCCCGAAACGGAGCATTAAGAGTGTCGGCGGACTGGCATTCGTACGGTGCAGTTCAGAATTCAAACGAAAATACTCAACCCCGCGTCCCATCGGTTTGGTGCACTGACAGGGAGATGCATTCAGCTAAAAACCGAGGGGGTGCATTTTTAAAAAGATTCCATCCCTGACCACTCATTCTCCAGTCTCTGTCTGTGTGCTGGTGTGTGTGTGTTTGGTGTAGCACCCTCGAGGGGACACACGTACGAGAATTGGTGTACGTTGCGATGGTCCCGGTGTGATGCAGTTGCATCTGATGTTGTACGCATTACGCGGCAGTCCGTGGTAAAACCGGAACCGAAACCCCCGCCCACGGGTCTCACAGGAGTTGGAAGATGTCCGCGAGGTACTGTGGATGTTGGATTTGTTGGTAGAGTCAATTTTTTCCTCCCCCTCCCTCCCCCATTACTTCTACTCTGCTCCGCACGAGTGTGCATTCTAATGGAGCAGCATTGAACAAGGCGAGGTTCGCAACTGCACTGTATGCAGTTCATCCGAGCTCGAACTTGAAAATCGGGAATGTTTAATCCAACCCGAATGGGTTGTGGGTGTTCAAGTGATAAAATTGCAAAAGGGTGCGCAAGTGAACATAAAATTTCATTTACCACGTTTTGTTTATCACTCACATCGGACGTTGGAGACGGAGGTGTAAGCACATGTGTGTGTGTGTGTGTTGCTAGTGGTAAAATTAATGGCAGAACTTATGCCTACATGCAGGAGTGTCCAGTTTGGAGTGAGTATGAAGCATGGCACGGGGGGTTTAGGTGATCAAAATGGACAAAATCTCATCCTTGGTGGTTGGGAAGTTTGGGAAGGAGTTTGTGTCCCGGGCCATGTCCGTCATGATTGTTAACCACCCTTAGCCTGGTTGGGCGAGTGGGTGGTTGAGACTCGCACATACATGCATCCATTCGCTCATATACTGCACAAACACACACACACACATACGCATGCATACCAGCATCCGGAGGAGTAGCGAGAGCGGTGGATTGATGGAGCATCTTGGCCAATGTCCCGACCCGGTTGGTAGTGGGGCCAAAGATGCACCATCTTCGGTGCGTTCTGATGAGGTTGGGTGGTTCCAATCTCGTTATCCACCCAAGAACGTAACACCACATACAAGCCGGCCCAGTATATACACAGCCGCTCATACCAGGCGAAATTGCCAACGCCATCCCCCCAAAGTGCACCCTTCTTGGGTGGTGTTTCGGGGTTGTTTCGGGGGGGGAGAAATGGAATGGGAGTCCCGAACCTGGAACCGACTGCTGGAAAAGGTAGTCGTGAAAGCCTATGTGGTGTGCCCTATATGAGTGGAAATCTTGCACCAAACCCTTTGCCGGCTAGGGAGGCTAGGTAGCGAAGATGTTGCATTCCCATCCCAACTCCGGCACATCCTCTCCTTTTCCCGGGTGGGTGGGTTCGAGTTCCAGTGTGTTCCACTCATCCCACCACCCGGCGACACAAGCTCGGTACAGGGAGGATAGGTTTTGTGAAGCTTGACTGCTTGCCAGTCTTATTAAACAACTTCCCCCCACGTTATTAAGGGAACCGGGGGCTGAGTGTTTCGTGTTCCGGTGCGGCGGTATGAGAAACGGGGTGTTCCGATTTCGTGCACGGCAGGGAGACAAACTGCTACCGATGCCAATGTTAAACACCCACCCCACGGCCACCGTGTGCGAGTGGGTGTGTGTGCGTGCGTGTGTGTTATGTCCCATGTATGAGACAACAGCTTCAGGACCAGTATCAGCTTCCTTCTAGCAGATCCAAGAAAGGGGGACCTACTCCGACTCCTGCGCCACCCTACAGAGGAGGTAAGCAGCCAATGTGTGGGCGGTTTTGGGTGGTATTTGAGAGAATGAGTGTGTGTGTGTGTATGGGTGGGTGGTGGCTTCTTGAAGAACATTTTCTTAATAATAAATCATAGGCACATAAGGTTGTTAAACAATCTTCGGAGAAGTTGTGTTTGAATTTTGTCTTACCTTTCCTTTTCGTTCTAGGGGTGGTACCCCTTGCTTGGTCGCTTCTTAAGATGGTTGGCACGATTGAAGTGGGAACGAGGAACCTGGCGGATGGAAGATGAGGGATGAAAATTCCGAACAACGGCAAAGAAAGGTAGCCAATCCCCGGGGTGTGTCTGGGAAATAAATTTTCCACCGAAAAGCTTCCGTGTGCCAACGTTTCCTCTTCCTTCCTTCCTTACTAGTTCCGCTCGCCCGGTTTCTTTCTGGATGGGTGGATGAAGGTTTTCTGTCGCTGTTTCTCCAAATTTTCTCCCTGGTGTAGCTACCACCCTTTCATCAGACATTTTGTCCGGCATGGTGTAAAGAACGAAGGCACGTGGAGAACGTTCTTCTGCTCGGGGTTTTTCTTTTTATTTTTCATTTCAAACAGAAAAATTGGGAAAAACACCCCCACTCACACACACACACACACCCAGACGCGCTTTTCCACCCATTGGAAACAGTTTTCCTCGTTCTGCTGCGGGACTTTCAGGCGAAAAAAAATCCTTTTTCAACTGTTTTAATCTCCAGACTACGGTAACCGGGCCGTTTCCGTGGGTTGGTTTCATTCCGGTTGGTAACGGGCCGACCGCATCCCTACGTAGCTAGGTTGGATGAGGGATTTTTTTTTCGCTCATTCACTCTTTTTCGTCTTCCTTTGGAGGTGGGTTGGGGTGCATTTTCTATCCATTTGCCGCTTGAAACCGTCTAGGGAAGTAAAATAACCTCAACGCCCGGAATGGAATGGGAAATTATATCTACCACCTCCTCGCTCGCTAACTGTAGCCGTTAGTATGGGTAGGTTGCAAGAGGCAACGGGAGAAAGAGTAGGAAAGGAAGGTAAATTTCAACCGAGTGAAAGCCCAAGTTGGAAAATAGAGGGTGAAAAGATGAACCCTTTTTTTCGCTCCCACCCGCGTGTGGTTGGGGAGATCGTTGGTTTTTTTTTTCGTTTGTTCGACTCCTTTCCGCAAGAAGCGTTCCTTTCCGTGGCCCGCATTCGAGAAAGTATCGAACGATTGCAAAAAAAAAAATCCTTCGGAAACCCTCAGCACCGACGAAAAAAGGACCTCCCGTATATTTCCACCCCGCCTGCTAAGAGACGGTTCAAGAAAGGAAGTTTTTCTTTGGGGGGGTTTCCGGGACCCAAGCGTTCAAATTTTCCGCGCTGTTGCGAGGGTTGTCCGAGGGTGGAAAACCGGGATTGAAACCTTAGAAGACAACCTCAAGGGGGGTGTGTGAGTTTGGTGAGAAACGGTGGCCATTTTTATTTTTATCAAAGTGGAAAAACCTCTTCCGCATGGAGCGGCGCTTTGCAACGGGGAGGCAACGAAAAATGGGTAGCAAGAGACTCTTTTTTTCGTTGTGGTTCATTCATTCGTCCGTTCATGCCGTACAGCGAAGGGAAGGGAGAATGGTGTAGAGTGAGGTGAAATGAAGAAAAAAAAAACCCCAGGAACGACTCACAAACCGTCAACGGGGAACGGGTTCCGAGTTTTCATCCCAGGGTGGAAAACTCTTTTTTGTTCCCCATTCCGCGATTAGTTTGAAATTAGGGGTTGGAGAATGGTTCACAGTGGTGCACGAGTTTTGTAAACGGGTTGTACATGTTTGTATTTTGCTACTAAACAGTGTAGGAATAGCCAGTTTATGTGATTACTCGGGTGCAAATGTTCAAATATGCATATCTTCAGTCTCGCGACATTAAATCATTCCACAAATTCATTCTACAAATGACAATTTATGCATACAAGACAAACCGCCTAAATGTATGCAATACGCAATACTGTCAATATTTTCGTTTAGTCTAGCGCAATTTGATAATTTTGCAACACTTATACTTTCGAATTAATTTACTAATGCCCTTCACATCTGTTGAATTTATTTTTAATAAGCTTCTTCATCATTTCAGCTAGTACACTACTGTATTTATAATATTCTGTCGAGCTCACCAAATCCGACAAAATGGGTGTATGTGTGTGGCATTTTTTTTCTGTTCATTCCCTTTTACATCCATCCGAACAACACGGACCCTCCGCCCTTGCTGACCCGGTCATGAATTATCGCGAAACCTTGCTGTCCGGGATTCCGGACAGTAAGCAACCGCCACGTGTTACGGACCATGGCGAGTGGGTGCCCCCTGGGCAGCACGGTGAAACCTTTTTAGACAATTAAATAAATTAAAATAAAGGATACCAGCTACCGGGCCAGCGCCATCGATCGATGGCCAACGAGCAAAAGTGCACGGTACGGTGCTGTGGGTGCTGCCGTTTTGCCGTTCTTTTTTTTTTTGGTGGAAAAAATAACTTCTCCAACACCGCCAAACCGGAGACTCGGGACGGGTTGTCACTTCTTTGGTGTTGGTGAGGGAGCAGCGTAGGGTGTGTGTGTTTTTTTTTTCTTTTTGGCTCTTTATATAGAAGGAACGCTTTAGTGATTGTTCCGTGCACGTCCCGTAGCACCAGATAGTGAAAATGGCCACTGAAAAGCGGTTCCCAACCCATGTTGATCGGGTTTGGATGTTTTATCAAACCACCGCCACACCTTGCAACGGCTTTACCCGATTGTGTCCGCTTTCCATGATGCCAACGAAACAGTGGACATTCGAGTCACTTTGCCTGTGACTGCGTTCGTCGAGTTTTTAAGCTGACTATCGGGAATTTGGATGTTTTGGGAAAAGGTTTAGCAAAGTTTGTGAATGTTTTTCTCCCTCAACATCGTATTAAATGTTCCATTGGATTTCTTTTTAAAAGCTTCCACAAAAGATTACAATGAGTAGTGAACGAGCGTTATCGCTTATTGGAAGATAGTTTATCTACAAAAACACCAGCTTAAGCTACGTTTGTAAGCCACGAAAAATGCATAGTTGAATGTAAAAACACACTACCTCGAAACATTCGAAAATTTCCCACTTCAAAACTCTAGGAAAACACAAATGTCACTTCGCTTGTTTGCTGTGCGTCACGAAAATTCGTACGAACGGAAAAGTTCCCACCAATGTGCAATGCAATGTTGGAATGAGGATTTTTTGTTCACTCGTGCACCGAAACTACAAAACTCTGCTCGATTCGCTGCAAACGTCCACGGAAAGCTAGAACGTCAACAGGAGCACATTTCTACCCAGGCATGGTGGGTTGTCCATAATCGCAGCTTCGCGACACAACCTCGCTGATGAAGGGGGGGTTGGGATGGTTTTTCGAGTGAGGATTTTTTTTTCTCCCCACGAGAGTACACCGTTCCCAAAATCGAGACCATTTCGTCAAACGTGGTCGAAGGCTTACGGGATATTTTGCAAACCGGGGGCACCATCATCACGTCGAGATAGACCTCCATTCTTGAAGTTTGCCGGGTGCTCATAATTGGGTTCATCTGGTTTGAGACCCACAAGGAGCTGGTCGAAAGCATTGCGGTATAGTGCTTTTAAGACCTACCAGTAGAATTGGTTTTGCCTTAAATTTAGCAAAGTTAATCGGTGGGACAAGCTAAAACATCTCTATTGTGAGCGATTTCTGGAAATTCAATTTTTGTTCTCCATATATTTAACAATATATTTAACCATTTTAAAACACATTTTTAAAACATCCAAATTTAAATATTTTTTTTCTTTTTAAACCTATGAGATACGAACTCGCAGTATGTGTCGCCTTCGGTCGCCACGCCGTATCCCTCTTGTTTCGGAAAGATTGTTTTGTCAGCAACGGACGCTTGGTTTAATTTAACGCGCCGTTCATTCACTCTCGGCGGGTTCCTTTTCCGACCGTTCCCAGTATGGCCTTGTGTGTGTGTAGCACCCCATCGAGCATCGCGAAATGGAAAACTCTCAACCCACCCAACGGTGGTCCGGTCCATCGTGCGGGAGTCATCCCTATTTTTCGTAAGGCACTCCGTTCGAATTCCGACTCCTGTCATAAGCGTCCCGATACGCTTTTTCTCCCGGCAAAGTTTTGTTGTCCACGACGGGCGAAAGATCGCGAACCATACCGCAGGGGAAGGAGTGCTGTGGGTAGTTGGGAAAAGCATCACCGCTTTCGTTTCATTTTTCCATTTTATCACTCGGGATGTTCGCGTTTCTTGGTAGGGTGCCGTTGCACAGTGGCCGTCGGTTACCTTCACTGTAGTCGTCAGGTAGAAGCACGAAGCGAATTCGTACAAGGGAGGGTTGGGGGAAGGTAATGAAAAGAGGCAAAAATGACGAGGGATGCTTTTAAAATTTTCACCATCCACCCGGGTGGGTTCCACTACGGCCGGGAGTTTTGGATTGGCCGATGTTTTTCTCCCGAGTGTCCGTGGCTGTTACCGCCGTGCTGGGCAAGCAGAAGTACCAGGGCATCGTGTACTTCTGTTTCCATTCAGTGCGCATCGTCTGTAGCTAACTCAGACCCAAACGTGGTGCGGCATGGAAGCATCCTTGGTTGAAGACGAAAAAGGACGAAAAAGGGCCAAAGTTTTTTTGTGCTTTGTGCGCTGTGCTCATTTTCCACCGTTGGGCGTCGAATAGAAGCGGTGAAGGATGGAACGGAAAAAAATCGTACCCACTCCAAGCGGAATGCTATTTTTCGAGACATTCGGTCAGAGGAATGAGAGCTACGGCAGCATAATCAAATGAAACTATGAGCGAGCACAACGAACCCCACTGCTGCACGTTGCTGATGGCAACACCCAGCGCAGCTTCTCCAACTGCAGCAGCAGCAAAAACAAAAACGGCACGAAGGAAAAGCGCATTTTTGAAGGAATGATATTTTTTCCTTTCCCTGCACGGGAACATCCGGCCAACATCCCGTCAGCGGTGGGGGGCCGGTTTTCAGCCGGTCCCCTCGGAAAATGGATTCGTTCGTGCGGAGGGAAATCTGCATGACGCTACAGTTGGGTCCGCCGATGCGTACGGTGCTCACGGTTAGCACCACCGTTCGTCCGTGCCCAAAATCAAACCACGAGCAAGACGAAAATTGCGAATGCAATGGTTACGAATTAGAAGCACTCTCCAAACGAGCAAACGACCCACCCGACTGTGCACACTGGGGGGAAAAAGTTGGATAGAGCGTGGAAAAATAAAGGAGATCGGAACACAATTAAGCACCCGGCCAGGACAAGCCCACCGATCGGGACGACTGGACATTCTCATCATTCTCGACATGCTCGTCGTCGTTGCCGGGCAGCAGCAGTTCGCTTCTTACGCGGATGTCGAAACGGTGGCAAAATAGAAAAAAAAAACACCCACACAGAGAGACAAGCCACGGCATTACTTCGAAAGTGCATTCTTCCTTTGCCCGGGTGCTGTGTTTTGTGCACGGTCGCACGCGATGTAATCTGATCAAGCGAGTGGAAGTCATCAAAGCGTGATGAACTTGTCGTTCGATTTCACCAACCGCTACTGCAGGAGAGATTTTCCTGTCTTTTTTTTGTGTGTGTGTGTATAATCGACGACTCATTCTAACATTCCGATGCAGTTGCTGTAGACGTAAAGGTAGTTGATTATTTTCGAACGAATGCTGCCGCTGCCGATTGATTATCAACAGGAAAGAGGTTGGATGAAAATGAAGCAGAAAGAAAAACGAAGGTATGATGCTTCTGGTAATGGACGTCGAGTCTTTTAAAGCAATGCTTGAAGAAAGAAATAGATTTGAAAAATCTTTTAGCACAGCTTGGGGCGTAGCATATTCAGACGTACATTTCTTTGAAATAAAACATTTCTATCTAATGCATCCGTAGGAAATGCAGAAAATCCAAGCTATATTTAATTAAACTCATTCCTAGTCGATTGAGCTGTAAAAGGATGCATAACATCGTTAAAGCTACACAAATTGCATACAGTTAGGCGCTGTAATCATTAAGACATGGCTGTAGCGACAATCAGCGTTCTTACTACTACTTGAAACACATAGTATATCCCCGTACACTATTGTAGTGTCAGTATACTATTTGAGTATTTCCCCGTATACTTGGTTTGTATTATTTTAGTATCCTCCTAGTATATTGGGGGAATACTAAAGTGCACGTAGTACGTGTACACGTACATGTTCTTCATATACCGTATATTAATTTAGCAAGCACGCAGGAACAGCATACTTACTGCTATACGGGAATGGTACTTACTACTAACGTAACTTACTTATACTAATAAAAAATAAAATAAGTAACAGAAGAAATTCATAGTAAAAGCAGTTTCCGAGATTGTTGATCAGTGTAATCAAGTATAACACAAGTAAAGAGAGCCTTTAACGCAAGGTTAAAGTTCTCATGAACTAGTTGATATTTAATATTTAATATTAACCATTTTTTCTTCTTTGACAATTAAAAAATGGCGTTATTTATGGCTGAAGATTTGTAACTACTAAACCTAATCTGCAAGCAATCACGATATGGATGCATCACATGCGGAATGATTATAATTTTCCCCGAAGCACCATCATCTCCAACGCACTAATGGCTAAGAAAATTCGATCTTATAATATCAAATTTTCCACCACACATCGTATTTGCATCGATTGGGACGAACACGTGCAACGGGGATTCTACCCAAACTGTTGCCCACGCGGAATTCGATCGGGTGCAATGTGGTGGAAACTGATGTTTGCATACGTACCGAATATTTAAGGAAAATCTAATCCCAATTCACACGGTTTGCTTGGTGGGAAAACACGACATAATGCTTGTGCCACCGATCCTTGAAGTTCCTGGAGTTAAAGATTACGCGTGGTTTCCAAACCCCGATCGGCCATCGAAAGTTCGAGCGCTAAATTCATTCCAAAAATTGTACAAAATCACGTGCTGGGAGAAAAATACGTGGGAAAAACAGTCCAAACTACAATAACGAACGACAGCTTTTGCGTGGAGCAACAGGTACGCGATAAATCATTCCATGGTCGTAAATATAGCTTTCACTGGAAAGCTAACAAGAGCATTTTCGTTCACCACCGATTTGTGAATGGAAAATGTGTTCTTTTTCGTGTGCAAGTCAGTTAACCTTGCCGTTAGATGGAGATCGACACTTTCGCTTTCTCGATGCGGTTATGAAGTTGTAAAACCGTTGTGATTACCGATGTGAAAAACAGATTTTCACCAATTCATTAAATTTTTTAGCTCGCAAGTGTAATCAATTTAAGAGTATCAACACGCGGGAACTCTTAAAACTATGTGCGAAAGGAAGAATAATGTTTGTCACTAGCGTTGCATACCTTTAGGCGTTTTGAAAGTGAATCAAACACTTTTGCAGCGTATGATTTAAACATCGAACATTAGTGTTTAAATCAAAGCAGTTATGTTACTTTACTTGCACCTAATACAAAACCGATGATATATGAACCCCTTTTCGGATATTTTGAGGAAAATGCTTTTAAAATTATGCTTCCAGTGTCCCACACCAAGGACACACCCGGTTTTGTTTGTTTCCGCTCACAGAGCCTCCCACGAACGGTGGAAAAACAACATCCATTCGTTGTAGCCTTTCCCGCAGCACTTTGGGTTGTCACGCTTTTTTACTTATGAGCGTAAACATAATGAACAAAAAAAAGTCTATATGCAACTCCCAAACAAGAAAGTGGCCCTTCTCTGCTTCATTCGCAATAGAAAAGCCACAGAGGAATATACGACAAAAAACAAATATCCCATCCTTGTACAGTCCACGTTGGTACGAAGTTCCGCGTTCCGTTCGGTGCCCGTCTTTCGATGGCGAATGGTTCGCATTCTTGTTTCCAGCAGAGCCCACACAAACACACCATGGCCACCGGGATTCAGAGACACTTTGAAAGCGGTCCCGTTTGCTGAAAATACGCACTGGCGGGTCTAACGGTTTCGGCTTCGGCAACGACCAGAAATCCACCCCACCCCCCTAAGGTTTGCTTCCGGAGCGTGGAAGGTTAGCGAAGCACGGGGCACAAAAAAAAAAAAAAGAAAAACGATTCCTCCACCCTCCATTTTTGCTATCTTCTTCCTGCTTCCCGCACCGGACTGAGACTCCATCTTTCGCCAAAAGGGACACCTCGGCGTGGTAGAGTTTTTTTTTTTTGCATGGGGAGGGAACGAGAGACTCAGCACGTCTGCAAAACCGAACCCCGGGACCGGAAAAAGGGGGCTAAATAGAAAACCGTCCCTGTTTGGCAGACGTGAAAAGCAGCAGAAACCAAAACCGGACCGGGGCCAGCACAAAGCAGACACGGGGCAAGATGGAGAAGAAAAAATCCACGCAAAACTCTGATCATTTCTGCTTCCAGGTTTTTTTTCTGCTCCCCACTTTTTTCTGCCTTGCTTTTGCCCATTTCCAACCAAGGGAAGAGTGGTTTGGTTCGGGTGGCCCGAGGTGCAGAGACCTGGCGGGGTGAACGGTTTTGACGAAGTTTTAGAGCTTGCCTGACGAAGTTGGCTGGAGCTGTGTGTCCCCGTTTCTGGTGGATCGGTACCCAACCGGAAGTCCACGAAAGTCGTGGGTATCTCAGAAAAAATGGATGGTGGATGAAGGTGGTGTGCGGTGCTTTTTACTTTCGCTTCACCATTCGATTTCATAAATACCCGAAACGCTGCTTCCAATTTCGGGCTTCGAGAAAGAAAGACTTCTGCCACCGGTATTTGTGGGGGTGATGGGCGGTGGGACGAGTTCTGCGTTTTCTTCCTTTTTCCTCGACATGGAATCGAACTACCGTACCGGGAATGATGCGTCTTTTGGTGATTCCCGCAGCCCTCGGTTTGGGTTCATGTAGCGTTCCCGGGGTACGCAGGTGAAGGTAGCCGAGGCGGTACTGGGGATAGCCTACGCCTGTTTGTCGAGTCGAAAAGTATCCATTTTAAAGATGTGGAAACGTTGTATTCCTTTTTATGTGGATCTTTTAATGTTATGGCTTTAAATATGTATAAATTCAGTAAACCTATAAAGATTTACCAGTTAAAGAGCATAAGGTACCATATCCGGTGAAGCAAATGAGTAATCATTGTTTAAGCATTTAAAAAAAAAAAACGTAATGAAAAAATGTTCCGACTCACTAACTTGTTTTCTTATCAGGCACCTGCCACAGAAGTCCGCTAAGCCGCTTAAATTAAGTTTAATTTAAAATCAGTTATATTTGTTTCTAACATAGCGATTTGATTTGTACGCCTACATGTATGCAATGAATTGCACGAAGTCTTTTACTTCAAATCGTGGTCACGGCACCAAAAGTGTGTTGCTCCTAGACAACTTGGATCTTTTCCATTCACCCTCAACGGTGCCATCTGAGAAAAGGTTCAAAGAAGGCACACGGGTCTGCTGGATCCCTCGTTCGTTCGGTCGTGTGTTTGGTACAGTTTCGGGTGAAGCTTCACCAAAAGGTCCCCGTAGCGAGAAACAAAGACGATGGTCCGAAGGAAAAAAAAAACCCTCCGAGACAACCAAGGAGGAAATTTCAAAGAAAAAAAAACACTCTCCTGCGTCGCAAAACGGAAGCCGGCACAGAGGTGGGCGATTGGGATGAAAGAACCAATGGGAGGGGGTGGAAAAAATGGAAGAAAAACAAGCACACCAAAAACTGAACCGAAAGGACAGTATTCGATTTCGTGAAACGTTTCGAAACGGGGCGGTTTTTTTTTTTGTTGGGAGGGTGATCCGTACCACCTAGAGGGTTCCCTTCTTTCTGCTCGGTTTACGCCGTCATCCGGTGATCGACGGATGTGGCGATGGAACATTGGGGTTTCTTGCCTTTCGGTGTGGGTGCTGATGAGGCGGGAGGTTGGAATGAACCCGGGGCGGAGAAGTCTCTGAGTACACGTGGCGTCCGTGGGTACGGAAACGAGCAGCAAAGCTGAACCAACCGGAGGGAACGCAGGAAACCGGTGAAGGATGAAATGTGGTAATTCTGCCACAGGGTAGAAAAATCTCCCCCCGGGTGTGGGTGAAATCTGTGAAAACGCAACGGAAACGACGATGGACGAAAGAAAAAAAAAAAGCAAACACGAACGGTACGAAGTGAAAACTCAACCCAACGCACCGGATGGCAAGCTTCAGAGCAGAAAGTAGTACCATGTCCAACGTCACCGCCTCCACCGAAACGAGACGAAGCGCATGGTTGGGGGTGCAAAAAAATAACGGAACCGGAATCCGAGATCAAGAGGAATATGAACACGCACACAAATACAACGAAAACTCTGCAGCTCCTCGGAACGGTTGCCCTGTTTTTTCCCCAACCCTCACTTCTTACAGCGCGTGGTGGTTTGGAACCTTCGCCGATGAGAATGTGCTACGAAAGGAACATTTTTGTAGCTGGACACGCGGGCGAACGGACCGAACATAAAAACCCGTCCAAGGGAGGAAAAAATCCTTGACGTCCCGAGTGAACGAAGGCTCTCATTTATCCTGCTCCCTTTCGTCCGTGGCCGTGGGCACCTTCGCCCGTTCGCTTGCCAGTTATTCTTCCCCCGTACCGGGATAAGCTTACGGGACTGTTCTGAGAGCACACAGGACACAGCCAGTACGATGGTGGGTTTTATTTTTTCCCCATTCCTCTCGATGCTTTGATGGTCGTGTTGCTGTTCCGAGCGTTCGGTAGGATATTGCCCTTGCAGAGTGGGAGTTTCCATTAGGAAGATCTGTGCGGGGAGCTGGTAAAACGTCAAAAGATTCCGATAAAGTTCTTTGAAGGATTAGTGCATATTAGGAAAAAAAGTATGAACAAACGTTTGAAGGGTATGACATAAAGGGGAACATGCAAAGAGCAATAGTAATAGTAGAAAATAAACGAAAACTCTTTCGTATTCTGGGGCTAAAGATTATCTCCCAGTAAAATATATATATTCATTGCAAATCACTCGTATATCAACGAGAAAGTTGACTATTTCAATTGTAGTTTTAATATATACGACTTAAAACACGATTTGCATTACTGATTGCATACCTTTTGGCGCAATATAACTCATGCACTGGTTTTACTCCTAAAAGTATGCAATGAGTGAATGTATGTTTTCTGATGCTTCACAACAGCCAATTGAGGTGGGATTGAGCTCAATCAGCGCTTCTCGTAACATCATAAAACTTCCCACTCCAATCGGTAGCCATGTTGTAATACCGTCAATTACCCTTCCAGACGACAATTATCTCCAACGCCGGAAGGACCAATTATAACGCTTTGTTAATGGTGCATAAAAGGTCATAATGACGCACTACTAGGTCAGAAAGCATCGGTAATCATCAGAAACAGCTGATGCCATTCAATGTAGGGAAAAGTAAACAAAATCAATACAACCGTAGCAAAAACCCGTGCAAATCGAATAAAGTACCGCCGGAAGTAGTGACGTGGATGTAAAATTACCAGCAAAAGAAACAGAAACATGGAGATCTGTTGCAGTGAGCACAGATTGAAGAACTAGAGAGAAAGAGAAAGTACATGTAATAGCAAGAGAACGTATCAAAACGTTAAAAAGGATACAAAAAACATAATAAAACAAAGCATCCATACGAGAGAGGGCCGTCTACAAATGGGACAAAAAGAAATAAACCATCAAACATAAAACACTCTTTCGGCCTAGTTGACAAGCACGGCAAGTGTTCTTATTTTATGTTATAGCTTAAGTTTATGTGTGTGTATGTGTGAGTGGCTCTTTTCCCTTTCTTATACCAAACTACCCCTCCCCCCACGCCTCCCTCCTCCATGCACCCTTTGCAAAACGGAAAACAATCACCTGTTGAATGCAACAACACACAAACAGCACCCATTAACCAACCATACGTTACCATCGCAACAAACGCCATCACGCGGCGGGAGCCGGACTTTTTGTTGGCGATGGTATGGCGAAAAACGTGGTTAAATAAAATAGGCAAAGGCATAGAAATTCAAATCCCAAATTCAACTGTGTATGCTTGTGTGTGTGTGTGTGTGAGTGGATTTCGCGTATGTGTCATGTTGTGCAAATAAACAAGCACTTGACATTGAGTGTGAAAAATTGCCCCACATTTGGGAAAATGTGAGCGATGGTGGAACGAGCAGGCTACCATTTCCTTCCTATGGGAGAAAATGAAAAAGAAAACAGGAGTGCTCTGTGTGTTTGCTGTGTGGGAGAAAGAGAACACGACAACGGAAGTGAAGAGCGAGAGAGTCACGATTTGTTGCTGAAGGAGAAAGTTTTCCGAGCGCGGGAAAATACACTACAGCGCGAAAGAAAATTCATCGTATGTGTATGTGTGTGTGTGTGTGTGTGCGTGTCTGTCGGTGTGTTTGTACACACTTTGTAAACATAAACCATATTCCCGCAAAACGCACACGCTGAAACCAACACACTCGAATAGACCGAGTAACGCACACATGAAATTGATCAGAATAAAATGTGTTGGAGCAGCTTTCTTTCTGCAACCGATGTTGTTTTACCGCTCTCGTAAAAACCATGAGCGGCTTTTCCGATTGTTTTGTTGGAAAGAAAGCGGAAACCGTTTGAAGCGAGATGTTTTCGCTCACCGAACTGACCTTGTTAACCAAATTCGAAACCACGGGCTCGTCCCACTAGCGGGCTTACGCTACGGAACGGAAGTGGAAGGATTGTGTACTGCTTATTTATTTAGCTTGTTTACTTGTCAGTTTTGTTAGGAAGGATACTTTCGTATGCATGAAATTGTTTCGTGGCTTATCTACCTACAGTTGAGCTGGGGGCTGTTGGAACACGCTGCCTTTTCACTTTCGTTTTTTAAACAGTCTGAAAGAAGAACAAAGAAACAATCTCAAAGTGTTAAACAAGTGGATTAATACGCGTTGAGGTGGCTATTTTTAGAAAGATCAATATTGTATTAGTGAACTATTTCCACAATCTTGCATCATCTAATAACGCAACTAATTTTTGAAATCAAACGAAATACGTTTAAAGATAGCCATTAATCAGAATCACTTTTCTTAGAATCTCGGCGCCTAAAAGTATGCAATCAGGCCAACATTAACTATTTTTTCGGCCGAGTATACCACAGGTAAGGTGCTCTTTCACTGTTCGGAGAAGGAAATGTCTCTAAACTAATGTGAATTGTGCTTGAGATTAAGATTCCAATGGATTTAAACAATACGGCCTTAGCCGTTCTTCATGAATAAAAAATACATTGCTTAACAACTTTGCTCTTGGACGAGTGATATTAACAATTAAAACAAAAATGTTGCATTCCAACATGGATATGGACTTAAAATTTAGAGGAGGACTTATTGCACAAACGATGTAATAGAAATCAAACAAATAGTGGTTTATGTAACAATATTTCCACCTACTTTACTGCACTGCTCATCCAAAAAGTTTTAAACTATTTACTTTCTTTCACGCTCTAAAGCGACTCGGCTTGGCTCCAAACATCTCCAGCAAGAATCGCTTGAATGCTGTTTGTTTTTCCAATTCGGTATGATTCTTCCGGAACCGTCTTTACCGACACCGAACACAGATAAAGTGGTCCTGCCGTCCGCGTAACCCGTGCTATGGTGGTAATGTCCTTCCGTGCGTTGCTCGCATCCCTTTTGCTTTTTGTTTGTGTGAAGAAAATTGGGAAAATGGAACCAATTGTGTCGAACCTCTCACTACCGCGCTTCTCCTACCTGCATGCGCTTCTCGGGAAAGCGTCAATTCCCTCCCCAGCATCCATTGGCGCCAACAGGCAGGAAAAGGAAAAACAACAGCACCACCGAAAGTTTTTCCCGTGAGTTTTTTTTTTGCCATCCACATTTTGCAACGAGCGCTTTTATTTTTGATGCGCGCGGCCTCGGCAAACACAAAAACCCTTTTCCTTGCACCCATTCCCAACAGTGCTGCCCTGTTTGTGCCCTGTTTGTGGACCTCCGGAGCTATCGTTGGAGGCGAGTTTTAGCGAAATCCTCACCCCATCCCTTGTGCCACATTGTTTTTTTTTTCGTCCCCAAGCACACCCCCCTCCTGTATGGTAGAAAACCCCTTTTAATAATTTTCTCTTTCCATCTCGGAACTTCATTTTCCATTCCTTCCATTCATCCATCCATCCATCCATCCATCCATTCCACCCGGTTGTGTTTCGCTTGTCCCATCCATTTACCAAACACCCTCGTAAGCCGTTGTCGGTGCCTGCGTTTGGCTGCTGGTGCTGCTGCTGCTCGATTTTATCGAGGCCGTCCCGCTAGGCACTGTGTTTCTGGTCCGTTCGCTAGAAATGGTTCGCATCTTCATTCGCACAAAGCGAACCCGCGCGTCACACGGAATTCTAACGGAGGGAGGCGACCCTTTTACCTTCTTATTTTCCACCCCGTTTTGCTTTTTTTTTTGCTGCTATCTTCCACCGAACGGGTGAATATTGAAGTGAAAACGTTCCGCTTTTCCGAACCGAACCCAGGGTGGTAGGGGGAGAGATTTTCGTACCGTTCCGGCCTGCCTGCGTGTGGGTGTTTGGAAGGAGCGAAAAGCGAACGAGGAGGGGGTGAAAGAGGGCGTGAGTGGAGGATGCGAATGTGGGTATCCTTTTGCGCACTTCCCAAACGAACCCCGTGCTGCCGGCGACGGGATAGAGCGAACCCGCTTTTAGCACGGTGTGACGATCAACGTCGGCGAATGACACAAACGACGTACCAGGACACGGATGCCCATCATACGGATTCGTTGGCCTTCGCTGGTGCTCGTCGATGTCCTCGTGCTCATCTGCGCTTTCTGTCGGACGTTTCGTCTTCAGGATCGAAAAGAAACAGTGCTGCTAACCGCACAAAGCCGCCTGCCGTGCGTGTACTAGAGGCAGTAGGAATGATTTTCTTTATCGCTGTAATTATTTCTTGAACTTTTTAAAGTATTACAGAATTTTTAAAATAAGTGTATCCCTGTTTCTTGCCGGTTTCATTTTCGATGCAATCGGCTGAATCTATCCAACTCTTTACACTACAAACCACAACAGTCTAGAATAACATTTGCATAAATTTAGGCGTTTAGTATTTTGCATATTCAGCTTATGCTATGCCGTTGGCTTTCCGTACAAACTGATATGGCTCAAATTTTCCATATACTAGATACGAGAACAAAGCTACATTGCATACATTCAGGCGTATATCAGTCTGCAGTAAGCAACGCCTAAAATTATGCAATTGAAACCTCAAAATAGTACTTACAATCGCGAAACCGCTTCTGCACAACTTTTATCGTGGATTTCATATTAAAAGCGCACAATTTAAAAACAAAATGCCGTACGAACATTCCTCGCAAGGTTCATTCTTGCTCTTCCGTTAAGAACAATAATCCACGCGCAAGGACGCCAGCAAATGACGACGGTGGTCTCCAGCGGCAGCTTCCGTTCGTTCATCGAGCACCGTTCCATTTCGCCGCATTTTGCTCCCGCTCCCAGCTCACCAAACCCCGTTTGGTGCTTGATGGGTGTTTTTTCCGTTGCTTCACTTTCTTTGCTTGAAATTTCTGTCCGTCTCATGTCTTACCGAAACGGTCGTCGCCGTCGTATCGCCCGGTGACCGGAGGATCGTTCTTGGCTGATTTGCACTTCGCTTCGTGCCAGTCCATCCATAGCCACAGTCCCGTCTATCTTCCCAATCACTCTCATCCCAGCGCCACCTAGCAGAAGGTTCGCGACCGTTTCCTTGGATTTCTTTGCGCTCGGTTCGGTTGATGAGCTGGTACCGTCCCGGTGCTCGTCCCCCAGTGTACTGTGTCGCAACCGTGTGTCTGATGAGACCGAAAACGGGAAAAAACGCGATCCATCGGGCTAGGTCCTTCCCAGCAAGGGTGGTCTGCATGGGTTGTCGTTGTGGTAGAAGCAGCAGAAGGACAGGAGAAAAAAAATGAAAAGATGGGTACGCTTTTCATAAGCAGCTTCAGCGGTAGTGGACTAGCCGATTCACCATACCGTGGGTTGGGATACTCCATCCAGAGCCGTTCACAAACGCACGAACACACACAGGCACACATACATACGCAGGCAGACAAACACTAGGGGACCCTACATCGAAACCTATCTCGTCCCGGGTGGCTTCCTCCTGCTCCGGCTGTTTCCAGATCTGCTGGCACAAAAAAAAGCAAGCACACGACTCGGTGCCACGGTAAAAATGGTGCCAAACGCGCAAATGAAACGCAGCAAGTATTATCCTGCCTGAGTGGGAGGGAAAAGCGTGGAGGGTGGAGGTGAGGGATTGCAGGATGGCAAAGGACGAATGGAAAATGGATCGTAGAAAACCCCAGGAAAGGCGAACACAAGCTGGGTGACGGTGGGAGAAAAAGGCGGGAAAAGACCCACCCCGGTACCCGGTGTTGGGGGTGGGACGAAACAAAATGCCACCCAAACTGTGCCCACCCCACCACTGCACCGACTCCCACACCAACATGTCAAAGCGTGGACGAGCTGGAAGGGAAAAAATACTCCACAGCAAAAAAAGGAAGGTAAATAAAAGCAGAACAGAACGGGAAAAACGAAAAACCGCTCCGTTCCGCTTGTGCTACCGGGGGAAGGTGTAGGTTGCAGTAGAGGAAGGCGGGGACGGGGATTTGGGAGGAATTTTCCGATCCAACTGGGAGTGGGCACACACCAATGAGCAATAGAAAGAGGAGGCACAAAAAAAAAACACTCACACACACCCCACACACCGGGGGAAAAACACACGAGGCAAGCAGAAAAATACGACGGAAAAACCTTTTTCCTCCCTTTTTTCCACCTTTTCCCGCTTTCTTGCCTCGCTTTGCCCACGGAACGGTAACGTTTTTCGGGTGATATTCGTGTGTATTTGTATGTGTGTGCGTGTGTGTTATGCCTTTTTCCCCAAAAAAAAAAGGATCCAAGGGAACGACACACCATTCCACGTGCTGGGTTCTGCTGCATACTCTTCCTTCGCCTACACAGGAGCAACGACAGCAAAACAAAACAAAAAAACAGACAAATTCAGTTGTGGACTGAAGTGGGTGTACGGTGTACACCAAGTTCCGTTTTTTACCACAAACCGAGAAGACAAAAAGGACGAAGGCGATAGCGGGAAGAGCGAATGAAAACTCGCAGGATCCCTCATCCCCTTACTGCCAAGGGAGAGTACCTTCCTGCCCTACCCGACGGACCCCGGAACCTGCCACCTGGTCGTGCCACCCCGTGCAAGGCAGTAATACTTTTCATTTTCGGCTTCGTACGCTACGAGGACGAACGCGCCAAAAAAAAGGTGTTTTGCCGAGGAAGCAAAGGCAAAGCAAAAAGGGGTGCAGATATAAGGAACGTCAAATAACTGGCGGGTGCCACTGAAATGCGGGAAACGGACGACGTACCGGAGCTCTCACCGCCGCTTACGACCACCCCAACATCCGTACCCACATTCACTTCTTATGTCCTAGCCCACCCATGAGGAGAAAGTTATCCAGTAGTCACAGTCGGGGGAAAAAAAAACGAGGACTCCCCTTTTCCACCTGATTCTCCCCTTGTACTCACCTTGTAGTCGATGGAATTTTTCGGGACAGCTCCGGATAACCCCTCCATTTGCTGGGAAAGGGTCCTCCACCCGCCGCTCCACCCTGCATTCCCGTATTTCGTATAACTTTCCCGGCAAATGGATCGGATTCCCGGTTTTTCCCTTTTTGCTCCCGCAAATGGAGAGCGACAAGGAGAGTGGGTGAACCAAAAAAAAAAAAGCACCCGCGTCCGGTCCGTCCGGTTTTCTTCTCCTTGCGGGACTTTCTGTTTTTCCTTTCGGACCGTGAATCGCTCCCACACCCAGCCAGCACTCCGATGGCGTTCATCAAAGTCCACCCCAACCCATTTGCCACGCTTTCCCCCACCAGACCGGGCTGCTACGATGAACGCGCCAGAGAGATGTACCAGAGCCGACCGTCTTCTTCGCAGTGACTCCTTCGATCCTTCTTGTGGACTGCCTTATCCTTGCACAACTTTTACTTCGAAATCCATAACTGCCTCGCCCCCTCCGTTGAAATGGCCGGGTTTTTCTCTTCTGTCCGTTTGTTTTGTGCGGTCTCTTCCGGCACGGTTCCAATGTTTCCCCAAAAGACATGGACAGGATGCCGCATGGAATGGGTGGGTTTTGGGGGTGTTGTGTATTTTTTTCTCCTGCTGCTTGCCTTCCACCAAAAAGAGAAAAGCCTCCTTGATGATGAGCGTGTTCCTACGTTTCTGACAGCATTTCATTTTTTTTTTCGTTTTTTTGGTTCGGTTTTTCATTGCCTGCTGTGCTCATTCGGCAAAACAACAAAACACCTCACCACACAGTGCAAGCCCAGTAACGGCGAAGGATATCCCTAGGATGCCGCCACTTTCTCGAGCTTATCGCGTACTCCTCCGCGCACTACCCTGTGCATCCGCCTGAACTTCCGCAGCCGAAAAGATTTTGGATCCGAAGAAAAAATGGTGACGAAGAAAAGCGACTCGTCGTTTGAAAAACTACCCAGAGCCCTCTGATCATGAGGAGGTTTTCCTTCTTGGGTATATAAAAAATCGGACATGAATTACGAATGAGAACCGTTGAGGGAGGGGGGAGGGTGAGCCTGAACTGAAACAAAACGGGAAAAATGGCCACGATCCGGGTGTTCGTGTGTGTTTGGTAGAGGTTTAAATATGTCTTTTTTCCAAAGATACAAGAAAGTTTAAGTTTAAGGCTATCTCCAGTGGAGGTTTTGTGACATATTGAACCTTACAATACAAATATTTTGTTGTTTGTTAAAAGAATTGTTAGAACGTACTCAGAACAATATGCCTAATAATGGGTTTGTTTCTACACTTAGTATAATAAAAAAAATTTCACAACACTTTACATTTTTCCCGCTTTGTGCAAAACTAGTAAGGACACTGGTATTGTAAAGAAAATTGTACAAAATAAAAAAACTACCCATTCTTTTTGGAGAAAACTCTTTCGAATTCAACAGGGCGCCAAAAAGTATGCACTTTGTATGACGAAGTTATGTGACAGTTCACAATCAACAGTAAGCCTAATGGTATGCAATCCGCTTGACCAAATACTGCGATTTACATCGTTATACAGTTTTTCATATGCTTAAAATTGATTTTTTGTTTCAATGAGTTCTTCTAGTCAGTAATTTGACCTGTCTTCTTCAGTATTTTTCCAACGAAAATCGAACGTCAATCAAAAAATTCTTTATGTCGCATGAACAGCAGTGTACGAATTTTTGTTGACACGTGGGAAGAATGGCGGAACCGAGCAAAATGTTTCATCTATTCTGCTGATTTTTCTGTACAGCTAAAACGAAGAAAAGAAAATAGAGAAAGTTCCACTCCTGATGTCGCTCCATTCGCGATATTCGTGGCGCGTAGGCTAATGAGTCGTAATAGGGAAAAATCGTTGCCTTTTTTCCACCAGAGACGTACAAGTGCGCCCGTATGTGTGTGTGTGTGGCTGTGCGTATGTGCGTAAAATATTTTCGATTGGATCGGGACGGTTGGCATCTCCGGGAAAAGGCATCCCCGTGCCCAAAAGCGGTCCAATACATGCCGCTTGGCGTTGCTTTTCGATCAGCGCGATGGATAAGCAGGGTGGACAACAACCGTGCGGAAACGAGGGTGGAACGGGGCATCCCGGGGAGTGGAATGCGCTATGAGCACCCCCTGCCAAGCTCAGCCAGCCTCGGTTGGAAATGCTGCTCGTTCGAAAATTCGAACTGCCAGTGGGGACGGTCGCAGGGCAGAAATTCAAAAAAGGGAACGATTAGGGGATTGGAATGGTGGTAGGGTGAACGCCGGCGGTAGTTCCGCTCCGGCGAAACAGCGGCGAATGGGTACGAGTATCGTGAACCACCCACTAGTCGGAGTGTGGGTTGGGTAGGTGGATGGTTCGTACAACTCCCCCCCAACAATTCCAACGCGGTGGGTTGGTAATATTCTCTGCCGTATATTCTGTACATAGGGATCGGGCCAACAGTGGTTCCCATCCCACCCACGGAGTGTCCTTCCCATCCCACATCGGTACACAGCATCGGTACCGAAAAGGCATCGGCATGAGTAGGGAGAAGGAGCGAGCCCAACGTCCCGAGATCGGACAAAAAGGCGTCCCGCTGTGGAAAGAAGAAAACACAGCGAGGACACATCACCCAGTGCTCGTTGTGTGGGTGTGCGGGTGTGTGTGTGTGTGTGTGTGTATGTCTGTGAACTGTGCGTATGTATTGGTAGCGTACAAATGGGGGAAGACAAGTCGGGAAAATGCTCATTCACCCGCTTGTTCTTTCATGCACACTCGCATCACCGATCGTTCCCTCTCGCTCTCACACTTTCTGCTTCTCACACGCACACAGTGAGGGCTTTCGCTCACGAATATCCTTGCTCCCGGTTTACTAAGGATACCGATTTTGCTTCGCGTTCGCAGCGAGTTACCAGCGAGGGATCAACGCAGTCATAGCCAAGTCCTCGACGGAACGTGACGTGACCGAATCGCGCTGAATCGGAAAAAGACAGAAGCCGGTTTAAAAAAAACTACCCAGTGGATCAAGTGAATAAAAATTAAATAATAAAACATAAAAAATAAAAAATAAAACAGACAAACATTAACAGCTGGATTAGCAAACTTTTGCTTCGAAATAAAAACAAAAACCCCTAAAGAACAGTGTAAAAAGTGTCAAATTTCCAAAAGTGATTATAAAACAAAATACTATAGAAAAAATACATTTCGCGTTGGTGAGTGGAGCGAGTGTTTGTGAGTGCGAAAAACAAGCCAACCTGGTGATAAGCCACCCGTTTATCGCCGCCAAAAGTACAGGCGTGCAAGTGAAAAAAGAAAACCCCAAAGCTCGTGAATTAGTCGTGAATTTTCAAACCCTTTCTTCGTGTTCGATCACCCGGCATCCCAAGTGTGTTGACCAATGAGTGAGTTTTCCGGTTGTGGCTGTGGGATTCGATAAGCGTTTGGCATTAAATAAATTCTCAAACCGACAGGAAGAGAGCTAACACACACACACATACAAACACACACAGCTAACGGACCGTGATGTTGATAAGCTTTCTTACGAGAATATAGAAACATGGTTTCACTAACCTTTCCAACAAAACAAACGCGCTAAGTTTGATGTGACTCCAGTGAGAGTGGTGAACTAATGTTGTGCTTTCGATTTTTCTTTCTCTATCCCACTATTTTTCACCCATGCTGCGGCTCGTGTTGGCATTCTAACGTCGGATATGGATACTTTCGTCTTTTATTTCCTTACTTACGTTCGTTGTTTTACTGCTTCTGTACAACACCACCTATATGTTGCTCAATTTTCGTACATGTCTATTTCGTACCGCTGTCAATCCGTGCGCCGTACGGTCCTTGGCACACACGGCACCACATATTTCACGCAAATACACTCATGCAATTCCTGTCGCTGCGAAAAAACACGTGCTCTGGCCCGATTGCGACGGTCGTATGTTTGCGTGCAATGTGCGCTTTTCTTATTATTTCTTCTCT
This sequence comes from Anopheles marshallii, assembly GCF_943734725.1. NCBI lineage: Eukaryota > Metazoa > Arthropoda > Insecta > Diptera > Culicidae > Anopheles > Anopheles marshallii. The sequence continues at coordinate 17,280,993 of NC_071327.1, forward strand.
TCCGTTGCTTGCCGTCTTTATGATTCATTCATGAATTTTTGTTTATTTACGCACGTGGATGCAATCTTGCTTTTTGTCCCCTTTTTGTTTGTTTTCCCTGGTGCGTTATCGTGCCAATTTGCCAATTGGAAAATGATTTAAATGCAATCAGCGAAAAGAAAAGCAGCGGCCATGTTACACAACAACAATAATAATAAGGTTAGTAAATAAGTGTTTGCATTGAATGAACACATTACGTTGGTTTTGTGAATGTTCTATTTTATGTTGAGTGTTACTTTCTGTTTTTTCTTTCGAGCTGATACAGTTCAGTTGAAATGTTGCTTATAAAAAATCAGCATAATATTTAAAAAATGGCCGAAATTAAACCACTTTTTCCTAGAAGAGCACACAGATATTGTCACTGATTTTTGAGGAATAATTCTATGGATTTTGATGAAATGTCTGATTTGGCAATGCATGCTAAAATATTTTCAAAAATAAAACAATAAACACACCCACACACCTGTGCAACAATGCTCTTAACATCGCGTTCATCCGTTTCCAGCAAATCGGCTTATCGTATACGCATCTCGCGCCACCGTGTTCATTCTGAATAGCGCCTAAAAGCATGCAATTTCAATGCATCAACCAGTTAAAAAAATAGAACAACAAATCTTGCACCTCGCAAAACGTATCTGATTAATATTTAAATGCAGTGGATTTCATTTTACCTGTCGAAGTCCAATACATTGGAACTAAAGCACTAACGGGCTCCCGGGTAGTGGGGTAGTAGCATTTTGGTCTTTACTAATAAATGTTATCGAAAATTCGGGCCCCAAATGTGATGCGATGGATGAAATTGTTTGCGCTCCCTGCTTTTCCCGCAACACGCGCACACACACGCTCGTCACGGGGACGGTGAAATGCGTTGCGTACTCACCCTCTGTTCAGGGGGAAATTTTCCTGAGTACTGAAACCCGATTCCCTGTCCATCCAATTCTTTTTTTTTCGCTTGTCTTGTTGTCCCCACCCTGCTGTCCACTGGCACAGGTTCAGGCACGGAACCAGCTCATAACTTTTGACTTGCCTCCTGCCTGGCAATCCCCTCGCAATATCCTTTCCCAAGCCAGTATGTGCGTATACACAGTCCTGCCCGTCGGTCCAATCTCTTAATTGAACCGCAATCGAATATCCCGTCCATCTCTGGTTTTCTTTTTTCCCGTTTAGCGCGCGGTTTGCGGAAGAACGAGACTACCGAGAGGGAACGCTTCGCCAGCCACGCTAAGACATATCCCCTTCTGCGCCCATTCCACTATCATCCGGAACACCCAAAACCCATACCGAAACCCATCCAACCCACCGGATGCCATTCGACGATGTCCCGTCGGTTTTTCCTGCTTTCCGTTTCATTCCCAATTTTTTTTCTCCCTCCTTTCATTCGCCTTTCGGGGAAGCCGGCCAAATTTCTTGCTCACTTCCGTTTCGATTCCCCTCCCCGCGCGTCGTCTTCTTCCTTCCCTCAGCGTTGCGAGTCTTCATCAGAAACTCATTTTCTTCATAAAAATCATCCCACCGCACCGATGTGTCGAAGCAATGGCGTACAGCAGCCCAAAAACCCCGACCCGTGATGGTTGCTTTTTTCTTTCTCGTTTGCCACCCAACAGAGGGAGCACAAGGAGGGGGGGAGGGAGCGGGAAGGGTAGAAATACCCCCAGCCACGTGTTTCAATGTGCTGTCACACCCTTCCCGAGTACTTCCCCCCGTCCCATCCTTTGGCAAACAATTCCAACAAGCAAAACCTCCCCGGGTCCGGGCTCGAGTTTCGGCGTTTTGTGCGCGGGGGGATTTTTTTTTCCGGGCGGGCTTTTTCCGTTTTTCTTTTTACCCCCGTCCCCATTTCCCGGGGAGTTCCCAGGGCGCAACTGGGTTGGGTGGGTGTTACGTACACGAAGAAGAACGGTTCGATGATGGAACTTTTCCATTTTGCCGCACGTGCCCCTTCTCCCCGTCGCGTTCGACGTTGTCCTTTTCCTCCCTGGGGTTGGAAAGATGAAGTGAGCGCGACCGGCCACCGGCAGCGGCAAAAACGTGCCAAGCCATCGTAGCGAGTGGGTGTTTGGGTTGTGAGCCGACACAGGGTGGGTACAGGGAAAATGGGAAAATCCGACCGAACCGAACGAGAAACTCACCTTCCTCACCCCACCCGTCCAGCCGGGTACACGGTGAGGGATAGAGTAGGAGGGACATTCCAAGAAGCGAGAACCGTTCATCCCCCATGTCATCCATCTTTTTTAATTCCTGACAGTTTTACCCTCCCGGTTTTCGGTGGTGGTGGCGGTGGTGGCGAATGGTGGTTGGGTTGCAGCAAAAAAAATGGGACTCAAGACATCGAAGAAGAATGTCCGTCCGGCCATTGGCAAGATTGGGGAGATGGAAGGAAACGGACAGGCCCCGAAGACGTGTTTCGCTGCTTCTCGATTCGCTCTTCGAAAGGATCCCATTTCCCCCTTCTTCGTTTGTTTTTTTTTCGTTGTTGATGTCGGTGCCCCTTTTGGTGATGGTGGCGGTGATCCCCTTTCCGCCACGGCAATTTTCCTTTCCCTCTTGCTCACACTGTGGACGTTGACTTCGATACGAAATTCTTTGCCCGACCGACTCGAAGTAAGTCTTCGGGCTTTTGGGGTGGGTTGAGAAATCTCCGGGTTTCTTCCCCCATTTCTTGCTGTTTGTACCTTCGTGTGCCGCCCACGTTCTCGTGATGGTAACAACCTACCCGCTCCCATCGAACAAGCAGTGTGGGATGATGGTGATGGGTTGAATTATAAGTAAAGCAAAGCGAAACACCATCAAGAAGAGCGAACCGGTCCACCAACAGAACCCTGGCGGTTCACCTTTCCGCTTTTCAACCCACCTCCTGCACTGCCCCCTTTTCCTTCCTTCCCCAAAACACAACTCCCCCTCCCCCCTCCCCGGGGAGTGAGGTTTCTTGTAGATTCAAGGCTCCAGTCGGTGATCTTTTCAGCGCCCAAAACGAAGCCCAGTTTGTGGAGGTGGACCCGGTTGGTTGGGATGGAAAGGAAGCAAACAGAAGAAAAAAATCTCTGAATCGATGGTGGATGGGGAGTTCCGCATGTTTTCCATGGATACCCGTCACCGTAGAACAAATCGCTCCGGGAGGTACCGCTACGGTGGGATCAGTTTGTTCCATCAATTGGTCAATATTTGGGAGCAACGTTTCATTGAAGGATGGAAAATGATTAAATTTTGCTGCCGGAAGCGGGAGGATGGTGGAGGGTGAAGAAAGGGAATCGGAGGGATCGGAATTTGGAAAGTTTCTTTCTTTTTTGTTGTACGATAATATTAGATTCTTTTTGGAAGATAATTCCTCGGTGAACTGGTCAAATGAAAAGGGGTTAAAGTTGGGAAGATATATTCTATATTTAAAGTATTGTATTAGTAACGTGAATTATTTTTTTTAATAACATTGCAATTACTAAAATTATTGATAACACTTAGACTTATTTATAATAACATTTTCGAATACTCTTTTTTTACTTTAAAATAATATTTATACATATATAACTTTTGTAATATTTTTATATTGAAAACAAAACCTCTGAAACAATTGCTTAAGAGCTTGTTTTCAACTTAATTCTGTAACAAGGAGATATAAACGGTGCATTCAACAGGTTGTTTTACTCGTCGCACTACTTTCCATCGACTGGTCGACCAGTGTTTTCCGTTAGGCGCCTAAAGTTAGGCAACCGTCATGTCAAATTTCAATTATGAAGCGAAAACCTCCAGTACATTTACTGCAACTTCGTCAACGGAAAAGATTTGTAACATTTTACTGATAATTGTGTGTTAAAGCGTTTTCCCTTAACAATCTTCACCAAAACACAAATCCCCTTGAGCCCTTAACACCGGCATTAGACAGCGACGATCCCCACCGCAATACCCGGGGGAATCAAGCGCAAAGGTTCCCCATTTTTTTTCTTTCCCTCCATGAGCGCAAGAAACTCTCCCCATGGAAAAGCGCGTGAAAGTTGAAGGAACAAATTAAAAACACTCTCGCCTCACCCGCCGTTCCAAGCATGGCCCCGGTCCGTACCGTTTTCGCCGTCGTATCGAGTGTGCACTGTGCACGAGAAAGCATGAAGGGGAGAATGTGTTTTGGAGGTGGTGATGAAACGGGGGGAATAAAAATAACCCCAGCGTTCGGTCACATTCCATGGCCGCTCCTTTTTAGCTGAAGCCAGGATCGAAATTTACTCCCCAAACACCCATCCCACTCAGTCCACTGCGCCGAAGAACGTTTCCACGTCAGTTTTCCATCAGTCCGGGCTTCCTCCCAGCGACTGGGACTGGGAAATTGGCGAAAAAACAAAAGCGACCCGAAAACGCCACACGGAAGCAAATAGAAGAACGGCAAAAACAGCACAAAAATGGGGAAAACTGCTGAAGGACGTACCAACGAGGAGGGCTTTTTTAGGGAGGGGGGGGGGACGAATTCGAGAGGGTAGCACATTTGTCTTGAAGCTTCTCGGACAGTCCGCGGGAGTTTTGGGACGTAAGAAAACGCCCTAGCTGTACCGAGTCCGGCGCTGCCACTTCTTATGAGTCACAGCCAGTTTCGTTACCGGAGTTATGCTGACGATGGTCCGGAGCAGTGAAGTAGCGAAGTCTTATCTCGTCCCTACCGCTAGACGGCTTCCCCCGAACGGTCCGATGATGGGTCGGAAAATATAAAAATTAATTAATCTTAAGTCGCTCCCTTCTGCGTTCCCCCGATCCCGTTACCCCCCGCCTTGCCGGTTTTGGGTTGAATATCCTTGGATTTGAACAACAAGATGAAATTAAGGCGAAGTTCAAGCTACGGGCAAGACACTAGACGAGGGTTAGCGAAGCATCCTTTCTCGGTTGGATACTGCCTTTTCTATGTGTGTGTGCGTGTGTATGTGTGCCTGTGTGCGCTCCTTTCCTCGTTCACTGCGAGTGTAATCGGGTAACGGTCCGATAGGAAGTGGTTCTTTGGGATTCTTCTTCAAATTTCTTGCCCCTTTTACGAACGGATCGGCCTCACTCACTCCCATCGCCAGAAAGGGATTCTCGAAACCAGAAGAATAACACATATACCTTTTCCCTCTCACACACGCAAACTTCTTCGTACCGACGTTTCGCTCCTCAGCAAGAAAGTTATGAAGATAGGAATTTCTTACGAAAAAGGGCCAATGTGTCGTGGGGCTGAAAGAAAAGCGTAGCACTCACACCGATGGGGCGATGTGTTTTTGTGAGTGGGGCGGGGGTTAGAAATTATACTGATCGCAAGGATTCAACAGGAAAGTGACTGGAAGATGGCCAAGGACACCCCGTGAACCACAAATCCCCTTGTCCGCTTCCCTCCCCATCGGGACACTTTTCCTAAACGCCTTTCTTTCCTCTTCGAAACAGGGTAGCAAAGTTCCTTTTTGGGAAGGACAAAGAACGAAGCCCCCGGTTTTTCACGACACATCCCTTCCATGGAAAAACACCGTGGGGAATGGGGTGGAAAGGGGGGGGGGGGGGGGGGGTGACCGTTTCCATGTCCCTTTTCTCTGTTTGCTTTGCCCACATTCGAACGAACTTGACTGACACTCCCCGTGACGATCGAACCCGGTGAAACCCGGCGCTTGTGACCGTCATCACCGTCATCCAGCGGCAGAAACCCCGCACCAAGTAGTTAAACAAAATGTGTGCGTAGAAAAAAAAAACACAGAAAAAACCCAACGATAAGAGGAGGGTGCGCACCTACTGCCATCGCTAGACTAGTTCACCTCCCTGCCCGGTCCGGGTTGAACGGTTGATAAGGGAAGAAAAGCGTGATAGCGGGACGCACACGCACACGCACCCGTGGGACACACGCGAAGAATTAGAAATGTGGAGTGTGTTTCCCCCTATTTGACAGGATCGCATCCTTTTCGCATCTTCCCGTAAACGGCGACGGTGGACCGGACCGGTTGGGCCGTTTGGAAGGGGGTGTACGGTCGTCCGTTCGTTTCACCCGGGGCCCGTCTCTGGGTGACGGTGGGCGAACGAACAAACACGCGCCCGTACGCTGATGAAAGTACGGTTCGATGTCATCGCCCACGGGTGGAGCGGTACGGCAAGTTCCACTCCTTCCGTGGTTGATTATGTGGCAGAGAACACTACACAGTCTGCCAGCTGGATCGCAAAAGCATGGATTTATCGAACAATTTGTCAGTGGGAAAAAGTTATGAAAATTTTATTTTGAAGTAAAATTTAAAAAAAAACACAGGTACACAAGAAGAAAAAATTTATAAAAAAAAAAAATGTTTCCCAAAACAAAACAAAACGAAAACAAAACTCATAACAACAAAAACATACGAAGAAGAAAAAAAACAAACCAATTAATAAATAGATAAACAATTAGCAAGTAAACATGTAAAATTATGAATACAAAGAGAAATGAATAAGTAAAAAAAATCAAGGCATCAAAAAATCAAGAACGCAATCAGTAAATAGATCAGTCTATAAAATATTAAACCAACATTGTAAATATGACCAAAAAAAATTATAAAATTAAATATTGTGAATGCGAAAACAATTTTCCTTTAATTCGTTTTAAATAAAAAAACATCGAAATTGAAAATAAAAGCAACAAATTCAACTGGGAAAATCACCTTCGGTTGCTGTAGTGTTCATTTTTCACGCGTTTCAGGGACACTTTTCGTTCGCGTGTAGAACCCAATCGGCGTTTCAGGCTGCTGGAGGAAACTTTTACCCCCATCTGCCATCCCATCCTTCGTCCTCATCCCACCGAACCCACCCAACCCGGTATCCGGTCGCGTAACGCACCCTGAAGCTGTTGCGTAGCTGTACTCCGATTTTCAGCAAGGGGAACAGCGAATGGTACCATCATTCGACTAAACCCCTTTCATACCCCCCCGCGCGCAATGGGATGGTGGGTGCGTGGCGCAATGGGAAGGGGTCGTGTCTCACGCGAAGTGACACACATTAGGGTAGTGCGGACACCCAGCACGCATATCCTGTGATTATGAAAAAAGAAAGGCGCTAGGGTGGGTGGGTTGCGTTGCGTTACGTTGCGCTCACTTCTCACCCCGTGTCATCGTCTGTTTATCTCGTTTGTGCTTTACGCACAGGGTAGGCAATCCGCATTACTTCATCGATCTAAGCGCAGATAAGCATCACTTCCAAACGGGTTTCGCAAATGTGCGCGGATACTCTTGGGGATAATATGAGTGAATAAAAGAAACTTTAATGCCATTAAAAAGAAAGGTTTTTATGAATATGTTTTAATAATAAAATAAATAACTTCCTGTAAAAAAATATTTCATCAAATATTTTAATAATTAATAATTTGTGTTTGAATTTTTCGTTGTTATGCTGTTCTTTATATCATTAAAGAAAACGGTTTGGTTGGATATATTAAATTTTTTATCAAGTACATTTTCCCTGTTTAGGATTCCATATCCATGCCGTTCAATATTTCATCAAATATTTTTACAATACATATACAAAATACAAAATACAAAGAAAAAAAACTAATTCTGTAAGTGGAACGACATTACCTGCAAAGTTGAAAAGCGTTCAGTTCTGTCTACTCGGTATAAGCTTCATTCAATTTCCACTTTCCATCAGCTTTTCGCTCATTAGCCTTTTTTCCTTCGAACATAATATTATAAATGGGTGCATCATTCGATTTAATCACCATCATCAGCGCAGCAGTTCGCTGGAAATATTATCACAGTGGCGAGCTATTATGGAAAGGATAGTGATTATTGCCTTTTTATTATGTTTGTTTAATAATTTGTGTTTGAATTTTTCGTTGTTATGCTGTGCTTTATATCATTAAAGAAAACGGTTTGGTTGGATTTATTATATTTTAATCAAGTACATTTTCCCCCTTTAGGATTCCATATCCATGCCGTTCAATACAGAGACAACGGAAAATAATGGGAGTACGGCCAACACACCCGGCGAGGATGCGTATGCGGGTATGTCACAGATCTAGCAAGGACTTATTTTTAGATATGTCTCAAAAATGTTTTTTTTTCATTAAATTTTATACCAACACTTTCAGGTTTGATCAAAGATGCGGACAAGTTCAAGCTGATGCTACTAGCGTGGAACTATCAGAACTCGGCGGCAGGTAAATGTTAGTGGTATCCTCAACGTCTGTCTCGTGGTGGACCATCGAACCGTACTGACCATTCCCGCCCTTTACCTCTTTCGTCCTCCCTGCCCTTTTTTTTTGCACAACAGCACAAAATGGAGCGGAAGGACCGGACCTGGCGACGATGACGAACCTGTGGCAGCAGTACCAGAACGCGCTGGCGATGACGGGCAAGACGAACTTCAACCAACTGCCGGTAAGTGAGCGACAATCGTCCCCAATAGAACAGCAGCAGGACGAAACCAACTCGTCCGAACAGAAGGACGAGGACGATCTGTCCGAGGACGACTCGGAGGATCGCCTCGAGGCGACGGTAAACGATCCGGAACGGCTGAAAGCGTTCAACATGTTCGTCCGGTTGTTTGTGGATGAGAATCTTGACCGCATCATCCCGATCTCGAAGCAGCCGAAGGAGAAGATACAGGCGATCATCGATTCGTGTACGCGCCAGTTTCCGGAGTTTGCCGAACGCGCCCGGAAGCGCATCCGGACGTACCTGAAGTCCTGCCGGCGGAACAAGAAGACGCGCGAGGGCTGGGAGAACACGGTGAGTCCCGTGGAGGGCACGGACGAGGTTAGTGGCAGCACGTCCGCAGGCGGAGGATATGATCGGTTTGGTATGCTTGTATGTTTCCAGTCCCGCCCGACGCCGGCACACCTAACGTCGGTACAGGCGGAACAGATACTGGCCGTGGCGTGCGAAAACGAGAGTCTCAATGCGAAGCGCATGCGCATCGGGCTGGAGCCGATCAGCCAGACGGTCAGTCAACCGGCGGCGGTAAGTTTTATGGTAAAATGGTCGCTTCCAAACGCATCCCCCTTCGAAACCCCGACCACGCCCCGCCTCCACCCGTGCTCGTGCTCGGTGTGCGGGTGTGGAATTTGCGACGCAGACTTTCGGCCCCGAAACACACAACAAAATCCGAACCGCAGAGAGAGGAAGTTAGCTCGACGCGCATAACTAACGACGCCGGATGTCCAACACCTTCGTCGTGGGGGGTGTTGGCATGTGCTCTTCTGTCTTTGCAGACGTCGGCCGAATCACCGACGGCAGTGCCGAACATGTACCAGAACCTTACCAACCGCGAACAGGAGTCCACGTCCGTGTCGACGATCAAAAGTGAACCGATGACGAGCGTGCCGAAGATATCGCCCGTACCCAGCACACCGACACCGGATATGAATCAGATGAAGCTGTAAGTCTATGAAATGCATTTGTAATGTCGTTTTTATACATACACATTTTCCGTATTGATAGTAAGAACGCTATCGCCTCTAAATTCTCGCTCTCAATCGTTCTCGCTAAAGTCGCCTAAAGGTATGCAATACGTATTCTTTACCACTAGCACTACCGGACCAGTCAATTTGACTGGAACGCTTCACTTTCAACCCATTAATTTTTGGAGTAAAACAATCTAAACATAGTTGACGCATAACTTTTACATGTCTGATTTGTAGCATGAACTCAAAAAAGAAACGACATAAGCCAAATCTTCGAAATTGTTTGTAATGTGACTTGTTCTCTTGGTAGTGCGAGTGTTATGTTGGTAGATACTTGGTAGATGATCAAAAGTAATTGCCGGCTCATAAATGAAGCATTGCTGTCTTTTAAAATTTCGTGCATTGGGGAACATAATCAAAAGAATAAATATTGTATACATTCAGGCGTTATTAAGGCAGTACATATTCTGTTGAGAGATCCATCCTTGAGCGTATGATGATTTGCGCGGGTCAAAGTCATCATTAATACACCTACAGTAGTTACTCTCACGCTGGATGAAAAATTTTCCATTACACCTAAAATTATGCTATCCGCGTAGCAAAATCATCGCTTTCACTGTGTTCAGTGTTTGTTACGAGTTTGTTTGGTTTGCTTAAGTAATTATCGCTGCTCAATGTGCGACATCTGATGTATTCTCTTCCAAACAGTAACATACCTAGTGCCAGTGCCAGCTCGACGCCCACCATCCCAACGACCGTACCTACCATTTCCAACTTCCACGACTACAACACCGGCTTCTCGAACCGCTCCCAGCACTACCAGAACTTTATGAACTCGGTCAACAGCAGTAGCACGAGCAGCGGTGCCACGACCAACACGACCATGTCCGCTGCCGGCACCGGTGAGTTGTGGAATCAGCTGAGCGATTGTAGGCCAACCTATCACCCTTTTTCGCGCGCCAACTCTACCCAATCGATATGTTTTCGCTTACCTGCTTGTTTTCCGTCCTTTTTTTTTGTTGTTTCCGTTGCATTGCAGCAGCTCCTACCGATCTGTCGATGAAGCGACCGATACTGGCCCACAAGCTGAACAGTGCGGAAATCACAGCCGTCAAGCAGCTCGTCACCGGCTACCGGGAATCGGCCGCCTTCCTGATGCGAAGTGCCGACGAGCTGGAGAACTTACTGCTTCAGCAGCAGTAAGCACCGAATGGAACTGTCAGTGTTTTATTTTATGCCTCCCACACATTTGTATGTATATTGTGAGCAAAAAAAAAGGCGAACAAATTTGTAAAAATTAATCAGAGCCAGCTAGCGCTAGCGGAAACTTTTTAAGGAATTTCAGGAAAATTAATGTCGAAAAAAAGAGAAACCAACACAACACATCACACACAACAAGAGTGTTCAATTCCGGCATTAAGCGACATGATCCAAAGCAAAAAGAAAAGAGTATGAGGGAAACAGTTAATTACACAAAATACACAGGGTGATAAACAATAGAAGAAGTAAAGCTACCAAACCAGATAGGAAGCAGAAAGTCTTGAACAGGAAAGTATGCAAAATTACAAAAGGACAAGTGCAAAGTATAGGCTAAACCATAGCTCGGAATGAAAGGAATCAGAGTTGAGCGAGGAACATAAAACAGAATCAAACAATGATACAGCTAGGAGAAGAAGATAACAAGAGCAGAAAAAAAGTGTGTATAAATGTATGAACAAGGTATCGCAAGCAGGGCACGTAATCTCGTGCTACTTCTTGCTTAGTTGAGTTTAAAGACAGCCATAAAGCGTTTTTTTTGTAACTCCATTGTGTTTATTTACACTTGACGACTAATTATTGTACAACACCCATTACACTCTACCCACTCTGTATCGTTTCCTTTTACCTCTTGCCGTTCTAACGTGTGTCGTATTGGTATGGAGACGGACGGAAAGCTTCAAAATCGGTGGAATAAACTCATTATTGGAAGATACAAAGAATAATAACAAGCAAACTCCATGGAGTGAAATTTTCTGTTTGTTATTGATCCGAACAATATACGTTGGATTGAAGGTATCCTTAAATGGGAAAACAATCGAACAAAAACTGAAAGAAAATGAAAAGGTTTGTTTCTAGAATAAAATTCCGCCTCATCCCACACACTGCTTCTGTCGATCACTTGCCTGTGTTTGATATTAAAATATCTATCGTTCTGGCCAAATTTACCAGACTAGTACAGTACAGACCTGCAGTACGTCACATGCTATGGATGGATGACTCTCAGGGCTTTTTACTACCACCAAGACTCTTCGCCAAGGAGATGGGCTAGCTTGTCTACTCTTCAACCTAGCGCTATAGAGGGCCATCCGCGACTCGGAGTTGGAAACTACGTGGTCCATCTTCCTATATTCTTCATAAGTTAATCCAGATCTTGGTATACGCTGATGACATAGACATCATTGGTTTACGGCTCTCCTACGTAGCGGCCATGGACTTTACCCAAAACTGACGAAACCCTCTAAGCCGTGTTCGAAAGGACAAGGATTTTTGGTTCCGTATGTGTGAAAGGATAATGTTGGAGTCGCTGCTTTGACGAGCTCTGCGAGCTGTACGGATAGATGTCGTACGGTGGATTAGACTCGCCAGGCTCCGGTGGGATGGTCTTTTCATGAGAATGACACCGGACGACCCAGCTCGTAAAGCCTTTTTAGGTTGTCCACATGGACAGAGTAGGCCCAAAATGTCCAAATTGAGATGAAGTGATGGCTTTGATGTGTCCGACAGAAAGCCTGGGATAATGGATTGGCTGACGAAGGAGCTCGATCGTGAGCGATTTATAGGACTCCCGCAGCAGGCCGAGACCGCGAAGCGAATTGAACCATCCATCTCTTATAACAAGAACAACGAGATCTCGCATAGAACATCCAGTGTTCTACTACAAATTTATTACAGCCATTAACATGATTTAGAAAAAAAATCCCCCGACTACACCTTCATCAAACTTCTTACTCACTGATTTCGTAAAAAAAATAAATGCCACCAACCTAATCCGACTTACGCCAAACAGACCAACTTCTCGTTCTGAAGATAAGCCAACTGATTGCGGAGTGAACGGATCTGCAACTGCGCATCGTCGAAGCTGGCCGACAGCACCTTTATCTGGGTGTGCATCTCGCGCAATGCCTGCTCGCGGTTCCCGATGGTAAACGATGCTTCCGCACGGCACTGAGCCAACTCACTTTCAAGCTGACTGTACTTCTTCTGCGCCACTTCTCGTTCCCTCTCCACACGCTGATTGGCCCGCTCTACGATCTTTGCACTCTCGGTCCGCAACTCGTCCAGCTCGCGTTGCCAACGGAGTGCCTCCTCCTCCGCCAGATGCTTTTCCTTCACGACTCCACTCAACCGCTCCTGCACCTGCTCCAGCTCTGTTTGGGCTTGCTGTAGCGCTTGCTTCACTTCGCCGTCTTTTGCGACATGGACTTGCTGTAGACGCTCCTCCAGCACCTTCACCTGCCGTAACGACCGCTCCAGCTCGGCAAACAACGTTTCATTCGATTGTTTAAGCTTTTCGGAGTTGGCTTGTTCGTCTTCCAACATACGCGGGTAGGGCGTAAGGTGGCGTAGTTTGTCCTGGAACTTGCGCTTAATCTGCTCGATTTCAAAGTTGATCTGCTTCTCCACGCGCCGATTCGTCACCTGCAGCTTGCCCATCTGCAGACGTTGCTCCTCAACCTGCTGCTGGGCGGCCAGATACCGTGCACGGTACTCATCCAGCTGGTTGGCTTGCTCACGTATCAGCACCCGGAACTCATCCTGCTCGTCCAGCAACTCGGTACAGCGCTTCTTCAGCACTTCACGCTCAGTGTCTTCGGGTGACGGATCGTCCGGACCGGCCTGAACTTTGGCAAGCCGCTCGCAAAGATGTCGACATTCCGTGGTCTTCTTGGTGTACTCTGTCAGTAGCATCGCGTACTGCTTCTGGGCTTCCGCGTCTTTCGAACATACTAAGGGACACGAATCGCGCCTTGAAGGTGTGCCATCTCGCATGCAAACCGTCGGTCGCTCCGCACCTCCAGCGGTTTGCTGACACGCAGCAGGGGAAGATTTCGTGCAGGACGCCGGCACCGTACACTCTGTCGCTCCCATCGGGCCCAACTCCTTCTGGATGGAGTGTAACGCCTTTTCCATCTCTTCCAAGTTCTGTCCCAGCGTTTCCGTGTTGGTGCGATAAAACTCCAACCGATGCATCAGATCCGTCTCGCAGAACCGTGGCGTTATCGGTGCAACGGGTTTCGGATGTCGATCCAGTATCGTATCATTGTCACGGCACACTTTGTGCACATCCGCCGACAACCGATCGAGCCGGCTCTGTAATATCTCGATGACACGGTCACGATTCATCAGCTCCTTCTCGAACCGTTCCACCATCTTCGGGTCGATACAATCGCTCGTGCCAACGGCTTGTTCGTCCGAGCTGAGCGCTGACAGGGTAGAATCCAACGAAAAGCGCTTCTCTTCTCCCACCGGCACCGAACCTATCGTCCACGGATTGGCACAGTACTCATCCAGCTGGTCCGGGCAGAGTGGTATCGATTGCCACTGGTTACCTTCCTTCCGCATTTCGGCTATTACGTCCATCAGCAGCTTTTGCTGCAGTTCGGCCTCCTTCTTCAGCCGATTGCGCAGAAAAGCGAGCTCCTCACGATCGCAGTCCGCCTTCGGTTTCATCGCTTCCTTTTCACGGATCTTCCGCTTCAGCTCCACCATAAAGTTGTTCTGACGGTCCAGCTTTTGCTTCAACTTGGCCACACGTTTCGATTGCTGTATGGCGTCAACCGATCGCTGCTCATCGGTTGGCGGTGGGCTGAGCTCCGGCTCATCACTGGGAACGGTTGGCATTTGGCCGATTATCGATGCCAGCAGATCGGTCGCATGTTGTTGAGCGAACGAAGTGGTTGAAGCATGCGCACTCATCGTCAGTTTTTGTTGATCCAATCAGCGAATTTAGAAGCCTTCAACAAGCAAAACTAGCCAAATGTTTTGTTCCTCAAACCGTTCGATGTGCGAAAAAAAACCGTCTTGATCAGCTTGTGTGACTAAACAGGACTACTAGATGGAATAGTAAAGAAACACCTAACATACCGGAACGGCAAGATAAAACGGATGACTTGATCGGATACAACTCAGCTCATCTAAACAGGCCAACCATTGACGTGAATGTTATTTCATTTTATTGAGACTACGGACATTTCGCTTAGTTTTCTTTACTATCTTTGCTGTCGTTTGTCGGCGTTCCGACGTGATATACAAAATATTAACCAGCATACAGGAATTTATGCTTCGAAACGGACGTAGCGAGGGAAAGGCTTTTCCAATCCTCTGAATGGTGAACGGTTTACCTCCTTGTTTTCTTGTTTTTGCGATTGTTCGGTTTGGTTTTGTTTTCTTACATGCTGCCTTACGCTATAATTATCTACATCATCCATTTGTTCGCTAAGGTTTTACCACATTGTGGGGTTAGTGTGTGTGTGTGCTTTTAGTTTCTTAATCAATTTATTCTACTCGTTTATGTATACTGCTGCTAACTTCCGCACACTCCTTTCTATTGGGTTTATCGATTTATCAACACACACACACACACTGGGCTGTTAGGCGGCAAGCTTTTAGCTACCGTTCCGCCAAAGGGAAACCAGAGAACCAAACACATCTTCCCGCTCTGGCACGAAACACGTAAACATAAGTCACGAAACGCAGTCCCCCATCGGGAGACGATCGGGTCGGCATAAAATGCATAAACTGTGTGTTATAGCGTGGAGCTGCACTGTGGTTGCAGCTGCGAAGAGAAAAATATGCTTGTTTGTAACAATAATTGCGAGTGCTGTGTGCTTCGAGATCAAAATTCGCCCAACACCCCCATACTTCCTCCGACGAGGAAACCCCGACCCGTACCGGTGCGAATGTGTAAATCGATCTCTTGCTGGTAAACATTCGGTATCACGTTTTGGTTCACGGTGCCTTAGGATATCTAGTACTGCGCTTTACCAAGCATACGTTGCTGATGTTACTACTAAACGGTTCAACTAAATCTAAAGCTTGTTAAGTAATCGCTGTATTGCACTCGTTCATCCCTTGATCACACGCGTGCGTACTGGTACGTACGCACGAAATACACACATACTGGCAAACACACACACGCATAATACAGATGAAAATCATTCGAAATGGCTTGCTTACGGATGTAATGCTGTGTAACTGCATCAGGAAAACGCACAGTGGTGTGCACTTGTCTTTTCTGGTTCTTTTTTTGTGGGTCGGAAAATTCCAACAAACGGAAGGCTTCATCCACATGAACACATGCCTCTAACATTCCTGCGAGATCAACCTTGGCAAATCTTCTCAACACAATGACACACAACACACATATTGTATAGTAGAACGTTACAGGCTAATGTACAAATTTCCTAACCAGACCTATAACCGGTCCTAAACTAACTGGATAACGCATTGTAAATAGACTTAAGTTATAAAAAAAGATCTTACTCCATTAATGTAATCACACGCTTGCAACCCCAAAAATCCAATAAAAAAAAACGGAAGCGATTTGATATTTTACATTCACTGAGATTACGGAAGAAAACACCGTTACATTACAGATAGGAAAATGAAAAGCATTGGTCTATTGGTCTTAATTCAAACGCCTGTACCCTTTGGCGTTACTGCGCGCAAGAACAGATAGATTTTGAAACACGTAACACGTTTCCATCACTTAACAGATCAACAGAATCATCGAGACGATCATTATCATAGTGTGAGTAAAGGGTTTTGTGCTACAAAACAGATTTGTAATTTGACTAACTGTTACGCGGCTAAGTTCGATACGTAACACAAACAAGCTTATCGCTTATCCCTTTCGTATCGTAACATAACGTATATTCCTTAAGAAAGGAAATGATGTACTAATACCTGATGATGGACGTTACAATGCACGCTCAATCCAATCGATTTTGCTAGTTGTGAGTTTGCAAAGCAAAACAAAACAAACGAAATCTAACAATGAATTCGGCTAAATGATGCGCAAAAGGTCCCTGTGCGCGCGTTTGGCTCACGCTAATTGAGTGTTATCAGATTTCTATTTCTGCGTTTCGATCTTCTAGATTTACTGTCGATCGCGGTTCGGTGCAAGCGGTTGCAACGGAACCTGTTCGTGGTGCACTTCGATAAATGGTTGCCGTTCCGCCAGCGGTCCGACCACATCCGCCGGTTCGCCTCGATGCAGGTGTTGCTGTTGCTGCGGTGGTTGCTGCTGCTGCTGCTGCTGATTATAATAATGTAGAGGATGTTGCCGTGGCGAGGCGTGACAGACGCTTCCACCACCAGGTGAACTACGGCGTCGATGATGACCACTGCCTGCCGCACGCGAATGGGACGGATAGGTGCCATCGGACGTGCGCCCCATAACGATCAGTGCAGACGCAAGCGCTAGCGTGATCTGTGACTTTTGCTTACCGGGCAGCCGCACGAAGACCGTCCCGACGGCCGCATAATTGTCCGCCGTTGGCTCTAATGCGATGGGACCTATATCCTGTTGATGATATTGCTGCTGCTGCTGCTGCTGATGGTGATGGTGGTGATGGTGGTGATGATGGTGACCGAGCACATTGGTGGCATTACTACCGGCACTGCCGGTGGAATGTTTGGAAGATCGGCCACGCCTGCGATGCGGTGCCGGTGTGATGGTACCCTCCGATGGACCCTCCAGTGAAAGATTCACCCGACCGAAGGGCCGTTTGGCCATGTGCAGCATCTCGACCACGTGACGTCTACGGGCCCGGCGCATATCCGCCGCCTGTTTCGCTTTCCACGCCAGCACGCAGATGGCGAGAAACAGGAAAAAGCACGAGAAAAACACGGAGAAAAACACAAACAGATGGATGTGGAGCTGATCCTGGCGGAAAAACACGAGCCCATAGCTGGCGGTCGAACCGGGCCGTGCCCGTAGCGCAATGTAAAATTTGGTCTGCCCCAGTGCGTGTACCGTGTGGGGCAGCGTCACGACCAGCCTGTTCTTTAGGCCAAACACTCTAAGCAGCGATTTACACATGTGCAGCGTTTGGTAGGTGATTAGATCGTGCGCATGGCGATCGATTACGTAGAAATCGTCGTTGAGGAGACCCCCGCAGATGGGGGAATTTTTCTCGCCAGTTAGCGGTTGGGTGGATGGATCCGACGGTTGGATGTTGAGTGGGTATAGGTCCTCGACCGGTACTGATTCGGACCAAACTGAGCTTATTGTGATACGACGGTGAAACCAAAGATACCTATTGTCTAGCATAATGTCATGGTGACCCGTCGTAACGTTATTCTGCACAATGAACGACTCGTCCGTAGGACTCATGTAGAAGTCGAGCTCACCCTGCGTCACGTCCACTATAAAACGGATGTCGACGTTCATGTAGCGTGGTTGAATGACGAAAAACACCGTCTGGCCCGGTTTTAGAGGTTGTGGTTTGATTTTACATTCATCTGTAAAAATAAAACAATTAAAGAGTTGAATGAATAATTTTATTCAATGACTGACTCTGAATTTATATTCTGGTGATGTGCAATTCCTCAAAATTTATAAATCCACAAAAATTCAGAAAGCCTCAAAGAAAAACAAAAAAAATCATGAATCCCTATATACGTTATTCATGAATTATAAACTATGCCGGTGTACGCAATCGAATGCAAGCAATACTTGGGTTATTTCATCAGCACATACATTCTTGCATCAGAAGCTAAAAACATAAAAAGTAAAATGATGATTTTTTTTGCGACTCATGAATCTTTGATTATTTATGAATCTTTTAAAAATTAATTTATTTGAAGGATTAATTACTTCCGTGGATTTGACTATGTGTTAAGTACTATTGAACGAATTGAATGACTCCTCGCTCAAGATTCATATGACTGACTCTCCACTGCAGATTCATGTGAATGATTCTCTACTGCTGATTCATATACATGACTCTTCGTTAAAGATTTATATGAATGACTCTCCACTAAAGATTCATATGAATGATTCTTCGCAAAAGATTCACTAACACTAACACGCCGATCACTTACCGATCGTTTTGGCATCGAAGCACATGCGCGACTCGACCGTGATGTGCTTGTAGCACTGATGTCCATTGTTCGGATGACCCGAGTAGGAGTCCCGACATTTGGTACACTGCAACGACCAGCAGTTGAACGCGTGGTTCTTTCCCTTCGACGAGCATGTGTTGTCACTCTCGGTATTATTGCCACAGTTACATTTCTCGCCCGTCATCGGATCACACATGTCGCCATGCCCGTTGCACTCACACGGTGAACACGCCTTTCCCGGCGTGGCCGATTTGCGGAAGTACCCCGGCACACAAGTCTCGCACTGGTCACCGTCGGTATAGTTCCCACACCCGAGACAGATTGCGTCCCCGGTCGGGCCCTCCGTCACCAACTGTTTCAACTCCTGCCGGGACATGTTCCGCATCGTCGCTTCCTGATCCCGTGCAATGCAAAGATCCGTCTGGCCGTTACAGTACTGCACGCACGGTACACACGATCCACTGTTGCGTGGATCGCCGACATAAAACGGTAAACATTTGTCACACTGCGGGCCCATTGTGTTGTTATGGCACTGGCCGCAACGATCCAGCTGATCCGCACCGGAACAGTTCGAGTGTCCATTGCACTGACACTGGATGCTACAGTTCGCACCAACGTAACCAAAATCACACCGGCATACATCCGGCTCCGTACAAGCGCCACGTACGCAACCTTGGCTGCACACTGGCATACACATGCCTCCACCACCGAGACTCGACGAGTTGTACCCCGGGGCACAGACGCACTCGTATCCGTGCAGGTGATCGACACAGTGCTGAGACTTGGCGTTGCAATTATGGTGCCCATTAACGCACTCGTTCTCCGGCGGGCACTTGAAGTAGTTCCAGCCGAACGGTTCAGTGGCATTGGCAGGTGTTTTGCTGCGCGTTTGATAGATTGCCGCACAGGTGGATCCCGCCGGATGGTTGGCCGGCCCATCAACCGAACCCTCCGTACAAACGCCGTCACCATCCGTACCATTCTTGGAGCACCATCCACAGTAAGCATGACGAAGACAGTTCGAGCACTGGGTAAAGCTCGCACACGGTTCCGGACAGTGCTGTGGATCGTTCGGACGCACCACCAATCCACAGATGCCACCGGAACAGTACAACGGTTGGAACGTCGGTGAAATACACTCATTCAACTGCGTCGACCAGAGACACTCCGACGGCCGGCTGGAATGTTTAACACACTGTTTGCAATTCTTAAACGCGCTGCAAGGCAACGGACAGATTACGAGCCGTGTATCATTTTTTGCTTCCGCCTCTTCCGCCGCAGTCATTTCCCGGCACCGGTACCGCAGACCGCCCTGCTCCTGCTCCCAACTGCAACCAGGCAGGGCGGAACAGCTTGCACAATCGTCCACCGTACAACCTCGCCCCGGTAGCCCCGGGCACTCGTCCTGAGTGATCAGCGCAGTATGATTGCCGGTACATCCATTGTTGGCACCACAGTCTGCCGATCGTTCGATACAGCTAACCATCGGGTGACACTCCGGGCACCACTTGCAGGGTGACTCGGTCTCCGCATGCCACGGGTAGCTAGCCAAACACGTCGTACATGTTTTGAACGACGCACAAGCCCTCCGACCAATCCACTCGCCATCACAAGAAGTCCCACTGTTGAACGAGATCGTGCCATTGTACCCTTCGCAGGCGTGATACGATCCTCCAGCCGAGTAACAATGTGAAGGCGCTTCTCCCGGGATGCCTTTAACCGAACAGTAGCTACAGCCAGAATATTGACGGCACTGATACTTCGAACTGCTCCACAGATCGCACATGTCCTCCGGCATATCGATGCGCGTTACCCGACAGTGATTACTACCATCCCATCCAGCTACGACGTAGATAGAACCACTCTCCGGATCTTGGGTCATCGCTTGCGCGTACGTATACCCGTAGCGGCCACCCACCTTCTGCGCATCCTTCGCCAACCGGATCCACTGATTGCACCGATACACGTACGCAACCATCATCTCATCAGCGGCCAGCGAAACTGTACCGTTTCCGACTGCGCGTCCACCAAACACCAGCATGTAGTGTTCGGTAGCGACTGCCGAATGGAGATATCGTGCCGATGGCACATAATCTACACCGTGGTAGATAAACGATGGTAACTCCGTCCAACGGCGCGTAGTAATGCTAAATGCGTATAGCTGTTTGGATACAACCGATTCACTGCAATTCTGCAGCTTGCGCACACCACCGTACACGTAGACGGCCGAACTCGTTGCATGGTAGACGGCCGTGTGGCCATAAATGCCACCCGGAGATGATCCGTGAGTCGCTACCATCGTCCAGCTAGCCGTAACGAGATTAAACAACCAAACGGAACCTTGCAAACCACGGCCGATGGTGTAACCTCCGATCAGCAGCAGTAACTCTTCGCGACCCACAGCCGTCAATGTGTGACCGGCCAGGGCCGGTGGACGGGTTTCGTTTTGTGGCACCACCAAACTCCACCGCTGCGTCTGCAAACCAAACTGCCACAGATCATCCAGTGTGCCGTTGCGCGAAAGACCACCGTACACGTAGATTGCCTGTCGGCTGCCGATGATTTCCGCGGCATGGTAGTAACGACCCTGCGGCATACGATCCTCCGGGCTGGAATCAACGGTCACCTGGAAAGGAAACGACTTGGAATACACTTTCTATCGCAAACGAACATCCACGAAACTTACCTGCATCCAGGTGTTGTTCTTTGTGTCAAATTGGCGTATATCGTTCAGAGGTCCGTGCGAGAGCGAGTAGCCACCAAACATCCACAACGAACCGCGACGATCCGCCACTAGCGAATGACCGAACCGTGGCAACGTTTTTCGCAGATGCTCGAAACTATCCGATACCAGGTACGAGTTAAACAGTTCCGTAAACACCACCCAGGACGGGTTAACCGGAATCGAACAATCGTCCCCTCCGTACCCGGGGGCACATATACACCGGCCGTACGCATTGTCACAGGTGCCCCGTTTGTGCTCCTCATTACAGTCTGACGGACATATTCGCATCATGCAGCGTGGCCCAGTAAAACCTTTCGGACAAACACAACGTCCATCGTCCGAGCAAAGGTGCGGACGTTGGCAACTGGCTGCGGCACAGCTTAACACCGAGTAGATCGCGTTGAATCCCTGCTCAGCGGACGGTCCCTTCTTGAAATGGACCGTCAAATGTCCCGAGCGGGCTTCCGCTATCCAAGATCCGCGATCCTCCTTGCAGAACACCGCGATCAGTTGCTTCTGTTGGGCGACACCCGTCAGATCGGGTAGTCCGTCATACACGTACACTGCATTTTCGCCGCACGTCACATTCATCTGATCTTTCTCAATCTCAATTTGTATGATCGCGTTACGAAGCTCGGTAGATACGGTACCCACAGCTCCACCACTCCCGCCTCCTCCTGCTCGTCCCTGTGGACTTACGATCCAAAGACATTCGCGTGTCTCCTGTCCACTCCAACTGGACCGGTACGACTGAAACGAACCGAGTCCTTGCGTGCCAACCTGCGTCAGTACACCCCGAGAGGCACACTGGTGATAGCACTGGCCGCCATCTTTTGGATCGCCGTAAAAGTTACGATTACACACCTCGCACCGTAGCCCCTCGGTGTAGTCCTGGCAGTAACATTCACCTGTCTTCGCATCGCAAATTCCAAGCGCCACATTACCGTGACCATTGCAATCACATCGCTGGCAGCCTGCTTCGGTCGTAGCGTTGCCGAAGCTGCCCGGACTGCAACGCTCGCAAAATTCGCCCTCCGTCCAGTTCAAACACTGATCACACCGTCCAACGCCCTGCAGACACGTGGAGTGATTATTGCACGCACAGTTCACACTGCAATCCACCCCGGTCCAGCCAAGATCGCAAACACACCGGAAATCGGGAGCACCGGAACAATGTCCATGGACGCAGGTTTCGTAACACGTCTGCCGGCAGTAGCGCACCCCATCGCCAAAGAATCCTTTCCGGCATTTGCAGCTATATGAACCGTGCGTATTGCTACACTCCGCTTGTTCATGACAGTCGTGCAGCCGCAGCTCGCACTCATCCACATCGGGACATTGCGCATATGCCCAGCTCGTTCGGATCGGTTCCTCCGTCACGTTCGCCGTTCCCAGCAGCAAAAGGCTTCCCTTGCCACACAATCCCTGCGTCGATCGATTAAAGTCACCCTGCATGCACACACCGTTGATCGGATTGTCCGTATCGTAGCACCAACCGCAGCTAAGCGACCTCAGACAAAACGAACAATTCTGATAGCTCGCGCATGATTTACACTGCTGCACCATTGGCACACTCGTGCCGTCCTGTTCTATTACCGGTGGTGCAGTGATCGGAAGTGTCTGATCGAGCCACTCGCGGCACATACCGAACTGATACTCGCTAGTGTACACCGAGAAGGAAAAGCACTGACTGGTGGCTTCACACCACACGCACCGACCACGATCGTTCAAACAAGCGGAACAATCCGTCCGCAGGTAGCAAGGAATTGGGCATTGGTCCAGCGTTCGTACCGCCACTTCCGAGCGTCCTCGCCTCGCGCAGGTTGCATCTTCCGTCCACCATTCGCACTGATTCCCGGAGTGACCGATGCATTGCTCACAGGAGACAAAGTTCGAACAGTTCGAACAGTGTGCCGGTTGGATGGTTAGATAGCGCCAGTTCGCACCACGGCGACACGCTTCCGATTCGCTCACTTTACGCGATAAGCAAGCGTTGCTTAACTCACACCAGCCGCAGAACGAGTCCGAAAGACACTCGAGACAGTTACCGTATGATCCGCAAGCCGTTCCGTTCGAGTACGGTTCTAGAAATTCGAATGTAAACGCTTGCAGTACTCCATCGTAGACGTGTTTCAGACTCATTTTACTCAAATCTGGATGGTGTCCATGGTGGTGGTGATGATGTCCAGAACCGCTATAATATCCGCCCACACGACTATTTCTCTGAGCCTGGAAGTCCACCAATATGTTCGCACGATCCGCCCATTTTACCATCCCGCAGACGCTTTCGTTCGCGGATATGTTTGTAGACACCATCGTTTCCATAACTAGACTATTGAGCGACGTGTTGTACGGCGACGCATCTCCTTTACGGTTTGGCTGCGTTGATACCTGAACGGTGCGAAGTATTGCATCGGCATGACTAACACACGCCTGAAGCAACGCCATCGATTGGTCCGTCATGGGTGGAAATCGAATAAAGCCAAGCAGTCGGGCCACGACCTGCCCACCAAGTTGCTGTTCCGTCGGTGTGTTTGTTGGAGGCGATGTAAAGTCTGCCATGGTGGCGTTCACGATCATTACCGCATCCGGCATGGATATGTTCATTGGATGAAGATACTTCAGAAACGTCAACCCCGGACGCTTATCCTGCGAAGTACATTCGTTCGGTTTCGTAACTTCCGTGCCTTTCGTACCCCACCATCCAGGCTTCTGGGAAGGTGTATCTTCTCCACAAACTCCATAATTATCGTCCTTGTGGTGGCAGCGAGCATTCTGAACACACCAGGTGCACCGATCCAGTCCGAGTTTGTGCGCAATCGATTGCATGTGCTGCAAGGGTTTTCCCGCTTTGCGACTAGCTTCTCCATCTTCGTCCAGCGTTGATGTACCGTGCACCAGACACGAATGACAATCGCCCAACACAGAGCATATTCCTTTGCAGCGCGTCGTTTGCAGATTAGTCGTACAGTTGGCTCCAATCGTGCGTCCATAGCACACACTATCGGCCGAACACCACCCACACTCTAAGTCAGCCAAACATTCATTGAACGATGTATGCCGTGGGCATGCCGCTTCCGGTGCAAACGTCACATCGTCGTGCACCACCAGCATGAGAGGTAGCGCGTAGGCGAGCAGATCGCCATTCACATTCCCATGGTAACCGCCAACGACGAGCAGTGTGTTGCCTTTCCGCACAGCAGCCGCATGTGCAAATACACCTTGTTTCTTTGGATACCGATATTTACTGCTCGGTCCCGGTCCAAGCACCTCCGGATTAATCCAGCTGTGACATCCCAGATGATACAGATACATCTGATTGTCGTAGCAAATTTCCTCCTTGTTGTGCTTGTGCGAGTAACCACCGAAAACGATCAGATAGTTGCCGATAATGTTCGTCGTGTGAAAAGCTCGTTCGCGAGGCGCATATCCATCGTGCAGCGCCGTGCGAGGGTATTGCAACTCTGCCCAGTGTTTGTGGTCAAGCTGAAAAGCAAACATGCGATCGGAGAGGCGCGAAAAACGGGCCACATTTGCTAGTAACCCACCGTACACGATGAGTGAGTTGGTTGACCGCTGGTACGAAGTAGTATGAGCAACCATACGCACATCAAGTGACTTCCCGCCACGCGGTACCACTTCCTCCCAACGGTCTGCATTCGGCGCGTCCGGGATGAGCTTTATCCGGAACAGTTTCGACGAGAACTCGCCGTCCTCAATTGCACCGCCAAACACGTACAGATATTCCCCGGCAACCGTTAGCGTGTGGCGTGTGAGTGCCGGTGGTCGTATTTCCGATTCCGTCGCACGCTCGAACCAAGTTCCACCGTTATGCGATACATTGTACAACCACAAATCGTTTGTCAACTCGCTGTTTGTTCCAAGCTTCCCTCCGAAGATTACGAATCCATCATCGACGGCAGATGCCGCATGTCCATAGCGTCCGGCCGGACGTGTTCCGTTGGAAAGTCCTTCGCCATACCCAATACCGGTTCGATTGTCCGATAATGTGTATATGACATTGCTCAAGAAATTTGGTTCCCGAGACAATCTTTCCGATTCCTCCTCCAGAAACTGTGTCCTACGGAGATACTTTTCTTCCTCGGAAGACGGTTCGGTATAGTTTTGATCGACGCGAATTCCCCACTCATCCTCCCAGTGGTTTCTGTCGAACCGGAAGACATACAGACTGTCGAACACTTCGTTTAGGTTGTATCCTCCAAAGACGTACAGCGCATCAGATGGTTCATAGTAAACAGCTGTATGTGCCGCCCGTGGCGGTAATCCATTTTTTGAGTTGGAAATCCAGTGCCACTCCTTTGGAGCAGGTTTGGAACGATGGAGACCACACGCTTGTCCTATGTAGTCCTGCAATGGAACAAAGGTAGGTTATAGTTTTTCCTTCCATTTCGTAGTAAATTTAGCACTAGCCTTTGAGCATTCACAGCGATCACTCGAACAGGTCCCCCGACTAACTGTCGCTCCGCAGCGATCGGGACACGCATCTAAACTACAATCTGGTCCGATCCATCCCCGATCACAAACGCACACATGGTCGACGCATCGACCATTACCAGTGCAGTTGTTCGGACAGTTCGTAACAGAAAACTCCGCCCGAAAGCCATCCATCACATAGTTGGTGTCGCTGTACAGCAAAATCAGCATCTGGCGGGTACAGAAATTATGCTGTTAAACTACACAATTGTCACATGATTGATCGCGGAAGCTACACTTACACTGCCGGAGCTAGCGATCACGTGCTGTGGTTCCGTATTGCCACTGAAGCTACCCAATAATGGTGACCGGAACGAGTCACCATCGTAGATGAAGATGTAATCGTACGAACACTCGGTGCCCATGCTACGAAATTTGAGCGTTATAAATTGACTATCATTTTGCGCCCTTATCAACCATTCGCAGTGAGAATCCTGGAAAGTAAAAAAAAAAAACACAAAGCGTGCCATTCTATTAGTTCTTAATTAAGCGAGATTTAATTAGTTTGCATTACCTGTGTATAATTAAACCCAGCAGGGCCATCGCTAATTTCACCATACGGTTGCGTGAAGATACGTCGTGTTTTATCGCACGATTGCCTTGTTTGCGTTTTGGCCAGCGTTAATCCGACCTGCACGTACGGTAGTACCAGCTGCAGCAACACCAACCAGACCAGCGTGTGCATTTTCCACCTAATCCGGTACGGAGCCATCGTTGTGCCGCCATCTATTCGACACTTTTTTCCGCCGTTGCTAGCACCACCGAGCGCCTGCTTAGACTGTTGTTCGTGCGACGCTGAGACGAAGAGGCGGCAACGTTGTCTACTGTGTGTGCAGGTGGTTTGCGACGACAATAATTGGTTCATCTCCATCAGATGGTATTGTCGTCGTGACTAATTACGGTCTAACCCACCCAACCCGTTTGCCCTCTGCAGCATCCGGGATGACTTCACATGGGATGCTTTCTTTGCCTTTGCGTGTTGTTGCGCTTTTTGCTCACACAAATTATTAATTCCATAAACGAATGTTGCTACCTCGTAGCAGTTGCTCGGCCTACGTGGAGCCACCTTGCATTTAGTATCGCTTCTCCAGTCTGCTGCGTTTCATTATGAGGATTTGCTTATAATTTTTGCTTTCTACAATGCATACATGATTCATTGACGCTACAAGCATCAGGAAGACCTAATATACTGTGCCCGTTTGCAGTCGGTGGGACATTTAGGAGCAGCAGCAAATATACATTCCGTTGCAGGCACTGATGCATCAGCACACATTGGTAGTGTTCATGTCGGAGGGAGGATAATATTGTTGATAAGTTGCTAGCACCCAGAGTAGTAATAGTGGTTGTTGTTTTGCATTAGGGTAACATCAAACCGAATGCCTCCTTCCTTTCTGCGTCAAGGCTAGAATTCTTATCAAAGTTCCTGGTAACTATTGGAGCTTGAGCTGGAAGCTGGACGTAAATAAACTCCCACTTATGCCACAGAATATGCACGCATCAGAATGCGACACAATTTTTCACCTACAGCAACATCACATCCTGTGTACCTTCGTGACTTGCCCACCTCCGGCAGGGATATTACATACAAGCACACGAACAACACTAGCTTACTTTTCTGCACTGATATGTACACGGGTTTAGTTCCGATTTGAACGCACCGTAGCGTCCATTTAATGATTGGTTTTGCTCAAGAAAACACCATTTCTGCAAGACACCAAATCTACAACAACCACCCTCCGTGTGGGAGAGGAACCTTTTCTTTCGAGGGGTGGCAGTGATGCTGTCAAATAAGAAACAAACCATGCTGAAGCACTAGCTACACTGAAGACATGAGCGGGTGTATTTGTGCCTTGAGAAAATATAAGCTGAGCTTAGCTTAGTTAACTAAATTATACATTTCACACCACAGCAATATTTAGGTCATTTTACACCATTTAATACAAACTTTAATTCGATACTTTCTGTTGTTTTATTGCAATTGCACCATTGAATGAAAAACAGTCACATGTAGACGCTGCTTCATCACACACCGGATCGATTTTCATCTGTCAGGCAGATTTGATGCCTACACAGGCGTGTGTGTACCGTGCTTAATAATTTTAATGTTTGTTGCGATAAGTGTGTGCGATAAGAACCTTCCCTAGCAGGAACCAATTTACTGAAAGACTTTGAACACAGTTTAATCAGTTGTAATAAAAAATCACTCCACGTTGGAAAATGTGTACTTCCTGTGGCAGCCGAGCTTGCAACGGAACCAATTCAATCTACAGCTGCTAAAGCACCCGGACGGTTTTATTACGGACAGGCACAGAAGCTGCTCGGTGTGATTTTATCCCCTTTTTGGGGGATTGAAGAGTGTAAAGTGATGCCATCTGGTAATAATTAGAAAAGCATTGTAACATTTGCACCTGATTAACCTACGACAGAGCTCGCGAATTGCGTACAGTTCATCTCATCCCGTCATAGGATGAATGTTGAACTGCGCGATTTCGAGATAAGTGATTCCGAAACCGAGCTGCTCATTGAACCGGCCACAACGCGTGCCAATCGACTAAACGGCCGTACGTTTCGCAATCGTCGCCAAGAATCGTTCAAGCTGGGGTCCTTCCTGAAGAAGCTGTGCTGGTAAGTAACGATAAAAGGTCCCGAGCTGCAGATAAAAAGGATTCAAAATGCGTGAATATGAGAATGATTTACCGCATTGACACAATCGCCATGATTGAATGTGACCCAAAATGTGGGCAAATTGTTCAAATTTATTGCCTTTTGTGTTGTGTTGTATTTTTTTGTGCAAAGTTTTTTTTCCTTCATCAGATGGTGCGTCACCAAAAGCAAAAAAAGGAACAAAATCAAAACATTCATGTAAACAACACCGTCCCTTTCTTCAACTGTCAAAGCACGCGTGCGATTGTGTGCGTGCAATCAACAGCGCTCACCCACACTGTTGCGCATCGCGAAAAAAGCAAAACAGTCAACAAAAAGAGACAGTTGTTCTTTCAATGGGAAGAAACGTCATCTCCACAAGTATCTCGCAGGGTTATGACTGATTGCGTTTTGGCAGAAAATTTATCGCCAAAAGAACTACACTGTTGTGCCTCCGTCGTATGGTTCGCTAGTAACGTGTTGCGTGATAAAATCTTACATCCCCGTAACGGTCGTGGTTCGCATTCCCAATCCTGCTTACGACACCCGTGGGTATTAAGAAACGGCCACCAAAATTCATGAGCTACAGGTAATCCGTGACGCGATGGAGGACGCCCCACCGCACCACATTCCATCCGCACCGGTCACGAAGGAAACGATTCCGCTCATCGAGAAGGCACCCAAAACGCGCTGGTTCAGGTAATCATCCGTAGCACGATCACCATCTTGATGTCCTCACCAGCAAACGGGACTATCGGTACGGGCAGAGAACCAACCAAAGAGGTGGCTCTTATCAGCGTTGAATAGACGGAAGAAGACCACGGGCAGCATTATTTAGGCCACTCAAGTGTGAAGCACGATGAGTCATCGGGCGTAATGTAATGCCGAAGTGGAAAGTGAACCATTCGAAGCGATTGTTTACCGCAAATGCGTTGCACAATGGGTAAAGAAAGGCGGAAATGAAATAGTTCCAAGCAGTTGCTATTACTTTATATGACCTCATATAATATGTATAACTCAAAATTACTTACACATTATCCGCACTGTGTTTTGTGGAGTGAATGAAGAAAAAAAACACGTTCAAGGACTATTCCCATCACTGATGTACACTTGCCCTTTTACTGTTTATCGATTTGTTACGCCGTCACCTTTAATTACGTTTTTCACTTATAGCTGCTGGTGCTGGGCATGGCGAAAATGGTGTGCCTCGAAGGAACTGAAACCCCGCACGATCTACATCGGGCGGCCACTCACGGAAAAGTTTCCACCGAACGAGATCCGCAACCAGAAGTACAACATTTTCACCTTTCTGCCGCTAGTGCTGTTCGAGCAGTTCCGCTTCTTTCTAAATCTGTACTTCCTCATCATGGCCGTCAGCCAGTTCATACCGGAAATTCGTATCGGGTACCTTTACACCTACTGGGGTCCACTCGGGTTTGTGCTGGCTGTGACGATATGTCGTGAGGCGGTCGATGATCTTCGGCGACACAAACGCGACCGAGAGGTAAACTCGCAGAAGTACAAACGGTTTGCCAGCGCCGATAAACCACCGGAATCTGTCTCGTCTTCGAAACTCCGTGTCGGTGACATCATTATGGTGGAAAAGGATGAACGAGTACCGGCGGATTTGATACTTCTGCGTACAAGCGATAAAAGTGGAGCCGTGTTTGTGCGTACCGACATGTTGGATGGGGAGACGGACTGGAAGCTGAGACTGGCAGTTCCGGCAACTCAGAAACTTGCCTCCCATGGTGAACTGCTCACGGTGAATGCATCGCTGTACGTTGAGAAACCACAGCGGGACATACACACGTTCATCGGAACTTATTCAAAGGTAAATTTTGGAGGAAAAGTTAATCCTATTCTGGAGGCATCAGACGTTAGCATAATTGTTTCTCTTCTTTATAGCTCGGTGGAACGGAAGATGAAGGGTTGAATGTGGAAAACACACTCTGGGCAAATACGGTCGTCGCATCCGGCACGGCAGTTGGTATCGTAATCTACACTGGGAGTGAAACGCGCAGCGTCATGAACAATTCGCAACCCCGCTCGAAAGTGGGTCTGCTCGATCTGGAAATTAATAATCTCACAAAGGTCCTGTTCTGTGCCGTCATCGGGCTGTCGTTCGCCATGATGTGTCTGAAGGGATTCAACGGGCCCTGGTATCGCTATATGTTCCGGTTCGTGCTGCTGTTTTCCTACATCATCCCGATCAGCTTGCGTGTGAACCTCGACATGGGCAAAGCGTTCTACTCGTGGCAAATTCAAAATGACGATGAAATCAAGGGTACGGTGGTGCGTTCCACTACTATCCCGGAAGAGCTGGGGCGCATGTCGTATCTGCTTACGGATAAAACTGGCACCCTAACGCAGAACGAGATGATCTTTAAGAAAATCCACGTCGGTACGGCTGCGTACGGGCGGGACACTTTCCCGATGGTGTCGGCTGCCATACAGTCCGTGTATGGGACACTTACGACACCGGCCGATGCATCACCAGACGATCACGGTGCCGAGTATCAACCGCGACTACGCAAACCGGACGGATGGCGTATTTGGGAGTCAGTTAAAGCTCTCGCACTCTGTCACAACGTTACGCCCGTGTACGAAAGTAGCAGCAGTAACGGTGGAAGTAGCTCTCTGTCTTCCACCTCCGGCACGGAACGACGACAATCACCTTCCCGGTCAATTTCCGTAGAAAGCCAAGCCGGTGAACCATCGGCCGGCAAGACGACTACAACGGAGAAAACGTACCAAGCATCCAGCCCGGATGAGATCGCACTGGTAAAGTGGACGGAATCGATCGGATTGACGCTGGTGCAGCGGGACCTGAACACGATGACGCTACAGATACGCGACGCTACGCGCGAAAGTAATGGGGCGCGTGGTTCAAACATGAACGAGAACGCTTCCATCAACACGACCGTTACGAACCTATCGGTGAATTCCAAAACCGACCTCAATTCCCCGTCGAGTGGTGGTAGTGTGACGTCACTGAATTCGATCATTGCCGCCGGTGCTCCCGGGTTGATGAAGTACCAAATACTGCAAACGTTCCCGTTCACGAGCGAAAACAAGCGCATGGGAATTATAGTGCGCGAGCTAAATGGTGGCGAGATCACCTTCTATCTGAAAGGTGCCGATGTCGTTATGTCCGGCATTGTGCAGTACAATGATTGGCTGGCGGAGGAAAGTGGCAATATGGCACGCGAGGGTCTCCGAACGCTCGTAGTAGCAAAAAAGGTATTGTCGGAGGAACATTACAATGATTTCGTGATGCGTTACAATGCGGCTAAGGTGAGCGTTACCGATCGCGTTACAAAGGTGGCCGCCGTTATCGAGAGTCTCGAGCGTGAGATGGAACTCCTCTGCCTGACCGGTGTCGAGGATCGGTTGCAGGAACGGGTACGACCAACGCTCGAGCTGCTGCGTAACGCGGGCATTAAGATTTGGATGTTGACCGGCGATAAGCTCGAGACGGCCACCTGTATTGCAAAGTCGTCGCATCTTGTCGGGCGCAATCAAAGCATACACGTGCTGAAGAGTGTGCTCACACGCACGGACGCCCATCTGGAGCTGAACCAGTTCCGGCGGAAGCAGGACTGTGCGCTGGTTGTGTCCGGTGAGAGCCTTGAGGTGTGCCTGCAGTACTATCAGCCCGAGTTTATGGAGCTAGCGACGGCCTGCCCGGCGGTCGTGTGCTGTCGATGCAGTCCCACGCAAAAGGCACAGGTCGTATCGCTGATTCAAAAGTACTCGAAAAAGCGCACGTGTGCCGTTGGTGATGGTGGCAATGATGTGAGCATGATCCAGCAAGCAGATGCGGGTATTGGGATTGAGGGACGTGAAGGCAAACAAGCGTCACTGGCGGGAGATTTTAGTATACCGCAGTTTTCGCACATTGCCCGGCTGCTGATCGTGCACGGTCGGCGTTCGTACAAGCGTTCCGCTGCCCTTTCGCAGTTCGTCATCCATCGAGGGTTGATCATATCGACCATGCAGGCCGTCTTTTCGGCCGTGTTCTATCTGTCTTCGGTGGCGCTTTATCAGGGGTTTCTGATGGTCGGGTACGCGACACTGTACACAATGTTTCCGGTGTTTTCACTCGTGCTCGATCAGGACATTAGCGCGAACATTGCGATCACGTATCCCGAGCTTTATAAGGAGCTGTCCAAGGGTCGCAGCTTAAGCTACAAAACGTTCTTCATGTGGGTGTTGATCAGTATCTATCAAGGTAAGGGCACTCTGCAAAGATTGTGGTACGTAGTGGCGAATTTTTAATGATGCATCTTTACGCACTTACAGGCGGTGTGATCATGTACGGTGCGCTGATTTTGTTTGAGGACGAGTTCATTCATATCGTAGCAATCAGTTTTTCGGCCCTCATTCTTACGGAGCTGATAATGGTTGCATTAACCATTCGTACGTGGCACAAGTGAGTGTTTTCATGCGTTTGCTAGTGATAAGATAATTCTATGCTGGTTCGCTCTCTTCCAGATTGATGGTTATAGCGGAACTGTTCAGTCTAGTGCTGTACATCGTCTCTCTTGCCGTGCTGCACGAATACTTCGGTAAGCATTAGCCGGTCTCCGTCGTTTACGTCATGTCATTCATACATTTGTTTGCTCGCGCTTTCACTTTCAGACTGGGAGTTTATCTGGTCGTGGGATTTCCTGTGGAAAGTGCTGGTCATCACACTCGTCTCCTGTCTTCCGCTGTACATTCTAAAATTCCTGCGCAAAAAGTTCTCACCACCATCGTATTCGAAGCTCTCCTAAGCGTACGGCTTTGTCTGTTGTTTTATTTATTTATTCCTAACATTCAACGCAAACAGTGCGCTCGTTTCGGTGTTGCGCACGGCAGTGCTGACCATTATTTACCTTTATAAGCGCATTAATTAATCAAGCTATTAGTTTTTACCGTACCCGCGCGGTTCCTTTTTAGCTTCAAAGTATTAGCTTTGATGTACGTTGTAAGCTGGGAACACATTTACTGGCGATACTTGTATTCCTTTCCCCTTTTTTTAATACAAATTATACCAATATGCTGCTCCATTGTATCGATATATACTTTGATCGTGATATTTTCTTGTAAACTTCTAATCATAATTCACTCACCCATACACCCGAATGGAGAAAAACCGTGAGTGAGAAACAGTGCAGTGAGTGTATAGCCGAGCGAGAATTATTTAACCCGGAACAGCAGCGGTTGGTACATAACTGAAACATAACTTGTTACAAACAGTGTCTAAACGAATATCAATGCCTTCGGCAGTCGAACGCAGTACAGTTCGCGATGAACAATTTTTAAGATGGTAATCAATGCAAATTTAAGCGTTCATTTTTACTAAAGTGGTAAAAACTTTAAAAGATAAAAATACAATTATACACGCACACACATCCACATGCAAAACAAAGCAAAACAACAACAACAAACAGCATTAAAACAAACTAAACGTTAAAGAAAAACAAACAAGGAGATGTTTTCTGTTGAAGAAAACCAAACAAGGAGAAACCATTGAACCAATATTATCCAACCAAGAGCATAAACAGTGGTGAATTTCACACCCTCTTGGTACATATGGAGAAGAAATAAAACGGATCACGCGTAAATGGACTAAATGAATTAATAAATTTCACAATTTAATAACAATTCGTTATTTTATAGGCGGTTTGTGCAATGTTCCGAAATAAAATTTAAATTTTCTCATTTAAAAATTTTACTAAGAAAACGGTAACCGCCACACAGTTCGTTCAGTCACTCGTTTATTTTTGTGTAAAAAAAAGCCTGCCTTTAAGTGGAATATTGTCCAAGACAGGCAGTCCGGTAGGGCAGTAGGAAAGGATACGGAATATGCGGCCCTTCTACCGATGGCAATTATGTTGCGGATCATCTACGGTCTCAGCAGCTCCCTCAGGCGTCGTTGATGTTTTTCTTAATCCACGGCAGGAAAGCGGTAACGCGCGTATAAACACCCGGATACTGGCCCTTTCCGCACCCGATACCCCAGGACACGACACCGACCTGCGTCCACTTGCCATCGTTCACCATCAACGGACCACCCGAGTCACCCTATGGAGAAGGACAAAGCTCGCATTGAATCTTGCGCTTCTGTTTTAAAATCTCGCTGGCTGAAGAAGGACACCTACACTGCAGGAATCCTTGGCAGCCTGCCCGGCACAAAGCATCGTGTCGATAATGCCACCCGGTGCCGCAGGCCCGTACTTGATGCGACACTCGTTGTTCGTCCAGATCGGTAGATTCACCTCCTGCAGGATTGCTGGTTGTGGTCCATCTGTCCATGGCAAACATCAAACAAAACAGTAAGTATCGTACCTTAGTGTACCAACTCGTCTCGTACATACTTTCTCTCAAACTTCCCCAACCGATCACCGTAGCCGTATGGCCATTGTAAGCGCGCGTGTTATCTGCGGCCGGCAGACAGATCGCTCGTACCTGCTTCGTAAACGGTACCGGTTGGTCCATCGTCAGGACGGCCACATCGTTGTACTGTCGCGGAGGAAGAAAATTTATCAACACATTCGCATACCGCACTGCATCACTGAGTCATCCACTTACCAACGTGCGCGAATCGAACCCTCGATGGCGGACGAGTCGCTTCACGCGCCGCTCCACGTGCTGTACCTCCGTGTTCGATCGGATGTTGTGATCGCCGAGCTTCACTGACAGACGTGCTACGTCGTAGGAGCTCATACTATTTAGAAAATGGCGAAAAGAAGTAGCGATAGGAAGGATTTAATATCGCGTGTCACGTAAGGACGATGCTTCTACCTACTGGGCAACGCAATGGGCCGCCGTCAGAATGTGAATGCTATCGATCAGTGATCCACCACAAAACTGTCGTCCATTGTTAAAGAGGGCCGCTATCCAGGGCCACTCATTCGGATCCGCATTGTGGCCACCAACAATTCGCTCCGTGTCCTAGAAAAGAACATAAAAGCGGTAATAGTAGTTATTAGGAACACAATTGTTAAAATATTGCCTACATTCAGGCTGAAATATTCTGCGTGGCGTTCTTGTATGATATTTAATGTTAAACATTTTTAAAGCAAGATTCACACTATATTATCATAAAAGAGTTGTTCCATTATTGATTTGCACCAATCATTTGGTTAAGGCAAATATTTTTAAAGATTGAATGCCTCTATTAATTGTTATTACTCAATGATGCAATTTTCGATTTGTGTTCAAAGCTTTCACAGTCCTATTTGCGCGGGGTAAATAATTGTGCATAATATTATAAGCTGTTTAAAGAACAATCTGCCTGCCAAAAAAACAAATGCATTCATCGACGTTAGAGTTTGCGTCATTCCAAGCGAACAACGCCTCCGATGATGAATCGTCCATCGTTTGTGTACGATTCGTACACCGATTATCATCCCACTTACCGGATTGCCATTTTTCACACCACAGCCAACGTTCGACGGTTCGCTCACGACACCGGACGAGGAGGGTGGCAGTGTGGAGATCTCCAGCGGTGGATGGGTGGGTACGGGTGGCGGCCATACACCGATCGGTTGTACCGGAGCCGGTGTCGGTTGATTGGGAACCTGCGGCACCTGCGGTCGTGTAGGCCATGTGGTCGACGGCCGTTGCGTTGGTTCCGAGGCAGGACCAACGGAGGCAACGGTGGTCGGCGGAGCGGGTCCACCGAACGACGGTGGATGGGTGGCGGGCGTATGATCCGGCGGATGGGTCGGGATTGGTGGTGGCCAACTCGGGTAGTTGTTGTTCTTGTTCGGCGGTTTGAGCGGTTCGCCCAGCCCGGTACCACTGGCGGTACTGAACGGTGGCAGCACAACGGCCGGGACGGCCTCTATGGCGGGATTGGAATCGATCGGAAGCGGTGTGATGGGGTTGGTGCAGCACACACCGAACGCTTGGCGGCCCTGCTCGTTGAAGTAGCTGCAGGTGTCGTAGTTACCGAGCACCCATGACTCCCAGACGCTCAGATCGGGCACCTTAAAGTATGGATAGCACTTACGGAACGAGGTGCAGAAGCCAAGATGCCCCTTGGCGGTAAGACACGGGCTGCCGTCGCCGAGTGCCTGCTTCCAGTCGGCATGAGGCACGTGAGCGTTTAGCCACACTTGCCGCGGCTGTCGAGGTGGCGCTTGGTCGGCTGTTTACGAAAGACAAACGCATGAAAGTGTACTTTATATATCGAAGTATCGTAGTACATATTTGTTATCGCTTGATACTTTGCATTATCTTCATACCATCCAGTATTTTTGTTGTTCAATAGTATCTCCAAATTTAATTCTATTCACTAACCAAATTTATGCTTTATTAAGCAATTTTTTTCTTATCCTTACGACGACACTTTGCGTAAAATGTATGCGCCTAAAAGTATGCAATACAATTCTAAACTTTACAAGAGGTGCTTTAAGCCTTTTGCAGGATCTCCGTCTGGTAAATATATAATACTCTGATTAACATGGAAATAATGCTTGTTAAAAGGGCAAATGTATTTTTTCTTTATTACGGCACTTTGACAGATACTCCTTCTAGATATTCCGTCCTTCCCAAAACCTACGTTGAGATACAGAGTGGGACATAGCAACATGAATGTCAAGATCTGGATGTCCCATGGAAAAGTTTTATATTCTGATTTAGAATCTTCTCCACTCAAAACTCTGCTACACACGTCAGGACCGGTCCAAAACCCCATTCGGATCAATCCCCCGTACGCAGGACTGACTAGCCGGTTTCGGGTAAATAAAGTCACTGAAAGCCAGAAATGACAGTCCAATACCTCTTGATACCTTGATATGGTCATGTCATGAGAATGAAACCGGATGATCGAGCCCTTAAAGTCTTTTTAGGTCGTCCACAAGGACGGAGGGGGAGTGATAACGACCACGAACGGTTTAAAGGACTTCTGCAGCAGGACTAAGACAGGACCAACACCGCGAAGCGATTGTAGCGCCCGATAAGTAAGTAAGTAAGTAGTAGAATCTTTTACCTTGATATCAGTAACTTCATAAGTCCTTCTTTGGATGGGTCTTTTTTAAGCTCTGTTAGAAGTCTTTAGAAGTTTTTTTTTTTTATTCAAGAAGAACAGTGAAACTGCACTGCTAGTCTTTTGATGTTTGTTTAATAATTTAATTTAATTGTTAATTGTTATATTGTGTTTAATTGTTAAATTGTGTAACAAGTTTCAATCTCCAACTGACGGTTGGTTCTCTGGTACCATTGATGGTATTAGTAGACCAAAACATATTCCATCTTTGGATATCAGCCTGTTTAATGAGTATTATATTCGATTTATTTCATCGTTTTGCGATGCTTTTATTATTCAAAGGATAAAGCCATCCCGTGAAGGAAAGTTAAAGGATGATGGCCCACTGTCAATACACCATAAATCACTGTCAAGTGGCGCAAGTTACTCGAATCAGTCGTCATTGTATCGATCGAATCTTCAAGCCATCTAAAATCGAACGAATTTCTGTGCCAAACAGAAGAAAAGGAGAAGAAAAAAACCGCCAAACCACTCCAACACTGCACGGATTACAAAAGAACATTAACGTAATGTATATTATATATAAAAAAAAACACAGTATCACACACACGAAAAGATAAATATTTGTGTTACTTATTTCGTGTGTTGGCTCATTTTGCTTTTTGTTGTTGTTGCTTGTTCGTTCACTTGCTCGTTTGATTGATATTTTTGTTTTTATTTGAAAGTTCGTTCACACCTTCGGGGTGGCAGTATTTGAATAAATTTACATATTAACCAACCGAATGGAGCTGCGAGCACAATGAAAGCAGAACGGCCGATCATCGGCAGCGATAAAACGAAAAGGGGAGAAAAACAAACGTCAGTAACAGGGGGGAACAAAAAGGGGTTGTGGGGCGCTGTGAGATCGGAAGAAATGATGATCGATCTGGCCGGTTGATCGTCGCCCGAAAAATATCAATCAAACGGTAGATAGTTGCCCCCTCCGGCAGCTTGCCGGTTGGGTTATGCGGACCCCCGAATGGGTCTCGAGAATTTGGCCTGGGCCTGTGGTTTGGATCGAGAAGCGGTTTTACCAGACAGCTCTCGCACATGATTCACCACGTCCAAGCCCACGAAAAAAGGAATTGTAAACCGAGCGGAAGAACACACGAAAGGTAAAGAAAACAGTTTAAAAAAATGGAATCTGGAACGCTTGGTAATAAGAGGAAACCGCATGACCTTAGCGATGTTTCGGTGTTGCAGCCAAAAGCACCTCGCCGAGGTCAATAGCCTTCGGTACGAGTGTCCGAGTTTAAAGGACGAGGACGACATTCTTAACTGTAGGAAGTTCCATAACCCATTGGAAACACATTTTTGGGCACTTTTGCTGTTAAATTGAAGTGTGAAAGTAAGCAAAAGATACTTAATTTAATATTCAGTGCAAAAACGTTTCGAATGTGTTAATTAGAATGTGTTTTGTTTTGAATAATTAAACACATTCCTTAGTAATGATTTGGTCTATTCTTTGTTGGCGTTCCTCATCTTTTCTCCTTCACCTGACAAACATTTACCAGGAAAATGGTTCATCATTGCATCTTAGGATCGTTCCGAGTGAAATTCTTCTCAAGACCCTCCAGATTACCACTCGTAAATCCATTATTCACCGTGCTAATGAGCCACCCCGGGGGGGAACGGAATCAAAGAGCGGGCATTGTCCATGCATGGTCGTAAAACAACACGATCGTAAATGGAGGTGCTAAAAGCATCAGCTGGACTGCCGACTCCAGTAACAGTACTTTCCGTTTTCCCAACCAGGAGCAGCAAAATCCTTCCCCAATGGTTGGAGTTGTTGCTAAATAAACTCTATTATAAAAGAACTAGTTAGGAGAAACGCATAGACATCCTGTGGATGGGTTGGGATGGTCAAAGGCCTTGCACATAACTCAGAGATTGTTGATGCTAGTGGGAGAGGGTGAAATACCAATGCGCCTCTTCCATACAATGCTCCATTAGGCGCGGTTGCATGTTGCAGCATGATCGGCACTTTGAACCCAACCGTCCTTCCCTGAAGGAATTCTCCTCCAGATGTGTCCATTCCAATATCCATTGTGTTTGCTGTTGCGCTTAATCAGTTTTGCGTAGCAATAACATCGTTTACTCATTCATCGGAGCACTCTTTCGAGCCGTGGATTGGCATCGAAGATCCCGAACGAAAGGATCGTTAATTAAAAGTTGCGTACCGTGCACGAACCATCCAGGCCCAGCCATCAGCAAGCCTGTAATTAGTTGTTTGCAGGCTTATCAACCGATTCGGCCGTTAATGGGCGACTGCGGACCCGCGTTGATCGATTAAAATTTAATTTAGTTCTGGGCAACAGTGTGAGTGGACTAATGTAGCAACGGAGGGTGGACAAAATACTAAAACATAAGAGCGAGTTTATGTAAAAACGCTTTTGCTCGTAAGCTTCTTACGTTTAAGCCCACAAGTACGTCAGATTGCATACATTTAGGCTCTTATGTATTCAATGCTTTAACAGTGAATAAGGTTCAACTTAATGATTTTGTTTATAAACTAGAATTTATTAAGATTTCCGTTGATAGTCATTCATAAAGTTGGAATATATTTAAAGAAAATGGTTCTACAAAGTTAACCGTTGAATGTATGGAAAACCATATTTTGACGCATCCAGTGACGCCGCCCATAGTGACATGGATGACTCCTAGTGTGTGACTACTACCCAGACCGGCATGTGATGAAGTTCGTGTCTTCCGAACGTTTTACGCCGGTTGCGTACCTGATCGGAATCGTCTATGAACCGCATGGAAAGTAATAAACACCCAACGCCGTACACTCCCCTCGGTGTCCCATTCTACGCCTCGCCCGTTTATGCTCTCACTCCCGCTTCATTTACGCGCGCGTAATGTGGAAAGCACCAGTTTGTCTTCCTCAACGGTGCCCGCTGGCCTTTTGGGATGGCACGCGGCTGACACATTTCGCAAGGTGCTGCAATGCGTTGGATTTTTCCCGTTTACTTGCGATCCTTTTCACTTGCCCCATTTCTTGGGTACGCGCCCACTGTCTGCCGGATCCGCGCGTTGTTTGGTTGCCCCAGAGGGAATGTGTAATGGGTGTGTTTTTGTTTGTTTTCAAGCGGTGCTTTAGTATCTTAGCTGCGAGGCGCATTGGTTAAGCGGAAATTGTTTCACGGTGACGTGGTGCAGCCAATTTCAAACATTAAGCACAATCGCATCGTTGTGCCATTATCCGGCCCAAAAAAAAAGTTCTGTCCTCCTGATCGGTGGTTTTACTT
Source organism: Anopheles marshallii (assembly GCF_943734725.1). Taxonomy (NCBI): domain Eukaryota; kingdom Metazoa; phylum Arthropoda; class Insecta; order Diptera; family Culicidae; genus Anopheles; species Anopheles marshallii. The sequence continues at coordinate 17,321,630 of NC_071327.1, forward strand.
CTTCCTTTACCGCAACTTACTCCACTAGACACAGTGCATGGTAAGGTTCTTAGATCATGCCACCCCGAAACCGGTACCTACCGGTTTCAGCTTTTGCAATTGTTCTTACCATGCCCGTCCTCGATCTTCTGCACCGTGGTGTGAGACCAGTTCCTAGTGGGGTATCTGCCTGTCTTCCAGATCCAGAACCACCGAACCACCTGTTTTGCCCCTCTCACCCGTACACGCACAAAATGTCAAACCTAAATGGCACAACGTGTACACTCCCAGACCAGAAGATCCTGATTCCTACCGACCGTTTCTTTGTTTGGGACACTTTGCAACGCCTTTGTCACGTCGGTAAGCCCACCGATGGGGTTTGTGATTAGCAAGGCGAGGAACGTCCGATACGGTTGTCCAACACTGGGCCGCGTGAGTGTGTGCTGTTTGGGCGGTTGCATGGTTCAATGCTCCTTGTGTGAATGTGCCGTGTGTTTGTGTGCAAAGTGTGGCTTGAAACTACGCAGTTTGCCTTTTGTACACAGGGACCAAGCAGGAACAAGTGAACCAATGCACTACGCTTGCAAAAACACGAGGAACAGCTGAAGATCGGATCGGATAAGGATCTTCCATGTATTTTATTGATTATTTATTCCTTTTTCGGGCGTTTGTTTCGATGCAAATTAAAAAAAGGACAAAATTTGAATTATTCTATTGCAACTTAAACTCAAATTAAGTAATAAATATGTACAACCATCAATTTCAACGTAATGCGCACTAATTAATTCCTTGCCCATTCGAGCGTTGAAGTCTTTTGATTTTTCGTACAAATCAAACAAGCGACGAACCCCCGTTCGAAATTAATAATTAACATTTTAATCGGTATTTTCTCACGTTACCTTCAATTACAACTGTATCATCACTTGAATGTGGTCCATCTTTATCCACATTTGCCACAGCTACCGACAAACACAACGCTACTATGATCACACAAATCGGTCGCATTGTGACACTTTGTCACCGCCGTGCCGTACACTTGCCCAATCGCTGTTTTTTTTGCACCTCACTATAAAGCACCTCATGCAATCGATCGATCGAAATGATCTCGTTTTTCAGTAATTCACAAATAACAGCACTGGTATCACTTCTGTTCTACTTGCAATGTAGATCACTTCCCAAGTGCTGCCGAATAATTGAGCGTACCGCGAACCGGGACAGTGCCGCACCGTGGACGTGCCCGTGACATTGACTCGAAACCGTTTGAAATTGAACTGTAATGCGGCCAGCTTATTGATGACCGTTTTATATAGACACAGGGCTCCCGGCGCACGCACACACGGAATCGTTCCCGCGTTCCTGTCCGCTTCCTGTTGCACTTGCGGGGAAAACCGTCCGTATGTGTGTGTGTATGGGTGGGGTTTGTGTGTTGTTTCTCTTCACTTCTTCTGCGCTGGTCCGCCGGGAATGTGCGTCCGTGTCCCGGTGCGCGATGATCCCGTCCCGCTAATTCCCGATCGCAGGCAGCTACTACGCGCTCGTGAGCGCATGGTTTGGTGCGTGAAACATCGGGAGAATCGGGCTCAAGTGGCGGACCGTGGTGTTGTGCGGTGGGTAGTGTTTGGCAGAAAAAAAAACCTTCCGATCGCACGCGTGTGTGGTCACGCAAGATTCAAACTCTGGTGCGGACACGGGCGTCTCGTAGTGCAAGCTTCGTACGAGTCACCCATCAACCCCAATGGACAGGCCTGTTACAGTGTAGGGAAAAAATGTTATACTATTGTAAAATAATCTTTTAATTACTTTAAGAAACAGTGAATAAAAAAGGGTTTTTTTAATTAAAGTACACAAATTAGTAATTTTAAGCAGTAAATTATCTAAATATGAAAATGTTTGTAATAGTTGTAAAAATAAGAGCAAACATTATGATAAATATTAGAGAAATGTATATTATCATTCATTTAATGAAGTTTAACATTTGAAAATAGATTAATAAAATCAAGAAAACTGTATCGTTTAAAACAGATTTTTTTTATTGGCCATCACTGTATTCGCTGAAGACAAACACGATACACCAGTAAGTAGTGTGTTGTTTCACTTGTTTCAGCCTACCAGTACACTAACCCCCTTTGCAACCAAACCCCCTTCCCATCTGCCTTCGCTGTACCCTTTCTAAGCATTAATGGCTTTAAGCTGCCCCAAAGCTTCAGCGCCTGTTCTTCTTTCGTTCTATCATTCCGAATGCTGGCAAATGGACAACTCTGTCATTGTACCCATTCAGCCGACACCTCTGCCATTTGCTTGCTTTTACCAAGCGCACAGGCCCGTCTTCCTTTCCACCCTGCGGTCGATCGATAATTCGGAGTAGCGCGAAAAAAAGAAATCCCCCCCCCCCCCCCCCCCAGCGATCGTAGTCAGCCTGGCCTGACGCTGGCTGGCTGCCGTTCCGTCGTTCGCGTGCTTCATCACAAGAATAAATAGTTACTGGCGTTCATGCACCATATATGTGCGTTTCAAAGGAGGGGGCCTGTTAGCGGGCCCAACCTTCCCATTAGCCGGTTCGGGCAGGACGATTACGATCAGGTCAGCAGGAAAGTCTAGCCAGTGTTTAGTGGTGGCTTAAGAACGATCCAAACAACAATCTACAGAAAAAGATTGGTTGAAAGGGAAGGGAATGGCATAAAGAACAATAATTAGCTGTTTGGTTTCTAGTGCTTCAGCTTTTGGCGATAAATGGGTCAACTAGAAAAAAAAAACAACAAAAATACGGATAAATGCAAAGAACTTTTCCATCCACCCAACGCGTTACAATGAATTTTCTCTTAATAAAGTTGCCCTTTTTTGGAGCTGAGCAGAGAACTATTCAGCTATGCAGCCGATAAACCGATGAGCCTGTGCTCATGCGAACAATGGTCACCCCACCAAAGCTCCAACCCGCTCTAAGAAGGGTCGATGCCCAACATTACCGCCACAGTATCACAACATTACTTTCATGAAAACCAAGCATTGTTTCACGGCAATGGAGTGAACTTCATTATATTAATTGATGCAACGCATGTTCTCTGTGCTTCGAGCATCGAATCGCATGCCAATATGGCATCCTTAAAGAGTTTAAAGTTTTCTATGCGCATCTAGCTGTGGAAACACATTATCATTAACATTTATCATTCATAGATAACAAAAAAGGATCATTTAATCATGCTCGCTCGTACAATAACGTTTTATGTTTTGGTGCTGTTTATTATTAAATACGTCAACCCTCATTATGCGTCAGATAAGTGAGAGAATGAAATAAGAAATGCTTTTGCTGACGCAAACCACCGTCCTGAAAGGTTACGGGGCCTGTTCCTTGGTTCGTGACGAGTGGATTAAACCTAACGTTTGCGATAGTATCAGTGTGCCAATTTTGTTAATCAACGTGGGCGAATGTCCCCGAATTCTTGTCCGCATCAAAACAGACACAAGACCGTTGAGAAATTGACAAATAGCTAGGGCTTATACGTATTTTCCCGACATTAATTAGAATCGGGGAAGTATGTTGAGACGTTTAAATACCTCAAACAATTTTTTATAAACCATAATGATCATTCACTTCTATTAAATTCTAATAAAAAAACACACAAGGCCAATACTTTTTTGAAAATAATTTTACCATTCCAGAAAGAGTGATATCAAGTTCATTTATTACAACAAATTAACCTGCTTGCTTATGACGAAAACCAGCGAAAGGTGAGCCGGCGTTAGTTTTTACTTTACTGCTGCTGCTTCGGCAGAAGTCGTCGGTACGGGACACTTAGGAATATCTTGTTCACCAGCTCAACCATCACCGGTTCCCATACCTCCCGGGAGCTCGGCAGCAACTCCTTGTAGAACATTGGCCAGTACTGGTTGACAAACTCCAGCGCGATTTGGTCTAGAATGACAATGGGACCGACCGATCAGTACACTGTCGATGGGAAATTCTCGTCCGCAACTTACTCAATTCTGGATCGGGGAACAGTCCCGTGGCGTAGATCTTCATGTTCGCTACCTCGGGCGCCATGTCGAAGCTTTCGATCTCCAGGTATTCCTCACCGTCACGCTCCTTCACGCTTCCCGACATCGTCCAGGTGGTGGTAACGTCAGCTGGAACCATACAATTTGAGATAAATGGTGTAACGCAGGGGTGTTGGTGGACGTTATTCAAGGGTTACTTACACATGGTGTTGTTAAAGTAGCCCTTCGAAGCCAGCTTAATACTGTTGAAGCGTCCCTCGCCCTTGAAGTATCCCTCCATGACGATCTCCGGGAAGTGCACGTCGACGGCAAGATTCAAAGACTTGTCCGTGGCTGTCGCCCGAGCATCCAGAATCCGGGCTTTGCTCATGCCGAACGTTTTGGCATTCTTGACGTGCAGCGAGGCCGACATTTGGTTGCGCTTGTAGTCGATGTAGGTGCTCTTGGTCTCATACGGATCAAGCGAAGGGAAGCCAAACGATTCAATACCAGTCTGAGGAAAGAAATAAAGTGAAATTGAATAAATGGTTATTAAAAACAAATATTTGATAATGCGACAAAAGTCGTGTTGTAAATGTAACAAAAATAATTAAATATAGTATGTATTCATTAATAATATACTAATGAACTCATCCAATAAAAAAACATACAGACAAATAAAATAAATTAAAAAAATCAATTAATCTAACAAATTCAACAATCAAAGACAGAAACTAACAAAAGAAAACTAAATGTGAATAGGATTTGAACACAAAAAAGCAAACAAGAAAAGAAAGAAAGAGATAAAAAAAGAAACGTAAAGATAATAACTCAAGCGCCGCACGTTGAAAGCGCAATATGGAAACGAATTAAATTCACATCCAACTGAATGATGGACAAGCAGTTGATCATGACCTAGGTACGCAAAAGGTGAACCACGAACTACCGGCTAGATTTAAACGTGATTCCCCCCCAGCCCAACTTGTACTTACATACATTTCCGGAAGCATACGCTGGATGCTGTTCTTGATACAGCTGCCAAGCAAGGGACTGTCACGATAACAGATCTCCATGTAAGCGGCTACAAAATATGAGAAGAAAATGTGGAGCAGAAAGCAAAGCAGGTCAAGGATACGGTGAGACTTGGCTTGGTATTGTTTCATAATTTTGCGTAATAATGTAATAGTGCGGCAGATGTTCATCCCCATTGAAATGGGAATGTTCCCCCCCAGCCTCCAACACGATTCACTTTATCTCATCAACTCTAGCTGCGTCACAGGCTTGAGATTGATTTAAATAGCAATGGAGGCACAATTATTCCCATCAACTTAGAGCAGGGTATGCACGTCAGGTTAACGAGAACCAAATGTTGCATTTAATTTCCTCATGAATCACACACATACACTGGCGAAGTCATGCTGGGGGCGCTTACTAACGAGAATGATTACGCGCGTGTGTGCTTCAGTTTAGAACAACACTGATGATGAAGTTAAGCCGCACGGTGTGAAGATCACTCAGCTCAAACGCAAAAACAAAATTACTATTCATCTCATTAAGTGTGTACAAAAAAACACCATTCTTCGTCTTTGGTTTGACCTGTTTCGATCCTTTGGTTCTGGTCTAGCTATTTTATCTTTGTTACATTTGTGGAATTTGCTCATCTAACTGGAATCATTAATATTAAAGATGTTTTTTTTTGTGTCTGTGTGATGTATTGTGCAACGAATTGTTATCGCTCGTTCCGTTCTTCGCTCTTCTCTACCGGATTGAAGTCTTTCTTTTATGGTCGAATCAAGGTCGAATGCGAATGCGTGTTTTTTTATTTATGTCGTCTACCTTTAACGAATATATTTTCTTACAAACAATGAATAAACAAACGAATTTTTGTTTTTCATGATTTATAAATGAATCAATTAATAAAAAAAACCTATTCCCACACAGAATAAAACTAGTTTTTACTCACGGTAAACGGAGTATTTTCATGGCATCGTGTTAAGAGTTTGGTGTAACACACCAAACATCATTAGTTCGAATCTAGTCTGAACCGTTGGTTGGCTGGAACCGAAACCAAAGTGTAAAAGATTTAATCGCTATGAATTTAAAAACGTTTTCCTTAATTATTTCCTTGTCACAGATTTTTCCTTTCTCTCTTTCTCTCTCTCTCTCTCTCTCTCTCGCTTGTCATCATCTTATCATCTGTCTCTCTTTATGGTTTTTTCGCAACTGCATTGAAAAATACAAATTGGCACATAACACAAATTAATACACGCTTGTCAAAAACGCGACATGACACGATCTCTCATTAAAACGTGAACTAAAATGCCCATTAGTAGTTAACCACAACCCTCCCTCTTCCACGTGAATTGCTTCATCCGCTTGCCAACGTATGATCACTGGCACAATATGATCAGCAAGAGTGGCAACTGCAAGTACACGGGTTAAACGAAGTCTTGCCAAGATGCGCTGGCCGATAAAGTGCTTAAAACCGGCTCGAGTTTTGGAGTTATATTTTAAACTTACGCAATTCCACCTCCGACGCAGCCATCGTACCGCACACGCACAGTGCGCCCAAAAGCACAAGCAACTTCATGGTGTCCTTGGTGGAAGTGAACTGCTAGAAAAAAAAACACACACAAAAACCGCTTTTTCACGCACTACGCACTAGTTTACCCGGTCGAGTTCACTGGTTGGAACCTGGGCTTATTTAAGTGCAGCTTGGTTTTGGCTGCCTGAACTGTGACTATCTGAACGGTCGTCCGCCGAGTGTGAATGCTTTTATAGATGTTGACCGGCATGAAAAAAGGTGATGTTTAACCACCACCACCACTGGCACACATTATCGGAGAGTCATGCCAATTTACGAGATGTTGTTCCACAGAGCTCCCCTCGCTTCCCCGCTCCTTACTGGAACGAGAAACCGTGTTCTATGTGGTTTCACTTTTCATCTCACTTCATACTCAAGGGTTAAAGATGCGTACGAATCAGCAAATATAGCGGGAGGGGGTTACTAATCGGCCAGAGCTTTCCGGATTGTCTCAAACCTTACGGTAGGAAGCAGTAATGAGTTTTATTTGTTGTGTTTACTGAGAAATTTGTTTAAGTAATCTCGAACAATCGATGACAGCACGGTTAGCATGACATTTGGCGACATCTAGCGGCAAATTTCATACACTTGTATACTAAGCTCAATATGGTAGACTGATCATATCATGAGATTGATCCTCAGAGCTCAATAATAAATAATGAAAAATCATAAAGTAATTTAAAACCTCGAACTATTCTCTCTTTCGACCTATTATCTCTATTATTATCATGTATTTGCTCGTTTAATCGACTATATTTGCACACAACAGCAGGATTATGGTTACAACCGAAACTGCTGTAGCTCTCCTTCGTCTTACTTCATTCATCACCCTCCCTCCCCTGGGTATCATCGTCCGAATCTACATATCAACATCACTTTTCAGCAAACGTTTCAAGGTTAGCAACCGGTTTAATTTTGCCCCCAAAGATCTTAGCGGCTACCACCAACAGGCTCCGGGGTTTTGGCGTGCGGAGTCATTCAACTTTCTTGCTTATTTTTATTGCATAACGTAAGCCTGTCGAAATGCAGCTGCAGCGGCCGGTCTACTGCTATTCAACAAGAATAGCTGTTGAGCGGGAAAGAAAACACACTAATTTACTATCAATCAGCGGTGCACAATTCCCATCGCAACTGACGCCGTAATGCAAACCATAATACTGAACTGGAATTACACGACAACAACATTACATGCATATATTGCATAATAAGCTTCTAGACGCATCATCATCTTGTGCTATTCTGAGCAAAAATTGCCGTGTCTGCCGTGCGGTGAAGTAAATTATACGATTCAAACATTGGCACTACCCTCTGTACCTTTAACCTTTCAGACGCTGGATAGGACCATCCAGAAGATGAGGATGATCGAGAGTGTGTATTTCATTTTCATCTCGAAAATTTAATCTCTCTCGAGCAAACAAAACAGGAAATAAAATATGCGCATGTACTCCACAACGGATGCTAAATCAAGGTATGCCACCTAGTGGCCTCGTCGCCTACTACTAGCGGGTGACAACCGGAACCCATCAATCGAACTCGCGGGGGGACCATTTTGTTCCTTGAGCTCATGATCATCCAATGCAAACCGGAGTTCAGTTGCGTATGAGACCCTTAAATGATACTGATGATAATCGTTGCGCTGCAAAGTGATAGGTTACGATGGAGTTCACTCTATTACGAGAGCAAAATCAGTCATGCCAAACGGGGCTGTTACTGCTGGAGCTCGGGAGGACAAACATAATCAGGCAGGTGTTCGGGTTTGTTGATCGCGCCGTAGTCAAGTGTATCGTCATCACGACTTATGCAAATGTATTGTGCGTTCTATCGTACCCGGAATAAGAACACAGACACATCGCTGGACACTTTAAAATCCTTTCGGGTCGTTAGGTATCATTCTCATGACATGATCCACCAATGCCATTAGTCTTATACAGGGGTTATAAAGATAAAATGATAAAGCTAAAATAATTACTGGATTCTTTTCAGATTGAAGTTGAACCTTCCTCACGATTCTGTGTTCACAAATTAGCAAAACCTTTCCCACAGATAGCTTTGCATAGACACAATTACTTTCTTTAACTTTTAAAGAATCTAGAAATGGCGCTAACGTCACTAGCCAGTAACTCCCTTCATGCTGTCACGATGCGTTAAAATTACCAGACAACCACAACTTCGATATACTGCTAATGCAAACAGAGCGCGTTAATATTCCAATCGCTGTTTGACGTAATTAAACGGATAGAGAACAACAAACGGTAACGATGTGTATCACGCATAGGTGGAATTTGATTCCACTTGATCTCAATGGGCATCTAATGGTTCGGTTTTAATCACGTGAGAAACACAGGATTTCAATACACATGCCTTGTACAACGCATGAAAAACATGCATTTCCCCTGTGGGCATGGGAATCTTGTAACAAAGCTGGAACATATGTAGTACACCCCAATTGTGTACCCACTGCTTACACTTTTGCGCAAATTCTACATAACATAGTACTTATTATTCATTATATAAGAAATATTGCTGAAACTGACACATGAACCCTATCCAAAACTGTTGAAATTTATTGTTATCCGTTTTCGAACAGAAATATGCTCAGATGAGGCTAGTATGATGTTATTTTTTTTCGGACAGCACTCTCACAGTACAGTAATTAGACACGCGAAGAATCTGTTCCATCAATTAGGAGTTTTATTAAATGCGAACTCGGCAAAGAAAATTAAGCATAATAGTTTTTTTTTATTGCAGTACGTATAGGGGAGAAGGACTGAAACATAATTTTAAGATTTCTTTTCTTCTCATTTTTCTGTTTGTTTGTTGGGAATCATGATATAAGGGAAACCAAAAGAAATAATTTAGTCTTCAAATTATAGCAGGAATTTTAAATTACGTTAGCAGTTTGTTAACGGACCTAGCTTTTCTAGTGACAAAAATCAAATGGATGTTGGAAACCCATGAATACTTATCGAATTGAATTGTTGTGAATCGTTACAAAATGGAAAACAAAGCTCATACTTGAGATCCAATATCGTACATATTGCCACAACAAACAAGTACTGTATGCCTGATCACCATAAACGTAGGAATAATTCATTTTAGTTGTACGTATGGTTTTTTTTTCAGGGAAACGCATAGTAAATTGTAAATTACATGCAGGAAATATGGAATATGAATGATGTAATGTGAAATGAAATTCAAAATTTTCTGACCCAGTGAAAAGTGACCCATTTGTATTCTCCTAACGCACAAAGTAACGTAAACCACCCTCTGCTTCACTACATGGGTTTATTCCGTGAGCTCTTCAAACCAAATTTGCTATTTTTTTATGTAATGAAAGAAAAATGACAATAAGATTAACAAAAGTAGGTAGGTATGTGTACGCCGAACTCAAGATTTGTAATTAAAATTAAAGAATAATGAAGAGCGAAGAAAATTGATGCATGAAAAATATAGCAGCGCGCGCTGCAATGCGACGCGCTTGGACGCGTTCGGAGGATGAACGATTTCAAATTTGCGGAATGGTTTTTACGAGTCTAGACGTGTTCAGTTGTTCTTTCCAAGCTTCTAAACCTTTCAACCACACAATGTCAAGCTTAAGCAATTAAAGTGTTCCACAATTGAATGGTTTCGTACTGGACATCTGATGCAATTGCACAGTTCCAATGGTGTTAAGCGAACTACATTCATGAAAACCATCACCCAAAGATCGTACGGATGTTATGTTCAAGGAAGGTTATGTTCAATGTTGTGTTTCCAAATAGCAAAATGCCGCACATACGATTTTGTTCGTGGTCAATTACTCAAAACAAACTCATGTGCCCTTTCTCTCCTGGATGTTATACTTACACAACGACTGGCTTCCTACACGCAAATGATGTTTTTTTTTCGTTAATCGCCTGAGACTTCATTCCGTCTATTATCAAAGTTTCCTTCCTAGCAAGCACTTTTGTATATCTCTTCAGCTTTGTCTCAATTGTCGCTTCGTCTCTCGTTCTCTCTTCCTCATTTACTTTCTCTCTCTCTCTCCTTTGTTGGTGTTGTTTTCTCTGACGTACTGCGCCTGCCCCTTCGGTATGGAAACCGTTCCAACCGGACATGGGACACCAAATTCTGAACAAGGCAAATATGATTTTTCATTTGATTTTCGAATGCTCAGAAAATGGAGAGATGATTCAAACACACCGTACTGGAGTTTAGGGTTAAGGAAGGAAAGCGGACACACGGGATGATGCCGTAAGAAGCCACGCGCGCCCGCTTTATCCTTCTATCATTGCCCACATTACAACCCTGCTTACTAACCTTCGCAATCTGTTGGCAGAACGTACGGAAGGTAGCAACACAGAAGGTTTGACGCTGAAGACACGACACCCTTCGTTTGGAGGAGAAAGAGAGGAATGAATTTGCTTTTGCTTTTGATGCTCGTTTGTTTTCTGCTTCTTTACGCCTTTTTAGTGGTTGTTCGCTGCAGAGTTTTAGACCAAAGACCAACACTCCCGTTCGGTCGAGGACGCTAACGCCAGTGTTCATTTCCGCTTGTAGCTAGAGTAGAACGTGACAATTTGCTCAAACTTGACCGGTATCGCCTCCAGGATGCCGATGTAGCTGCTACCGTTGCAGAGTTTCTTGTCCTGCAGATTGTCTCCCGACAGGTAGGTGATGATATCGTTATCATTATCGGCGTGGTCAGTCACAATATGGTTGCAGAACTGAACGATCTGATTGAATACTGCACCTTCGCGATCTGTTCATACGGAACGTATACCATTATTAGCTTCTGATCAATCAAAACCACAAGCAATGTTGTACTATATACTAACCTAACTTTTTCGGAATTTTCACCAATGGCATTGGCAATGATTCGTGGTTCTTCTGCGCACGCAGGAAACGATTGCCTTTGCTAAACTCAACCTCCAACCACTTGATGGCATTACGTGCACCTTCGCTATGCTTCTTCAACTCATCCAGGTCACCCAAAACTGTCGAAAAACAAAAAAAAAAGGTAAGTGAGTTAAGGATATCATTTTCTAAACTCCCCAGCTTCTTAAGCCAATGTCAGAAACGTACCAGCGCCCGGGATCAAAACGACAAACTTCTTTGTTCTGATCAAATTCTTCACTATAGAAGTGTATTCGGTCAGACATTTAGAATCCAGCACCAGATACGGTGTCAGCGTTAAGTTACCAGCTCGTTTATTAACCTAATAAGAATAAGAGTTTAAAATGTATATTTTTACCAAATTCAACACACAGGCTGTGCAATAAAAATTATTTGCTTACCTTGGATTCAAGCGTTTCGACCTCATTCCGTAACCATAGTTGACCCATAATAGCACTGATGTCACCTTTCTCCTGAGGTCCTGCTTTTTTCTCCCGTTGCATCTCATCTCCATCAGGGACTCCGGGGTTGCATCCAGCGCCACGTTGTATCAACATTCCATTAGCACGATTGTGCAGATAGCCCTTTTTTGTGAACAACGTTGGAGTTTGTTCGTGACCTTCTGCCAAACCATACTCGTCGTTTCCATGCCGGGTCTTGTTGCGCACTCTGTTACGCTGACGCTTATTACGCTCCCGTGAAAGCAGAACATCATTCGTCGCATCCTCACGTCGATGATCACTATTGTCGATCGGTTTACGTTGATTTTTCTCCTCCCCCAATCCAGTACCTCTCACAGTGCGACCAGTACGTGACTGGCTATACGATAGACCACGGGATCTATTTCCAGTGTCGCCACCGCACACCGCATTCCAATCCCGCTTGTTTCCGCCATTTTTGCCCATCGCCGTATCGCCCTTACGTCGTTGTTTCCCACCGTTGCGTTGGCCCTTGGACGATGACTTGTTGCGACCCTTGGTGCTGCCGCCGCTTCCATTGTAGCCAACTCGAACTTTGAATGCACGCACCTTCGGCTGGAAGCAGTAGTCAAACTTCTTCGACTTGCACACAGCAAACCCGAAGTCAACCATCTTCATCAGGCGCAGGAAACTTTCATCTTCCTGGCCAATGCCCAGCTTGTACGGTGTTTCCCACAGCAAACCCTCCTGGGTTGGTTCAAACAACGGAAAACGCTTCATCGCAATGTCCTCCTGCAGCGGAATGGTACGACGACAGTTAAAAATCTCTTGCAGATCCAGGCGCAAACCCTGAACGGTGATCAGATCCCGCGTGAAATAGAATCGATTCGTAAAGAAGTCCAAATTGAAGAAATTCAGCAACTTCATGATATTGTGCAGAAACTCCGGGTTTGATTGGTAGCAATTGTGCAGCACATCCATGTTGCACAGTAACCAATCGAACAGGACCTTCAGCGAACGCATCGTACGCTCGCCCTGGGCGAACTCTAGCACAATGTTAGGGTCTAGCTTTTGGTAGCGTTTTTTGAACTTCAACTGTTCCGGAGTTAACTCCTCGCAAGCGATGACGCCATGCTGTTCATCTTCATTATGGTCCCCGGGGTGATCCTCTTCCTCTTCGGAATGATCTCCATCTTCCTCCTGATCATAGTCTCCTTCATCCGAATATTCGTCGTACGATCCATAGCTCGATAGTGACATTGCATCGTCTTCATCTTCCTCCTCTTCTTCGCTGCTGCTGTGGTTTGACTCCGTGCCCGATCTATCGTAGTAATCGTCCTCCGATACATCCTCGTCCTCGTCTTCATAGCGCTCTCCATCCTCTGAATCGCTTTCATTCGAATACGCACGTCTACGACGACGGGAATGCTTCTTCTGGCGACTATTCGTGCCTTTACCACGTCCATTGTCAGTACCTTTTTTCGATCCGCTGGCAATGATCGATGTAGAAGATACCTTCCCACCATGATTCGCAACCTCGTTCTCCTTATTACCGCGACTATCCTGACTGCCCGTTCCCTCCTCCACGCCGGATGAAGATTTCTGATCCTTAGAATACATCGCCGATCCATTCCTAATTTTGTCCCGCGCACGATTAACCTGTGCACTGTAGCGTTGGTACCGTCGAAGGTAGAGCTCTTGAAACTGAGCGTCCTCGCGGCTATGTTCGCTCGTGAATTTTTCAAAGCTGGACGTGCACCACTGGAGCAACTCCGAACAGAGCGCCACCAGAAACGCGTTCAAGCTGTAGATTTTGTCCGAGTTGATCATCTTGATGCGGTGCATGCAAAAGAACAGTATCGAAACGATTTTGAACAGCATATCATCCGTCAGATAGTACTCTTCCAGTAACTGCCGAATGCTGAGTATCTTCTTAAACTCAATTAGCACCGAATGGCACAGGGCATTAAAATCGGTGACGACCTTGTCGTAAAAGAACACATCCACCACAAGCAGAAATGTAGCGATGAATTCGTCCACAAGTATATCATTCCCGTCCACGACACCATCCGCCAACTCACCACCACTCTCCAGGTGGCGAATGTTCTTCTGAAAGATTACATTTACATTCGTCTCGCTGCACTCGAACGGAATCGTACAGCAGAGCGAGTATAGATAGTGATACACCGCGTCAAGATGTCCGTTCTGTCCACCTACCAACATACCGAGCTGGTTCTGTGGCATGCCCATCTTCGGATTAAGCTTGAACGCTTCCAGATAGTACTTGCGTGTACGTTCGCGCAACTGCATCCGATTCCCGATACCAAACTCGAGCTGATAGCGATGTAAGTCTCCCAGCGATATTAACAGTGCGTGGATCGTTTCCAGTGCGAATGAAATTTCCTGCTTGGTGTAAAGCTCTTTTGCGGCAGCGTCATCTTGAGTATGCAGCTGTAACAGCGAGTAGCACGAAGGTTCCTCACGCAGCATATCCATATCGTAGTCCTCTAGCAGGGCAAAATCGACAAGGTAGCGCAACGAATCCAGATTGAAGATTTGTTGAAAGCGAAGCACGATGGCCTTGAAGTAGTTGATGCCCTCACTAATCAACCGGTCGGCGGCGTGCAGCAAAGCCGATCCATTTGCACGGCCCTTTTGACGCTTGAGCACGGAGACCACATCGTAGTATCCCTTGCGCCATAGGATTTCCCGTGACTTCTGACCGACACATTCAAAATCTTCAAAAATCAGTTGAATACACTGCGAGACCAGTACGCGGTGGCTAAGCTGGAAACTTGGCTGCAGGATATCGTCTACCGTGAGTGTCGCTTTCTGTTCGTCCTGTCCCTTCACTAAGGTGTAGACAGACCTGTGGGAAGAAAAAGTGCGGAAAGTTCATATCTAACTTCATTGCAGCTGAACGTTTTTGGGCAAAAAAGCCATAAAGTTTTTTATTATTTTTGTTTACATCGCAAAACCAATATCATGACTGTTTACTTTGGCAGTACCGTTATCTACACATGGGGAGGCGCTCGTTATCACATGGTGAAGATTGTAACGCCTTCTCAATTAGGATTACGGGTATAATAGCACACTTAAGAATAATATGCTTAGCATTACAAGCAAAACACTTCTCCACCTAACTAGTGATAACGTAGACAAGAAGCATGTGGAAATGGAAAGTTCTGTACATTTTGTGAATCGTGAATGGACCTCACACTTTTAAATGATTTCATAATACACGACAGAAAAGGATGTATTTACTTCCGTAAATTGTCCGCAGCATCGTTTGTTTTGATTTTAAAAATATCTATTACGCATCTTTTGTTGCGTTTGAAAATTTGAGAAAAAAAAATAAAATAACGAAACACGTTTGGTTAACAAAACCAAAACATCATGTGTCCGTTGTCAAATACGAACCCCGAAGGCGCACACAGAAATAAGAATGTCAGTGCATACGTGACGAACAGCAGCTCCGTCCAATATGCGTGTAAACGCATAATACAATGCTTATCGATCTTGAGCGTTAAATTTTTGGTTTCTTCATATGAAATCATATCAAATGTTTTTCGTTCTTTTGTGTACGATTAGTATTTTTTTAATTTCACAAGAGCAAATATCACCACACAAGCGGTTCGTGCTGGATGGGACAAAGAAAAAAGCAACAAAAATTCATATGCTGCTCACTACCACATTCTCACACACGTCGTCATCGCCATAATATAAACTGTTCCGCGTATACAACTCTCGCGCTGTCGCAGGATGGTGAAATCCGATTTCCATGATGATGCATCCTGACGAGCAGCGATATGGCTTCCAGTGATGCATTTTCAGAATGCACTTACTGGCCGCTTGATGGACGTACGGTGCAGAATTGTACAGAAATTTACAAATCCACCCCATGTACCCTAACCTAAAATGTCATGTGAAGGTAAACCGTACATGCATTGCTTGCTTACCTGAACAGTTGCTTTACGTCGTTGCTAGAATATTCCATGGTGTGTTGAGACGATGGCACTGCACCCTCGTCGCTTTGGTTGGGGATTCCACCGATCTAACCCGCTTGGTTATCCTTTTCGAAACTGGGCACCCTCAGAACCGTCTGATTACGTCGTTTTTTGTCGCTCTATCGCTTCTCAAGGTTGTATGGGTACGTCGTACGATGAGTGTATGTTGCTTTTTCAACTCGCTGCGTATCTCTGCCGTTGGCCTTCCCTCAGCTGTGCTTACTTTTCAGCACTACACAACGCACTAACGCCGTGCTTCGTCTCAGCCTACTGTGCTGCAAGATAGGCGCGGCGATGATTTATTTTCAGCAACACAATTCCACACTATCTGCAGGCAGGCTGGCAGTAGCCAACGCAAAAACACAACAAAAATCAATCGAATGCACTTGAGAAAGCTACCCCTGAAACGAGTGCCCCTTTTGCGCTGGCTTTGCCTCTATTTAGGATGGTTCTCTTTTTGGCAAAATGAATTCGATCCTATGCGTATGAATCTTCGCACGTTTCACAGGCCGTCGCGTTTCCGTCAGGAGGTGCTACCGCACAGTACTAGCAAATTAAGGCGGGATTCGTCAGCAACCAGCGATGGAGCGGTAGATGATTTCACTTGCTTGCAAGCCCGAGCAATGACCAATGGGAACAACATCTTCAGAGCATGATCACCACTATTATTCCTCATCACAAACTAGCCAACGTGGTTTGGAAGCAAAACACTTTGCTATAAGCGCTCTAACTAGCACGCTTCTGTTTTCCGAAGCTCTACGCGAGCGAAAACGATTTTGATTTCACAACACTTCGCAGTTCAATGTGGCTATGGGGAAATATGTCACTTTTTCTTTACTTCCTACAAAAACCGTGTATGGCGCTGGTGGTGGTCGACGAATCGATGAAACGGGCCGATATTCCCAATCAACATTTATGTTATTGTTTCGGTGATTTTGCATTTTGGGCGTTTGTGGTAAAAAAGAGACAATTTCGTTGCTCAATTCGTTCAGATAATTTTCGTTTCATTCAAAGGCCGCACTAAAAGAGTATGGTTTGAAAACCAATTCCCATCAGAACAACCAAACCCCGGAAACGGAACGTGATGTTTATGATTTTTTTTTATTTTGTATCTACTATTCAAAGTTTCCAAAATTCCAAATTCAATGAAGCAATAATTCTCGAAACCTTCATCATTTTTTTCCAAAACAATTGAAAAATACAAAAATAATATATAATTTTGCGCTCGATGTCCAGATGTGTCCATCCAGATTTCCACAGTGGCTTGCTGAGCTGTCAACTTCCCGTCATATGTGCGAGCAGCTGAAAAGAAAAAAGGGAAAATAAGGAAAACAGCAAAACAGCGCAGCACGTACTATATACGAATATATACTTTCGGCACGGGTAGCAGCACCAAATCACCAGCAGTACTAGTGACCGTACCCGTTCGTAAGGGAAGAAGAATCACACTTTTAAAGTTGACTACTTCCCGATGGTGCTAGCAGGAATTGGTCATACCGCAATTCTCCTCGCCAGCAGCAGCTAAGTAACACGGTGCGCGCGTGTACTGTGATCGAACTTTCTGTACGGTGAAAAGAAAGATTGCTGTTGGAACCAGGTGTATCACGGAACGGAAGTGTGTTCCCTCTTCCGTGTGACGGGGGGACCAAGGAATTAGATTTATTCCAACAGAATAAAACACTCCATAAAAAAGGGCTAAGACAACCAGCACATTCCAGATAGGTGCCGTTTCGGCAAACGTGAACAGAAGCGGAAGTGCAAGCGGGCACGAAGATAGTGAGCGACAAAGGAAGTGCACCAAAAACTCACCCAGCCCCTGCCCACGGTGTAGGGGTAACTGTGCCAATGTATGTACAATCAGTGTGCGTACGTGTATGTGTTCGAATTGGGGTGGTTGGTTGATTGTTTGCTAAATTGTTGCGCCTCATCCCATCCCATGTTTGACCGTGTTTTGGGTCACTGCTGGGTTAGATGAATAGGCAACGGTAGGGAAGAAAACATCGACATCATCTCTTGCGTGCCATCAGTGCATTATTGTGCGAGTTGAGTGTTAAATTAGTGTGTGTATGCGTACGAGTGTTTGCGTGGGCTGCCTGCCAAAGGTCAGACTGGGTGAAACACAACATCCCAATCACCCCAACCATCCCGATCCAATTTGGATGTAAAGCACTGTGTACCGTGTAGTACAGCAACATAAACAACATCAGCACCAAAAACCTATCGAATCAATCCGGGATTTCCAGTGACACGACGAGCTCGCGGCCCGGAAACGATGGATGAATTGAGCGAAGCGGAACTCCGTTACTACAATGATCTGTTCAAAATCTGCAGCGAAACGGACGGTGCGGGCAAAATTCCGGCCCTTAAAGCCACCTCCCTGTTCCGTTCGGCCAACCTGTCCAACGAGACCATCAACAAGGTTAGTAGGAGCTGTCGGGTAACGCGGGCAGTAAGTCGGGAAGCAGACAGGTTACATGCACCGGGACACGAACCTGGTACGGGTGACCATCAATGTTGGCGTTTTAATCGTTTTTATCTAAAATTAGCAACACCGGGAGATGGGCGAGCTGTTTGCACTTGCATGAACGAACCGGGCAGTTGTTTGTTAACCGAAGGCAAAATATGCAAGCGAAGAGATAGGGGGCAGTGACACATACACACGAAACTCGCGGACAACAGGATAGTGATAGAATCGACCTGGGGGAGATATACTGGGCACATGCACACGCTGTACCGGATGGCCTCGAAAAGGCGGATGCCCTGTAGCACCATGCTTAGCGAACAGGAAGAAATAAAAGCACAGGAAGTTGGCAACACACACAGCGAGAGAGGATGCCATCAGCTAAATGAAGCTTGCTGAATGCTGCTACAAATCATCGATCCTTCCTATTACGCGGGCGGAACCGGTGGCGCAGGTGGTGCCGTACTACAAACTACGCCGGGCGGAAGTGTGTCCGTATTTTGTCAGCTGATTTTTGGCAACCTTCCATCCGAATGTTGCTTTCACTTTTTGATTTTTGCATACTCCCTCCGCCCCCCTCCTCCACTTCCTCAGCTTGACGTGAGAAAAGAAGAAGGTTCTGCTGTACTATTACGCCATGGAAAGCCGATCCCTATGTTCCTCACAATTCAAATAGCGTCGTTCGGCACTAACAGAAAAGGAAGACGAAAGTGCTTGCTTTTCCGTCCCCTTTTTTTATTGGGAATGGTATCCTTCCATCCTGGGGATGGTTTCCGGATCGTAAACCATCAATTAACATGCACGCCACAGTTCATTGGTGTCTTGGGACAGTGTCTTACGTCCGATAGCTTCCATCCTGCTTGCTTGTTTGCGTAGAGTAGACCTCCACCATGCACTATCGCCTTATGATAATAGCACACGCCTTCAATTAGAGGAACTTTGGAAGTGGTCCGGCGAAGCGCAAAAGGGAACATTCGGCGATATGGAGAGTTGCGACGGCGAGAAACTCGACACCCGCCGACGACACTGCGGAGAAACATAATTTATGATTAGCGCAAGAGAGCGTGAGTTGAACGGAACAAACCCACACACAGCCCACAGGTGTCGGTCACTACAACCGAATCGTTGTCTAAACAAATTTTCAGGCACGCTATTTATAGACACTTTTATTTTCATTCTAATATTTGCCTTAGTGGGGTTTTTGGATGGCGTGGCCTATTCTGTGTGCAACAGGCATATCCTAGTGGTCCGTGCACCTGGCACGAAAATTGAACCGTGTTCAATACAACCGACTAGTTATGTTGTATCACATGGTCATGGCCACAGTTCGTTTGTATATTGTATTTTGAACGGCCTTTTTTGATTCTACTACTTGTCGGAGTTTGCGTTCCACTACCTGTGTGGATATTCATTTTAATTATAACATTGGTTGGTCTTTAAAGAGGCATGTTATTTTATTTAAAATCATCTTTCACACTGCATGTTCGTTTGGAACTTATATGAATAGCTTATCGGAAAGCAAACATACCTTAACTACTGATTCCGTCACTAACTTACGTTGTGTGTATGTGTTTTGTTTCTGTATTTCCAACAGATTACGGCATTGGCTGGAATTCCCCAAACGGCGCTGCATCTCTCGAGGCAACAGTTTTACGGGTGTCTTAAACTGATCGCCGCGTTCCAGGCAGCTGTGCCACTGCGGGAAGAAATTCTTACCACCTCGGTCAATTTACCACTGCCCCAATTCAGTTGGATCGACCCGGTGACAGGACCATCCGGTGCGGCGGATTCTTCTGCCATCATCTCTAGCGTATCATCATCCGCCGCGGCAAGCGGCGGTGTCGGTAATCAGACGGGAAGTTTGGAACGAAATGGCTACACCGAGGTGAACAATCGCTCCACGATTAAGGTGACCGGTGGAGCAGGCAGCAGTGGTGGTGGTGCAGGAAGCAGTACTACACAGGACAGCAGTGCATCGACCGGTGGGGAAATGACAAATTCCGATCAGCCGAGCACCGATTCCGAGGTCGAGCATACCGATGATCCGGTCAATATGATCCGGGGTGAACGCGAGCGGCACACGGTTGGTATGCTGAAGGGTGGAGGAATTGTGATGATCGGCAGCAGCCATCCACTTGTCGGTGGAGGAGGTGGTGGCGGACACGGCGGAGGAGGTGGATCACCGGAAGCGTGGAGTACGGCAAGCGATAGCCCAACGCCGACCAACAGTGTGGCGGAACGTCCGTGGGCCAATCAGAACCTGTGGCAGGGGCTGGTGTGTGAGGAGCAGCGGCAACTCCTAGGCACGGAGGAGGAATCGTCCGATCGGCACAGTAGCGATGAAGACGAACAGGAGATTGATCTCGAGTATTTCTATCAGATTTCGCAAACGCAGAAAGAGTACTATTTGAAACAATTCCGCACCATCCAGCCGGATGTGCACGGACTAGTGACTGGACCGGTGGCTAGGTAAGTCGATAGGATTCGGGTTTTTTCAATGGTCCACTAAATGATGTCTGTTCTTTTTAGAGTATTTTTCGAAAAGTCACGTATACCGATCGATGAATTGCGCCACATCTGGCAGATGTGCGATGTGACGCGGGATGGAGCACTAAATTTGGCGGAATTTACCGCCGCCATGCATCTAGTGGTGCTGCGTCGCAACAACATACCCGTACCGGCCACCTTACCCCCTTGTTTATTGCCCTCCCTTTTGCAACATTCGCTGCTGCAACCGAGCGGTGGTTCGGGTGGAACGTCCGGTACCGCCGGAGTTTCGGTTAGTGGTGTTTCCGGGGAGCTGTCATCGGTGGTAGGCGGTGGTAGCGGTTCCACTACCATTGCACAAGTATCGAACGAGCGAACTGAACCGGCCGAAGCTGATCTACTACATCTCGAAAGCGATGATAACGTAGAGAGCAGCGGTCGGAAGCGGTTCGATGCTCACAAAGACTACCAGCGTATGGTACCGGTACCGGATTCATTGGCGTTTGCACGGGTAGCATCGACGGGGAGCAATGTTAATGCAGGTGTGGCACACGACACCAGTCCCACATCGGTTTCATCAGCAACCGGTGTTGGTAGTAGCAGTGGTACGACCGGTTCCGCATCCGTAGCAAATGCTACGAAGGGTAGTAGCAGCGGTAGCAACAGCAGCAGTACAGCTGTCTCCACGACTGGCGGTCGAAAAACGCCGCCAAATGTTTCTCCTCCGGTTTTAGCGCAGCATCAACAGCAACACGTGACCGCATCGGCACAGAAGGTGAAACAACCTGCCGATCATCCGGTAACGCCGCCAAATTCTAAAACAACCAATAAGGTAACGCTAACGTAGATGAAGAGAGAGAGAGAGTGGTGTTTGGATCGATTTCTCTTACATTGTTTGTTTTTTTTTTTTGTTAAAGGAGTGGAACTCAACCACGAAAGAATGGACCAAATTCATGGAATCTCCCACATCCAACGTCTCTAGTCCGGGTCCAAAGCCGGTAAACTTTGATTTGCAGCGAACGACGCAGGCAATTGTATCCAATCCACACATTGTTCATCCGGTTCCGTTGCGTGTCACACCCGTTGGTAAGTACCCACCCACTGTCGATATCTTTTATATCCTTTCTTCGTCCAATAACCCTTTCCATCTACACAATTCGCAGGTGCTGAGACAGTCGATAATGGAAGTCTAGTCTACGGTAGTGATCTCCCTGTCGGAACCGGTGGTCTAATGGTTGTTCAATCGATGGACGATTCCAGTCCCAAGCAGCAACCTTCCCAACAGCAACAGGCGCAATCCCATCATCACAGCACGCCCCGGGACTCGCTAACGAATAGTGGCGATTTACGTGCCATCCAAAGACCGCAACCGAAGAAACCACCTTCCAAGGGTGTCGGTGCGATACCGCCACCACCGCAGCGTGATTCCGGTGCTCATCCTAGCAGCTCTCATACGGGCAACAATGATTCGATGACTATATCGTTGGATGCGTCCGGTTTTGCTGCTAGCAGTACGGGCACGGCCACCAACACCAGCACAACCACCACCGATCGTTTACCGTCGCTGGCGAAGAAACAGTCGGTCGACCAGCAACAGCCCCCGCCTCCATTGCCCCCGCCAAGACCCTCCGCTCATCGGCATACGCGCAGCAGTAGTTTGGACCTGAACAAGCTAAAGCTCACGACGAACAATGCGGCAAACGTCGCCCCGATTGGAGATCCGCTTAAGATGCCTCCACCACCGGAAGTTCCACCGAGGGTAACACCGACTGGTGAGGCACCCAGCAACCAAAGTCAGCGACAGGCTCATGGATTTGCGGATTTTACACATTTCCCCAGCGGTGCTAGTGGTGCAACGACCGGTCATCGTATTGGGGTACGAGTAGATATTTTCCCGTTGTAGGCAATCAAGTAGCATAACACTCGCTTCCGTTTTTTTTTTCATTCCAGTCCATGGGTGACTCGAATAACATCACAACGATTCATCTCGATGCGGCCGGCAACATGACACATCATTCCACACCGCGCGGTTCCGGTACGCTACCAAAATCGCTCGTTATGCATCAACCGCGCAACAGCGCCTTCGAGGTGTACCGGAAACCACACACCGAGGGACGGCTGACGGCTCGTGGCTCGCAGTCACCGCCACAGCAGCAGCAACAACCTCCGCTCGTTACGTCACGTAGCGTAGAATCGTCCGGTGTTGTGTGCGGTGATTACGAAAAACGCATATCGGCACTGAGCGACAGTTTACGACAGGTTCGCTTCAAAGCGAACGATCCTCCTCCGGTCATGCCAGATGTGTTGAAGCAGCTGAAGGAGCAGAATCTGTTGCTGCTTCGGATATGCAACGATCTGAGCGAAGAGCTGTTGCACATCCAGCAGAAGCGGGAAGATATTCGTATCAAAATCGAGCTGCAGGAACAAATCCTAGGCGGTGGAGGTTCCGGTTCGGGCGTGTTGTTCACCGGTCCGTCCTCGCTACCGGCCGTTTCTTCGTCGTCCTCCGCTTGCCACACCCATCACCATTCGCACCATCATGCGAACCTATGAACGATGGGTCGGTTTTCTTAATTGATCGATTTAGATTCTTTTTCCCAGTGCGGTGCTGTTAGATAGTGTTTTGCTTGATTCATACGAAAGCCATATAATGACGTCCTCATATGCGTGGGTACGTGGTAGCTAGCTGTTAGGTCATCAAAGTCTTAAATCTCAGTACAGTTAAATCGAGTCACACGCAACTCTTTTCTCGAAGTAATGGTCATTACTGCATTAATGTCCAATGCAGTTCTATGCTGGTGTTAATAGTAGATACTGTCTGTTTTGTTAGTTGCTCTTTAAATTTATCTAGCTCTCGTGTTGTAGAACTGATACTCATCCTTGTGCGTCCACCTATAGGTCCACTGTTGTGGTTGTGTTAACTGCTTCCTTCTGTCTGCTTAAATTGTACAAAAATTCCCAACCATCCTTGGCTAACATGTTGCTCAAAAGGCGAACAACATCGCTGTACATATATACGCTGGGCTGTCGATTTCTACAGTGTTTCCACACAGTGAAATTGTGTATAAATGTGGTACATGTGACACGTATCGATCCGTAACGGGGGTGTGTGTATGTGCTGCGCTTTTGATTGTGAATTATGGTCCAAACTTTAAGCTAAGCTGATATCGTTTTAAGTCCCAATAACTTATACTTTTTGTCTCAACGAAACTTCTCACTTACTTGGTTACTACTAAACCCCTAGTATATACACCTGCGCACCAGCTCCTCGAATTGCAAACATAGCTGATGCGAAAGATAGTAAAACGGTCTTGATTATAAGCAGTTTCAATAGTGCATCAAATAGTCAAGTGTTCACGGTAGTGTCATCTATGTGCGTGTTGTAAACAAAGCCGATCGTTCCTACACGAACCCGTTCGTGTAATGTGCACTGAAAGCTGCTGTTTAAAATTTGATAATCGCTAAACTTTCGCCCTACGCTAAAAAAATAACATCATCGTTGCTAGAAAGCGTCGATCTGCTCTGAATCGTTAAAACTGCATGCTGCAAGGGATCACTGTTAATCATTAAGCAAAACCGAAAGATATAATCGACCGATCGAGATGTTTGTTACGCGCGTACGTTGACTGGTTCATGGCCACGACGGCGGTGGTTTGAATGCGATTGTTTTAAATCTTACATATTTTAAAAGAAATGTCTAATAGTAGCTGCTATCGTTGTAGCGCAATGAAACGCAACAATACAAACACGTACGATAATAATTTCTTGTACCACTTCGCATTCGACCAGATCTTGATCTGTGAGGCAGATCTTTATCACGATGTTGGGGCAATTGATCGTTGATCTTTGAATGATATGTGCAAGATAAATAATGTAGCCTAATACAAGAACATGAATGTGTTTTCATGCTTACATGTGACAAAGGAACAGTAAAGAAGGACAGTGTAGGGAATTCGTTTAATCAAAGGGCTAAGAGAAAAGATAATTATCTATTACATGTACACATACATATATATGTATACATATATTCTACCAAACAAATCACATGCGCCAATAACGACTATCGACAAAATCGATCATGAGAAGAGCAGAGAGAAGATTATATAAATTGCATGTAACTCTACTGTCTATCATTAACACTAGACGCATGTGATGGAGTGTGAAACTAATGTGAATGTTTGTAACATTAAGTTATTCAAACTTCGATGAATGTAAGGCAAACCACACACACACACACACTGTTTATAAGCGTCCGTCGCTTAAGTATTGCGTTCGTATGTGGGGGAACTAACCTGATAAGAACAACGCGCTGTAAAAGCTATGTTTCAACGGCTCGGCCTGTGTTGTTGGTTGCATTTTACGGACGGCTTGTGAATTCGGGGCGATGGCGGAAAGCAAAAAGAAAACTTTGAAAACAAAATATATTTTATACGATCTAATGATGCGTTAGGAAGAAAAAAACGAATCCAAATCCTAATCACAAAACGATACAGAGAGATTATTTATAGAGATTAGAGAAAGGATCTGCAAACGAAGCATCTATATTTTTTTGTTTCCTATTGTGACATAATAGGTGTATAACATTTTTGAATGCACCGCGAAAATTGCACTTCAAATGTGCGCGCTGTTGAAGAACCGACTCTTAACGACTGAAACCTCACGGCGAATGAAGCGTTTTACCTACAGCGTGTAGGTTTAATGCAAAGATCCAACGAAAAGCAAACGGATGCAACTGAAAATGTCTGTTGTTCAGGTATGTTTTGCTTTTACACTTCGGATTGTTTTTTTTGTTTTGCGAATGAAAAATGTACCATTTGTATAGTCCGTATCCATCTCTTTGTGCACGTTAGATTTCGTTCCCCCCCGAACGACTCCTCTCTTACGAACTCAGTATATTTTTGTACTTTTCGAAGATTTTATGTAGAAAAAAAACACAACTGTTTGTTCAGCTGCAAGTGAAGCGCTTAGCGGGTAGAAGTGATGATCGTAATTAGTGTGTTCTTTTTTCCTTCCCTCACAGGGAATGAATGACACGTTCAATGTCAATGCAGGTGAAAGAACCGAACTGTGTGGATCGTTATGGGCGAAACCCGGCAAAATGGGCGATCGTTGAATAAAGTTGAAGGATGTGTCATTTCTCCAAGAACGCAATACTTCTCAGCTGCTGGAGTATTAAAGGAAAATTGGCTATTAAGATGTTCAAATATCCGAATGGCCCTAAATGGCCGAAAAGGTTGAACAAGATCACCGGGTTTTGGTGTAATGGAGAAGAAAACGTCAAAAATCATTGATATTCTTTTCGTTTGTGGGAGCTCAAACAACCAAAATGGTGTCGCTTTCAGCGGTCCTGTTGGTCTAGACATACAGAGCGGATCGCTCTTTTGGAGTCGTCGAACATTTCACCTACCTTTGGTCAAAAGTTTGGAAGGATATGCTCAGTAGGATGTCCTTCCATATGTGTGGAAGGGCAACGGAGGAACCACTGCAATGAAGAGCTGTATAATTTATATGATGATCCTGACTATTGCCAGGCTCCCCGATACAACAATGACTCACAACCGGTTTGGAGTACTTCTGCAGCATCCCAACACCGCGATAGATATGTGGTAAGTAATTATGATAGCAAAATTTGGCCAACCAAGTACTATTGACTCTCATAACAATAAACGAGTACTCTCGATATTATGTTACATAGAATACGTGGGAAAAATCCCGAAATTAGTGATCCCGCTTGATATCTGCTTCCGGAAAACACAGGCACACGCAATGAACAACTCATTCCTCAACGAACTATTACTCAAAAAAAAGTATCAACAGTGACATAGCTCACGCTACGGTGATAAGCAACAATTGCTAAGGGATTGCCCGTCAACGTCGGTTGCTGCTGCTCAATCATCCCGTTTTGTATTGCAGGAAAACGGAGGGAGGAATTAAGTAGCTAATCTAAAAAAAAACAATCTAAAAGTAGTAAATCTTATCTGGTGTGGATTACGTACGATCACTCCAATACGGCTTAAGAACCACCCGAAACAATGCACCTGCTGGATCGATTCGAGATTATCGGTTGTCAATGGTCCGTTAAATCGGTACTACGGCCCATCACACCTCCATATCATCTCATCGTCGGCATGGTAGTATCACTAAGCCCGCAATTAACCATTCAATATGACGATTTTGTTGCGGTAGGGCGTTAACATCAACATTTTCGATGGAGGCGTTAGGTTTAGTGTCAATCGTGCTGCACACCGATCCAGACTACAGGCCCAAGGTAACAAGACAGGTGATGTTCAAGTGATGGTTTTCAGCGGTATCTCTAGTGTGCTAGACCTGCAACAGGACATTGTAACGTAGGAAATTTCGCACTTAAGGTTTAAGGCTTTTGGTCCAAGACAAATATTGAAGAGTGAAGTTGTTTGAGTAAAGTTACTGGTTGCGACTATTGTTGAAGTTGAAGTTAAGTTTCATGTTAGTACGGCTTGGATTTTGGGTAGCTAAGTGGTCTATTTGGTAGCGGCGCCAGTTTTCACACGACAGGACCGACCCATAATTCCATCCGGACTAATCCCCCGTAGGCAGAGCTGACTATCCCTCTACGGGTAACTAAAGTCGCAGTGAGCCAGAAATGGTAGACCTTTTGAGGTTGTTGTGCCAATAGAGAAGAAGAATCCACTTTCGTTCTGAATGAAGATATTTAAATCATTTCAGAATTTAAGAAAATCTGAGTTTCTTCAGTGCCTTCAGTGCCATAAATCCCGTACCTCTGGTAGTACCTGTGGCAGATGTCAAACGATAAAAAAATTGAATAATTGCAATGGCCTTGACCCCTGAGATTACGTTGACATTGAACATAAGTAACTTACAACATCATAAATATCATTCTAGTTGAATCTAATTTTAATCTATATACCCGTCGAGGAGTTGTCGGGTATTATTGTCTATTGCGAAATCGTTAGCTCCAACCGTCACCCAGCTAATCCTAAAACCCCAGCGACCTTCGCTTATCGAACCCAATATGTATGCTTCTCATCCTTATCAGACATCTGATATTGTCGATGCAAACAATGCGGATAGAGCAAATCACCTGTCCGATCTTCTGATAACGTTGTCCAGCTCAACACCCACCGCGGTTGGATACACACACTCGTATTACCGAATCGACAATGGCCTGTTGCTCGAACTGGTCGCCCACTTCCAAGCGCCTCTGTGCCTTGGGTAGTGCCACGGGTGTGTGCGTGTTTGCGCTCGCGCTCGGCTTGCTGTGGCCATCGCTGATATGGGCAATTGCCAAGCAGGAGTTTGTGCTGGAACCGGGCACCGAGGTGTACGACAATTGGATCGATCCACCAATCGACATGTACCTCGAGATATTCCTGTGGAATTGGACGAATTCGGAGAACTATCTTACGGAGAAGCCACACCTGGAGCAGCTGGGACCATATACGTTCCTGGAGCGACACGAGCGTGTAAATCTCGTGTGGAACACTAACGACACGCTGACCTTTCAACAACGGCGTATATGGCACTACGTGCCGGAGAAATCGGTTGGCGATTATGAGACGGACCGTGTCATTACCATCAATCCCGTACTTCTGGTAATACCTGTGGCAGATCTCGCAGCAGAGCACCATTTTGATCCGTCTTTCTATCTCACTTGCAGACCGTCGGATATGCATTGCGCGACGAACCAGTATTTCTCTTCTACGTTGATGGGATCATCATGGAAAACAATCTGGCTACGACGCCCTTCTACGATGTGTTGGTACGCGAGATGATCTTCGAGGGGTATGATGATCAGCTGCTCACCAACCTGCTACTGCTGCTAGAATTGATCCCACCCGAAGCCCGTCCACCGATAGATCTGCCACCGTACGATCGGTTCGGTTGGTTCTATGGACGCAACGGTAGCGAAACGTACGACGGTACGTTTACGATCGGTACTGGCAAAGATACGGTGCATAACACCGGCGTGATGCGTCTCTGGAATGGAGCAAATCAGACCGACTACTATCGTGGCGTTTGTGGCCAGATACGTGGTACGACCGGGGAAGTATGGCCACCGTGGGGACGAAGCTTAAGCGGAACACCACCGAACGTGACGGTGTTTGCACCGGACGTCTGCAGCTCGGTTACGCTGCAGTACGCCGAAGAGATGGAACGGTACGGTATCGATGGGTTGCGCTGGGTCGGTAACGATCGAGTGTTTGATAACGGTGTACACTACGAGGAGACGGAGTGCCAGTGCACGGCGGAGGATGTGAACACCTGCCCGGTGCTGGACAATGGTTCGATGGATGTGTCGCGGTGTAAGTTTGGCGCACCGGCAACAGTATCGTATCCGCATTTTTATTTAGCCAACGAGAGTTATCTCGCTGGTGTTACTGGTATGAATCCGAACGAGAAGGAACACCGGTTCGAGATGGAGCTGGAACCGTACACGGGCGTACCGTTGGGTGTGAAGGCACAGTTGCAGGTCAACCTGAACGTTAAGCAGTACGGCATGACGTGAGTGGAGTGCTTCCGATCGAAAGTTATATCCATTGGGCCTTAACATACTCCCGCGTATCTCTCTTTTAGATTGCTAAGGAACATCCCAGAGGTGATGCTTCCGGTGCTTTGGTTCCGACAAACGGCGAGCCTCACCGATGAGCTGGCGGATGACATAAAGGTGAGCGATGTACTGTGACGTTCATTTTCAATGCTCTACTAACATGTGGTTACTGTGAATCCTCTCAGTTGATTTTACTGCTTCCGGACATCGGAGTGTACGTCGCGTACGCTATTGGAGGCATCGGAATAATTGGTCTAGTGCTAGCGATGTACTTCTCTGTCACTAGATGGAAGCTGCAGAATACGGAACCAGTGCAAACAGAAACCAAAATGGCACTAGACTAATTTGCTTAGGAATAAAACATGAAGTACGGAACATATTGAATTTGAATGTGACCTTCTTGAAGCGAATTTTCATATGGAGAAAGGCAGAACCTTATATAACGAGCTGCTACACACTAAGAATATAGTTTTAGAACGTGAACACAACGACCGCAGGTCAAATAGGTGGCAGTATCCGTCAGATTTCACTTGGACTCTCAAGTCACGCTGGGTACCAAATCAGGGGATGTGTATTCCACTGTACCGAAGTGAAGACCGTACGAAAAAGAAGAGTACCATCTTTGCAGAGACCGGTAGTGTTTGAAGTACTTGTGGTCATGGAAGTTCATCTTTTCCAATTCAAGGAGAAATGCTAGGTCTCTGACTAGTTATCTTTGTATCTTCTAGATACCTACCTTAATCGGTAAACAGCCACTCCTCTCGAAGCACTACTCTACATACGGTATTTTGCAGTTTACAATGCAAGCTCTTTATTTAGAATACCTCGTTAGCTTAACAAACTGTTCCAAACGCTCGTTTACGCAATGCATTGGTTGTACGCGGCAGCAATGGCTGCGAAATCGGCAGCGGCCGCATTGGCCGTGTTGGTTGTGCAAGTCGCCACTTGGTTGGCAGTGCTGGCGATATCTACTACCTCAGCGGTCTTAATGCTCAGGACATCCAGTGCCACGTTATTGATGTAGGCCGGAGCGTTCGGTACGGTGGCACTCGTGCACACCGTGGACGGGAAGAGGGACGAAATGCACAGGGTCACACCGGCGGTCGAGGTGCGGATGCGTGAGGCGGCCGAGTTAACCACCGCGATCGTGTTGCCGACCAGGATGTCCGCAACGGTCGTCGCCTGGACGACGCACGATCCCAGAGCGGTCGTGTAGTAGACGTTCGTACGCACAGCCAGTGGCAGGTAGGTCTGCGAGCAGGCTACGATGGTTGCATTCGTGCTAGCGAGGTTGTTCACCATCGTTCCAATGACGGCCGATGCGTTACCCGTGATGGAAGCGTTCGCCGATGCGACCGCATTCAGCGTTACGGTATTCAGTACATTCAGGTTGGTCTGGAGCGTCGAAACCAGGTCGGTAAGGTTGTTGACAGCAAGCTGGGCAGCGGTCGTAACGCTCGTCTTTGCGTTACCGGCAAGCAGATTGAACACACGGTTCATGTTGCTCACAGCCGTGCTAATGGTGGAGGTGGCCTGCGCCAAGGCGGCGTTCGTGGCCGGTTGCGCGTTCGCGATCAGATAGTTGAAGGAACCGATAGCGGAATTCAGCACGTTGTTGGCATTGGTCAGGGCAGAATTGACCGTCGCATTGACAGCGGCAATACCGGCCGCACTGTACGGCACACCGGCATTAAGCGCAAGTGAGGCGTTTACTCTGGCCGCAGCGGACAACTGCAACGGAATGTTGGCCGTCGTGTACAGCACATTGGCCGCATCGCCGAGGAAGGTCGCAATCGCGTTGACACCGTTCGGACCGAGCGCACCCAGCAGGGTGGTGGACGTGCCCGGATTGGCGACGGCACTGTTGATGGCTTGCAGGGCGGTGGCCAGGTCAGCGTTGAGCGTGTTGGTAAGGTTACCCAGCGCGGCCGAAACCGTGGGGCTACCGAAGACGGACGAGGCAGCATTCACGGCCGAGTTGACAGCGGTGGCAACGTTGTTGAGTGCGTTGGCAACGGCCTGACCGTTGGCGGTGGTTGGAGCACCGGTCAGCCCGGTACCGATCGTGCCCAGGTTAGTTCCCACCCCTCCGAGCAGTCCGTTCAGTGTGTTCGTGATGTTGCTCAGCACTGATCCAGCTGTCGAACCGATGTTGGTGATGGCCGTGTTGAGTGCGTTCAGCGTTGAAGAGACCACATTGTTGATGAGGTTCAATATTGGCAGGTTCGAGTTGAACGAACCGGTACCACCAACGGTGATGCCACCGATGTTCAATCCTCCGGTAAGACTGCCACTAGCCGACAGTGAACCAGATGTACCGGCGGCAAATCCAGAGGCCACTCCGTTTAGCAACGTGGCCACACCATTTACAGCGGATCCGATGAGCGAGGTAAGTCCACTGAGCAGCTGGGGTTGAGGTTCCGCCTGGGAAAGGAAGCGTTCCGTGGAAGTAAGTCAGTGCGAAAACAGCAGGAATAGACGAGTTTCTGATGCTCCCCAAGAGCTGTCCTTTTACTCACCTGGACGGTAACCAACAATGCGCAAACCAGGAAGGCTTTCTTCCACAGCATCTCGATAGGGAGTTGTGTTTTTTTTTGCTGCTTAATGAGCCGACGAAGGCAACGACTTCGATAACTGTACCAGATCGTACGGTGGACGAGTTACTTTTATACCGTGGTGGTTGCTTCCTTCGGAGCTGTTCCCACTCCACCCAGAGGAGGACACCCAGGTGTGATGAAACGTTTTGCGGTACACCCGACAATGCAACCCATTGTGTAGTGCGCGAAAAATTCGACGCACTCCAAAACACCACCTCGATTGATCCTCGTACACACAGCGCGTGCACATGAACCATCTAGAAGCATAGCGAGATCGTCGAAGATCGCATGTAGATGACTGTATGAAAACGCCGTTCCGGTTCCCTATTCACCTTCCGCATTTATTCTAGAAGGTCAACGGCGCGTCCCTATGTTGTTATGGGGACGTGATAATCAAGTTCTAAGACACATCTGCGTGCCACCCGAAGAGAAGGTGTTCGAGGAGCACAGTGTCAACCATTGATAGGGCGGTTCGTTTCGCCTGTGGAGTAGTTTTGTCAGCAATCGTGGTTTAATAAAACTACAGATCAACGTTTGTGACGTTTTATTAGTGTATGACGCGTTGTTTGTAGAGCCCGGTCCGATAGCTCGGTTGGCAATTGTACCAAAGGAGACTTGGATGGAAAACATCCAGCACCTGTCCTCCCTTCATGAGTTCAAGGTCCAAACCACTTGGTAATATGTGCAATAGCAGCTGTTGGTAGACGTCTACTAATTAACAAAATAGTGTGGATATTTTTCCTACAGTTATTGTGCTCTTGTTCCTCGTGGTGATCGTTGATTCGAGAAGACCTCCAGAACACACCAGAACTCTTGGGAATGTGTGCAATAGAAGCTCTTTATAGATGGCTAACTAACGTAGATTTTTTTATTGTTTTTTGTACAATTTTGTACTTCTTGACGATCGTAATGTGACTGCGTATAGTATTGTACGCCCCCAGCCATCACATACATTTCTGAGGCATAAGGCAATGTCTGAAGTCCTCTCAATCCCAGGGGTTTTTGCACTACTGTGTAATGGAAAGAGTGGGTCGGTGGGGTATTTGGTAGTGGTTCCGGTTCCAAACGACGGTTTACTTACTTACATATCAAGCGCTACTACCGCCTCGCGGTCTTGACCTGCAGCAGGAGCCAATCCATAATGACGACCTTTCTGGACGACATCACTAAATCCCAATTTGGGTCTACCACGCCTCCATGTGGACAACCTAAAAGAACCTTAAGGGCTGGATCTGGTGGTCCGGTGTCATTCTCATCAAATGACCACCCCATCGGAGCCTAGCGGGTCTAATCCACTGTACGACAGTGAGTTCTCCATACAGCTCGTAGAGCTCGTCAATGTAGTGTTGACTACAATACTAATGTAATGCAGTAGTCAATGTGGTATAGGATCCTCCAATGTCTTTCCACACATTCGGGGTCAAAAATCCTACTGACCATCTTGCTTTCGAACACGGCTAAGAGGTTTTCGTCAATTTTGGACAAGGTCCATGTCTCAAAGGCCTATGTGAATAGTGGAACTATACAAGTGCTATAGATTCCCGGCTTCGTTCGTTGCGATCAGATCAGGCAGTCTGCACCGTAACGCGTATCTCACAGGACATACGACAGCACCGGTACAAAATCTCATCCGGACCAATCACCCGTAAGCAAGACTGACTATCCAGCTACGGGTAAACAAAGCCAAAGAATGCCTGAAATGGTAGGCCTAGGACTCTTGAGGTTGTAGTGCTACTAAAGAAGATGTCTTAGAAATAGAGGAGTTGCCACAATGTCAAAGTTCTACCAACTAATAAATTGTTTTCCTAGGAAGTCGTACCTCCTGAATGACACCGGACATCCCAAATCCTCCCTCCTCCTAATAAGATATCTTCTTTGCTTTTGGGTTGACTTAATTGTGCCACCCATCTCAGAATGATCACAAACATCATTGAGCGATAGCCTTCCAAATGGAATAGCACAGCGATTGGAATCGCCAAACAGGTGCTTCAATTGTTGTCGTCAATTTTGTAGATCGTGTAATGCCTGAGCCCTTATATACATCTGTGTAATTTTGTTAAGACCCATCGATCAATGTTTATTATTTCGTTGAGTGCTCGCAACTAATTCGAATAACTACATACATCCACGAACTGTACTACTGGTTGGAGGTCTGACAGGCGGCCAGCAAAGCGTCCAGTGCGGTGGCCTTTGCCACCAGGCCCAGGTTCATAATGGCGCCACAGCTTTCCACACGCTGCACCGTCGCCAAACTCTCCAGATTGATCATCGCAACGACCAACTTCGTCTGGATGCTGACATCCTTCATCAGAGAATCGTTCATGGTGACCGTCTGTGGAATCAAGGGAAGGGTAAAGTTAAATCGGTCTCCGGCCACCGGATGTCACCGGAGGTGCGGTGTACTTATACTCACCTCCGAAAGGCATTTAGCGATGCCAGCCTTTATCACTGGCGTTGAGCTGGTAGAGCCCAAATTGAGGCAGAAGTCGATACGGTTCGCAATGGTGCGCGTCTGCTCGCGCAGCACCATGTTGTACTCACTGATGAACGAATCCGTGTACCCGGTGTTGGCGAAATCGTTCAAGCATTTCTGCAACCCGTCGCGCATATTGTTCTCGAGGTTCGCGATCGCACCGCCGTACTTGTCCTTGCAGCTATTCGCGTACGTACCACCAAGCGACATGAACTGTGCCAGCTTAAACAGTGAATTGTCAAACACCGGCACCAACGACTTGACGTTGTTCTGAATGAACGCCTCCGCACCGGTATAGAGCTGCGTCATCTGGGCCTGCAGACTGGCGGTTATAGTGCTCGCGACGCTCTGGATGGCAGCGGTCGTGGTCGTGATCGAAGCGTTCAGCTGCAGTGCGGTGGCACGGGTTGTCGAGTCCTGCATGAATGGGTTCACACGCGACAGCCTGTTCACGATGTCATTGACACCGTTGGTGGCCTCACCGGTGTACTTACTCTGGTAGGAGCTGATGCGGCCTACCACCTGGTTGTAGTAATCGCGCTGGGTGTTGTTGACCGAGTTCAGCGCATTGGTCATGTCGTTGCTGTAGCTGTTCAGAATGCTGGTCGCTTGTTCGAAGGAGGTACGGATCGTCCGAACGGTGGTCGTGAGACCCTTCTCGGCCGTCGTCACCACCGAAATTGCACCGGCAAGGTTGAACAGTGTCGATGGCTGAATGTTCGACGACACGGTGCTGGCGGAAAGGGGTCCGGCCGCCATTACCGCCGTCACCTGCTTGTACAGTGTGTCCAGATAGGTAGAGATGTCCGTCACCGCCGTCTGGATCATCTTCATCCAGGACGTGAGGGCACCACTGTTCTGGGACGAGGTGGACGTTTGAATTAACGTTATCAATGCTCCGGCCTGGTCGAGTGCCACGTATGCCCGATCGATGGTGGCGTTCATGCTGCCGAACATACAGGACGGCGACAGCTGCCGCTGGCTAGCCACGATCGAGATGTTGCGCAGTACTTCGTTCACGTTCACGGTGATGTTGCCGACGAGTGAGACCAGTGCCTCGCCGGACGCAATCAAACTGGTTGAGCCGTTCAGCTTCGATATCTGGTAGCCACCGATCGCACCTTGCAGATCGGAGGTAGCCGACCCTACCATGTTGGCCGCCGACAGTACGTTCGGATTGTTCTGGGTAACATAGTCCATGGAGATATCCAATCCCAGGTCGGGTGAGGCACTCTGGAAGTGGGGACGAAAAACACGAGGAGCCCCAGAGCATGATCATTAAGCGCTGTTTGGAAAGAAGCAGCATGAGACGGTTCCACTTACAGCCAATCCACACAGCAGGGGTATTAGAAGAACGATCGAAGATCTCCACATTCCCATGGTGATTGCAAACTATTGAAACTACACTAGAAGATCGATCGGACGGTTGCTATATCGTATCGTCGTTACACACTTGCTCCACCGTACTACTATCACTGCGTGCGTTCTGTTCGAGCGCTTCTGGCATACTCCGCCGTGTCTGCACTGGTGGATCTGTTCTAGTTTTTGGAACCCGTCTGTTTGCTAAATCTGGCAACTCAAAACGAAACCACCACGATGTGTGGAAGCGGAGCGAGTTCCCCTGCCTTCTTTGCCGACGTGTCCATAATCGAGGGGGGGGAGACCGAAAGCTTTCACCATGCAGCCTACCTTCGCAATCGGTTTCGCTGTTGGATGCTCCACGTCTTGTCACGGGAGAACCTCAGTCGGCACACCGGTCCAGGCGTTCAAATATTTGAACAATCGCCAACCATTACTCCGTTGCGTTCTCGGGATGCTGAACACCGCCATGAAAATGGGGCTCTAGTGAAATCCTTGAAATCAAATCCATTTCAAAGCTGTAATCTCACGACGATAATCTGGCAAACTAAAATGAAAGAATGTACCAAAAATTTTATGTAACATGTTAACGGGTAGTGTAGGAAAGGTCATAATCCTCTTAATTAGATGTCCACCTTATCGCATCAACTATAGTGGCGTTAAAATTAAAGCTAAAGCCCCGACTGAAACTGTCGCCAGGCAAGCATTGTACAGCTGGACAAATATGTACCAATAATGGGCCCTGCTACTAAAACTATTACGTTCACTCAAATCTTTCAGTGCGTATGTTGTGTAGGATACATATCACTCTACTTCTCGATTCCTCGTTAGTGTAACCTTGAAGAATTCGTTGCAAACCTTCGTGTGATGCTTTTTTCTGAGTATCGAGGGCTTCTGAAGCCACTAACCCAGCGTGACGCTTTTCTACGAAAACCACCTGACACAATATTGAATTGTCAGACGATACTGAGAAAATAGCTGATGGCGTCTGCTTGGTCTGTGAGCAATTCTTTGAATAGTTTGTTCAATTGAATGGCAGTATAATACTGTCATGTCATGTCAGGTCTAATGGGATTTTAACTGGATATAAACTATTCCTGTTTAGGTGACTCTAGTGCTGAAGGATCTTCGGAATAATGACTGTGTTTTAGTACAATCTAGGACATCACAGGGTTATACAAAAAATGCCTTAAGCTTATTAAAATGGATCAATGCGATACCTTGAGTTCGATTTCTCGATCCTCGTTATGTTCTTCTTCTAGGACCCATCTTCAACCTAACCTCAATTTAAATCTTCGCAGCTGTTTTCTAACACACATCGAGCACAGGCCAGGACGTTTTTGGTGAGTTGCAAAAACAAAACCAAGGTCGGTACGGTAGATAAACAATCGTTTGTCAAATCACTTGATCAAACTTGCACCAATATTGTGCACGTTGCAGGAGGATGATTTGAGCGCCGTTATTAGCATGAAAATAAGAATAAAATATCGAGCGTCCAGCGAGGTTGGTGGATGTAAATGCTATGAAGTCTTTTTAGTATTTTTTTTTTAGAAGTTTTGCTACTTTTAAGTATACAATTGGAAAAAAAATCCTCCCCTAGAAACAACAGCTGATGTTGCCTATTATACTGCTTCTAGCGTGACAGTTCTTTCGTTGTAACACAGTTTTGAACAAACAAGCGAAATAATTTTAGATTTGTACGGTTTCTTTACATTTACCAAAGAAAACATAAACGGTCCAGGGTATACTGTGGTCTGAACTCGGTCTCGTCTAGCTTTCTCGCTTTCATCCTCTACTGGCCGGTCTGTAGGCACTGATTGAGCGCTGGCACGATTGCTTGCGCCATTGCGGTGTAAGTATTGCTGACTTGGTTAACGCAAGATTTGACCCGATCGTTCGATGCGACCACCTCCAGCTGCAACATGGTGGTGACAAGCTGGAACTGCTGTGCGAGCGTTGCCTTGTAAAGAGGAGCGACAGTGGTCGAGATCTGCAAAATAAAACAATGTTTTTAAAATGCATTGTAAGCTTTTAGCTCGTTGTGCGTGTGTATTCGCTACATACCCCCTTCAGACAGGCGGCTATTTCTGCCTTTACTTCGGAGCGGGAACCAGTAGAACCGAGACCGCTGCAGTAGCGTATATGGTTGCTTAACGCCTGGTAGTGTTGTCTCATGAGCGTCATGTAGTTGTTCAGGATCGAGGACACACGGCTCAGCTCGGTGTTCTCGTCGTTCAGACAGTCCTGGATGCGATCGGCACCCTGATTCACCAGATCGTTCGCCGTGTTGGCGAACCTTGAGCGACAGTCGGACAGGTATGGTGAGGAGGAGGTGGTAATGGCGTTGAAGTACGAAGCCTGGGCGGTGCTGAACGAGGTGAACGTCGCGCTAACCGATGCCTGCGTTTTGGTGTTCATGCAAGTGCCCACCGTGGAGAATGTGGCCGATATGGTAAGCGAAGCCGATACACTCGAGCTCAGGGTGGTGCTGGACGCTGACAGTACATCCGATGCGAGCAGCGCACTATCGCCGATTAGCTGGTCCGACAGGAAGCTGGTAAGCGTATCCGAGGCCGACCGCAGCTGCCCGGCCATGTCGGTGCGCAGGCTGGTGAACTTGTTCGCGTAATCGTTCACCTTGTTCACGACGTTGTTCGTGAAGGATGTCAGTGTGGAATTGATGGAGCTACGCCGGTTAACGATCGTGCTATCCAGCTGAGCGGATACATGGTGCAGCTGCAACGATTGAACAGAACAAAACGAACTGAAGCATGGGCATGACCGTCCCAGTAGCGGGTGTTTGAACACTGTATACTCACGTTGATTGCAAGCGCCGCCAGTACGGCAAACCACAGCAGGGAACGACGCGTCATGATTTTGGTCTACAGATAGGTCTAGTGTCTCCTCTCGTTCGAAATGCCGATAGTCGACTAAATCCAGCGCACCGTTTGTCAGCGAGTGTAGTATAGAATCTGGTTCGCACGGTTGTCAGAACAGTTGACAAAACTTCACACCAAAAAAAAAAAAAAAGGTGTCGCCAAGACCTCGAGGTTTGCCCACACCAGCGCGACACAGATACACATGCACGATTCATTGTTTGAACAAACTTCTTCATTTTCTTGCAATCGTGATGGGATGTGTTTTAAGTGGGGTGTTACACATGGACGGTATGGATCTATTCTTCCATCTCACTTTATCCTTTCCGTTCCGTGATTCATCTGAGCAGCCTCTGATTTATATCTCTTCTCGGATCCAGTTGAACAAATGCCATGAACGCTGCTGATGCTGTTCAGTATCATTCGTAGAACGAATTTTCATTGTGTATTATTCACAGCGGCGGTTCAACAATAAGGATATTGGGGTATTCGAACAAACTACCACAGAAATCCCTATATCTACCCAGAAAACTGTTGCTAAGGCAACGGATAGATGATCGCACAGGTTGCTATAATACTGTTTTATTGCTACTCAATGTTCAAAGTTGAAAGTACTAGTGACGTAGTGACGTACAAAGGAATTTTCTCTGGGAATTCTATGTCTGCAATAATGTCAACTCAACTACGGCTACCAATTAGCCAAGTGTCTTCCTTTCGCCTTCGATTCGGAATCTTTCTCCCCGCCTTCGTCTCCGCTACCACTAATCCAACACATTGTACAATAGCGTTCGATTGTCAATCACACTAATTCCTTACAAGCTTGTCATCGCATTCGAAGCAGTCCGCTATCTACACTCCGCACCGCGTAACGGTTACGGACGTTCGGCCTGCTCCCATCACACCTATCGAAAATGATAGCAAAAGATTACCTTATCAGCGAATTGGTTACGGGTCGTAAACCTACGGCGAACCTACAAGATGCATATAGAGGGCTTTGTGTGGGCTTCATTTAATTAACTGACCGCCACCGACGAAACCGGTGTGCTTCTTAGAGTGAGAGTGAGAGTCACCGTACGCGTGCGTGTATTGGAACGAATCGAAGTAGACCCGGTGTATCACATGATGCAGTACTCCGTACTGTTTGTCTTTTGGTGCTGCTGCTTGCTTGGTAGCCGTACCTTAGCTGCTCCGTTCGATGGAA
The DNA here is from genome assembly GCF_943734725.1 of Anopheles marshallii. Classification (NCBI taxonomy): domain Eukaryota; kingdom Metazoa; phylum Arthropoda; class Insecta; order Diptera; family Culicidae; genus Anopheles; species Anopheles marshallii. Next base: position 17,361,468 of record NC_071327.1, read on the forward strand.
AACAATCGTCCGAGCTGAAAGATTTCACCTTTGACGAAATCATCCCGAACCAGTTCGGATTGCGGAGCTTCAACGGCACATGGTTGTCTGGTGAGGAACTACTGTACAGGAATGGTGGAGACTACGTAAAGCTGAACTTAAACACGGGGGACAGTATCGTGGTGATCACTACTGATGTGTTGGTAGGTTGGAAGAAATTGGTTTAAAAACAAAGTGTCATTAGGCTGAAACCGATTTTCCATTCCTGTCTTCTGCAGAGTCAATTCCGCGGCGCATCGATTCAGTTGATTAAACCCGATTTCACAAAAGTCCTCGTCCGATACGATGTCCGAACGGTAGGCAGAAACGGTGATGGCAGAGTGATCGAACTTGCAACCTCATGCACAATCCCTCTCTTTCGCAGGTGTTTAGACATTCGTCTCTTTCCAAGTACGCAATCTACGACACATTGGACGGGTAGGTAGATAACATTGTCCTCGCTGGAAAAAGGGGGTTATAGGAGTACCTGATCGTTCTTGGCGTCCCTTTCAGATCTGTATACCACATTGCCAACCAGGAGGAAGTGTCAATCTGCATTCTCTCCCCGACCGGACAGAGCCTCGCGTACGTGAAGGATAACAATGTTTACTACCGAGCTGCGCTGCTTAATCCAGTGGAACGGGCACTTACGCTCGACGGTGTTACCGGTGTGATATACAACGGAATCCCTGATTGGGTGTACGAAGAGGAAGTGTTCGGTACGGATGCGACACTCTGGTTCTCACCGAACGGACGCCGACTAGCCATGGCCAGCTTTGACGATCGTGAGGTGAAGGAGTTCTCGTACCATCTTTACGGTTCACCGGATGATACGGACAAGCAATACCCGGAAGAGTTGCGCATTCGGTACCCAAAGGTTAACACCACCAATCCGACCGTACACCTGCAGGTGACGGATCTGTCTGTGAGTGAACCCACTTGGGTGGAACTACCAGCACCGCTGGCCACCGTTGGTGAGGATCATGTGCTCGGCACTGTCAACTGGGCCGGTGAGGATGTGCTAGGTGTGATTTGGACCAATCGCCGACAGAATGTGGCCACCTTCCAGAAGTGTCAAACCACCGCCGGAACCTGCACGGAAGCGATCAGATTCGATCGACCTAATGGATGGTACGACTTATATACGCCGCGCTGCTATGGACCCAATCGGTGCTTCTTGATGGGCGACAGTAATGGATGGCGCGCTGTGATGGAACTCGTCGATGGATCTTCTCCTGTTGCCCGTACTCCGTCAGGATTTACCGTTTCCTCCATCAACGGGTACGACGAACAGTCCCAGGCGCTCTACTATACAGCTGTTCCGGCAAGTCAACCGCACCATCGGCATGTGTACCGCGATGAGGAATGTCTCACGTGTGGCTTAACGGACGAGCTGGAGGATTCCGTAGCATGTAACTTTGCAAGCGTAGCTTTCAGTGCGGATCTGTCGTACATGGCAGCAACCTGCTCCGGACCGACACCTTCCTACACGCAGATCTTCCGTACCAGCGATAGGCAGCTCGTGGCGGAATGGGAGTGGAATATGGAGCGTCGTGAGCAGTTAAAACAGTACAAAAAGGTTTCGGTACGATTCCTGCGCGTCCCAGTCGGTGACGGTAGCTTCCAGGCAGCCGTTCGACTCTACCTTCCACCGGAGATTGACTTCGAATCACCTGCCACAGCAACTCGCAAGTATCCAATGGTGGTGAATGTGTATGCCGGACCGGATTCGGTCCGTGTCACAGATAGTTTCAGTGTTGGGTTTGCGAACTACATGGCCACGACCAAGGGCATAATCTACGCACAGATTGACGGTCGTGGTACGGGTAACCAGGGCTACGAGTTCCTGTTCTCCATCAACAACCGGCTCGGAACGTACGAAATGGAGGATCAGATTGCAGTTGCCCAGTATCTACAGCAAACGTACGCGTTCATTGACCCTCAGCGTACTGGTATCTGGGGCTCGAGTTACGGTGGCTATGCAACCGCCATGACACTGGAGAAGGATCACGAGCAGGTGTACCGGTGCGGCATCTCGGTGGCACCGGTTACTTCGTGGATGTTTTACGGTAAGTTCGGGTACAGGCCGAACGAGGTAAGGCGCCCCTAGGGCACTCATCACAATCAATATCCGTCTACAGACTCTATCTACACCGAGCGCTACATGGGACGTCCGACAGACAATGGAGCAGGGTATGATCGTAGCGATATCAGCAGCTTCACCGATGAGCTGAAGAATCATCTGTTCCTGCTGATTCATGGTACCGCGGACGATAACGTACACTATCAACAGTCGATGGTGTTTGTGCGTGCCTTGCTGGATCACGACATCGACTTCGAGCAGATGGTAATGGACCTGCTGATGGTGTGCTGTACGTTGTTGCAGTTGACAGCAAACTTATCTTTTGCCTATCTTTTTCCCACTTGTTTGCAGAGCTATCCGGATGAGGCCCATTCGCTGTCGGGTGTGCAGCGTCATCTCTATCACACGATGGACCAATTCTGGGATCAATGCTTTGCGTAAAGCATGTGGCCTTTAGTATATAGCACGGGGTACCCGGTAGAAGTAGGATGCTTACCACCCTGACGTATTCACCTCGCAATGCATGGAAGATCGCTAGAATCAAGTGTTGCAAGTTAATAGTTATGGACTACTTATATCCGAAAGTGGTTAATTTTTCATTTGGACAACTGTAGAAGAATACTGAGAGTAATAGTTTCTAAATGTTTGAGCATGTTTCCTCAGTATAGCTGTTATTGTCTCTTTGCTTTCAATGAAAGCACTCTTGGTTGAGGCTGGTTCACCATTTTCAATACCCAGAGATCATCCACGAAGGAAGTAACTTTCGGAGACAGTCACCATACGCCATTCTAATGGTCGATACGGTCGATCTTGTTTTGTGCATGTAGTCATGACCTACTCTTGGTTACTGATATCAAATCACTTTCATACACATGAGATCGATCTTTAGTGTAATGATGTGGAAATAATCTTTTAATTCTTCAACTTCGCCTCTAACTTAACCTAGCATTTGCAGCATCCACGAGTCGGAGACGTTTATAATTTGTTGAACCTATCGGAATTGAAATAGATGTCCTCTACTGATGGGATGATTTGAACGATTGGGGAAGAGAAGATACTTACAATCTGTTATGATAAAAGAGATTATGGTAGATGACGCAATACCCTTTTGAGATGCTGTTGCACTGGTGGTGGAATGTTGTGTATCTGTTGTATGCCTCGCCTGAGATGTGTACACCATTTGGATCGTTGACTCGGATCACCAAGCATTGGACACGTTGCTAATTATGCAATTATCAGTAACAGAACCATAGAGTTTCGTTTAATAGTTTAATTTTATTTAGCACTTGTTGCTCTTTTCTGTCCTTTTTTACAGATCTCATTCACATATTCAACGGATGGCACACTCCTTCATCCCGTAAGGAAGTTTCATATATATTGGATTTGTGTTCATCTTTATTTCGTCTTCTACACGTTATTCTGTAGTAATTGATTTGTGACCAGTGGGAACTTTCTGTTTTCTTTTTCTTCTTATTTACTTCATAACGTATCCGTTACCGTGTTCCATTCCCTGTTGCGCATCGAAGCATAAGTTTAAACGCGATTAATAAGTCCAACTAGGGCCACGTGGGATTTATAAGGGTGTGGGTGTGAGTGTTTGTGTATTTGCATCAGTTTCTATAGCTTATGTTTATAATATTTCATCTCGGGCCGCGGGCACTGTTCTGGCCCCGGTTCCGGCACTAACGCATTAACCTTTGTTTTGCCCGGTATCCGGTGCGATCGGCTGTGTACGACGGCGGGGAAGGAAAGATAAATGCAGTGTATAGCAAAATATGTGTTTACTTTATTTGATTTTTTGGTTTTTACGTCGCTTTCTACGTCGGAGCTTCCTGTCCTCTTGTCTCTCCTATCACATCTTGTGTGTCGCATACAAGCAGAAGAATCATATGATATGCATTGCAATTGTTTTGCCGGTTTTTTCCCGGCGGGTTCGTGCTGTGTTGAAGATGTCTATCAGAAAGTGCTAAAATGAGTACTATCAGGCGGGAAAACAAAAAGTCTTCGAAGAAGCTCATAAACGGGGAGTAGCTTTTTAACATAAACACGTACAATAGTGTCCTAATGGGCGGGTGGTGTGTGTGTGAGAGTGTTCGTGTAGGGAGGAATTTTGGTCCACCATGTAGATTTTGTGTTTACACGTTTAATTGGTGAGATAGATCAAAATAGTGTTCAGTGCTCCCGGCAACTTGTATTACAAACCAGCGTGTTCATATTCTTTTCCTGTTCCTTTCGCTGGTGTAACTGCTTTTATTTAATCTAATCTTTGGCAATAGCAATTGTTTGTCGCCATGTTGTTCGTGTGTCATAGTTGTGGGGCGCGATTGAGAGCCATTTTACTAGCGGTGGTTCCAGTTTGTGTTTAAATGTACCACCATCTGCTCTTCGGTAGATTGTGGTTTGCATTTAATTGAGTTTGATAACGGAGGTTTCTACTCCCTGTGTTGTATTCGTGTGGATGTGTGTGCGAATTATAGGGAACTAGAGCCATATCGATTGGTCATTGGGAGAGACCTTCTCGAGCAATAGTAACCTGTTTCACTGCAATCGTCCCTTATTCCAGTGACCAAATAATCCTCATCCCACGCTTGGTGTCAGCAAAAAAGCGACATACATGCTAAATTTTCTTATACTTCATCCTTCTACTCACAAATCCACATCCATTTACAGTCTTGCATCGGTTAGCTTCTCCTCTTTGTTCTGTGTGCTGCTTCTCTGCAATCAATAATTCTTCCCATTTTAAGCTAATTCCTATTCTGTCATCTATCCCACGCCGACTCACTTTCAATATCTCTGTACAATTATGTCCGGAATTGTGCATCTTTTCGCGTTCCTGGTTCCGCGCTCTGTTGAGCTGCTTTTCCTTTTACCTTTAGCGCTCTATAACATGAGTATAAACGGTCTCGGAAAAAAGCTTGTAAAAGCGTGCAGTAAAAGGTTTATTTTTTGTGTTTGGTTTAGTGCACAATTGTTAAACGGCGCCTTATCAAGGTAATGTCTACAGCAAACTGCTTTTGTTCGTTCGTTTGCTTGTTTGTTCGGCTTCTGCTTCCGCGAGTGTTTGTTTTTTTTCTGGATTGATCTGTGATGTGTTGGTTGTATTATTATGCAAGCTTGAGACGAATTTATCATTTGTAAACATCAACACCATTGGGATGTTTTGCCGCATCATACGCTAAAGTGCGTAAATGAATTGATTTTTTTCTTTTGCACATTATCAACAATTCCAGCTTGTAGTGTCGTTGTGTTCAGCGCCATATCCTCAGGGAACACACGCGATTCGCCCTGCCCAACTTTCGAGTCAGAGTACCGTCACAACTGGTTCGGTTCAGGTTCACTCCCGTGCTGAACAGAGTGTATGTAACAAATAAACACATTACACTTTAATTTTTGTTCTCTTCCTCCTCGATACGCACGCAAAACACGTAAAACGAAACTTTGTAACACAATGGACAAAACCATAGTCTTTTTGCCCCCCGTAATCGAAAAAGATGAAAACCTAACTGTCGTAATAGATGGCGTGATGTAGTGAAAAGATTAAATGTGATGATTAATGGAGTGCATCGAATATGCGCTGTGTCGCGTAGCAGCTTACTACACGCGCACACGCATGCGGTACAATGCAAACTTCCATGCGTATGCTTCCCGGCTGAACACATTCGGGAGGGTTTCCCATCGTATAAGGAAAGGATGCGTTGCTTGTGGAGATGATGAGCATGGGTGGGGCACAGGAGGCGGATGGTTAACACTTTTACAGTTCGGCCAGTTCCTTACTCTCTAGATCAAGGCGTTGCTTTCTCTTGTTGCGGTACCGCATGATGACCGCAAACACGATGCCATTAACAACAAATAGGCCCGCTATGATGAGCGAGGGAATGAGAATATCTGCAACAACAACAACAAAATCAATGTTAAAATACGTTACTATGGAAACGAAGGGGTTAGTTTCAGTAGTCGTGCCACCTTACCGTAAACAGTGTCCGCTTGCTTATCCGACATGTTGTCACTATCGCTGTATCTTCGCTTCTGTTCGTAATGCGACACAAGACCGCTCCCTTCGGTAGCTCTTTTTTCTAAAAATAAACACAGTAGAAGATCACACGTAAGTTCGGTAAGGTAGTACACACGAGAGGGAGAGAAGTAGCACGTCGGTCAAAATAAATACGGTTTGTATCTAATTTTCCCACGAGACAAGGGTGCATTCGATTTGATCTGTTTGATCTTATGATTCTTACCAAACAGATACAGTCTACGATATCCAAACGTGCGCGAACGATATGAATGAGTTGAGTCGTGCGCTATGTTGCTAGTGCTTGGCAGGGTGTACCATGTGAGACAAGACACATAACATACTGACCGTATGCCCACTGTCCTAATACACTTGAAGCAATCCAGCAACGTTCAATCGGATGGTGATAACGAACGAAAAATTCCCATCCAAAACATGGTACCCACACTCTCGTCTGCAAGAGATAATGCTACCCAACAAAGAACTGTGCATTATAGTCCAGTCCAGTTGATGACTGTGTGCGCTGGTGGAGCGAGACACTCTATTACGATCGATATAGGAGTACGTTGTGTGCGTGCAAGCAACGAGATTTTTTAATAGAGGAAGATTATGCTGCCATGAATGGATGCAGAGTGCACAACGATAGCATTCATTCATTTTAGTGAGCTGCACAAACGCGACAATTTATTGTAATATTAAAAATATACAGCCAACCCTCTTACAAGGAGATAATTCCTTTCCATGCTTTACTCTAGGTTAATATAGACCTAGAATCAGAAATAGCATAATATAAAATTCGCTCCTGGATCAGCTGCATTGTGCGAAAGATATATTTCATTTTCTGCAGCAGAAACTTATTCCCTGGCATCACTAACTCCATAATTTCTTCAGCTGTTGAGTGTTATTGTTTTCAATTCTCAATTTCAAAATAATGCCCAACTTTATTACTGCATTAACGGAGTAACTTCTGGACATTTCATTTTTAGACAATTTTTTTTAAATGTTTCTAATATTCGATTGCAAGCAGATAAAAGGGTATTAACTCTTAAACCCAAGGAAAGAAGACCTAAGCTTTAAGACACTAAAAATAGTTGAATTAAAAAATAATTATTAATAGCTTAAGTACACGGTGTTCTTACATACATTCATGTTTGTAAGTGCATTCTCTAATTATTCCGTTGGGAGGTTTATGGTTCGATGTCTTGATGAAGCTTTTCAAACCGTGGAAAGTAAGAACTTTAATTGTTATTGTTAGAACCAGTGCGAAGGGTCTTCAACAGTGTCATTAGCATGTTCGTCACACGATACAACCGAGTAGCGTAAAAGGTGGGCAACGCATGTCTAAGATTGTAACGTTCTCGGGTTCGATTTTCTGCACGTGGCCAGACACTACCGCTGTGCGGTCGTGATGTAAACGGTTGTGTTAATTTTTGAACAGACGCTGTTTGCTAAACGTTTAACGACCATTCCTATATCGTCTCTGGTACGTGTCAAGCTGGACGTGTATATTTTTACGCTGCGACATAACACAACGGTGCGTCTTCTGTCGCTCTCGTTTTCTTTAGTGGTTGATTTGTTACAGCAAAAAAGCATCAAACACTGTACGGTGATTACAACATCGTAAATCAATCAGTTAAAGTCGTAGGTTTTGGGTGAAACATATTCTGCGTCAAATACGATACCAGTTCGATGGTGAGGTAACAAACGTTGAAGGTGTCTTATATTGAGCATAAACGGCTGAAATTGTCTAATGCTAAGAGATACTACTCTTGGAGATTCCCTGGGGGATCTAATTTTATCTGGAGCTCACGGGAGAAACCAATCACGCGTACAGTTGTAATAGAAAGGAATGGAATCATACATTGAAAGCTATAATGGTAGACAAAGAATTGGTTTCGATTGCTGCTGGTTTGAGCCACTAATAGAAATTTACTGACCGTGATTATGCATGGTTAACCAACCGAAACGCACGTGTATTTAGTTCGCTTTCTGATGCTACAAATGTGAATTAATAAAACTTTCTTTAAAATTTAAGAAGCACGAACCCGTTTGAATAACTTCAACTATCTCCTTCTACCAGCACGGACTTACGAACATCTTCACAGAAGAACATGAACTGCATCTAATTGCCCTTTTGTGCACCCGTCAAAACATTTGCTATGCAGCAGCTGGTACCGTTTGATGCGCTTACCTATGCAGGCCGGAAGTGGACGATTCCAGGTGTGTTTCGCTGTGCAGATTAGCTCCCGAACACTTTCGCCGGTATCAGGAAACACGTGCAATGGATCACAGACGTACTTTACGCGGTGTTCAGTTCTTCGCACCAGCCGCATGTGCCCGGGCGTTGGTGATGGCAATTCGCAGCCTAATGCTGTAACAACAACAACAACAAAATCGACAAAACTGTTTAGACGACAACGCGTGCAAAGGCAACAAGCATAAACAAACGCACAAAAACGTCAAACTTGACGACAATTTTAACGAAACGTCAAACGATTGCACGAAATTGAAATTGTGTGAAATATTTCATCGAGGATATCGGAGAAATGTTTCATTCAGTTTCATACGAACGTTAATTGAAAATTTCCACAAATTTCAACTAATATTTTTTCGTAAAATGTTGAACAATATAGGAAGTACACATCGTATCCGACACATTCCCACCTGCCACTCACCTGTATAATGGACTAGCACACCGCGTTTGGGATAGATGACTTTCGTTGTCGTCCGTACAGAAACCTTTTGCGTATAATGTTAGAAGAATAGGAAGAAGGAATAGAACAACAAAGAGTGAATGAATCCGTACGGTAACGATAGCGGACAAGGATACTGCAGTTCCTGCGGCAATGTAATTAATCATACTTTGTGCAGTCTACCTACCTCAAGGCGTTCCTGTATGCTGACGATCTCGATCGGACGGCTGCTTTCGGTGCAGCTGTGAAAAAGCGTCTGGTTCGTGTTAAGATCGACCACTTGCAGATAATCTCGACACTCGTCGTCATCTACCTCGTGCCAGGGGCGAAAAAAAGGTTAAAATGTAAAGTTTCCCAAGCACCACCGGAAGCCATGCTTGCAGTTACTGCAATACAGGATTAATTTATTTTGACTTACAGCGTAATGCTAGGTCCAGCACGGTAAGCTTAATCCTTTGATGCACTCCGGCGTAGAGTGTCCACCGGCAGGTACTGTCGCCGATGTAATACTTTGGATAGCTGGGCGTCATGAGAAACCCTTGCCGGAGAGGATGCTTCAGTAATGTCCGCTGCACACTAAAAGAGCATACAGATTGAACGATAGCACAATGCCGATAAAGTTCCCAATAAAGAGGGAAGAGAGACCTCCCGGTTTGTTTGATTATCGATTTTTCTTTTTCGCTTACCTCATGTGCTTTTTGTGGGACTTGCCAAGCCGTCCGCCGTTTGGATTAAATCGTCGTGTTCCACCACCCCTGCCGTACTGTTCACCCCGATCATCCTCATCGGCATCATCTTCATCCTCGAAATCATCCTCCTCGCCGTCGTCATACCCACCGAGCGGTGGGTAGGGACCCTGACTCTCGTCGAACTCTTTCCGTACCGTTTCCTGCATTGTCTGGAACGTTCGATTGTTGAAGCTGAACGGTGGTGCACTTTCATCCACTGCAAAGCTGGTCCGGTTTTCGCCCGACAGTTGTACCGGGTCTTCCGCCGGTTCGGGAAGATCCAGCCGATCCACGTCCCAATGTCCGAGTGTCGTTTCGACGCTCACCGCACCGGTAGGTGGTAAAGGTGTACTGCTAGTGGACAATCTCGTACCCTCGCCGGATGCAGTTGTCATGGACGAGGTGACCGCGATTCGTGGAGGCGTTATCAAACCAATTACACTGATATCATCATCCGGCCGTGAACTAGCCGCTTCATCTGGCATGAGCTCGTTGTCGTAAATTTCGATGTCCTTCGTTGGTGCAGGCAGCACGACAATGTCCAGCGTTTCCGTCATATTGCTGGTGGTGTCACCGTCACCGGTGGTCGTGGAGTTCACTGCCGGTTGATCCTTCCTTCCGCCCGCACTATCCACAATTTCATTTTCCCTATCGTCGGCCACGACCTCGACGTCCTTCTTGAAGTAGTACTCATTGCCGATCTGCTTGATGTCCTCCACCACGTCCAGATTGGAGGGTAGAATTTTCAGCACGCGAAAGTCCTACGAAAACAGTGCGAGAAAATGCCATTAGCCGGAGGAAGTCTTAGCCTTGGAATGAGCCCAAAAGCGTCATTGGTGCTTACAAAACGTACAGCTTTCTTTTCGCCGTAGACAGTAATGCGGAATCGTGCTACATATTTTATTTATAGTGGACATTTATTTTATCTGTCCTCCATTTACTGGGGTATTGAGTGTGCGTGGTGCCTTGTCGTTCGGTTGATTTCTTTATTGTTCCTGCGTTATATGTTCCAGGCAAGGGTCAACAGTGATGATGGAGAAAATTAAAATAGCCAAACGACTCCCGATGGAGTTTTCGCATGCGTTCACACCGCGCTTGTTGAAGTCCGTCTTCAACCATAGAGTGTCGTTGAACGGGGAAGATCGAATAACGAAGCACAGTTTTGCAAGCAGATTTCTTTCACTGCATGAAGGGGTGAGATGGTGTTACCATGAACGTGGTTGCTAAAATACGTCCAACAAAACATGCCGACACCCAACAAATTCTGCACCAATGTGTGCACGGTCTCGCTAGAATCGAAATGCAAACACAAACCACCTGTATTTTACAACCGATATGCATTGTCACCGTTATACCGAACAGTACCCGAAATGGATAAATAAAATGAAATCTGTACAGTTTCTGGTGAAACCAGCACGATCCGCGTTACTTCACCGAACGAACCCAGTTCACTTTTTCACCGCGTGTCACCGAAACTAGTCGTGATGAAACTCCTGGTACTTTCTGTGCTTTTGTGCGCTTTGGTGGTAAGTTGCGTAACACTTGGAGCCGTATCTTTGGGAATGGGATCTAATACGTACACGGTTGTGTTCTTTGTTTCCCTACCAGGCCACCAGCACGGCCCAGTCATCCGTACGATCTCAGATGCAGAGCGCTCTCGGAAGCATGCTGGGGATCATGCGGGAAATGTCGCTCACAAACAAGGCACTCATCAGCAACGCGGACGATCAAATTGCATTAAATACGGCCTATACGGCATTGGACGATCTGTATTCACTGTTCTCTGTGTTCGGAAGCAACAACAGCGCCGGGTTACCACTGCCATCCCGTACCAAGTTGAACAGTGAATTTCCCCCTTTCCAGAACGCTGTCGCTGGGTGGGAAAATGCTCTGGACACGCGCACACCTGATGGCCTGTCCAGTGCGTTCAAAGCTATCGAAAATGCATTTTTGAGGCTAGCCGGAGTTGTGGTATCATTGTAAATTACAATTCTTCTGTAAATTACAACACGCACAATAAACGCTTGACATAATTTTACCATGGAAAACAAACCCATGTGTAGCTCTGTTTCAAGAAAAAATGTAAATTAAACATACGTGAGTTCAGTGTTCTGGGACGAGAACCTTCAAACACCTCATATCATATCACCTATGTCAATAGACGAATGGATGACGAGTGGTATCGATCAGTATGGTAGTGTATTCGTTATAGGCGCCGGTCTTCACATAACAGAGTCGGCCCAAGAAAACCAACCGGACAGACCAACCCCCATACACAGGACTGACTGATACAGGTACGGATAAATAAAATCAAAAAGAGCCATAAATGACAGGCCTCTAGTCCTCGCGAGGTTGGTTGTGCCAGTAAAGAAGACAAAACCAATACCACACTTGTCTATATTAGTTGTTCTGTTGTATCGTCCATGCAGCAAAGGAATGTCAGACAGCATGAGAATAAAATATCGGTAAGGCTACAAAAGAGTATAACAGGCTATCGCTACCGATAAGGCTACCGAAGTAGTCCAGCAGTTTTGCAAATATGGTTCGCAATGTATGCACAATTGTGTATTGACTATTTGAACATATGCAGTGCCACATGTTTCGAACGAAACCGATTTTCAACGGTTCGTTCCACGAAATTTATTCAAATGAAAATTAAACTCCAATTTTATAAAAATCCGCCTGTTACCAAGTGCAAAAGCCCTCCGATTCAATGAATCCGATCCGATTCATCTACAGAACTAGCATTTGTTATGAAAATTGCATACATTTAGGCGTTTAAGGAAAGGGAAATACTTGGGGCAAATAAAACATCGTTTTAAAAATCGCAGTCTTCGCTTGTTTAAAAAAAAAAGCTTGCCTCTAGTACACTCCCGAAAAACGAGAAACCACTACTAAATTCATCATCCCGCTCATTGCATGCTCAGATTGCGCTCATCTATAATGCAAACCAGCAAATGATGTCCTTTTGGTTGGCTTCCACCCATTTAAATTACAACGCCAGTCCTGGGCAATCAATTTGACGTTTGGGAACGGGACGGGTCCAAGGCAACTCCGTAACGGGTCTCCTTACCTGGGAGAAAACTTTCTGCCGTTGGCGGTTCCGGCTGCGGGTTGCCACCTCGGGCTCCTGCTGATTGCGATCCATATCCGTATCGTTGTGCTGCTGGTGGTGCTGATGCTGCTGTGGATGCTTTTGTTGCTGGTGCTGTTCGCGCATTGCCACCTCCTCCTCCTCCTCTTCGTCGTCGACGGGTTTGAGAATTTTCAAATTGTGAAACGAATGTACTGTGGCCGCCTGTAGCGCTTCGGCTCGTGGTTCACCGGCCCGCATCAATCGCCGATACGGGGAGGCAGACCCACCGGCAGCATAATGGCGTTCTTGGAGCGTCACCAAAGATTCGTCCCGCAAATCTTCGCCACCTTCGTTGGGATCCCGTGCTGCGGAAGGTTGTTCGTCGGAGCCGGGCACATCATTAGCGGATCCATTAGCGATACCATCGGTCGTTGGTTCGTTCGGTGTTTGGTGCCGCCAGGCGGTTCCCGAACTTCCGGCCGTCTCCGCCCCGGTACCGTATGCAGGATGGTAGCTCTCGTCGTCACCATCGGTCGAGTCCTCGTCGCTGTCACCGTCCAGCGGTTCCCAGTGGACCTCATTGCCAACGATCAGATGCTCACCGCAGTACTTGCTGATACGGAAGTCTGGAACGAATAACGAAACGGAGATTGTAGTAGCAGTGCAGAAGTGCAAAAGTGTAATTAAATACTTGACAAATTTGTGAACAATTTACTTCACGCTAAAACCACCAACCAGCCAGTGAGGGATGGAACGCAAATGGATGAGTAAATGCTGAAGCAAATCACTGTTGAACACAATACCGGAAGGTAGACTGCGGCGGTACACTGCAGCTTTCTAACCTTGGTACCAACGTTTCGTGTTTCATTCTCCAAAGGTCACTGCATGAATTATTGCTGTTGCCGTACAAAACACAAACACCACGTGTGCACGTTCCGATTCCCGAGAATCAGCATCCGATTTACATACCCATCCAGCCCGGCACAACTCGTTTAACATTATCCCTGTACCTCACTGCTTTTGGGTCGGTTTCTAACCCACATCACACATGCTTTAAAAGCCCTGATATAAATGACGGTCGGAAACAATAAGCAACTTTCGATGTAAGTACAATTAAGTCCATCAAGCTTTCATTTCTAGTTACCGCACTAATGGGGTATGCATACATAAAACAATGATATGCTGGTCGTATGTTGCCTTGCGGTACTCCTGTTACCGCATCTGGACAATGGGATTCCATTTGCAATTTGGACTTATAACGGACGTCCGGTAGCCATATTGCACTGTATGCATATCAGGAAGAGACAGTCAGTCATGTTTGGGCCAGCGTTTTTTTTTTGGTTAAATTTTAACAAACAATGTTTAGATATGTGCAAAGAGTAACCTAAAGCAAACATATCTCCTTCATGTGATTCAAAATCAAGTCGCATGTACTCGTCGATTGTTGCATTTTGAGATGCGACAAAGACTGATCCTTGTTGGTTAGACAGAACGCAACGTCTAACGAACCATCGGATAAAGGAGTTTCTGGAGTGAAATCGTTATCGATTGTTGTCCTTGAATTCTGCAAGAATATAGCTAACCATACTGCCCTAGATATAAACCGAACTAGGAAAGAACTTCCGATGACAAAAGACACGAGATCCGAGCGTTGTCTATTGTTGTCGAACTATCGATTTCGCCTCAGGGGTAAACCACCACTCGAGCTGGTAATATGGTTTTTGTTACAATTGTAAGCAAAATTTGTTGCTATTCAAATGAGAATGGTTTCCTCATCAAAATTGCTTCCGTTTGCAGTGTCTTATCAACGTTGTAAGTGTCACGTTTCTTTAGCTAATTCGACTAACTCTCTCTGGTATCTGTCATAATTCACAATAACGTAGTTGATTATCAGTCAATGGTGTCTATGGTGAAACCTACGCCTTAGCCTGCTAGATAGACACCTGAAATAGCATAACAAAACAGGACACTTTCTAATCTAACGATGCAATCACTGTCTGACACACCGTTGGACTTCGGACCCAAAATGGAACGAATGCCTTACTGTATTCTGCCACAGATGCTATCTTTCATTCATAATTACGTAAAAAAAAAAAAAACGCCAGCGTTACTAGTCAAAAGCCCGTGCTAAATGTCTCCACTTTGGCACTTCCACTTTATGGATTGCGTCGTTCATAAAGCGTCGCTTTCTCAAGTACATTAAATTAAACGCACACCGTGGTGTGCACGCGGAACGGCGGTTTCACTCAGCCGGTGCGAGCAGCACTGAAGATGGGACCGACCTTCAGCCCAGCTGGAATGATGCCAGACGCGTTTCATAAAAGCAAACGATAAGTGTCACTCGAGCTGATTGGAAAACCGTTCTACAATCTGCTCGTGCGAGCATCTAATCGGATTTTAGATATCTTTGCTAAACTGTGCTCGCTTCAGCTTCAGACGTGTGTTTTTCGGGTGCCTGACATAGGCGAGCATGGTGTGCGCTAAATTTTTTTTGTTTAAAAAAGCAGTGATCACGTAATAAAGAATGCAAAGATATTAAAAATAATCTACCACTGCTGCTGCTGCTGCACCAATCGCAGATTTACAGCCCCTAAACGTTACAGTGCGCGTCATTGAAGTATCGCAAATGCGCTGATGTTTGTTGCTTCAATTAGCAAATAACCGTTCGAAGATACACAAACATGCTGCCGAAGAGTTACGTTTCACAAAGCAAACAGAGACCATTGATTATTATGAATGATGCCATAAAATGTGTGTACAAACAAACGTGTGTGGAGCTGATGGGTGTATTCCGCGGAACATCAAACAGTCGGGAGGTTTTTGTCTATTTACAATATTTATTTGATCAAAGAAATCTCGATCGTATTGTATGTCGTGTTGCATAGTAAAATGGCGCTTTTTATCGCGTCACTATGCAAACAAAACTGAGCTGTTGGTTGAAACGAAATGGTCTAAAAGAAGAAAATAAATCTAGAACAACGAGTAACATATTTCAGTTGTATATTTAAAAAAAAACAGAACTACTAACTATGTAATGTACTGTTGATTGATATTCACCAGGAAAAAAAACACACACACTCGCATTTAAGCAAAAGAAGAATTCTATTGTTACGCAGAGTTAATTGAATTTTAATCTGTTGTTCTATGGAATATGGAATTGGTTCCTTGGAAATGGTTAGAAAGGTTTTAGCAGTCGATAATGACGTTCCGCTGACCTTTAAACATGTCCACCGAGCATCGCACATATTCAGAGTTATTCTAGCCCGTTGTCTAATCGAGGGGAGAAATTGTTGATTACCCGCCTACACAACAAGAAGTGTGATGCTGCTACTGATGCTAAGCACGTTCGTCTTCGGATACTGTTCTTCAATGGCGATCAACTGTGATAATGATTATTCCTGCACGGTTATACAACTCACCGCCAACCAGCTACGAGACCTTGCCCAATATCCGTTTGAGAAAACAAGCGTCCTTACGCTGAGGGATGCACAACTGCCAGTATTCGTCGGCTCGTCATTACACCCCAGCATACTACAGCTCAACCTGGAGAGATGTCAAATAGATAAACTAATACTACCGGCTAACGGGTCGCTCGACTACCTTATGCTAGACAGAACGATTGGAAGCATAGAAACGGCACGCAACGCACGACTCCGACACCTGTCCGTGACAAAGTGTGAGCTTTCTGCCCTGCTGCCAGCACTGATTAATTTGACTGCGTTGGAAACTATGCGCATACGGCGGATGCGAATTCCAACGTTCGACTTCGACGTGCTGCACGGGAAGGAAAAGCTGTTTGTGGTCGAGCTGAACCACGATCGTATTGAACGGCTACATCTCTCGCCGAACTGCACCTGCTGCCAGAACCTGACTGAGATCGATCTCTCCTTCAACCGCTTGGCCATGGTCGACCTTACGCTGCTCAGCAGACTGAGTGCGTTGAAAAGGCTTAGACTGAGCACGAATAAGATCGCCCAACTGTACGGTTCGCTCGAGCTGCCTTTCTTGCTAGAGCTAGACCTGCAAAGCAATCGCCTCCAGAGAATCGATCTGTGTCACTGGAACATCCGATCGTTGATGGAGCTAAACGTGGACAGCAATCGGATCGATCATATGCCCCACTGCGTTGGGAAGTTGAAGAATCTGATGAACCTTCGCATTGGGGACAATTTGCTGGTCGAGCTGGATTTTGCACCGTTCGCGGGGTTAGCGTTGTTGCACACGGATTTCAGTCACAACCGAATCAAGCAAGTTCAAAACTATCAGCTACTGTCACAGGAAGTGTATTGCTTGCTGCAAGGTAATCCTATCTGCAACTCATCAGATGTTTGCAAAGCAGCATAATTCAATTAGACCAAAATGAAGCGGGCACAGTTGCCGAACAGTACTTCGCTTCAGTTGATGCTCAGTTGCTTCAGCCGTCGATTACGTACGGCACGCATATGAAAGATGAGAATAAATAAGCTTTAGATACATTTATTTCACTGTTGACAGTTTATTTTCGTAATATCCTAAGCAGGGCATTGTTTGCATCTGTTATCGTTTTTCGTACACTGAAATTTCCATTCACCATTTTCTTGCTCTGTTTTCCATCTCCTATCCCAACTGCAGTCTACTGGGTTGCAGTGCATGTGGAAAGAGGTAACGTTGTGCGTAATATTTGCCGGTTCCAACTGTTCAATCAAATTGCAGTTGACATTGATGCCGAGCACATCGTTTGCGACTGGCACACTGATAGCTGTTATCCGATTATGCTCCGCGTTGAGGTATGTAAGCGATGGAAACCCAACGGTGCCCAACACTACGCTCGTAAGCTTATTATAGCCAACGTTCAACATTTGCAGATGCTTCATGCTGGCCAGTCTGCTCCAAATGTTGCTGTCATGTAAAGCATTTGCGGACAGATGAAGATAGCCTACGTTGGTCATCGCTTCTTCCATGCAGGTCGGTAACTGCTGAAGCGTATTGTTGTATATCGCAAAATTTAGCAGCTTGTCTAGAGTCCAACTGCAGCAGCAGAGTGTTGAGATGGAATTTACTGATAAATCGAAGAATACTAAATTACGCGTAACGAATGGACCCTCCACTTGGATGATCAGATTGTTTGAAAGGTACAACGATCCCAGGGTGTGCATGGTGTTGAAATGCGTTAAGTTTACCGTTGTCAGACGGTTGTGAGATAGGTGAAGCTCTTTCAGGTTCGGAAAATCACCGTCCGCTATGGTGCTGCAGTCAAGATGTTTGATTAGGTTGAAGTTCAGGTCAAGGCTTTCCAGCCGGTGCAGTTTGGCGAACAGGCTAATGTCAACGCTGCGTATGCGGGAGTTTGTGATCTGGATGTACTCTATACCGGGTAAGTAGATCACTGTGACAGGTACATCCTTCAATCGACTGTCATTAATGGACAGTTTATCCAAGTAGGTGTTATTTGCTTCGAATGTTATATTGGAGACATACGTTTGTTCGAAAACCAATCCAGAAAGCTTAGTATGAGATGGTAAATAAATACTGTGAACTGGTGATCGCTTAATGGATGTGCAGCTTTCGAGCATGCCTTTCTGATCAAGCAGTGCCATGCTTAGCGACGATATCTTCAGATTTACGTACGTCATGAATATGGTTTTAGCTGGTCGGTGGTTTAGTGTAAATGAACTCTCCTGTATTGGATTCCAGTCCCATACGGTGCAATCAAAATCGACACATTTCCACTGTACCGTTGCAGCACCTGACGATGCTTGAAGAAGTAACATCAACAGCCTAAAAACACATTTAATATGTATAGCCCCTATTCAGTAAGCATTAAAGACGCTCAACTATTCATACCAAACACAGCACATGCTTAAAACACACCACACTATTCAAACTGATAAAATGGTTTATAACTTCCCAAAGGTTGATCTTTTCATGAAATGAGCGAGTGCCACAGATGCATATGCCTTTTATTTAACCTAATCCAACCGCAAAACCGCAACGATGTACGATGTCATTAAAAACGAGTTATTTACGGCAGCATCAAGTTGATTGAATGTGACGACTTCCTGCGAAAAAATCCCGCGAAAATTATTGGCAGCTTCATTTTATGCTTTGCTCCTTTTATCAAATGTTCACGGAATGTTGTTTTTCTTTAGCGGCATAGCGTCCACAATTAGGTCTAGGCCTGCCAATTCTAGCTTCCTTTGACATTTATGTGCCCATGAAACATTAATTTAAGTAGTTAGCTGGAATCCAAATCCTTATTGGATTGCCTTTGGATTGAATGTTCTCGGACTCCCCGAATATAACTCTTTGTGCAGTATTAGGCAGAAAACTATCACCAACTCTCAAATTGTTCCAAAATTATAAAAATTCCATTGTCTATTATCAGCCAGAAGTTGCAGCGCCTCCAGAGCCTTCATGCTAATTTGCTCTGACTGCTATTAGACGTTAGTCTGTGGAACCGAACGATATAAGTAGTTCGGATAAATGAAATCTACACCTACAAGTGGCCGGGAATTGAAGGGACTCGGTGTAACTTTCCGGCAAGGGAGAAATCTTGGGATTTCTGGGAATTACAATTAGTTATTATGATTTTCCATTTCTATATCGCTTCAATTCGCAATTCGCAATCGCACGCATCAAAAGCATCCAAATTAACTACCATGGAAATAAATAGATGATGCAGCCAAAGTAGTAGTGATCATTGTTTCAACCGAAACTTTCTGAGAAATGGAACTATAATGATTATTGAATGCCTCCGCCCACCCTCTGCAGACTAAGCATGAACATATTAAAAATGCATTTGATAGATTAGCGGGATTAAAACAGCAAAATATAGCAAGCATTATACGCTGATCGACGACACTGACGACAGTCTATAAATTAGTCTATATTATTTTAGAGGTGCTTTTCAATTCCAATTATTCTGTTCATGATGGTCTATGACAGACTCTATGCGAAACTTAACTACACTGATTGATTTAATGAGATTTTATTTTGCCTTTAGTTGTAATAACCCACCATATAAGGTAAGGTTGCATTATATTTTTCGTTTATGACACTGCAATGATCTAATTTACGCTTCACCTACATCGCGAATCATGTTTTTTGTTTTCCTTACACGTATAATTCGTACTGATATCGCAATCAGGTGTGTTATAAAAATTACATTCCAACGGATTTCCTGCCATTTCCAGCTGCGTTAGATTTGTTGAAACTTTGTCCCAATCTACACTGCTAATGCAGTTGGAGGAAACATTTATTACGATATACTTATTGGGAACATACGGTATCTCTAACCGTGTCAATCTATTTTTACTCAAACTCAAAAGGCTCATATTCGGTGGAATACTACCGTTGTTAATAGTGACGCGCGTTAGTTTGTTATTGGTCAGTGTTAAATGGCTCAAAAATTGAAACCTTCCAAATACGTTTAGTTCATCCAAATGGAGATGATTGTAGTCAAAATTTACGTAAGAAAGATTCACTAATGTCTGCTCAAGGCAACTTGGCAGTGAGGTAAGTAGATTGTTATTGACCTGAAGACTGTTTATGTTTGGAACAACCCACTTACAACAATCCACCTTCAGCAGCCTGTTAAACGACAGGTCGAGATAATGCAGACCACTAGACAGCAAAGTGCCCGACACTGCACTGATGAGATTGTGTGATAGATCAACCTTTTCGAGAAACTTCATCGCGTTGAAGATATTCAGATTGATGCTTCGCAGCCTGTTATCCCGAAAGTACACATCAGCCAATGTCGGAAATGAAGTTTCCTGCAGCGTACAGTAGAGCGAGTGTATTCTGTTTTTGGACAGATCCAACAACGTTAAATTGTGCAACTCGGCAATTACATTCAAGTTTACCGTTTGAATAAGCGAGTGACTTATCGTGAGAACGTTCAGATCGTTCAGCTCGCGTATGGAAATCGGCAGATGGGCGAGTTTGCTGCGCTTGATCTTCAGATTCGTCACGCTACAGTTCTTCCCGAACAGTATCGAGCTAAGGAAGGTGTTTTCGAACTGCACGGCATAGAACGTTGCTCCGTTTTCTAACACAAAATTGCGTAGAGTGGACCTTTTCACGACGAGCGAGGTTTGCTTATCGTGACGCGAAGTTTCAAAGATGTCGAACAGCTTGCTGGTAGTCGACGATATTAAAAGATTTTGCAGCTCCAAGAAGATGTGAGTGCTGGGGATGTGATCCAACACAAACGTTCCTTCCTCACTCGGGTTCCAGTTCCGTATTGTACAGGTATAGTCAGCGTTACAATCAAAACTAAATTCCGTGGATGTGTGCAGCAGTGTGGACCACAAGATAACACTGAAACGAATTATTACCATTAAATATGTCACAGGAGAAAAGTACTTTAACACACCGTAAGACGATAGTCGTGCTGTCAAAACCCATTTTATGCGCACAAATGTAGTAATGCACGAGGTTGCGTACGTACAATGAAGTGATCGACAAGTGTGTAGTTATATAAACACGAGGTTGCCTAGTATTATCGTTAACAATATCCTAAATAGTCCATTGAAAGTACGTCATGCGTACATTATTACGCTGCACAATGAAGGAAATCACGCGCATTAGTATAATTAACGTCAAATTAAATGTCCATTTTCTACCACCGTCGATCTGCGCAAAGCATGTTTTTCGTTTGTTGTCAAATGTATCTACGTGTACTGACAGGGGAAAAACAAATTCAGGATCATTTTACTTAACAAGGCATCGATCGTACGTTTCGAGTGGTAGTAACCAAAGAACACCACCGCTAACCGAGGCCGGAGTGGTAATCGGTTGTCAGATGATTGAAAAATTGGAGGTGTAATATCATTTATAGACGTGCATTTCAATAAAGCCATAAACCTCGAGCTACGTGTAAGTGTTCATGATGGCTAAATTAGAACAACTTTACACAACCGATTGCTTTAATATTGACTTCTCGCAATTGCACGAACATGTATGCGGTAATCATATTTTTTTATTTAATTTAAGTCACATTTGTTGACTTTGCTTACTACACACGAAATATTGGATCTTATTAGAATACTGGCTGTAAGACTGCAATCCAACGGATTTCCTTTCATTTCCAACATCGTCAGATTTGTTGAAACTTTGTCCCAATCCACACTGCTGATGCAGTTTGAGGAAACATCTATGTACAAATCCTTATTGGGCACATACGGTATTTCCAAGCGTCGTAGTTTGTTGTTACTTAAGCTCAAATAGTTCATTTTCATCGGAATAGTACTCTTGTTCAGAGTGACGTACGTAAGTTTGTTGTTGTCCAATGTTAAATATTGCAGATTATCAAACTTTCCAAAGCGAGAGGTTTCATCCCGATGGAGTTGATTATGGTGAAAGTCCACAAACGACACATTGATCAGTGTTTGCTCTATACACCTTGGCAGAGCGAGAAAATTATTGTCATTGGCTACTAAGTTGCTTAAGCTTGGAACAACCCACTTACAACAGTCGAGCTTAAGTAGCCTGTTGAAGGACAGATCGAGAAAGTTCAAACTACTAGATACTAAAGAGCCCGACACGGCACTGATGCGATTGTGTGATAGATCGATCATTTCGAGAAACTTCATCGCGTTGAACAAGTTTATATTGACGCTTCGTAGTCTGTTTTTCCCCAGATGCATACTAATTACCGTCGGATTCATTGTCTTTTGGGTTGCAAAGTACAGAGCATGAATTCTGTTTTGCGTCAGATCCAATAGCGACAGTCTAGGCAGCTCAGCAACTACCTTTAGATTGACCGCTTGAATTAGCGAATGGCTTATTGTGAGCATGTTGAGATCCTTTAACTCGTGGATGGAAATCGGCAGATGGGCGAGTTTACTCCGCTTGATCTTTAGATTCGTCACGCTACAATTCTTCCCGAACAGTATCGAGCTAAGGAAGGTGTTTTCGAACTCCACTGTTTTAAGCGACGCATCATTCTCCAACGCAAAACTGCGTAGAGCGGACATTTTCACGATGACTGAAGATTCCATATCACGGCGCGAAGTTTCGAACAGGTCGAACAGCCCGCTGGTAGCCGACGATATTAAAAGATTGTACAGCTCCAACCTTCCGTGAGTGTTCGGGACGTGATCCAAAACGAACGTTCCTTCCTCACGTGGGTTCCAGTTCCATATCTTGCATACGTTGTACGCTTCACAATAGAAGCGCAGTGCCGCAGGTGATTGAACGAATGTTGACCACAAGGCAGCACTGAAACAAATCATTTCCTTATCATGTGTCACAGGAGAAAAGCGTTTCAACACACCTTACGATAAATGTTGTACTGCCAAAATTCATCTTGCTGCTGGTTCGTTTCACACGACGTCCTTTCGTATGTATGATCAACTATTCGGCAAAGCCTATGCAATTGACCTTCTAAATTGTTAATTTCGTGATGGCCATTAGTTTATGTGTCATTAAAAGTGCGTCATGCGTAAACCATTACACTACACAACAATATTAGCGACACAATAAAATAATTCAGATCGCACTACACGTGTGGCTGTATGCTATTCAATAACCTTACATATTTATGACTTAACAACGCATTGGACTTTCCCAGCGGCTCCCCGCGTGGTAAGCACATTAGGAGCAAAACAAAAAATTTAAATTTAACATAAACTTTTGTAAGGCATTTTTTAAGGTAAGGTTAAATTAATCAATAAAAGGTGTAATGATAATCATTACGCATAGCAATCACAATGTTATTTATTTCAGATACGGTTTTAGATACGATCGATTTAGAATAGTTTATTTTAGATTAGATTACCATACTATCTGCCCAAAAAATCACCTAAACCTAGGACCTAGGATACGAGATTTAAACTCCAATTGTTGCTGTAGATCGAAATCTTAGAAAAGTTCCATGACGCGTTAATCCTGATAAACCGTACTGCAAAGTTATGTCCTTTGCACCTCGTTACGACCTACGATACAATCGCACAGTTACTTGTTGTGTAATAAGTTTAATAAAATACATATCAGTCTACTCCAGCAGTGGAGTTGCAAGCTTTTGTCACAATTTCGTCATTTACGGTGCACTGCATTTTCTCACCTCTGCGCATTAGTGCTGTATCAAATGAGCAGTCAATCGGATTGCATTGCATATCTAGGACGGTTACATTGGCCGAAAGTGTCTTGAGATCAAACTGCTCTAACAAATTGTATGACACGTTAATTCGAAGGCCTTTCCCAGCCACCGGTACGCTCAGGCGTGTGATACGATTGTGTGACAGGTTTAGGGTGCCCAGCGAAAACGTTACAGCACTAAACACGGCACTAGTAAGCTTGTTGTAACTAAAGTCTAGTAGTTTCAACTTCTTCATACTAATTACGTTCCAAACGTTGCTATTTTCCAGCGCATTTGAATGAAGCCCCAGATAAACAACGTTGGGCATTGCCAGTTCCAGGCATGTCGGTAAACTGGATAAACCATTCTTGTTCATAGCGAAAGAAGACAGTTTGCTTACGTTCCACTCGCAAAGGTACATCGTGTCAATGCGGTTCTCGCCTAGATCAAGGAATTTTAAGCTGCGTGATACGAACGGGCCCTCAACACGCCTGATCCGATTCCTTTGAAAATCTAATGTGTCGAGCGCCTGCATGCCGTTGAAGCTGTGCAAGCTAACCGTTGTTAGTCGGTTGTTGGACAGATAGATCTCTTTAAGGTTGGAAAAATCATCACCAGAATCAACGGAGACACGCAGGAAGAGGATTTTGTTTCTGCACAGGCTAAGATGCTCCAGATGCTGCAGTTTGGCGAAGAGATTCAAATTGACGGCTTCGATGGGCGATTGTATAATTTCGAGCCTTTTCAATGCTGTGAGATGTGCAACCGTGGGCGGTACGCTCTTGAGCTGGCTCACGGAAATGCTTAGATATTCCACAAGCCCATTCACCTTTTCGAAGTACACGTCTTTCAGGTGTGTACGATCTAGCTTCAAATATGATACGTTGGTTGACGCTGGAAGCACAATACGATAGACGGGAGATTTTTCTATCTCAACAGAGATGCAACAATCAACTAACGCGTTGAGTATTCCCAGGTTGAACGAATGTTGATATAGGTTGATGAATTTTAAAATTGCAGTATTTTCAGGTACATGTGTCAGCACGAATGTGCCTTCCTCGTTCGGTGCCCATTTGGTAATAGTGCATGACATCTCGGCACACAAAAACTGGAACGCTACGATGGGCGTTGTTGCCGGTAGAAGCAGTAGCAATAAAGCGCTGAAAATAAAAAAAAAGCTTTACACAAATCTCTTCAACCAGTCGCTAAGAAAGAAGAGAAGAGAGTCATTACGTCGAACACATGGTACGAATAATGTGATTTCACAACACGACACAATGAATCTGCGACTCGTTAACGACTGCGCACACGAATATGCTCCGTTGGCACTGAACCCTGATGACTGCTGTTGTTTACTATCCCAAACAGTAAATGGAATAGAACGTACCCACTTTCGACTAGCTTTCCGTTGTTGTTTTTCTAATGTTGTTCTTCTAACACATTTAAAATCAGTTTAACACTTCCGCATTATTAATTTCGTCTAGAAGTTTTGCGAACGTAACAAATACTACCCTGCAGTGTTTCTCAACCCAACTCAACACCATCACCATGAATCTCAACACCATCGATTGCGATGTGAACATGGCAAAATGGCAACCGCCTGCTAACATTGCAAGCGACGGTGCTGAGATTCGTGGCGACATGTTTGAGTTGGGCTGTGAAACACGGAACACATTTTGGCGCAACATGGAACAAATTACCGTGAATCGTTTTACAACAGTCACACGGTGTTTATTGCATTCGTATGTCTGTGTGTGTGTATGTGAGATTGGATTAAGGTTAGTTGGACTTAAAATTGATCACACCTTATCCACTGCACGCGGTTTTGTGCTATAGGTGAAGCATCCATCCATCCATCCACAAGCCGATGCAAAGATTAATGTTTAATCACCAGCAAGTACATCAATCACAACATACGTATTTGGCGGTTTCCGCTCGTTTCGATCGGGCTGTGCTGCGGCCGCGAGTCACCGCGTGTTATTTATTCGCATTAGGATATGAGGTTTACTTTCAGCTGAAGCGAGAATTAATTGCATCCCGCTTGCCTCATTTCCATTCAGCTTGGCACAGCGTCTGTTTAGCTGATTTGCCGGAATGTAACTCGTCTCGCTCCAACTGTGAATTGTGTAGGGAAATTGTGATTGTGGATGATTCTTTCGTATTCTTTGATAACACGCTAAATCCCACAGCAAAATCATGCTCAAAACTACAAATTGTGTTGATGATGATCTTAAATAAAATTCGGAGAATATTATCCTAAGTTACCTTATTCAGAGATCGGTGAGCTGATGGATTAAATAATTTAATTATAATAATTAATGTTCATTACGAGAATCGTACATAGAAAATATGATTGAATTTCTCAGAATTATTGTACTTATTTTTTTTTATTTTAAACAAACAATGTTTGATGTTTACAATTTTTGCAACATAAAACATGCACGCTACGACTTTGATTGTAATCGATTGTTGCTTTAATGTTTTGATTCGAGCTATCTTAATTTACAGACGAGAGAATATTTCCAAGAACATCTTAAGACCCGAAAGACGAAAATCCTACCAGTTCATAACATTGACGTTATAAACTGCCCTTAGAGCACTCTGGAAACGCAGATTATTACCCACTGGCCTAACCTAACCACTCATTAGGATCTGTTCGGTTGGAAGCGCAACAACCTGACACCTTCAAATCCAACCCTTGCCGTGCTATTTTTAGCCGCGCCGCACACTAACTCCATCGCCACCAGGCACGTTCCTCTCGCTGGACGTGTCCAGTGGTCGTATACCGGTCCGGGTACGGTCCGTACGATTGATGGACGACACCGCATCCGGTGGATAGCGTCCTGGATTTCGTAACAATTTCTCCCACTTGTGCCGACCGCGCATTACCTGCCGCACCCGGCACTTTCCGTTCACGAACATCGTCTGTATGCCGGTGAACGTCACCGGACAGTGGGCAAGAAAAGCCGAACCGTCCGCATTGCACACCAGCACACCGGTTGCGTTGCTCGCGTCCGGGTACGGTACAAACACACGCCGGCATACATCTCGCCGGACAGACCTAGATCCCGCATCCAGCTGACACTCGGTGACGTGCTGTATGAGTACTCGCGCACTAGTCCGGCAGGGTCGCGTACTTCGACCACAACTTTGCGTGCGACGATTGAAGCAACGCTGCCCGGGGCAGGACATTTCGGTGGCTTTACCGCTCTCGCACACATAGTACCGGTTGCAGGAGGTTTCGTGCTCGAGTCGTAACCTGGCGACATCCGGTGGACATAGGTAGTCCGGTACGGTTGACACGTTATAGCAGCTGATCTGCCTGAACGCGATGTTATCCTGAGCTTTACTGCCGGTCAAAAAACTTGCCACCATAATCACCACTAGCAGGCGGTATGCAGTACGCTTGATGACAGGTTGTGTTACCCGCTTGACCGCTCGGTACTCGTGATGCATACTGTCACTGTAAGGTAACAGGCTATACTGACCCCAATTTGCGAGTCGTCAACTATTCTGATGCTTTCTAAGTATTAGACATTAAAAAACTGCACGCAGAAACGTGAGACAACGTACGTAACCGCTCCAATAAAATTGCGTACCAAAAGTGTGTCCAGACACTCCACAGTCGGCACACAGCTGACACATACGATCAGGGTCATTACAACGACACGAAAAACAGAAGCAAGCTGCATAACCTGCATTCGGTTGCACATTTTACCAAGTGTTGTTTATGTCTATTATGTCGGTTCGTTAGACAGTGAATGCAAGAAGGAAACAACACCAATCGTGCTCGCGTAACTATCCACTTTAACGAGAGCCAGAGTGTGCCAGTGTGGAATGGACGAAAAAAAACACACACACATGCCATTATCCAGGCTATAAATTTTATTCAATTAAACAATTTATCGCTTGAACTGTCAGCGGTTCGCTGCCGTTTTATCGGATTCGATTCCCCGCAAACAGGGATGGGATCGGGTCCAGATGTCCCGCGCTCGACCCAGTTCCGATAATCGATGATCGATTGTGGACCATGAGAACCGAATAGTTACTTCAAATGTTATCATCTCTCGTAACGATCGGCTGGCCGGGGTACGGGGTGGCCCGGTACGGTTCAGCTGCCAGTCAACTGTCACGCAAGCGCACATCGATTATCTGTCCCGGGTCAAACATTTCGCCCTGGCATTACGTTTTTTTCATAAAGTTTTCCTCAATAATCGAAACATTACTGTCCACACGTTCGACTCTTTAGCGGCGAACGCACAGCAAATGGTTGAGCTTACCGTAGCAGCTCATGCGGAAAAATACCTCATTTATCAATTCATTTTCACCGAGGAAGCAGATGGGATAGGGGGTTCTGTGTTGGAAAATGTTGTCATAGTTTCTGGAGCAATGTGCCTTCCACGGTGAAAAGTCGCATATTGGTGGTGAGGTAAGATGGATACTGGATGTCAGGTTATGTGACAATTGAAGTCGATCGGAAGCGATGAAATGAATGTACTTCATGACAACGAACCTCCATAAAGTACAGACGGAATACGCTAAAGCAGTGACATTCTCTCCATTTGCAGCTTACATGGACTACAGCGTGTAATGGTATAAATTGGTACTCAACTGGGCGGACTCGTTCAAAACCAACATCACCACTTTGTTTGGTGAACAAAAAAAAACACGAAACCCATCCACCGGCCAACACCAACCGACAAGGATCATTGAATGCGAGAATCATGTTCCGCCATAATCATTCTTCCGAGCGCTCGGCACCACCCGAAACACGTCTAACCTCACGAGGGATAGTAGCAAATTATCCGCACCACTAACCATCGTGTGTCCTTTCCACGGGAAAGGAACCAAAGTACCCACGATTGGTACGGTCAATCCAACCAGCTACCCGGTGTGCAACGCAGTGGCAGAAGGGAGCGATGGCATATCCTGCACACCAAGCAAAAAGGTTACCCCCGCACGTGAACGGAAGACACCGAAAGGACGCATCGAACTCACGGCGGAAAACACAATCAATCTTGCATCGCATCGATGCCACGCCGGTGATTTCCAATCACATTCCCCTTCCCGGGGCTAGCACAGTGCCAACCCTGGGACATGCCTGGGGAAACTCCAAAAACCCGCAAAACCCGGCACCAATCGTCTTTGTTATGCCATTGCTCAGCACCCGGTCGGGACTTTGGCTTCCGATTTTGTGTACCAAAGGACCAACGGTGACCGCGCTGCTATCGGTGCATGTCTGTCCGATTGGTTCCGATTTGCTTGCTCGCTCCGTTCGGTCCGAAAGCTAGTTCCACTATTGCCACAAACTGTCTCCCACACATACGTGTTGGTGTACCCAAATGTTTGTCAGCTGACTTGGTCGAGACCCGTGTCGGAAACGTGACTCGAAGCGAATGTGACGCTGACAGGCAGTTCTTGTCCGGTTTTAGTTTGTCCACTGTTCTCGACAGGGTTCAGAGTGCAAATAGACGAGTGTGCAGTGTAAGTGTAGTTAACTAAGATTTGACAACAACACAACTCATCCAATCTGAAGTACAAATTCCCAATATCAGCAACTTGATAGCGATCTGTTTTTAAAAACAACTCACAATGTACCATTTTTTCATTGGTCCCACCGAATAACGCATTCAAATATTCTTCCTTATGATGAAATTTAAACTCGTAACCGGTTGACAGAAATAATAATCGATTTCTTTGGTGCTTGAATACTATTGAGCTCGTCTTGTGGCATGCACTGATAGACTGAATGAAAAGTTATAACGAAATTAACATATGATATGTTCATTACTAAACAATTATGATACATTTTGTAGCCGGGTTTCTCCTTCTCATTTTATAGATCGATATTGACTTGGGAAGTGTGCAACAGTATGAATAAAAATGTCGGTGCCTGTGGTACTGAGGTCACGGTCAGGATGAAAGCGCATTATTTTGTGCATATCATATCTTCCCCCTGCTGCATGCAATCAACACTCTCCCTCCAGAAAACTTATAAGCCGCACAACTCACAGAGTGCCACACAGGAAAGGTTCTAAAATGAAGCTTGCAAAAAAAAAATCTTTATCGATTGAAGGGAAAAGGCACCGATCCGATCAGCGCTCAACCGTGCGTTGCAGGGGGGGAACCGTCCAATCAGGGGTTCGATGGTTTGGTATCCGATTTGCGTCCAAATCGGATCGCAGCACATGTGCGACATTTGTGCCGTCTGCGAATTAAAGTGCAGAACCGAACTGCAACGCAGAACGAGCGGAGTACGGCTCAATAAGATGAAACCGTTTATCAACATAAAGCAGTGCCGATTCACGTTGAGTGCATATTTTATTTAGCATTGTTAGCTAACAGCAAAAAAAAGAATCCTTGCGGTTAGTTCAATCTCACCATTTTCATCATCAATATGCATGTTTCATTTGCATGCAAAACCCCCCCTCCCGAAACAAATATTTTAACTCGACTGAATAAACTTTCACCTTTAGAGTATATTTGCCTCTCGTTGTATTTTTTTTTATTGTTCCCTTTGCTTCCCTTTATTCATTAGCAGCCGAAGTTTGCGTTCCAGGCAGATAAAGCGAGTACACCGCAAACACCACCGCAGCGAGTGCAGCTTTGCAAACTAACTCCGCAAAAGTTGTACGAACCCTGCTTCCAGCCAACTGCGCTCGATGTTCCCTTTGTTTCAGAGAAGTTTCAACTATTCGCGATAGTGTGTGGCATAGTAGTAGTTGGGTGTGCTGCAAAACAATCGTTCATCATAATTTCGTAAACAGCATAATTATAAATCCCTGTTCCACTCGGCTGATTTGCTTTCGCACTGCAATTTATCTGCATAAAGCACACGAAATATTTTAAATTCACCAACAAACAAATCGCAACCATAACAGGGGAATATTTTAACTTTCCAAATCATCTCAAAGTTCAAATAAACACAGCAGCCGAAAGATCATCTAGAAAGCATTAGCGCGAGGGATAATTTCAACCCCTTGGCAAACAAACAAACAACACCTAGCGGGTACAGATTTCGAATCGATGAAGGAAGATGATTGAGTTCTAGACGAGAATTGTTGTGGAAAAAATGGTTTCCCAACGCACACGGACACCAAAAACGGACCTTAAACCCACGAGTTCGCATTAGCAAACCGTTGTCCATCTGTGCGTAAAATTGCGTTGCTACGCAAACAATCCAGACCCTTGAACTTGCGCAAACCTTAACTCGACGGACATCCGTGTAGTGATTTGGAAAGGGAATAAACGGTAATCCAACCGTGTATTTTTTTTTCTTCTCGTATCTCTTCGCACAACACGCCCAAATTGCCCTTATCGTTTAGCTAACGGAGGTTCGGTTCAACTCAAACCCAGGAGTATAATTCTTGCTCTTCGATAACAAAAAAAAAAAAACAAAAACAATCGTCCCTTTTTTTGTCGTGGTCAAAGATCGATGCCAAAACGTTGGTTTGGTTCAACCATGAAAAGCTTGCTATCATTACCACATACACGCACAAACGAACGGCGCTTATCGATTTACATTGTTTGCGTAAGCGATTGGCCCCACTGGTATGCCTCAAACGTTCAAAGTTGGGAAAGGATCGTGGATAAAAAAAAACAAACACCCAACCAAGGTACGACGGGCGCCTCGATGTAAGCCATATATAGGAAAAACACGTTTTACAGGGGTTGAAGGTACAGTTTTTAAGAGTTTTACATGTTAGAATATTTAAAATCACGCACAATTGAGTATTTTCGTATTTTAGACGTGCCAAAAGGACTGTATTGAATGTGGTAGTTTGTTGGCATTCGCATAACATGATCTTCATTTACATGATAGAGCTTAAGAAGTCAATGAAACAGATTTTTTAATATCCCGCTGTAACATTATCTACCAGTAGAACCAGGTTGTCTGTGGTTAGTTTTATCGTATGTCAAGGTTTCAAATTGATAGAATATTATTCCAGAGAGATCCTTCTAGTACTTCAGAAATAGAAAAGGCCCAAGCGCCTTAAAACAGATGGGAGAATCGATATGGTATTTTCTATATTAATTTAGCAATGGCCATGTTCATCTTACTGGATATGTTTGTAAGATAATTACGTGAGAAGTTTAGAGTCATGCTGGAGTGATGGAAAGGGTTACATGTCATTTCATCAATACACAAAAGAACTAGTAAAGTTGATTACATTAAGCCTTGAGCGCATTTCACTTCGCACTTCAAAACCCTGCAATCAAACATTCCAACTGGTATTTACCACTTACAATGCTTCTGGGCATATACAAATTCATGACCTTGGATGATGCCCATCATCGTCAGCATACCCTTCGGGCAATAGCTGCAAGGCACGGTTTGCAAATAAGCGAACATAAAAGACGAGTTACCGAAATGTAAATCCCACATTGTTTTCGTTACAGAACGTCACCCATGAACGGAACCGTGGCTGGGAGGAAGCCTTACAGGTCGGTTTTTGAATGCCTCCATTCTTTACCACCTACCTAGCAAGGCGAGCGCTTTCGGAATTTGCCACAGTTTCGTTTCGTGCATGAGCAACCACAGCGAGACGATAAATTTGTATGATTTCTTCATGCTTCAAACCAGGGGAGCAAGATGCTAGAAAAATATTGCTGTTTGGGATTGCTTTGCTAAATCCTTAACGTCCTCTGCTTGGCACCACCGTGGAAATACGAGTGTGCAGGATTTGTCTAACATTACCGCCCCTAATCTGGAGAGGATTTCGCGTGCCCAAACGGTACGAAAATGGCGTCCGAAACGTCAACTTACGGTCCGACGTTTTGGCAAAGAAACATGAGGCGTCGAATGAAAACTCCCGGCCGTACGGTTTCTGGCTATGCGGTCTGGTGTGTTTGAAAAAGTGCATTCAGAGCGTTCAGTGCTTGACGCCTTCAACACAAAAATAACACCCATCCCAAAGCCATATAGCCACATGTTACGGATATTAGCTCGTCAATAAATTCATCTCACACGCGCTGCACCGCTGCATCCTCGACCGCGAGGGTTCGTCGTTCGCCGCTTACACCGCGTTGCAGATGCGACGAGGTGATAATGGAATCGTTCGTAACCAAACAATAATTCCCTGTTCCCGGAGGGTTCGATCGGAAGGATGGCAAGGGAGTAGCAAAAAGAAAACAAGGACGAATAAGGATGGTAGAATGGGAAACGTGATAAGGGATTTTTCCTGCAGCCTTTCGAACACAGCTTCATTTCGCTTTCGTAGTAGAGTTGATTTACCCATTGCGTACAAGGAGAAAAAAAAGTCCTCCCCACAACAGTTCACGCTGAAAAGGGTGCTAATTACGAACGATTGAACTGTAACCCAAACACTGTTCGGACGTGTCACAAATAGCCCCGAACCATAGTGGAACGTCGATGCGTCGATGTATCCTTTTTTTCTACGAGGTTGCCCCAAATTGGCAAAAGTTGTATCCTGGTCACGGCACCACCGGCTCAAACGACCAATTAATCAAATTCGCTTTCACCCGAAGATAAGCTCTTATCCTCATCCATCAATCCCATCTTCGAAGCTTTAGGGACGAAGCGATTATGCCATTGGCCAAAATGATTGTGTTTGCGTTGATCCTTAGCCCGCAATTTCGCTGATCAGCTGAAGCGTACGCACTGAAGCACTGGTATGTGTGTGTGTCATCGCCCTTACCCCGTACGTGTGGGAAACGTAAACAGTTGTGACATAGTTTCGGTTCCCATTGCTGTCATGAAAAGACACCCCTAGGCCGATCGAAAATCGATACCAATCGTGGTATGGAGTTTTGATTTTGGCAAACACGAAAGATTACTTCAAACGTGATAATGTTTAAGGTGGAGAATGGTCCCCACCCCACCCTGCCAAAAAGCAAACATCCACCCTCTGCACGGTTCGCACCCAGCGACCCCGATGTCGCGCTTAATATCGTGCAAATGTGCTATAACTGCGCAGTACAGTGGCTTCTCGCAGGAAACTTCCCTGGAAAACCGTTTTGGAATTTTCTTTTCCCATTTAGCTAAAACTTTCCAGACACTCGCACCGCAGGTGAGTGAAAGTTACTCCAACGAAAATGTTTGCCACCTATTAGACAGTGTGTTGTTTGCTTTTGGGATAATGAATGGGCCAAGACCTGCATTGTGCGGGCCTGTGTTGGGAATCCTTAAACCTCGCTACCTCAAAATCGAACCTCAAGAGATTGGATGACTTAATTTTAATGGCTCTGCTTTATGGCACACCAGGCTAATGTAGCCTGAAGCACTTCCCTTAAAACGCGGTGGCGCAATTCTTATCGAGTACGGAATGTTTGCTTAGGCGGATCCTTCTCATCGGGTGGTATGCAGCGTCCCATGGGTTCGGTTAAATTACCCTCAATTAGCGGCCACAGTTCAACGTCCATCCGGATGACCTCATAAAAACGCTTCACGCAAAATCATGGACGAATAGCATCCGTGAGGGTGATGCGGACCAGCGCTACGGCTAAAACTTTCCCGACCAACAACAACACGACTTAACGAGGCACTCATCATGCGAATTGTGTCGCCGATACGGCCAAGGACACAACATTACATCATCAGCTACTAAATCCGACGCACACTACTAGCGCCACGCGTCCTCAATGTGGAAAACGGAATACGATACGGTTGTAGACCAACAAAAAAAAGCCCCCCCCCCTCCACACACACACATACACACATGCCAGTCTCCATATCTTGTCCTTACGCCTCCCAAGCTTGGTCACGCTCGCTCACGTCGCAACCGTTGCGGCAAAATGGCCAATCAACGATAGCCCCTTTTTATGGCATTAATGTTCACGCTTGCAGGCGGCGTCCACCGGGCTCATCGTAATCCTCGCGCCAAACAGAAACGTCGATGATGTACGCGTATCAGTCTGTGTCACAATCCGTTTTTTTTTTATCGTTCTATTGCCTTTCTCTCGATTGATTCGATTTGCTTTTTCTTCCTGCGGCTCGAGGCAAGGTTTGACGTTACGCGATAAGTAGTGCACGTCGGGCAAATCCATTTCCATCTTGCTTAAGTGGATTACACTGTGAATGGTGAAAGGTTTGGTGAAAGATTTACGCTAGAAAAGGTTAAACGTGGAGGAATTCATATAAATTTCTGATTTTTAAACAGTTATAATGTTTTAGAGCATGTTAACAAGACGTCGATAACCAGTCAAATAGTTTTATATGTTTGTAAACTATATAATGTTTGTATAGATAATGTGTTAAAAAACATAAACTCTTTCCCAATTACCGATAAGCATTATGGCAATATATTTACGGAACATTTACCGTGCATCCAGGCGATATGACAAACTGCACTAACCTTATCCAAGCTCGACCATTTCAACTCCCATCGCCATTAGCACGCCTCACAAACCTCAATCCATTAGCGCCTAGGCGCAATTGGCTCTAGGTCTTATAAACATTGGCACACATAAAACACTATCAAACACATACCATCCCTTGACAATATCCTGCGAGAAAGACAGAGAGAAAAAGGAGCATAAAAAAACAACCCCATACGAAAGCAAACCACTCACCCCCGGCATCTATTTCCCGGGGCGTAAGTCACCCGGCACAAGATGCCACATTCACAATCGGTGTCCCACCATGTCCTCGGCCACGTCGCCATTTTTGTTCAGGACGGCAATGAAACCGCGTACGGTCTCGTAACATCGAAAAGCCGGCTGCCGGTGTCCTATGCCTTGGTGCTGGTGTGGAAGATTCACCCTCGAGCAAATCGTGAGAATGCCACTCTCGCAGACACCGTGGCGACAGTAAGGACAACCGGCATGCTGCACTCGGCTTGCTAAAGGCGTGCGTGTGGTGTGGGAAGGACTACCCAAGATCACCCCGAATGACCTTGAACATTCCGTCGATGCCGACGGCGGCCGTCTTCCCGATGGCGCGCTTCCTAATGGATGGAATTAGCATTGGCAAGGCCAAACGTGGGACGCTTGGTATGGGTTCGGGTTCGCATGCGTACCAATGTTGCAGATGTTTGCCACACACACGTTTCCGACCGGTCGATTAGCTCGGTACCGAAATCGGCCAAACGGTATGTCTTTTTTATGGCAGATAAATGGAATCCGTTATGGGAAAACAATGCACCCAATCAAATTTGTATGACTGTTTGATCAATGTATGCAAATAGGATCTATTTCGCAAAGGTTGCAATATTACTTTAAACTTAACTTTTGTGTGTATTTTTTGCAAGCAAAATGATTTACAATATCAGTATATTGTATTTCTAATTGTATAAATTATATTCTTAAAAGATTTCCTAGTTCTGTTTTATTGAACAATCATTAATTAGACGGTTAAATTATTTCAATATGCAATACTTTCAAATCGGTGCGATTTCCGCCTAAAAGTAGGCAATCAAATATCATCAGATCATTAATGACTATTTTTGCTTACTGCAACTACAGTAGAACGTTGATTATCCGGGCAACTGTGGACCGGCCGCATTCCGGTTAATCGATTTCCACGGAAAACAGGTCCTTCACCTTTGTACGTGCAATAAGTGAAGATGAAGATGACAGGACAAAGCTAAAAGCATTCATATGTGTTTAACTTTTGCAGCTATTGTTTATTAACATTATGGAAGATTTATCAGAAGATGAACTCTTTTTACACCATTCTAACCGGTTAAACGGTTACAACAGTCATTCTACTAGTTGTCATTCACGGATAATCCGTCAGCCGGTTAATCAAGCTCCAGATAATCGACGATCTATTGTATAAGAACACCATTACAAACTTCTAGTGTTCAAGCACAAAATTTGATAAGTTAAAACAAAATATTAGAACATCAACATCATTTATGCTTCATAAATAAACGTCAATCCTTCATCTCACGCTTGAAAACAAACGATAATGACAACCTTTTGACCCATTATCTATTTACGCATAAATTATAGCACCGAATGCACAAACCGTCGAAGATGCACCGGGAAAATGCAAATCGACGGCAAACCTTACCCGTACGTGGCCCACGACCGGCCGGTGGATGGAATTAACTATTCACAAGCGTACGAACGTGACTTACCGTCCATGCAGATGTACTTGATGCGCACCGTCCCTTCCTTCCAGACGACGGCGAACGGGTGGTCCTGTGAGAAGACGAAGCTGCAGTGGTTCTTCCCGGAGCACCTGAAAGCGGAACACGGACACAGCGAAAGATGAGCGAATGGAAATGGATTCAAAGCTGACAAACAGGGACAGCTACGCGTACGCGTGTATTTGTCTTTAAATAGTGCCGCCATCGACATGTTGGCATCTGCGGGAGAAGAAGATCTCATCCCGTGTTGGTCGGTCCGATTGGGAAACAATGGAAAGACTTACCCGCCCGTTCGAAAGTGCATAATTAAGGGGCAGGACATTTCGAAATGTTACGTTTCAGTCGATCAATTTCTTGAGGCGTTTCTCGACGGCAAGAGCACCAATTAGACCGTATCCAAAAAGCGTCAACGGACAACGGACTGTACTGCTGCAGACACGCGGGTCTAATTATGGCTTTGCGTCTTTCTTGATCATAAATTTCTCCAACGAAACCTACATAATCATGCATTCGGGAGGTGCATCATCGCATGATTGCATATGTCCGGTACGGCTATGCTTTATTCTTGCGAGAGGAGGAATGAACGTTGGTTCCTTG
Source organism: Anopheles marshallii (assembly GCF_943734725.1). NCBI lineage: Eukaryota > Metazoa > Arthropoda > Insecta > Diptera > Culicidae > Anopheles > Anopheles marshallii. The sequence goes on from NC_071327.1 coordinate 17,398,789, forward strand.
AGAAAAAAAAATAGAAACAAAAGAAAGACACCCTCCACAACTGCGTACAAAGAAAACAAAAGCATTCGTGACGTGGTTATGACAACCCACGAATGACTTACTCTGCTTCCCGTTTCATTTCACGGCACTACAAATGATGTTGATACAGTTTTAACAAACAAAACACGGACAATAAGCATAACCTTCAAACATTTCCTTACGACACACACCAAATCTTCGGATGCAGAATTTATGCTACGCCAACGTAATTACGTTCTCAACGGTCATAAAAATGGGCCAAACATAGCCATCCATCCGTGCGATCGTTACGTGCCGTAGCATAACGTGCGGCACACGGTACTTTTCTCTCACAATCCCATCACAATTTTGTGTTTTTCTCCCATTTTTTCCGTGTGTGTGGTTACGCTTCCCACATATTAACACTTGTGTGGGATTTAATTTATGGAACAAGCGTAATTTGATGGGTAGGATACGATCACAGGAAGGAAGCAAAACAACAACAACAAAAAAACACACCAAAAAATATACCCAAAAGTCACATAAAATGTGCCATAAATAAGTTAATATTTTCAGCTGCAGCATGGATGGCGCCCGGACGATCGTGAGGCGAGTAGCGAGCGAGAGGAAATTCAAAGTCAAAGCCGAACGAATGTTAAACAGGCACATCGGTGGCGCCAGCATTTGTTCGGTTTTTGTTCTTGTACAGTTGGAACAAAAGTTAACAATTTATTACCTTTTATGAACAACGAAATTATGGTCGAAGCAAATTGGTGGTAAGACTGGAAAGATGCTCTGTAAAGATCGGTAAACTTTGGTTCTGTTTGCGTCAAGCAGCGCAGCAGCTGAAGCGCATCTAACGAGATGACAATCTTATGTGTTTGATTAAATAGTGTGTTTCGTATCGGGAAAGGATCGTTTAACGAACGCTAAGTCACCCCGAAACGTAACATTTAGTTATAACGACGGAAGTTCCTGGGTAGCAAGTACACTGAGCCATAGTGGATTTAATAAAACTCTTAGCCCCTTTTAAATAAAGTGACTGCCTGTTTTTAAGCTCATTACGCTCCTACCCCGTGGATGCAGATGCAGTCCGGAAATGCGTCTCGCTTCCCAGGCGTTAATGATCCCATTGCAGTCGTCGAATGGCTGTGAAAAATGACCGATTTACAACCCTCTCGCAACCCTCACAAATAAGGCACCCAAATACCGGAACAGTGCCGTCGCCAGGCAACAATTAACTTTTATTCCGTCGCACTTCAAAGGATCAATTGAACTAAAAGTTCGGGGGAAAGAGCGACAGAAGCAGAAGAGAGAAGAAAAAAAACAAAGCCACCCAGGGCCTAGATTCAACCGCGTTTATCTGTCCCTTCCCGAGTCCCAAGTGACACACAGAATCTCACGGTTGATTTATGTGACGTCGAAGACGATTATTGGTGGCAGCGTTGGTTCCCGTTCCGTTTTCCCACTTCCGGCATGACGAAAAGCCGAATCCGCCGAGTCGAAGAAGATCCGCCTGCTTTGGTGCGCACGCGAGGGAATTAATTCTTCACACCCAACAGCACGGCAAATGGAGGCTTCTTTCAACAGGCAGAGCCACAAAACGTGTACGCGCGCACACATTCGTATAAAAGTCTTCGGTTTGTTAAACCCGTAAGGGGGACCCTTTTCCACGGACAACAACCAGTGCGTGGCAGTACTTTATCTTTCACACTGTTTGAAAATTATTTATAGCTTCGTGTTTTTGGGAGGCTTTTAAAAATCCTGCCAGTGCCCGCTGGAGAAGGTTGTTTCACTTGTGTGGGTGCGGGACCGAGATTTGTGACATTGAATTTATAATGGCTGAGGAAATCTGTTTGCTATTGAACATTTCGGGGAATATTTTACGGGTCTTTTGGGGACGCAATGGTGTAACGTGCATTAAAAATTCAGTAATCTGTCACACATTTACACTATTCGGTGGTATCGGTTGGAGCGATTTTAACCTACAAAAGGGAGACTTTTTATTTGATGCTTCATCTGTGACGAAAGCGAAAGTACAATCTTTCGTTTGGTGTTCTGTATTGAATAATATCTTCTTGCATCATAATAACGAAGTTGATAGGTTTTGTGGCCGTGTCAGTGTCTCAAACTGATTAGTTTAAATTAAGAACTCATAATATACGACACTCTCTTGCTCCCACCATATGCACCCACCAATACATTCAATCTTATCTTGGAAATTAGTTAATGACAGCTGCCAGAGACACATCTGAACGCTATTGGAAGATTGAAGATGCAATCTTATAAATTTAATCATTATTCTTATTTCCTTTGGTTGTCAAATGAACCTGGTGTTAAAGACACTTTTAAGATAGGCGGATTAAGATGACAAAGATTCGTCACTCAAAGTACTGTTGTTGCACAATTCTCTTAAAATCAAGCAAAGAAAATAAAGTACCTCTATATACACTAAATGACATTTAAGCTACTCCATCGAAAGCTGTCAAAATTCAGTATCATAAATGTCAATACCACCTTTGCTGACATGCAAGCATCAAATATGACCCTGGTTTTTCCTCGATTTTCAATTTCTGTTAATTTTTGGGAAACTTTTGCAGTGACTGCCCCATCTAAAGATTAATGAATCGTCATTTTGTTACATCAAATTTGTTGATTGAGCGATTATTAAACGTGACATTTACACGATAGCAGGGCTTTCACCATCATTACTGACCTTGTCCAATCAGCAACATAAAGTTCATCGCTTTCGTTGACATCGGTAAACTTGTTTCCTAATCTAACATAATCCCCCCACACTGACAATCACGAGCACGTGTTAGCATTCTCTCTTGGGAAGACTATTACCAACTGAAAATCATAATTTCCCCCTTATACCAGGCCAATCTGCAATGTATAAGCAGGGATAGCCCGATCCGTGAAGGTGCATAAAATTGAATTAAATAGAGTACGCGAAATGACCGGGAAAATTTCAACAACTCCAAAAAAAACACACAACTTCACGTGAGCCTCGGGCAGCGAAAACACACAACACCCGGAAAAATTACACATAGAGGAACGCCAAGCGGTATCCGGTGGGATTGGACCACCAGGCCAGGTAATGGTCCATTTTCCGACGCGTGGATGATGAAACGTGTACATAGCACGGCCGCATTCGTCCGTGCCCGGGATAATGCTGTTGGCACGTGATTACGCTACGACTAGTTGTTACAAATTAGCAGTCAACGCTTCGGCTCCTTTCGTACGGTCGGTTTCACTCGCCAACTGCAAATTGGGACAGCCTTCTCCTGCTTCTGCTCAACGTTACGATACCCGGCCGAACCTATCCAAAGCTGGCAAACGGAGTGGATAAATGCTCGATAATTGAGATATTGGCATGGTCTGCTGATGCTGATGTGTTGCTTTATTGTTATGCAAATTCGGTGCAATCAATGTTCCCAGACGGGCGCATAAGCGTAACGTGGAAGGTTAAATCCTTTGCATAACTTATCATCAACAGGGATTACACTCTGTTAGTCGCTTACCGTTGACCTTTTCGTACGCTTCAAGGTTGCGCAATGAGTCCTTTGAAGGGTGGAAGTTAATTTTTAAGTAAATTGTGCCAACAGAGAAACGCAATTCAAACTAATTGTTAAGCACACAAATCTGACTTGTTATTGATTTTTAATTATGCCGCTCTGATTTGAAATTGAACTCTTTTGATCTTTGAGAACGTTGGGGTCCCACTGCAAAAAAATGTAACGAACGTTGTCAAAAAATATCATAAGAAGATGCGTTACAGTACAATAATCCTACTAGTTCAATAATTTAATGTACAAATGCACTTCATGGTGTGAAAAATCTGTTAAAGTAATGTGACAAAACCATCTGCGTTTGTTCGTGGAACGTTGCGTCCGCGATTTTGTTTTTATTTTTTGTGAAAAAGGGGCTTTTAAAATTTCATAATTTCAATAAACCATACAACTACTAGCATTCTCTCGTGCAAAGCCATACAACACACACACAACCAAATACGCATATCGGTCATAAGGCATCTGTTGTGAGATGCATTTTGCATCCAACCGTAGTCGCACAAACCAAACATAAGCTCAAACCGAAAAACCATGTGCTAAATATTTCCCACCCATTTAACCGATACCGTTCCGTACCGTTTGTTTGCACAAAACCACAGCCATCCCCCGGTGTTCCGGTGTCGGTACGCGAGAAGGGCAGAAGGTTCTGAGTAGCTTACGTTGCGAGTGCTCCCATTTGGGTCGAATTTTTTATTCACTCTAGCCAACTTGTTGTTTTCTTTTCAGCTCGTGCGTGGTTTATTGCACACGCCCGTTCGGCAAAAAGGGTTGCAGTTCGTGCTCCAAATATGCTCCAGCTGCATGAGAAAAGGTGGATGTGATTTTGTGCGTGTATTTTATAGTACGTGAAACCGCACACAGCGATCCTGCTGCACATACGCTCGACGGAGGGTGAGAGTACGATGTGTATGCGATGGAGTGTCACAAAAAAAACACACAACGGAAAGCTTTTCCCACAACAAGTATGACGGCGTTGTCCGTGTCACATACCCATGCTGTGAAGCTCCGGTAATGGTAGGCCAAACCAAAGAAGCTTAGTTTTCATAAGATCACCACATACCATTGCATCTTCGGTAAGGGAGGTGAGTAAGTCAATAATACTATAGCACCATACCATCAGGCAGCAACTGCACCCCAAGATGTGTGATAATTCCTTTCCTCGAATACCAAGTTTCTACACCCGAAAGAAAGTTCATCACGCTGGGATGGATTTGGGGGACTGTCGTTTGGTTTTGTTTGCTTCACAGATAAAAATAGTACTGTTTCGACTGCTAACAAACTGTTGCCTTTCAAAAATAAAGTAAAACAAAAATCAGCACATTGTATAACAAAATCCTCTCAACCCACATCCCCACCGGGTAGCATCAGCCGGCGTTCACTCGGTACATCACCGTTGGCTACACAAGTCATGCTGTAAGTGGTGCGAATTCTTCGAAAGATGTAATGCCCCAACACTCTGCTGCTCGGCACCGAATCCCATTCCTCGCACGGTCACAGACACAACACATAGCCAAGCTTTTGCTTTTCCCGCTGTCCAGTTTGTGGCCCACGCATAAAACACCACGCCACGTGGACATCGAGAACAGCTCCGGCCAAGGACACGTTGGCGAGCATAACATTTCATTGCTCCGTTGCCCACGACGGGCAAGTTAATAAAAGCACCACTGGCTAGATGTGATTTGTGGAGCACGTGCTTTCTTCCTTCATAAAATAACCTTCGCTTGCCAGTGCTTTTTGACTTGGCGATAAGAGGGCGAGATCATCAACGAAAGTCGGGAAATTCTATTGGAACAGCAATAATACAGGGACGGCGAACAGAAATTCCACCAGTCAACTGTGATTCATCGATGAGAATATTTTGATGCGCTTAAAGATCAAACCAGCTGCCGAATGAATGATGTGCGAAAGTGTTTCGCAAAATGAAAAATAGTTCAGCCGTACTAAAGCTGTTCAATAAAAATATCAAAAATATGATAAAATGGCGTCTTGTTCGGTTGGATCAGAACTTGTTGGAGTTGGAGTTGAAGTTGAATGAATTGTCTTGAGTGATCCAGACAATCGAGAAATGTTCCACTATCTCGTTCTTAAAAACCAAACCAACAGTTTTTGTCATTATGTTTAATTTGACAGTGAAAGTTGTAAACAAATTCTTAGAATGAAGCATCTAGTTCTAGTATTTAGTTATCTTAGTAGAATCTTAGTAGAAGCTAGAAAAGTTGCTTCTTAGTATTATAAACAGTCTCCATTCTTATTTTCAATATCTAATTTAGCATTTACAGATTGTTAAGTAAATTATTACATTATCGAGCTGAACTGATATAAACGTGCAGTAGTGAACTCGTCGAACAGGAAGCGTAAACATTCAAGGCACAAAATTGTAATCATCGCAACGTTATCAAAGCAACGAACACGCGATTTAGGCTATTTTCTATTCAATCGAGAAACCCTTAGCATAAATAATTGCAGCCTAACCTCTAAAATTTCTTTGTTCCAGCTAAATTAGTCCAACAAATGACTGTATTGCTCCAAGATTCCGCTAACAGCGTCTCCCAACCTTAACCTCAAAATGTGGTAAACCATCCATTACGAAAAGTTTCAAATTAGTTTGCGAAATTCCCAAGCACAACGCATGTGTTTCACCTGATATGGTGCTGCCATCAGCGTAGAAGCTCCCATTTTCCTGAACTAACTCCCTCCCAAAAAAAAACCTTGATGAGCAAAATCTTAATTAAATGCTTGAGCCCGTCGTGGTTCAATCAACTGTTTGATTGGAACAAATATCTGCTGGATCTGCTGGAAGTTTTCTAGTGAGCCCGCCGGATCAAACCAAACCAGGGTTTTAAACTGAAAAATCCACTCCGTGTGTTTAATCTGGGATCGCTGTGAGGCACTCGCAAGCGTGAAGTGGAATTGTGCATTAATGCACAGCTTCGCCCCATGGAATCCGCACCCAACATCCACAAGCCCAGCAATCGCCAAGCGCGGGACCATAATTCATCCATTCGATTGTGTGCGTGGGCAGCGTTACGATGGATTGCCAGGCGTCGGAATATTGGCGTTGGCACCCGAGCATATGGTGCGCCGGAACCGTGAAACGGGAGATAGCAAAACTCTCCGACCGCTATCAAACTCCCTGCAGCTCCCTTTCAGTGATGGGGGAAATCCTTTAGAATCGCCCAATCCTGATGCGCTGATGGTGGTGGCAGGGCAATAAAATTCAACCCCCCGCCACAGGCACCATTATTTCCATGCTCCTGCCGGGCTAAGACTAAGCAGGTGAAGACATAAAAGTAAACCTCACCGGAATGCTGCAACGAAAAAAAAAAAAGGAAACGAAACGGAAATAACGTGTACAATCCAAATGCTCACCTTCCTGCTTCAACCCATCGATACCGCGATTACAGTAGCGTGGTTTTAGTTGCTCACTTCCGATAATACTTCCTATCGCGCAGATGGAGTGTTTCCGCCCAGGAATCGTTTTGTCGGCATTAAAGCACTCGTCCATACACTGCTTCCCTTTTGTGCTTTAATCTGAAGGCATCCTCTGGGTGTATTCTAAATTTAGTGTGTGTTACTTCATCCTTTCTAGTGGTTAGCGAATTCATGACGCTTCTCGAGGGATTTTCAATTCATGGTTGGTTACTTTGTAAATCTTGTGCTAGATACGGTCCTGTAGATTGTCCGTTGCGTGAAATGTTCTTTCAAAACTGTTGAAGATTTGTTAACCGAACCATAGACGTAACATTTATTGTACAGGAAACTTCTATTTCATATGTCTTTTCAGCAGCAAGAATTTGTTTGTAATACAGGAAATGGAAAAAAGTCATGCCTACCCTTTCCTGAACTTTACGATCTATTTCCGGACAAACGGATATGGCACGTGAATCGGATATGACTGGCGTGATGTCATGACAGACGCATACGTGCGTGCGTCGTTATCCTTCCGCTCTTCAATATCATAGAAAAAGTGAACAATAAGCAATATTAAGCTTTCTAGAGAACCCAATTTTATATTTTCGTAGGCTTCTCCTTTATTTCTAAACCATTTTTATCAGCAATGTACAGTGACAGAGCAGTAATTCTGAATTTCTGAAAACCCTTTAAGTACGCTTACACCCATTTGAGGTTTTCTTTTTTTTTAGTCAGAAGCATCATCATTGAACGGCGCTCGAGGTGCACCATTGAGGGTAGATTAATGAGCTACTAAATAAATTGGTACGACACCCCGCCTAACCACAGTATGGCGGGGGGTGTGACATCGTCGGGATATCTTGTTTGCGAAATCAACGAGCTGTTAAAAACAGTCTGCTTCTCGGGAGAAAAAAAGAACAATACCGCACTCGGTACGTAAGCGGATAAAGCCTTAATTAAGAAAGCAAACGGTGCACACGAGCTAATGAGGTGTAAGAAATCCCGCTCGCCAAGTTGTGCCGCATGCGGACAGGGTGGGATGAAACATTGGAGCATTGGATCCATCTCGCTTGGAAATTTATTTCGCAGATGGGAAACAATTTATCGGTGGTTTACGTTGTTCAAAATGAGATGTTCTTTTACGCTGTTATTTTTAAAACTGGCAACTATTACTTTTCCATCAAAATCAAAAGAGTATGACTAAACCATTGTCGGCAATATGGAGAAATTGCATACATTTAACTTACCTTATAACCTTATAGAATAAAGAAGAAGACTTAGTATAAAAGATTTGAATTTTTTTGTATGAAACTTTTTGTCCGAATGGGTGAAATAATCGCATAAACAAACTCGCTTTTTCCATTTAAAGTTGGTAAATGTACAATTTTCATTGAACATAAATTTCCATTACTCACAAAACGACGAAATGTCTCACGCATAGTTTAGCACGTAAACAATTCATACTTAAATAAAGCATTTTTTGTGCAATATTTCCATTTTTCTTCGTCCGCTGTCCCATTCACTGTACGAAAAACAGTGGAAATTTCATCGCCAAACTAAAAAATAAAATTGAATCCAAAAGAAAACAAAAAAAATACTGCGAAAGCAGTGAAAAAGTACGACTAAAAACCTAAACGGTTCAAGTGCTTCAAACAATTTTCTCTTCGTTGTTACACTCCCCTGTTCCATTGTGCCGCGCTAGGATAAATATTGTGGCCGCGGTACAATAACGGCCGCGGTACAACATAAAGGGCCTCCATTCGTTGCCATTTTTTTAAAGGGATTTTTCTCCGAACGAACGATGGCAAACGAGGGCTAAAACGAACCGCCCAAAACTCAAAAGCCAAACAAACAATCGGATCGCCATTGCTTCTAAGAACAATGGAGCAAACGCCAACGTGCTCCATCAGGACGTACTAGCTAACGATACTTCCGAGCAGTTTCCAGACCCGGTTGAGGCGCCACGCTGCACGCCGGAAAAAGCTCACCAACTCGTTGCCGCACGAGCGCGCTAAGGATTGTTTCGCCCTTTTTCTCAATATTTGTAAAAAAAAAACACAACAGAGCAAAATGGTTGGAGAAACGTGGGCTTTGCTTTGGCAGTTTTATTGTAAGGTGTTTTGCTCTTTTTTTGTGCTTGGTGCTGGTATGCCGTTTTTACTACACGTATTCCCTACCGCTAGATATTAGCACCAGCAAATAGGTTATCAACAACAGCGCCAACACGAATGCAGATACAAGCGATGGTGGCATAGCAATTAACGTAAATCGATTTAAACACTTGACAATCGTTTTCGTGACCGTCCATTACGAATTACGGTACCCCACGTTGGCTATTAATTGCTCGTTATCAGACAAATTAAGCTGCCATGTGATGAATATACGATCGACGCTAATGGATCTGACAAAGACACCGTCAAAGTGACGAACATTTTTTGAGAGCTTTTAACATTCTTCCAGCGGCAATTGATGGAACCGTGAGCAGTGTGAATATGAACGTGAATTTCTTGCTGTGTAAGATCTATTTCACCATTTTTTTACATTCCTTTTAGTAGCTTTGGTGTAGTTGGTCATGCGCATTGCATACTTTTAGGCATTTTTAGACAAAAAGGCAACTAAGCCATGAGCAGTTCTACGATTCGCGGGTCCAAAAATACGTGATTCGACATATGCATGTCGTACAAACATTTACTTTCGAAAACGTTTGAGGATTTTAGACACTTTTGCAACCATTATCTCCACCACTAACATTACCAAACAGCAACAACCGATTGCAGCATATCCACAAAACAGCACCTTCAAACTAGCCAGCTCAATATCCGCCCAGTGATTCTTGTGATGTTTGTGGTGTTGGTTCCAGGTACCAACCATATTGCGGTACGGTTTCTGCAACAAACCAGTCGAACGCATCGTGAGTAAGCTACGGCGAAAGAAGCAAATGTACTTAAGGATGATGTGAGGAGTAGCAACACGGACATTCAGCCATGTCCGAGCGAACGGCAACCACTCACAATTGCTTTAGCTGTTTCACATATTTGAACTTCGCACCGTACGGCACCGTGAGAAAGTTAACGATGAATTTCCGCTCAATCGGTACAATATCGCACATCCTACCGAGCAGTTTTTCATCGTGAAAGATTATGTTCATAACTGCCTCGTTAGCTAGGATAAGCACGTTGTTCCGCCAGTCGCAAAGGTAGTTGGCCAACCCTTCCGGATCTTCCTTGCGTATCAACCGTTGACAGGTGCGATCAAGCCTTCGCTGAGGTATGTGACCCTGTGCCAAGGCGGGAATATATCTAGCCAGATTATGCATCACCGGTATGCACACATTGTACTCGGGGACGTTCGCAAGATCTTTAAAGCTTTTCGCAGATGGTACAACGACGGGCATAGATAGCTGAGCGACCAGGAACGTCGCTAGTGCACAGCTAAGAATCTGCAGCACTATACCAACCAGCAGTTGCATCGCCCGGTTCGGGACGTACTCGTTCGGGTGCGGAAATGCACGTGTTCCACTGAGTAGCTCGTAGACAAAAAACAGATGCCAAATTGGTGCATGCTTGCGGGTAAGTACGATATTCAGCAGGATGATGAGCCCCATGAAACTTAATATTGCATAACGTAGATCGCGCGCAAATATGTCAATAAAAAACGTATCGGAGTGATGCGTGTGGTTCAGCGGTAGGTAAAGATGATAGCTGCAAGAATTACACAGCGGGGTTAAGCAAAGGGAACAGAACAGCCAATGGACTGGAAGGTAACGCACTCCATTTTTGCGACAATTATCTGGTTTTTAATCGTGCTTCCTAACGGCTCCGCGATCATTCCCAGATCAACGTCTCCTCTATCCAATGCTTTGTAAATCTCCGATGTATGGTTATAGTTTCGATAAAGTATGCTTTAGCGAGGGAAGAAGAAAAAATAATTGAGCATTCCAGTATTGGTTCGTACTTCCAAACTGCACAAACAAAAACACATACTTCAACTTAAAGTATACTTCCATTAATCGAAAGATCCACATTATCATGGGCTGTTCCGGTTTTCCAAACAAAAGTTTCTGAAACGAACATACAAAACAAACGCACAATATTTATGTTGCAAAACAATGAGATCGATATCGATTGCTTACCCCAAATGTTACATTGGAACCGATGAGTTGCTCACCAGTTGCCCATCCTGTTGAATGGTTTTGTTTCAAAATTTGTATGATTTGCTTCGAGTCGGCATCGTACCGAAATACATCGGCACTGCCCAGTTTATTGAGAAGATGGAAAGGAATTTTCATGCTCACAACAGTTGCAGCACACACTTTCAACCACTGTGAATCGCTTACTAAAACCGAACAGCACGAAAACTTGAAGGCACACTGTTTGACGATTTATCATTCATCTCACGCTAATTAGCGAATGAATGAGTGTGTAGTGAAATTACACTGTTTAATTAATTGCATGAATAAATAACTAAAATCGTACGATTTAACTCTCTTTTGGAAACAGAAACAGTAAATCGTATTCGAAACTGAATGTTCATTACCATGATGGTATTCTGAAAATCCTTTACCCCATATAATCATGTGGAATTTAAATACTTTTAAGCTGGAGAAAAACGTAAAGTTCCAATCCACCACTTAATTAAAATAATTCCAAATAATTTACGGTCTCATTCGATAGGCAACCCAATTACATCAACTGCGCACTGTTTCGCTTTTTGTAAAATTGCTTTAAATGAACATGATATATCTATTATCAAACAATTAAAAAAGCTTGTGCCACACTGCTGTGCCAGCCATTACCCAACATCGTGTTTTTTTTTTGCCACCACCATAAATATGCACAGCTTGTTCCTTCCCCTTGGAAATATGGCATGCTCGTGAAACGTGTTTGACTGGCAACTTTTCCTTCAGCTCCCCGGAACTATGCAAAAATCAAGCGTCAATGCCATGCAAGGCCACCGTAAACGAAAGTAAAAGTATCGCTTCTTCACTTCCTCCATTTCGGTGCTGAAGCGTTCTAGCGATTCCTTCCGGCGGAATGTGACCGTCGCACTACAAACGAAGGACGAAATGGTACCATCGACAGTAGGGTCGCGCGCGGGACGCGTCCATTGCTAGCTTCGTAGGTGCCCTCTCTCTGCACTGCGCATGTTCTGGGAGCCGGGGCATTTTTATGGCCAATGTTACCTTGGAAAGTCCGCACCAACAAAACATGGCAAAGTGCTGGAAATGCCGAGATGGCCTCGAATTCGACCCGGACAGGTCACGGAACTTGTGGGTTAAAGCTAAAGACAGTCAAACACGGTTAATCGCATTGACTGCTCTTGTCTAATCGATGAATTTGTAGAAATACTAGTATTTATACAAAATAAACTTTCTCTTTTTGGCATAATACTCTTCGAAATATTTAATGAAAAGTTATTAAATTTCCAACCCCAATTTAAAACAAATTTCAAAATTCAACATTTGGTGGGACATGTGGTTGCGTCGTCTATTATGAGCTGTCAGTACGTTCGATGCGACATGCAATGGAACAATTTTAACAAGCAATCAAAATATATTTCAAAACTTCATCTCAACAATTCACAATAAGCAAATAACCATCCCCACACACCTCTCCCTTCCCGTGGGTATCATAATAATGCGCGTCACGTTTTGTCGGATATTGCTTTGAAGTGTTCCGGGAAGATAATTCATTTGCGGAATAGACTTCACTTCCGGCTGGACAAACTTGGCAATGCCAGCCCAAATTCCAAGCCCAAGTCGTCCCCCTAATGAGCGGAGCAAAATGCGAGAGCCGCCGAGTTTGAAAGCATCCGGGGCAGTGTAGCCGGAAAATTCCTTCAACACCGTCCAACTTGCGGCCTGTGTTTTTCTTACGCGAATCCGAACCCCTCCGACACGCGTTAGCGTTCTTTGAAAAGTACACCAATCAGGTGCGTGCCTACCTGTGTTCTTTTCCTTGCTTTGTGTTATTTTTTTTTGCCGTAGTTGTCTGTTGCAGAAAGTTAACACACCTTCGTCTAAGTCCTCCTGTCGCACCTGTACCGGGCGGACGCACTAATGAAATTGTTCCACGGTTGCCATAAACGTCACGCCAGGCGCAAGGGGAGGGTTGGGAATTTTCATCACCGGTGGTACCGGCTGCCGGTGGGCAAATGTTTTAACCGTCCGGATAGACCCTCCGAATAGTAATGTCCGGATAAAACCCGGGGAAAAATCCTCACAACCTGTTTCCGTGTGCTTGGGTAGAATAAAGGAAAGAAAACCGATGGAAATCTCACCCCAGCGCACGAAGAAAGTTTCGAATTAGTTCCGTGACGATCCGGTCTTCGCAATTGGCTGTTCATATTTTCCTGATGCTGCCGTTAGCTTTCTCCATCCCCTACCAGGTTGGTGAGTTTTGGGAGGTAAAATCCGATGACAGGACGTTTATCAAATTCATTGCAATGTTTGGCTTATGTGTCGGAATTGGCGAGCGATACGAAAATAACCGCCTTAAAGTGCGATGTTTCCCTTACTGCAATGGCAATTTCGTAAGCAGCAGATGTCGCCTACAAGCTAAAAAGGGGTTGAACATTTCCGACCGGGCAAACCTGTAGCAATGTCGGAATGTTTCCCCTTTTTTTGTCGAATTGAACAGCACTCCCAATGCTTTCAGCATGCCCCCGTAGAGCGCTGCAAGATTCATCTGCAGTCACATATGCTACCAAAACTGGATGAAATATGATTGATATTGAGTTAAACCATGTTGACCTTTCAGAGCCCCGTGCCGGTGCCAGCACTGCCAACGGCACTATGTGATCAACAATCGAACCACACAGCACCTGAAACGAACTAGAAAGATCGTGAAAAAGGGGGATGTTTTTTCGCACTGGGAAATATTTTCCTCCCCACACAATTTTCCGTGAACTCCGACGTGGACTTCGGGAAGAGAGCGTCCCTAGCAAAACGTAGCGAGGACTAGTGCCAGCCCCTCCTAAAAAAAGGGCTCTTTTTGCCTTTGTTAGGCCAGAAAACTTTGCACCCCACAGACAGACACCTTTCTGTCACCGGCAGATATGTTTGGGTCGAACCTTTCGGAGCACATTTATGACACCCCTGACCCCACCTAGTTCGCATCGAAGTGCGCGCCCGACCTCCAGCAGGATAATTTATTTAATTATATAGCGTTGGTGTGTGTAATCTAATGAATCAAGCGAATTTCTAACGCTGGTTTGGTTTGCCACACAAAATAAAACCTCTCCGCTGCTACAAGTGGAACCGCAGAATGAAGATGAATGTTCCAGTTCACATTCCGGTTCCGCATTGGAATCGGGCCCGTGTGTTTGGAAATATTTTCGCGTCAAAAAAGAGACCAACACGTCCCGGTGGAAACACTGTGCGCGATCGGAATAGTAATGATGGCCAGAAAGAAACGTCAACACGTGCTTCGTATGTTACCCTTCAATGCATGCTTTCTAATAACAAGGATATTATGGAAAAATTGAGATATCTGGATAATACAGGGTTTTTGAGATGACAGAACAACGCAAGCGCCTATCACCACAAGCGCAGCACATGACATTTGAACGGCCTTACTAGACACCACAACCGCAGCAGGCATACTTCAATGCAAGCACATGATATCACAATGCCAGCGCACCTTACCATAAAACCCGTACGGCGGTATAAGCTAAGTACGATCCGACCAGTATAAACGTACCTTGGGAAGGATTTTGACAACCAAACGATGCGTGTTTGGAACCGAAGAAATATTTACCTCGATTATTGAATTTAATAGGCCTTACTTCATAAAAAATACAGTAAATGTTTCGTCGCTTGGGTATAAAAAATCCCTCCTTGGACATGTTTATACCAGTCGGATTGCACTTCACTTATACATCATGTGCGTTGCCGTTGTGATATCATGTGCTTCCATTTAAGTCTGCCCTTTGAGGCCGTCATGTGCTGCGATTGTTGCGATAGACGCTCGAGTTGTTCTATCATCTGAAAAATCCTGTAACACTCAATGAACAATGCATCACTTCAAACTAAAATTCTACCTATTCATAACATAGCTGCCTTTCCTTTAGCGCCGCATTGTTATTTCCCCAAATCGTCCAGGATAATTAACCATCCTCCCCAATGGGCAATTAGCATACTTCGAAAATATAATTTACTATCCTCATAACCGAAACCTTCATGGGCAACCATCCAACAAAAAAAACGTTCGGAATAGAACGACCACACCTTAAATGTCTTTCCTTGCATAAACATTCCGAATTTATGCGTTTATCGAGCGCAGGACGCATGCAACAAAAATCAACGTTAGAACAGAATCGAACTGTTGTCTTTTTGCTGCTTTTTCCTGTCCGAAACAACGACAAGCGGCTCGTACGCAGGGACGGTTTATACAATGGGAAACGCAACTGAGTCTTTTTTTACGACCCGATCCACAAAAGGGATAGCTTTTAAAGGACGCAAAACCCCTTTTCTAGCCGTGCCGTTGCGTTATAAAGCCAACGGTTGGTTGGGGGTTGGCCAGTGATGCACAACAAGGGGAGACTATAATTTTTCATTCGCAGAAGCGACCGGAGTGTATCTGCCGCACCACGATACCTGGTGGAGCTTGCTCACAGTGGTAAATAAAGCATTCAAGGGATGGAAAAGTAATTACCCTTTCATTAGAAACGATACGACGGGATGCGAAGTGCGATTTATAAACCAATGTCCCTGACAGGTTAGCAAGTTTGACGCAGAATGTTGGGAATTAATATGATTTACTGATGAACTGCTTCTGTGGAACATCTTTTACTACTTTCCTTTGTTTTCGCATCGAAAAGTACTCGAAAGAAGATCAGGTGATAAAATTGAATAAATTTAAATTGATTTTCTACGGATGAAGGAAAACGCCTAAAGTTATGCTATTCGCATGACATAATTATCTCGTTAAAAGCTGCTATAAACTTACCGTCGAATTTATCGACTTGCCTATCTCAATCTTAGTAGTAGTAGCAGTCTATTGTGACAAATTCTCATACAGTTTCATTAACATCTGGTATCCTTCAGACTTATTCGGTAGATCAAATCGAATCCCTCTCTAGCACCACAATTGCGTGGTTTGCCCGAAAAGAAAATTCCTGCTGAAGAAATTTAATTTCTTACTTTCCATTCCGCAACCGGTACGGTTCAAATTGGTCACGAACCCGCCGGTATATACACTTTTTTTCATCACTCCCGGCATTAATTCGCGTACGAACGGACACAGTGACACACGACGTGACAGCAATCCGTTCGCCTTCAATTTGTACCGCAGCACAAACGGTGACTTGAAATTGAATTTCTTTGTAGCAATGAAATCCAATCCAATCTCTATTCGTCCAGCTCTGCTCGGCAACAAACCTCTTCCCGAACCGTGCCGGATCTTTAAGGATCAAACGAAGTTGTCTGGGTGCTTTTTTTTTTGGCCAATGAGGACCATCACTTTCGTCCTTGAGTGAACGTCAGAGAGATACGGCGCACGGAACCATGGGACTGAAGTCAGCATCTTACGAAACATCATCTCGCACCGGGCCATTCGCTGCGTAAAGGACTCCCGGTAGGGCACGGAGTCTCCCGGGTCGGTTATAGACGCAAGCTAAAAGACTTCTTCACGCAATACAAACACGCACACGCAGCACAACGATGGAAAACAAAAACATGCCACGAACCTCTTGATGTCATTTCCCATCAAGAAGCATCGTGGCCATAGAGCCCTTTAGGGCCTATATAGCAGTGAGCGAGAGAGCCCAGCCAAAAAAAACCCCGGCGAATCTTCCACAGTAACGCCCAAAACACACTCCTTCGCATGGTTTTGATCCAAGACGAACTTCCCTGTGCGAAGTTTTGCAGACGAACGTTTGATGTCGCTCGCAGACTAAACAAATGCCCTCCGGGTGATGGTTGGCTATCAAGCCCCCAACGATTCGGCAAACAGTCGCCCCACAAACGCAACGGTTCGTTTAGTTGATGGTGACAGGTTAAGGAGCCGCTTTTGTGGTTTGTTCGAGCATGACGAGTTGGGGCACGGCAAACCGCCCGTCAAGTACTTATTATGTCTTCAATTTATTTTTCAAATTCAACCCCCCACAAATGCTTTGTTTACAGAGAGGATGGAAGGAACACCACTTTGACGTAAAGATGCAACGATTTCGGATTACCTTGGGCTGTGCGAAATCGAACCTGATTATGGCTCAAAACGACGAGTGCAAAGATGAAAAATAAAATATTTTCAACACTCGAATGCGCCAGTGCGGCAAAGTAAAAACACAAACAAATCATTCAACAACATTTTCAACCGGGAAATGGTTTAATCAGAAGCGTCTTTGCTGTTCATGTGAAAAATTCTTTTCACAACAGCAACAAACTCATCATGCCGGCCGGGACGGTTTTTCCTGCTGTAATTATGGGGGAGATGTTATCCTTCAATTGATGGACATATTCACGGGAAGTTAGATCCTGTTTGCCATGCCATCCTTGCCGTGCTCGTCCCCGTGCGAAGGGAAAACTTTCCAAGGCTTCAATTATTAACATTCCTTTGCTATGTTTGAAACTTTTGGGGGGAGGTGAATGAGCTACACAGTTTGTTTTTCCCTCGAAAGATGGCTTATTTCTTTTCGTCGGTGTTTTTTACGAAATTAATCTCTTTTTTTTGTACTTCATCTTAAACAGACAATTTTTGCTTTAGGTGTTTGTAAAAGTTTCTCATTGTTGGTTTTCTGCATTTACATTATTTTCAATTTTATCAAATACCTTAAGTTTCTCGAAAGTAATTTGACGAATACTACCGACGATTGATCGTAAAAAAAACTTTTTATTGTAATAATATTGTTTAATTTAAATTTAATAATTAAAAATTGTCACTAAAGTATACTACTCTTTCAACAGAATATAAAAAAAAACTGTCACAATAATAAAGAATAAATGTTATCTTTCCGAAAGTAACTTCAGTAACGATGGCGAATAATATAAACAGAGAAACTTAATAGTGAAACACAAAACGCTTTACTGAATCGTAAAAATTGGATATGGAATTGCGTGCACAAATTAATGAATAACAAATCGGACAGGCTGTTTACGTACATCCGGATTCAAGAGTTGAGATTTGATGTACAAAATTTTACGAATTTTTAACAAATGATGCACAAAACAGGAACTAAAACTTATGTTCAATAATAAGAAATATTTGTGATTAATGTTTGTCAGATATAATTGTCAACAATTTCATTTTATATAACCAAGCATGCCCAAGATAAGGCAAAAGACAAGGAGGAAATGCCTTGAGGAGTTTGCAATCTCTTCAGTCAATATACGACTAAGATACGTTATAAATGTAATAAATAAGAAAATTCGTTTCATATCTCAACTCTTGAATCCGCCTGTTAGTAAACAGGCTGGACGATTTGGCATTCACTAAATTGTGCTCACAATTCCATATACAGTATTTGCGATTCTAAGTAAAGTGTTTTGTGTATCGTTATTAATCATCTCGTTTATCATATTCGTTTGTGCGATTCAGCAAATTGGGCACGCCATATTCAATCTATCGTAAAACCATGTGCTAAATAACAAAACAAAACTTCAAAAACCAATTCAAACGTTTTAAGAAAAACTTTACTTATTTCCCTTTCGTATCGTTTTCATAAGCCTCAAGGCATTAAAAATCGATCGATAACGATACTCGAAAGGGGACAAAATGAAAGATAAAACCATACTGTCAAACGGTATTTTGCACAATTGCTATGGAAACCTCCCTAATGCAATGTTAAGCTTGAACAGGGGAAGATGTGCTGTCACTACTTTACCGGAAATACTAAATCTCAGCCAACAACGTTGTTTCCTCTGAATGTGAAACACAGCGCATTAGAAGTAGACAGTCCTACCCTGTCCTAGACACCTTCAATACCAACTTAGTCGGATTACCGGAATACTGTCGTCAATAGTACAAGCTTCAATTCAGAAAAATTCACTACCAGTCATGTAGCGTCAAACTGAATCACAATCGACAAACGGGTAATGTTCTACCGGAAAAGCTACTTTTCTCGAAAGTTTGTTTTTCCCGCAACACTTTCGTTACATTTCTGTTTTCCGTGGGAAAAAGCAACAAATCCATCTGTACTAGGTCCGAATGTAATGTTACTGAAAAGTTTCAGGGAAACCTGCGCATCCACAGCTGAAGACAGTGTGCCGAGCAGATGGGTGCGGGATTTTCCATTACATGGTAAAAGCTCCTCCACAATACGGCCCACTTGTCACATTCGTTCTGCACTTACCCAGGCTAGGACGTACGCGAGTACACGATAAAACTACACCTCCGCTAAAATGTTTTTCCTAGCATATGGGCATGTAGCTGCGAGTAACTGCGAGCTACTCGGAACTCATTCACACCAGCCGGGTGGTGGTGCATGTGGAATGTGGTGGATTTATAGATTGAGTGTTTCATTATTTATCCACAGCGCATTTCAAATCCCAAAGCAGAGCACCGGGAACACCCCTAGCAAAGCGAAGTTCGATTTACTTCACCGTAGCACAGCACCTGCATCATCCTTCGCGTACCTTAAGGGAGCAGGTAAGCGAGATACCACCAATCGGTTACAAAAAGCTGAAAACTTACTCCAAAACCGGCTGCAACACTGTTGCCAACGCGCCATCCTTCAGGAAACAACCCACGAAAAGTGGAAACGATTGAGGAGAAAATTTGCGATTGCATGTTCGGTGACAATTTCGATTACCGGGCTCCTGGTGCTGGCCACTTCTGTCTGGTTGTGTGTGTGTGTGTGTGTGTGTGTGTGTGTTTGTGGCTGGTGTATGGGGTTATGCCCAACAATAGCAACAGAATTATTTAAGGTTATACACTCAACATCGAGCCACCTAGGTAGAACACAGGGACAAACTCACCCCGGTCCAAAATTATCCCTGTACGACTGGTTAACATGCGAAGGAAACGAACCTAGAAACTTTTTCACCGATTGACACCGAGCACACTTGTAACGGTACAGCCTTCTTTGCAGAAAACTTCAAGTATCCCGTCTCCCGCACGTAGTAAGCGACCCAGAACCAGCGAAGGATTTATCGAATTACGGTACGCAAGGGGGATCGAAGTCTTCCTCCTTTTTTGTGGTACTACTGAGGAAACAGGTCGATGAACTCTGTCGCCATCTTTGCCTGGGATGCTTTCACACAGCAAGACCACCGAGCGAGATGGGGATGAAACGCGGTGGTGAAATAGATGGAGAGCACACACACACACACAGGCTGAAGAAGAACGATAAGTCCTTCGATTGCCACACTGCCGAGCACCAACAGAAAGAGGAAGTTGGCCTTTTTTGGTAAATAATTTGAAGAGATAGCAGTTGAGGGAAAAAGATGACTCGTAAGCCTAATTGAGTACACAATCAGCGTCCAGACATGCTGTGCGTGTATTCAAGATACTTCCGTCTACTTAATATACCGAACAGTCTGCAAACCTCGGTGTCTTTACTTTCTCATCGGTCCTTCACTTAATTATTAACCGTACACATATTATCCTGCGGAACCAAATTAGGAAGGGCAACAAAAAATGAAGCTCAGTTTTAAGCTCCCAAGCCTAAAGGATTGTGAAGCATCAGGATATTTTGTTACGATAATACATTCTAACGTCAGATTTACTCCCGCATGGTTATTGTTGCCTAATGAACTTTTCATACAGTGCACGAAGAATCAGTATCAGAAACATTCATAGCTACAGTTCTGAAACATTTCATTGAAATATATTTAATCTTCCCAGAAATGACAAAGTCTTCGTAACCGGAATGAAGATGCTCAGACAAAGAGGTTAAAGCTGCAGAGACCCGGGCTCAGACAGCTTTATCGTGTGAAGATGACAGACGATGCCACTCAACTATGATGGAAAACATATTCTTCGACTTCTTCGGCCCAAACGTAAAATCGGTATTCTCTAGCTAATTTTGAAATTAGGTAACAAATTACCTTTCCGATTGATACGGAAGAGCGAGGCAAAAAGGCCAACAAAAATCCCACAACGCTGAAGCAAACTAATTAAACTCATTTTTCATCCTATTTACAGCAAAATATATGGCAAGATACGCTGACGCATTATAATCAGCACGTACATCGCAGCGTTTCTAATCAATCTTTCCACTCGTAAAACCACACTGACGTTGAGTAATGAAATACACAACCGCTTGCCCGTTTTGCAGGCGAATCAAACTGCAATTAGCAGATGCTCGGTGTTTGTGCCCCGAGTCGTACGAACGCAGCATCGTTTAAAGAATGGAGATGTTTGAGGAGAAAAAAAAAGAATCCATTAAATGCCAAACGTACGAAAATCCTTCTCATCCCCCAAGCGGGTACCGGTGGCGAGCACTTTAGAGTCGCGCTCGCTAGACGTAATCGAAGTACACAACGCAAAAACCCTATATCGCACCCGGCTTAAAGTGGATCAACCGTGACAGCTCGTAGTGTATCATCTTTCTGCCACAGTGCCAGTGCCAAAATTCTGACATTGATGTACGACAGTAGCGCAGCTCGTTTGCATTAATAAGATGTCTACACAACAATAAACGAATATGTCACACCATCAATTACGAGCTCGTTCGCCGGCAGACCTCAACTTCGTGCCCGGGGCCAGCGGGTTTCTTTTCTGAGCCAGGGATCTATCCAGGTGCACGCAATTCGAGGTTAGCCGATCAGCGATTATTTATTCCATTTTGGCAGTGAACCAAGCCGTTGGCAGCTCAACATACCCAACGGTCGGGTAAAGTCAGTTGATCGATTTCGCATCTAACTTTATCGGGTGCGCGCATCATGATCCTCTATTGGGATAGGTTGCTCGCGTCATATCATAATTAGGTGCCCCCGTAAGAGATATTCGATAGCACACTGAGCATTATGGATGCTTAGATACAATATTGCGGTCACGATTTAATGCGATCCACTCGACCAAACAACCTACAATCCAGCTTGAAATTCGAGTATTCTCATTTTTTAGTATCCGGCATATTCTATGCCTAATTGCCCCTCCAAGGACTAATCAAATTCCGATCTACTTCAAGTAGATTACTTCTAGAAATAAAACCGCATCGTTTTTTTTTTTTGTTCAAGGATGTACCCATTGTATGACTATATCTTCGTTCACAGCGCAGGTACCGCACAGAAAATTATTTAATTTAATCCCAATTCTAACACCTTCCCCAAGCAGACAAAGAAACCTACGGGCCAACAATTACGGCAGCATTGGCTTAATTAAAAACACGAATCGAGCGAACGAGTCCCCGTTTGCCGTGCCTTCCCAATCATCCAACACTGAGTACACTGGATGTGGCTTTCTCCTTAGATCGAACCGTACCAGCTTCTGGCCTGTCTAGATTGTGCACCATTAATTGCTAATTGGACTAATTGATTACGAGCTGTACGCGTTCCCGGTTCCCGCGAGCGATGATTGGCAAACGAATTTTTTCCGACGAGATTCCCGGACCAACGGTGCAACGCTATGCCGATAAATGGTGTGACAAACTTGTGTCAACGGTAGACATAGGTAGACGAAATTGCATTGCAACTGCATACGGTAGCAAATTTTCCATTTGGTGGTCATTTTTTTGTACGACGCCAGGCTAACCATTTAACCCTTGAGCGCGTGATGAATGTTTTGAATTGTGTCGCGAAACCTAATACCAAACGTTATGATGTTAGTCTTGATTTTTTACACGCCTGAAGGTATGCAATCAGTCATACATATGATGTCGTTTAAATGATCAAATGCTTTAATAATCAATACAGGGTTTCGAATCATCAACTGAATTCCAAGATTGCTTTAACACATGGTGTGTGGTGTTTTCTGTCAAATAGGGCAGTTTGAAGTTATTTTGACACATTTAACTATGCAAAAAAACCACGCAAAAGTACATATTGTAATCGGTGCTGAAGGGAGCATTTTAATCAGTATGGTGAAATTTTCCACCATTTTAGGATTTTTCAAATATAAAATAGTTTAATGTTGTCATATCACTAGCAAAAAACATAATTTAAACAAACCGAATACAGCCGAGCCGAAATCGAATGATGACAATTGGCAGATTGTTTTCCAGAACGTTTTTAGCTAAATTCCTCTAAATGCTTATTAATATCTCCTAAGCAACTGAATAAATGTCCCCATAAACTTCAAAATTCCAGAAAATTTCTGACGAAACCCTCTCAGCAGCGTTCGAAAAGAAGATGCTCAGAAGGATTTTTGGCCCCGTATATGTGGAAGGACAATGGAGGAGCCGCTACAATGACGAACTCTACGAGCTGAACGACGAATTGAATTAGACTCGCCAGGCTCCAGCGGGCTGGTCATGCCATGAGAATAATACCGTACGAGCCCGTCCGTAAAGTCATTTTTGGGCTGTCCAATAGGACAGATTAGGCGTGGTAAGCCCAAATTGAGAAGGAGCGATGAAGTTGATGCGCCCTTCAGAAAGGCCGGGATAATGGATTGGTAGAAGATGACGTACGACCGTTACTCCTGCAGCATGCCAAGACCGACTGTAAAATACTTTGAAGACTTAGACGACTTACCCATTTAAGGGTTAATTTTAAAACCGAGCATCGTCATCCAACGTCTATTGGAATTGCAACGGCTTTGAAAGAGATGCACATTGTCAGAAGTCACGACGAAAAAGCACGAAATGCTGGTCATTGTCTTATCCTCTCAATCTACCCGGGGAACAAAAGAAGCACCTGACTACTAAACTTGTTAATCTCTTTCCAAACACCGGACAATAAACCGTCTTCTTATGTTCAGTTCAATGCTCCGCGCCGGCTCCTTGTTGTTCCTTGTGCGCCTTGCCGTATCATCCGCAGGACGAAACCGCGCCGGTCAGAACGTTGGCAGCATTTTCCGTGGAATGGCGAAACAAATTAAGTTGCATAATTAATTAGTCGCTTTAGCGCCAGCTGTCAGCAAATCCGGACCGCCCGAGGCATTCGGTCCAATTCCGACCAACAATCCCGAGCGGGATGAGTTTCGCGCTTTTTCTTTTGTCAATTTACGTGGCCAGCAGGTTCAATTTCTATAAGGCAAACCCAAATTGTTTTCCTACCCTGACCGCTTGATGTAAAATAAGCATATTTATCAACCTTTTTGGGCTGGGCTGGGAGGAGGTCCCAAATGTTGGTCTTACCTTGTGCAAATTTTATGCAAAACATCGCTCAAGGAAACGGCCACTCACGGTCGCATTACCGCCGTCCCCGTCAGCCCGTCGATCGTAAATCGTCAAAATGGCTCAAGTATTTTCTCAACCATCAAAGCACCGGAGTGACGGTTGCCTCTTGCAGCTCAATCAACGCATCGTCGCTTAAGCGGCTAAGCGGCATGATCGTCCCTAGCGTTACCGGTACACACGTTGCTGCTTCATGCAACCGAACACAGATGGGAGGATGAGTATGCAAAACAGCAACGCGCATCATAAAACAATAATTTTCCTAAAGTGCTACAGCAACCCAACCACCGGGTAACGCGCCCGGTGCCAGGTTTTGAGCGATGAATCCCATTTAACACAACGACCGAAATGACGCGGTACGCGGTGCAGATACGCCGATAGATATGATCCGTGCCGTATACAGCGCGTAAAGAAAGCTGACCAACTGCACACATCGCTATTTTGCATTCGGAATGGCCTCCCGGAGAAGATTAGGTAAATTATCTTCCACTCTGGTAAAGCGTAGGAGGATCAAGTGCACGTCGCTTAAAACAAAACCTCGTCGTCCGAAACGGTCACTAATGGTGGGATGAGAAGGAGGATAAAATTATGCAAATAGCATAGAACGTGATCGGGACGGGAGTGACTATGCACCAGATTTAGGATTGGTTTATTCACGACGTCGAAAAGGTGCACGTTATGTGCACTATACATTATTAATGTATTAATGCTATATCTCTGCCATTTTTTTTAATACACTTATTTTGTTACTCATAGAAAAACAGATGCATTGCAACGTTCTGTTTGAATTCATGCTTCTCCATTTCCATTTCATCATATAAAGTATGGTTGTAATAAAATATAATTCTCGTTATCTCCCGCACGACAAAAAAACACCCCCCCCCACTAAATGTCAAGAACAAATAATAAACCCGAATGCTGAAAGAAACCAACACAGAGGGCCCGCACATCCTTGCCGTTCCATCCGCACAATTCCACACATTGTCCCAGGGGAGTAACGCTACGACTGAAGAAAACGCCGAACCGAGCTTTCGCCCGTGAGTTGAAGATTGAAAACAAAGCACAAAATCTTCTCCAAAAGTTAAACGGACGTGCGGGGGAATGGCATCGGAATGAGATAAGCTGGTTGGCAGCAAAACGAACGAAGGGGCAACATTTTCATACCGGCCTTGGGGGCGACACGAGCACCAGGGCGCCGGTAAGCGGTAAGTCAAGACAGGACACGACAGGACATTGGGGAAGGGCAAGGGGAAGACTCATTTTCATAAAAAATACGACCGAGAGTAGCAAGAAAAACAATCTTCCACGATCCGTTCCGTTGGCAATTTGGGTTATGGTGGAAACGATGTGGAACGAAGCAACGGAATATCTTCGCTGCCAGCTGGACCAGCCGGAGGATGAAGGGACCGCACCGGTGGGTTAACTCCTTACGCAAACGAAGCACCTAGAACATAGACGAACGTTTGTGTAATAATTGCAACGCTTCGCTTCTTCGATATCGTTCTAGCGCGAGACATAATTGTACGCCGCGTAAGACCCAGTGCCGGCTTGATTGCTGCTCCGCCGAAACGATTCTTACCAAAACCGGAACTGATGGACGGCAATCGATGAATGGGCAAAAGACACAAAAGACAAACAGACCGGGGACAACAAAAAAAAAAAAACCCCCATCAACCAAGAATGTATCTCAATCAATCTCGGTGGTTTGCATCGGTATCCGAAACACGAACTAACCCCAAAAATCAATGGACCAGATCGGGTGGGTATTTCTAGACCCGTCACGGGTTTCTGTTGCGTTGTTTTGGGATCATTCTGCAAGACACAGCGCCACACTGCAATGGGGTGGGAAAAAGGTGAACGCAATCGAAAGGAAATCGAATGGAATTGAATTGTTTCTTTGGAGAAGTTTATTCGATTCGAAATCTTGAGGAATCCTTCAAGAAACCCAACGTGACTGTAACTCTTCCGAGAATTTAGAACATTCCCAAGACCTATTTCTCTTCTCTACTGCCGCATTGCGAATGCTTTGGTGACGTAACCGTTCGGAGTAGAGAATGGCATTAAAATAAGTTTCCAGAAATATTGGACATCGTTTGTTCACCTTAACAAATGTATCCTGTCCAATGATATGCATGGAGTGACATATTTTAAACACCAATACCCGCATCACATTCCCAACATTCGCGAACAATAGAAGAAATGCAAGTGTTACATAAAAATAAAGATATTATTCGCACCTGAATAGCATCATGATTTCCTACATCAACAGTGACGCTGCTATCGGTCGGCATTCAAATATTTCTCCTTTCATCCAATGATCCAGCGAACTCCAATCGGAAATCCGATTTTATCAGAACCCCCCCGGAAAAGCGTATAACCATAGAGAAATTTTGGAAAAATTCAACTTCTCACCAACTACCAGCAGCAGAACGTAACCTTACATCGATGCCACTTCCACAGGCTACATAGACACGGTGAAACAAAACGACTTACCGGTAGTTGAGTGCATTCCGGATGTTGTACTCCCGGAAGGAGCCATTTCGCATCGACCGCTCCAGCTCGAAACGATCCAGCTGCGATACCCGCTTCCGCACACTGTCACACTCACCGTGCCGTTCGGTCGGTTTTGGTTTCTGTTGTTTTCTCTGCTGCCTCAACTCACCCAAACGCCCGTCGGCTTCCTGCGCACCAGATGGCACACTCCCGTTCGGGAGATTATATTCCACCTCATCGCCATTATCGCGCAACACACTATCGCCATTAGCACCGGTAGCACTATCACCACTAGCCGGACGATCATCACCAGCGCCCCGGACCACACTAACACTCGCCTCGCCCGTCACTTCCTGCGTGCCCATCAACCCCGAAACGACCGGACCGGTGGATGCATATCCTTCTGCAGCATCCGTACCGAACGCTCGCGGCTCCATGGCACCGGTTCCGGGTGGCAAGGAGCTGACCGGTGGCTGCTGGTTGCTGGCCGCACGGTCCTCGCCCCACTGCTCCCGTTCATCTTCCCACGATTCGGTGAGGTTCGTGTCGGTGTCGTTGGTGAGCAGTGTAATTTCCATCGAGTTGGAGAATCCCGTCGCCGGTGGGTTCGAAGCGGTGCTCGCGTCCGGCACCGTGGCACTCACACCGCCGGAGTCAGTCGCCGGAAGCGATTGTCTTCGGTAGCGTGCGGCAACTTCGTATCCACCGGGCTCGTCCCCATCGTCACCGTCGGCATCGTCGTCACTCGTTAGCCGGCGAAGATAGCGCACTATCAGGTGCTCGAGCGTAGCCCGCAGCGAGCTGCGCTTGTCTTTGGCCAGTGAACGGGCGGCCACAATCGTGGTGCCCTCGCGCCGATGCGCACCGTCCGCCGTCAGTTCCCGCGCGCCGGGTCCATCGGACGCTTCCAGCTCTCGTTCGTGGTTGCGCCGCAGTGTGGCCAGGAAGCGCCTTCCGGCTTCCGTTTCCTCCAGGATCAGCTTGTCTACCTTCTGCGAAGCGAACGGATGGGCAATGCTGGAAAGGAGACGAGAGACGGATATCAGTTACCATACGGTAAGAGCACGAGTAGATTTTGAGAACGGAAGAAGCGAATGCAAATTGCCGACAATCGTAAAGGATCTAGACGGGGAACGAGTTTGGAACTTTTTACGAAACTTCTGCGAGCGAAAGGAAATACAATTTGAATTTTTGGTATATTTTTTCTGTACATTCAGGCGCACGATTACTCCAAAAAAGAAAAACAAAATCAAATCTCTCCATATTTTTAAGATAAGAGCAGAACAACTTTTCACACAGCTTGAAATTATGTAAAAGGGATTTGATTGAAAATTTTAAAATGTTTTGACATTTAACAAAAAACTTTGTTAGCTAAATTTTCTAAAGAAATCTGAAACGTCTCCCAAACACTCCATCACACTCAACATAACGTCCAGAACTGTAGCATTTATAGTCCTGGTACCGGCCTGGGACAAGTTCTGTTTAAAACAAAATCACGCACACACACACACAAAAATAAAATAAATATTCAACCGAAGCGTCAACCAAGCCGTCGGAAAGAAAGTGCGAACAAGAATTGGACATATGTTGCAAACGATTTTCCATTTTGCTCCATTTTTCTTTCACTTTTTTATATTGCGTTTTGGAAAGCGCTCGTACTGACCAAAACCAAAAAAAAAAAACGCTGAATAAACTTCCCACCCACGCCCAATGTCATTGTGATCCCGATGTCACTTGGGGACACACCATGCCGGGGCCACCACCCCCTCCAGCCATTTGACGATCCTTTCAACGGAGAAAAAAGGGAACTGTTTTTTTTTTGCTGACTTAGAACATTTTCCCCACAAATGCACCCTCCCCCGACTCGTGGGCGGTAAAAGTGTATGGCTACAGCGTTTCAAGAAAAATTCCCTGGAGAGCGGCACCAGGAGAAACTTTCCATCCTTGCGCGCGTGGAAAAAAAAAACTTCGTGTGCAGAACGGACGTTCGGGTAGTGGCTGGTGATAATGTCCTGCTTTAATGTGTTAACTGTTCCAAAGGCGACGGAGTGTGTTTGGTGGATGTGAACACGGACAGCAGAAGTTAAAAGTGCACTTTATATCACCGTGCCCGCGGGGTGCTGGCAAATGCGTAAACTGTTGCAACAGCACCGCTGGCCGCGTCGCGTACTGCAATGTTTGCATGTTTCTATGGCGAAAAAAATGCAGCACAAACCGTTACTGTTACCATCACTTTCAATTGGATCGTAGAGCAGCAGCAGCTGTGGAACAATTTAAGTAATACGATGGGATTATGACAGCGAGCATACTTTCCATTTTGTTAGGTTTATTCGCTTCTCTTAGCAAATAGAAAAAAAAAACATCAACTACCGTGGCGTGCGGTAGCAGTTTTTTTTTGTTCTCGGGACGTAATTTTCATCACGTTCGTCCCATTATTCTTTCTTTACTTTGCGAACATAATCAGCGAAGTAATTGGTTTGTATGATTGTCTTGTGAAACGCAGCATTTGAATTTTAGAACGAGAAGATAATCTTGCACTAAGAATACTTTATGCGCTCGTTGATTATAATAATAATCTTTAAAACAAAAACAGACAATAAGCTCACAATAACGCATCTCATATTGGTCCCATCTAGGGCAGAACATCCGTTTACCTACTAAGCAGGGTGATTGTCCACACAGGTTAATATTGTTTTACATACAAAGCTGGTGGTTTCAAAGAAATGTTGAAAATAAAGAGCAAAGGCTCACAATATTGCACCTTATTTGAGTCCCACCTCAGACCGACAAATTGTTTTTTTGATAGAGCAATAACAATTTGCACCTACATAAAAAAATGTTTTTAATACATTTTATAAGCACGTGAGTTTCGAAATAATCTTTGAAATAATTGAATAAATAGCTCTCAATATCGTATCTCATTTCAGGCCCATCTCAGACAGGGCACCGTTTTGTCATGAAGCAGTAGCAATTTCTACACAATTTTTTTCGTGACTTGTAATTAATGTACCAAATCTGGATAGACAGCTCATAATACAGCAGCTTATTTAAGTCCCATCGCAGACATAAACCCTTTTCTCCATTAAGCAGCAACAATAGCAATACAGATTAACATTGTTGTAAAATTGTTAATACAACAACATTGTAAGATTATTGTACAGGTAAAGCTCTAAATAACCTTCAAAATCAGCAAGCTCACAGTAAACCATCTCGTGGTAGTCCACCCTTTCGCAATACACACACAGATAAAAATTGTTTTTGACCGACAAAACATTCAATTGCCCTGAACGTACACAATTTTAACACATTGTCGTTTTATCTTGCTATCCATACTGCCCACACACACACACACAGACACACTCATAAGTAGTCTGCATAGTATGCACTACCAGAAAAGCAGGAAATCATTAAAGTGACAAAATTAATCACTGTCCGCTCGTGCTTCCCCGTCTGCCGTAATCGCCCAACCAGACCATAGTCACCTTGTCACCGAATGCCCGGCACAAAACTTAGCTCATTTGTGTGCCCGGCGGCTACATTGCATCGCTTAATGAACAACTTTATCAAACTGCTGTGTGCAACTTTTATCAGCCTCTGCACGGGAACGGGGTGTGGGAGGCGGGTGGGGTCTGGTTGCAAAGGGAGGAGGGGGGTTGGAACATAATTTTATGATTTTATTATTTGCTACCTTCCGTGAAGCAAAAACACGGCACCTTCGTTATGGTGATGATGATAATGATGAAGTTACTTTTACCATGCCCAGCCTTCGGTAACGCGAACCTTTGTCTGGTGGGTGGAAAAGGGAGGTGGGTGTGGGAGGCTTCAGAAGGCTACTTTTCCTGCAGCGAAACTAACGTACCGTTGTACCGTCATTTATAATCTCGCCGTGGTTCTGCTTGGAATGGGGTTTCGTATGGTTGGAATACAGCAGGAAACACAACGAGAACGTACCGAACTGCAAGCACAAGGATCCTTTTGTATCCGTTTGCGTTTTGTGCCCCCACCCTCTGCTGTGTCAATATGCTGTGAGTCCTTTGCTTTTTTATTTGGGTGCCCGCTCCTTCGACCATAGTCAATGCCTTCGGTCGTCAATTATCGGAAGCAAACAGCAGAGACGAGCATGGTGGGAACGGCATTACCACACCAAAAACCCGAAAACAATCAAATGAGTAATTAATTTATTCCACCATAAGCCACCAGCGCGCGGGGTGACTTGAACGGACCGGGGGCATCCGGGTGAAAGCAATCCACCCTCAGCACAGCCCGAATGGACTGCGGGGTTTGCCCTTCGGTACGTTCGGTACGCCACAAAACATTCGCGTAACTTGTGCGGTTAAAAGTTACGCTTCCTCCACGTGGCAAGAGCGTACACACGAAACGGAGCATCGTGGAGTAGCCGTTTTTTACTCCATTTTAAGGTTGGATTTGCAGGATTTAGGTTTGACTGGTGTTTACAAACTCCCTTCGCGAGGATTACTGGGCGCTGGGTTGGGCTTAGGCTTGAATGCGTCAGCTTGGCACAATGTTCGGGCAAACTTCGACCACGCATCGTAGCGATGCGAATGTTCGAACTTCATAAACTAGGTCATAGTACATGCGGCCAGCATCGGGCCCACAACCACAGCCAGCAACACGCCACGGACGAACGTAAAATGTGAACCAAAGTTAGTGTATCTTCGGCTCTGTCAAACACTCGCTATAAACACAGCATCTCGCAAGGAATCGTTACACGCTTCCCTCACGTAACGCATTTAGTTTCGTTCGCCCGGTCGCGGCACTCGTTTATGAAGGTACCGCTCCGTAGCATTAGCCGCTAAAGACCATCATTTTACCGAAACAAACCTAATATGCGTCTTGCCTATTCACGGCAAAGCTCACATGTGTACGCGACGTTGGCCGGTGGGTTCACCGTGCGACGCTACGTTCCCTTTTCATTGAACGTACGTGATTTGAATAGATCCCATCGGTTTTTGAGGGTGCTTTGTTGCGAGAAATAACCATCGGGATTTATTCTTCCAGTCCAGCCCCACCAACGGGGCACGTTGGGCTCGGTGGGCACAGAAACAATGCCATCGTGTGGTGGTTGGTTTCTTGTGCCTGCCAACCCGGCACGGGGCCGCAACGTGTTGCAAAAGAGCGGTCACAAAGCACAGCATGCCGGGGGGAGGTTTCACACATCCGTTGGAATCGTCACAAGCCGTGGGCACACGTTCGTTTGGGGAAGGCTTTTTTTTCCAACAAACACATCAACATCACTCCGCTTTGGCAGGAACGAGCTTTCGGCGCCTGCCACAAAAATGGGCTAGATGGCGGAACCTACAAAACAGGAATGGAAAGGATGAGTGTTTCGGTGACTACAAAGAGACAGTATTAACATTCCGTGCAACCCGTACCCGGGCACACACGGACACATGAATATCATCAGCAGGATTCGGCGTGGGTTGCATAAGCTGGCACAATCAAAATATGCCAGCACGGTGAAGAAAGAAATTCGTTGAGGAAAAAGAAAAATTCAATGGTGACATAAACAACAGGATTCCGAACCGAACCTCCGGAAATGGGGGACTACAAGACTACAATCCAATCTACTTCTTCTACTACACTGGCCCTAAACGTTGTTTAAAGATAGATGATGTATAAGTTTCAATAAATTCAAGAGTTTTAATACAACAAAAAACATTTTTACCACTTCTTATATCCTCCACTCCGTATTTAAACATCTCGCAAAACGGTTACCCAATGTATAGCTTAATTATTCTCTGCTAACACAATTACTAAACCTACCACAACTCAGCCAGCGTCCGTTGTATGGAAAGTTTCAAACTTGAATTCTATTTATTTCAATTAAACTTTCTCCACCAACGGCTCAACCGCTTGGTTCGGTATCTGGTTGCAGTACTTTACAGCCAACTTACACCAACCGTTCTACCGTCAGCCTTTTCGCAACACGGAAAAGAATAGCAATTATGCTGCCGAAAGAACCAAGTAATAGGCAGCACATTTCCTTCCGAGAGGAAGACTTTGTATAATTTTTCTTTACATTTCTTCTGCCCGTAAACCCGAGAGGCGGGACCCGATGGTGTATCAGCATACGACGAAGCGGAAGACAGTGGAAAAAAAAATGCTTCCCCATCAATTAGTCAAGCGTCCTCGAGGCACAGGGCGCCGGTGCCGGACGAAGGAGCACAACCCCTGGTGGGAAAATGTTCGTCACCAACGGCGTGATAAACCTTTATAGCAACCATTAAGGAAGGTTTTTGCGTCGCGGTCGATTCAAACTGCGGTACCCAACTTCCAAAACCGACCAGAGCTCACCAACTTGCCACGAGCGTACCACGACACCACATCGCTTGGGTGACAATGTCACGAGGTCCTTCTGTTCAGCGCAAGCCCACGCATAGGCAACAACGACACAAAAAAAAAACCCACCAGTGCAAATCTCATCGGGTGGGAAAGAATAATAAAAGCACAAGATGAAATTAAGAAAAACTGGAAAACTTTGGCCTCGGAAGCAATTTCTGCGCGCCCGTCGCGCACGGTGGAAGGAAAACAAAAATACACAAAAAGATAAATTGCGAACGAACGACAGAGGACAGTGTTGCGACAACACGACGGGTACAAGTGTCAACGTCGTCTTCGTTTTGGCGGTTGAGGGTGGGAAGGCTGCGAGAACCGGCAGAGATTCCTGGGGGCCTTCCGTTTCGATGTGTCGTCGCTCACATCTCGCATCAACCGGGTCAAGGTCTTGAGCGGCCGCGTCGACAAATGGACGGGGACGACCGCGGAAAGCGACCGCAGAAGGTATTGTGCGGAGGTAATGATGCGACTGACGGGAAAATATGTTTTCCTTCCTGCCGTTAGTGCACAGTGGGAACAATACGGCACCCACCCATGCCATAACGTCCATTTACTTTTCTTTTGCAGCTAAATGCAGAAATGTTTTGATGAGATAAAACTCAACATTAATCTTTCTATGGCGCTATTGTGCGATAACAAAAGTGTTATAAAGTGTGCTCTCTTCAAGTTGCTTTTAACCCTGTGCAGCTTTAATTGATTGTATTAACACATATCATACCCAACCTCAAGTTGTAAAATGGTTTTTCCCGTAATAATACCAAAATAAACGCCTAAATTCAAAGAATTCGCTCCCCGTATCCTGGTCACGGCACCAAGAATAATCGCAACATATTCTTACCGCATTCTGCGCGGTGTCAACCTATCGCTAATGTCACTGAAAGAACATGTTAACAACCTTTTTCTATATATAGTAAACACAAAAATAAAACACCTGTACGGTGGTAAAGGGCAAAAGAAACGATTCTCTGCCGCGTTTACTGCCGATGCTTACCTGTGCTCGTCCATGTAGACGCAGTTCTCGGTACGCTGTTCCATGCACCGAGGAGTGAACCGTGCCTCAAGGATCGCTATTTTCGACTCGAGATTTCCACACGTCAGCCGTATTTCGGTGTTGTAGCAGCCCCATTCCTCGATTACCTCTGCGCGGACGACGTTGGTGAGTTGTTGTTGTAGGGCACGTTGCAGGGCAGCAGCACAATCGCGAATGCCCCATTTTCCAAGCAGCCGATGCACCACGTTAAATGGAACGATAGTAAAGCGAATACGGAATGGTGTTAGAATTGAAAATGTGTTCAAAGTTTCTCCATTTCAAACATACAAAAAAACCTCCGAATTGTAATCCAAATCCAATCAACATCCTCTCTCTTACTTTGCCCGAGTGACCCGTCGTCTCCAAGGTTAGGGAAATGGTAAATATTTTAGCTGTTTTAGACGACACAGTTTGAATCGATTTCGAGCTTTTTGTTATTCGTTTTCTGCTCAATTCTCTATTCGTAGACAAAGTTTTACTGTCCCCAAAAGGATACAGCGGGAACCGTCGGTCAGCTCACTGAGCTGACCATCCTGGCGGGGTTGGTTTCTAATGTGATGCTTCATAATTATACCCAACACCATCGATGCCGCAAAAGTTGAGTCCCCAGAAGGGACACCCGCAACAAAGGGACCAATCAGGCAGCGAAAGGTCAGGTTGAGCATTTTGAAACACTATTCCACCATTAACATCTCTCTTAGTGGAAAGGTCAAAACCTTCGTATAACATTATTATAAACTTTAAAATTGTACAATAACGTCTGGCTAAATATCTTCAATGGGCACCAATTGAGCCGTTTGTGACAAAACTAATGAGAAAGACTTTCGGAGATATGCAATCTGAATAAAAAATTAAGCAATGAACGTCACGTAACGATCCGCAGGATGTTTTTTTCAAGGACCCATTAGTATCCTTGCCATAAGTCGAGAAATATTCACTGGGTTTTTTATGAAAAAAAAAAACACACACAACGAAACCATATTAAAAACTGTCCTTTACAAACAAAACTCTTTCTTTTCTCACACACTCTGCGAAATAGGCTGTTATTGTTTATTCTTTGCTCCTTAAAATTCCATTCAAACAACTCAGGACATAATAAATACGATTTACGATTATTCCCACACCAAAAAACAAGATTACACAATTTCCTCCCTAACCCAACCGGGGTTAACATTAATCCCCTCCGTGCCCTTTGCACTCACCACCCACCCACCCCGCTCATTTCCCGGGAGTGTCACGACCCAGACTTCTCCTCGAAATCCATAACCCTCCGCCAAACAACAACCGGTGGTGGTGGTGTGTTTATGTGCATGTGCTTGATAATATTTGCACAGTCCTAAAGTTGAGCCTCATCCACTTCATCCACACCACCAGTGGCACCGGCGAGAGCATCGTCACCCTCAGTTGCGGGTAACCTTTTTTGATAACATTCACCCATTTCGCCGCCTCCCCCATTGGATTGGAACCCTTAAACAATTGTTATCCTCCAAGCCTAACCGAAATAAAATGTCCACCGCCACCGTGCTTTCGTCCCACGTTTCGGGGGGACCCCACCGCGGCTCCACACACGTCGGAAAAAAGGGTTCCGAAAACACTGCTGTTAATGGGACCTTTTTGGCAAAAAAGAAAACCGGTAAGCGCACGGTTCCGAGACGGTTCTGGGTGAGTGATCGTTACCTATTTCCCCTTCCTGTGCACCCGCCATCCGTACGGATGCAGCACTGCACGGTAGGATCATGAAGGATATGATCCTGCCACCCTGGACACGTCAGCAAGGACATGGAACGTTATAAAACTCAGTACCGCCACGGCTCGGTTACCAAACCAAGCAGCATTTTGAAGGGATGATTTTATTTGTACATACACTCGCAAGGACCTGGCTCTCTGCACCTCAGCCCAGTGAAACCAATTCACTCAAGAAATACGGTCAATTTTATTGCCCAACACCCCCGTCGAAGATGGAAGGGTTTTGGGCAGACGAAGGCAAGGTTAAGGTGCGAATTTAACAGCAATTGTGCGTAACTGAGCTGGTGGGAAGGCTTGCTGTATGGGCTCTAAATCCACCATCGTTTCGTCCGATTGATGGTTTATCAGACCGATACATCTGCGATAATTGCTTTATGCATTGCGGAACCTTTCCGACCCGTAAACGTGAGCTAATTGACCGCATTATTTATCGTGGCCATAAACAAATAACCTATAGAATAATGCAGCAAAGCGACGGTACGCTTCGTGCATGCGATTTGGATGTTATCTAAAGACAAGCAGTTGAATAAAATAAAATTACATTGTTTAATTGTTGTTTTGAAGGTCGTTTGAATTTTAGCTGTCAAAATTCAAAGTATTTGTATTTGTGTTGTTGTTCAAAGTACAGACAGTCACCGAGATACGCTATTATAGCGGACCGCTATAACCCGGGAAAAATCCGCGTATCTCGAATTTTCGCGTAAGTCGAATCCGGGAGAAAAATTGTTTATACTTCAAAGTTGACATCGTTCTCTGCACTTATTCAGCAAACCACGCTACTTTTTGATAGAATACATTAAAATAAACTAAAAACAAATGTTTTATGTGACAGAAGAAACTATTATTCAGAATTTTACGGCAATTTTAAACCTTCTTTCTTAAATTTTGTGCTATAAACTAACTCAGCTGTCAAATTTCCAAAAAACAAAAAAACAAAAACTCCAAATCCGCGTATAAGAGGAACCGCGTATCGCGGGGACTGCCTGTATTTTCAAAATTATTTGTGTTGACAGTTGGTGGCTAAGTAATTACTGTCATGCTTAACATTTTGACTGTTGTTAAGTAGCAAAACGAATAACAAATTTTGAAAAACACATCGAAGTGATAACCATCTCAAACCCATTTCTAATTTTTGAAGAGAAAATGAATTAATTCCTTTTGCAAAGATTTCCCTACGAGCACCTGAAAGGAGCCTTAAAAAGAATTAATTACCATATCATTGAAATTTTACCCTATTCCGATACCCATTCTCAGGCGTATTCTGCTATCATATCGCATCGCATCTACAAGTATTCACTCTTCCGGAAGACCTACTTTCATACGACAACGCACATACACCAGAAACACCCGGAGCCTGCACTTGACGTTGTGATGTCCTTTACCCCTTTTTTTCGCTTACCTATGGGCGCTATCATCATCTCCTCCATCGCACTGTGAGCAAACGTGCTGCACCATCCGAGGACAAACGGTAGCATCAGTAACCGAATGCCCGACAATGAATGCCAGTGGGCAAATCCTTGAGCATTTCCGGCAGGATCTGTGCAACGTTTCGTAGCCATACTGGTTTGGCTGTTTACTCTTTCCGGTTCACGGTATGGGTTTGATACGAAGTAGCAGCTACGGGCAGGGCACTTCCTGACTTACTATGATGCTGTGTTATGTTTTACATAAATAGTTGCAATAAATTAAATAAATAGAGACCTCGTCCTGCCGATATCCAGATCGGTCTGTTTTGATTCGATTACATTAATCTTTACACAATTTATCCGTCTGCTGCTGCCTCCAGTGATTGATATCCTTACGACACACTTTAACGCGTCTCTCACTGCTCCGTTTCACACACTTTAAACACCCCGACACTGGTGAGCTAGCGAAATTCTTCCAATGCCCCGAAAAACTCGCTGCCATCCTGGCTGGTGGTTGCCATGGTCCAGCAGGCTTTGGGGCAACGCATACTGAGCATCGAATGAACTGCACCACAACAACATGCCTTGGTGCTTACACGCTTATTGCACCAGCACAACACCTCGGTAAACACACACTTCACGCTACCAGGAGGGACTCCGTGTCCTTCATTCAGGCACATCCGTCGTCTCCCTGCCACTAAATCGCTAACATCACAGCAGTTGCACAACTATCCGCCCAAGCAATGGGGAAAAAATCCAACGATCAAATCTTACGCGTAACACTACCCCACGGTAGGCAATGGTAACGTGAATTGTAAGAAACACTGCACTCACTCCAACACTCCGCACGGACTACTCTGCCTGTCGACAAAAGCAATCAAGGAAGCAACACATCCCACCTCAAGGATGCTGTAACCGCACGGAGGGATGAGAACGAACTGGCACGCGCACAGTGACGTACACGGAATTTTCGCTCACTTTCCACAACGGTACACACCAGACAGCAGGTGGTAAGGACCACCTTTCAAAACAAGCATCACACACCGGGATACGCGCGTTTTGCACCACGGATCACACGACACAACCGACGACGCAACCGATCTGCTGCATTCTGGACTGGCGTCGTGCGGAAACGAATTCTGTTGGGCCTTATCCCTAGGAAGACTGCTGCCGGTATGCGGCTACACCACGAACCGCAACCGAACCGAACCGGCCAGAA
The DNA here is from genome assembly GCF_943734725.1 of Anopheles marshallii. NCBI lineage: Eukaryota > Metazoa > Arthropoda > Insecta > Diptera > Culicidae > Anopheles > Anopheles marshallii. Next base: position 17,437,237 of record NC_071327.1, read on the forward strand.
CGGTCGACCTTCTGAAGTACGGCCGAAAGGGAAACAAACATCCGAACGGTACGGGCGCCAGAACGCATGTGCGCCGGGAGCGAACACATTTCCTCCATCAGGTTGCAGGTCGTGTTGTTGTGTGTCGGTTGCTCTCCCATCTCTAACCTTTCCACAGCATAACAACCCCTCGCAACATAATTTCCACCCTCGCCGTCGCTCATGCACCTCGCCGTATTTTTTTTTTCAATGCTCTCATCTAATGTCCGCTCTATTTAGGTTTTGATGCTTCTAAACAAGTGTGCTGGAGATTGAACCGTTTTGGTAAAGTGGTTAGTGTGCTGGATTGTCAATCCATAGCGAAAGTGGTGTGTACGAGTTCAAATCTCAAGACTGTTTGAAGATGTGAAAAATATTTATTTAATTTCCTGCTGCTCAAAGTATTTCAACTTTTTAAGAGTAATCCTCAAATTCCTTCTTCATTATATCGAAGTTCTTGAAATTAAAGAAGTATTTTCATTTTGAACATTATACTTGAACAATGTTGCCAGAATGACACATATTGATGCTGTGTTTTTCTTCTCAGAAGAACTATTTTCCCCATGTAGTGGTGAGAGAGAGAGAGAGAGAGAGAGAGTAAGGAAATGCGCGCGAGAAAAATATTCTCACGAGAATGTACTCAGCGAGGGGAAATTCCAAACGAAGAATGCATTCTACATGCTCACCACCTGCTGAAATTCTCATGTTCATTCAATATTGACACAGTGCAGGACAGGTAAAAGACACCACATAAAATTTCACTTAAAAAATATTTTAAACATAAAGTTTTTCGGCATGATCAATTAATTTGGTTGTAAACGTTCTCTCCAAATTCCTCAAATAAATTAACCACCTAATATTTGGTCAAATGATAAATTATAATGTTAGTTCAAGGCGTTTTCAAGAGAAAAAAAACCTGTTTTTGCTCCCTTTACATCCGTAATTTTATGCTTTACTGCAAACCATCCCACAGTTCCCTTCCTTCCATTCCGACCCTTATGGTCCTTGTTTCAACAATGCTTTTGGCAATTCGCAAGTGTATCAGATTTTCGATTCTTGCTTCCACGCTTTACATGCATGGTAAATTCCGTCCTTTTCATTTAACCGCGAGTTATATTGTTGATAAAAAAAAAATAACAATGAGAACGCACAGCATCAAGCGCACTAGTCCTGCGAGAGCGATTTGTTGCATAGGACAACCAACCAAAAATCCAAACATTGATTTCCCGTCCCATGATGAGGTTCTGTTATTGCTCTTCTTTTGTGTATACGTTTTTCTTTCATTCTGCTGTTGTTGTTGTTGCCCGCATGACTAAAAACATCGGTAACTTCCGCAGCATCCAGAACGGATGTGCATCCCGTGCCCGTGGATGTTTTGAACAATGACAGGAACATATTTTTTTCATACTTTAGCAGATCGTTTTGTTGGTCTTCCAACAAGGACTTATTTTAGCTTAAAAAGTATCACGCTTTCTAACTGTTGAAACATTGCATACCGTGCTGTGTCTGTGCGGGTTAGAATTAATTTTGCCTTCAATAATGTAAATCCTATATCCGGTACAGTGATGGACGGATGATAGCGCGCCGTAACCATGGCAACGTCGGATACAAGCACGAGCAACAAGGATATGATTCAACCAAGAAAGAAAGATAGTTTTACCCATGCCACCCACATAGAATCAGCGGCGTTCTCACAAAACCAAATGGTTCATATCGAGATCGGAAATAGCTGCAACATTCCGATACATGTCTACCGGCAACAGCATAAAAACGGGGTTCATTTTTGCTTTTTACCAGGATTTCCACACGGCGCTGGATAAAGGACAGACTTTACGTACTATCGAACGGACCGTTATTTCCGCTCCATCTTATCATCAGTCTGCAATCATGAATTGTGTACACTGCACGGTAAAACGGTCTGTTTTTAATTAATAAACCTTCGCGTCAAATGAATTGTGTGAGTTTGAAATGAATTTCAATTATACAGCAAGCATTTTGTATACAAATTGCTGAGTATAATAAATTTTAGCTATTAGACGAAGAAATTCGATAAATATTATACCTAACTATTTTTTACAGACGAAATAAGAGACTTTCTTTCAAAACTTGTTTCTGCTATAATGATTGCAATTAGATTTTACTCTTCACCACTTAATTTATTGCTTAAATTGAACATGACTTCACGCTAAATTCTTGTACTATAAATTTGATTGTTTGCTGCATTAACAGTGCCATTACGTACAACTAATTAAAACCTTTAATCTCATTAAAAACAGAACAAATTCTAAAGCAACCCAAATGTAAAACAATAAATTATATCAAATGAGCTTTAGCAACTTTCAATCAATTGAAAAATATATATCTAACTTAAACTGCGCCCAAAACACAATAATATCATAGTAAAAGCAACATTTTGCACTATCGAACTCAACCGAATCAAATAAAAAAACATTAATTATAAGTGGCATTTTTTCCGAACTGCTTCATTCATTCTGCCTGAGGTATTCTTGAAGGGCGAGGTAAAGCAAATAATGGAACAATAATTTAAAACATAAACCCAGCGAATCTAACCAACGTTTAGTTACCACCCCTACTTACCTTTCACAAACCTCTGGGTTCGTGCAGGCGGCAAAACTCTGTACCAGCCAGTGCAAAACCTCGACAACGGTCACCTCGAAGCGTTATAGCGGTACAGTGCTGGCGCTCGCCAAATGATGCCTCCAGTGGGGTTACACTACGTCTACGAAAGTCATCGGCAAACCGTGAAACACTACGTCGGACGGAACCCAAAGCGGTGGAGCTGGTCGACTGTTCCCTTGTGACACTTTTCCTACGTTGCGTCGAACCATGATCGTACACTTCATCGGCTTCTTCATCACTTTCCTCGGTGGGACGTGATCGTGAGGGAGAGTTGTGTTCGTTTGTATTACGATTGCTATATTTTGGCGTTTCTACTGCTGCTGCTGCTGCTGTTGCCGCTGAAGAATCACGCAATGCAATGAATTTAATAACCGAGCGTGTCAACAAATCTACCACAGCTACACATCCCAATCCAATCGTTAGCCGTAGCAAATCCGGTTCGAATAGTTCCAACAATCCGCCGAACAGATTCCCCGGTACGGCAACAATAAATACAACGCGTAACAGTTTGTCCGCACCGACAAATGCAAGACAAATCATACCCAGCAGTAGGTAGCCCAGGTGCATGAGGATTACATTTAGCTTCGAGAGAATGTTTTCGCTACCACCGATCTTTTCCACCAGCCATGCTAACTGACGGTTAAAATCTTGCTGCAGGTTTTTGAGCGACTCGAGCATATTGACTACGGTGGCGTTAATGCGTTGCACCTGCTCCAATGTGTACCGGTACTGCTCTTCTACTGCACGATAATGCTGTGTAAAGTGAACTCCAGTTTGTTCTATCTTGGCCGCTATTTCAGCCGCATTCGCTTGCAATCGTTCCAGATCGGCTAGAAGTGAGTTGTGGTTCACTTTGCTTTGCTTCGATTGTACTTCCAACTGGGCCATGCTATCATCGATACGATTGCGTAGATCGGTCAACAGTAATGCGACTTCTTGTTGGCCAGCCTTTATGAGACCCTTTTCACGCAACAAATCACGATAATTTGACTCAACCTTCGCACGGTGCACCTCGGATAGCTTCATTATATCGCCCTGTTGTTGCATTATTCGTTCATTTTTGCCTTCCATATCGTCAACCACTTGCTTTGAGACTGTTTGCAACTTTTGCTGACGCTCTGCAAGTTCGTCCATCAGCCGTACCTGCTCGTGGGCCGTAGTCATGAGCTTATTCACCGTCAGCTCGGTAAGTCCACGGAACTGTTCGTGCCGTACGCTAGCACAAACCGCCTTCGCACGGTTCGTGATCAGATGATACGCGTTCCACGTATTAGGATCCATCCGTTCGGTACACTGGCTTAAAGACATTTCATCCAAGCAGGGAAACATCGAACGACCTTCCGAATCGGACTGACAGTTGAGCAGCCACACGGAAAGTTTCCCCAGCTGTTCGGCGTTTAACTCGTGGCAGGATTTTTTCAACTTCAAAATAATACGATGATGGCAGAGGTCCAGCTTGGAAAGGTGCGTACCAATCCATTTAGAAGCTTCTCGGATAAAGTTTTCTTCACCATCGGTTAATTCGTACGGTACCGAAGGAAAAGAATCCACAGCCGTTGAAGCATCGCCTGTAAGGTGGAACATTAGTATAAATTTGATGTTTTCTATCCTTTCTTCATTTATATCATGTACCATTCTCTTCTGTTGGCCATATATATTCAAGAAATGAAGTGGTGGATGGCTTAAAGCCTGTGATCAGCAGTAAAAGAATGATAGAAACCGTACTGGAATTAGAAAAAGTAGTTATTTATTTCATTTTTACTATAAATGGGAAATAGTTATTACCTTTGGCTGTTCACCAACATGCTTGTACGCACTGATCCCTCGGGTAGAAGGAAAGATTTTTCGCACAAATGACCCCAAGGATGAAATTTATTTTTGTACACCGAATGGTGATTTCTCCCCCACTGAGCTAACTTCAGCTCTCTAGCACGGAGAAAAATGAACTGCTTTGCAACATTGTAAAACGCTACTTATAAAACAACAATTTAACTAGGTGGTACCAAATGTAATGGCTTAAAATGATTTAACGCTGGATCAAATTAACAGCAATTAAATAAAATGAAACGAAACTTGCGCGCGAGTATCGTAATCGAAGGAAAGTAAATAAACAAATGTCATTCTTTATTGTGACAGCTCATTTCGCTCGCTCGTAAACTTTCGCCCTATTTCGCCCGAATTTAAAAATAAGCGGTAACAATACGTTGAGAGTTCGTTCCACTTGATCACGTTTTGTTGTCAAATCACTACGTTGCCTAGAAAAGCATACTCCCAATTGTTTCGTTATACTGATGTATGCGAACTTTATTACTTCCGTTATGTAAGACGCTAGTCATTACCGCTCAAACCCTAAGGTAATCTAGTTCGTAAAAAGAAAACAAAAACACAAACTTACTCACGCCATATGGTTAACAAAACTGCTGCTGCGCAGAGATTATATAAAATGCATTCTCTTCAAAAGATTGTACTAAAACAACGTTTCACTAATGTTATCACTTCATCTGGGATGAATCCGATTCTGGAAGGGATGCTTTGTTGTAACTATGGTTATCGTCGGGGGCTCCCATTTATCGGAATACGCGAATCAAAAACCTGACATCACTGGAAGCGTGGCATATAAAATATTCTGTGTGCCGTTTTTTGCTTTTTTTGTGCTTTCGTTTGATTGCTAAAAAAACACAGATGGAGGCTCTTAGTATTTGTTGACTTCCCTAGCTGTTGTCACTGTCGCTACTTCATCACACACTCGTTCTATAGAACAAAATACTGTTTCTGCTTAAACACGTGGAGTATATAATAGGAGAGCGTTTTATGACGTGTTTCGCTTGGGTTTCGCAAGGTAACTATCGCTCGTACTAGTGTGTGCAGTTCTCCAGCTGTCCGTTTGCGTTAGCTGGCAGTAGAAAGGTACATTATTTCGAGGCATTCTTTTCAAGTGATGGCATATTTCGTCGCTCTAAAATCTACACAGGCATGGAACCCGACTGGGAGGGAAGGAAGATGCGAGGGCGAGGATAGTAGTTCACTCCTCCGCCACAAGCTCGGTCACTTTGCTTTGTGCGTTGATACGTTTGTCGTACGTGAAGCAAGCTTCGTTGACATGCTGGTTAAATATATCCGGAAAGTCCGCATACAAATGATGACTAGCATTATCGATTATCTGCAAACGGACAACGGCAATAATGTAATGCGTATAGGGGGAGATAAATTTGATTACCACATCAAGAGCGTGTGTGTCTGTATTACCTTGACCTGGACGAAACAGCCGGCACGCTTTTCCTTCGTCACTTCACCTGCTTCAAAGTCGATCCAAGATTCGGATCCGTAAATGAATGTCATGGGTATGGTGGGATCGATTTGGTCGATTCGCTTCAACATCGGATTAATGGGCCAACCAAAGTTTTTCTGTATCGCACAGAAACCACTTTCACCGCTAGATAAAGATAAGAGAGAGAGAGAGAAAGAAAGAGAATGTGAAAACAAAACAAACATCTTTTTTTTTAATCTACAGTGTTCTCTCCAAATGCACTTACGAAGGTTTCTGAGCATTGACGAGATGCAGATAGTCCGCAACAATCCGTTCGTCCGGTACGATTCCTTCGAACCGCGAAGTAATATCTGTCCGCCGACGACTCAAAAGCCAAGCCGCGGTCGGACCGGCCATACGTACGACCGTCAATGGGTAAAAATTCATCTTCCGTGCCGTCCGATAGAGGATCCTTATCCAATACTTTCGCTTAATTCTCGGTGGTGTTTCCATGAAGCCCCATGGATCGGCTAAAATCAAACCGGCCACTCTGGAGGGTCGGCCGTAGATACAGTTTAATCAAACAAATGGGGAAAATTCTTTACATACTCATCACGCACACTTACCGCTGTGGATGTGTGATGGCGTAACTGCAGGCCAGGTAACCACCCATCGAATGACCCAGGATATACATGCGCTCCAAACCCATCGCCACACGCCAAGCTTCGATCGATGCGACAAATTGTCGTTCCGCTGCGATCGGATCGGCATCATACTTCGGGTGGGAGCTTCGACCAAAGCCCAGTATATCGATGGCATACATTGGCCGATGGTCTGCAATCGCATCCAGATTTAGCACCCACAGTCCAACACCGGCCCCGAGACCGTGCAGCAACAGGACGGGAATGTTTTCGGACTCCCGGTTCAGTGCCACCGTCCGAATCTTATCGTTTGTCCCGACACACTGACCTACTTCGACGAAGATACTTTCAAAGGGCTTTCGTAAAGCTGGGCGACAAAATCACATAAAAAGAAAAGACACCTTTGTGAGCACATAGTGCATTGATTTAGGCCTTGCCCCCGGAGGGAAGGACAACAAGTTGGCTAGCGCATAACGCTGACGAAGAAACTTGTTTGCACAGTAAACAAACAACACAGTTTCTTGCGCGAGCGCACCATCCCTTCCACAGGTAGTTGCTACCATGTGGGGTTCTACTTGCACACTCTGTTCTACCAACCTGACAGCAGCGTTTCTTCCACTTCTTCGAGTTTGGCACTGGAGTAGCGGGTCCATTTGTGCAACAATCTGCGGGGAAAGAGGGGGAAGATATCATCAATGAAATCAATTGCTTTGCTTCTAGATGCATCCACCAAAACGTGACTCACCTCTGCTCCGACCGCTTGTCCTCGCACGCCTCGTATGACTTCGATGGTACATTTCTTGTTCGGGTCATGGTGCTCTCTAAAACAAGCTGTTATGTTGTTCCAAAATCTGTCTGAAATCAAGTCCGGCTGCTGGCCACTGCTCAATCAGAAAAAAAAATTGCCAACCTCGAACACCGTGACCTTATCCGTTCCGTCTGCCAAACCACCGCCGAAATACTGATACGGACACTAGCGCGCGAGCACAACCACCACCGCCGCTGCTTATCGCATCGGGCGCGACTTTTTGTGCGTTAATTTGCTGCACAACACTTGCGAGGAGCATTCGCGACAAACGAACCCCCGTACGCAAACCAATTGGTGTTCTATGCTCTTGCCCAAGCAACAATTTTTTCACCGCAACTAACAATTTCACACCGGCCGACTCCACATACCGAACGGCTGTTGGTAAGATATTATACCTATCCCTTTCGTACATTGTACAGCGACTTAGTTTTTCAGGAAATAAAATTTAAATGCGTAACAAAACGTGATTCGTCCTAAAAATAACTTAAATTCTTTAAATTCATACCCTTTTTGGTACTCCGGTTCCAGAACCCATCCATCCATTCCTCACTCGAGATACGTACGCAGCCTAAATGATTCCGCTCCAGTTTGCTGTTTTTTATTCGTACGCTATCAAAAGTGTCAATAAACCACGCTAAAATTTTCTACGTTTATCCAAATGGTGCCCTTATCAAGATAAATTGAATGCTTACACAATATATCGATCATACTTGCAAGCCAAATACTCAAAAAAAATATGAAATTCGTTGCAACAAAAACTGATGAGAATCTTTCGAATCACACCGCTCCGGTCCACCCATCACTACAACGAATTGTCAAATTAGAAAGTAAACATTCACACACATCAAATCAAATTGTTATTGTCGTGACACAATCGGAAGAAAACACGTAGAATGTTAAACAAGATAGGGAAAATGCTCCCCGCAATTGTGCTTCTGTGTAATACCCAGTAGTCCTAAATATCCTAAAACGCTTCACCCAACTCGACATAACATTAGTCAAGCTACCAGCAGAAACGCAACAGCGCCACGCCATCGAAGGAATTACATCCTGCTAGGACAGGAACGGAAATGATAACAACAAAATACTTCTTTCTGCTCATATTGATTACTGCGGGTTTTGCGTTCATTCTACTGTACCATTGGTTCTCGACAAAGGTTATTCTTGCCGATAAGCAGCTAACGATTCATCTGGCTGAAGGTAAGTTTGGAGTTCCGAAAAATTTTACCATTGATAAGAGTAATTGACACCACTATCGCACACACACCCGGGCAGGAAACAATGAGCAACTGATACACAGCAACATCAATCATTGGCAAACGGCCACGGCAAAGGTGGACGACAGCACGACCTATCGGAACTATGATGAACAATTTGTGATAATTTACAACCGGGTGCCGAAGACTGGCAGCACCAGCTTCGTTAATCTTACGTATGATCTATGCAAGAAGAATGCATTCCACGTACTGCACATTAACATTACCGCCAACATGCACGTACTGTCGTTACCTAATCAGGTAAGCGGTTACTGAACCGGCCAACATTAACAGCGTGTTGCCCATTATGATTAATCATTCTCTTTTGCTCAGGTCAAGTTTGTGCGCAACATAACCGCTTGGGATAGCATGAAACCTGCCTTCTACCATGGACACATGGCTTTCTTAGACTTTTCAAAGTACTATTTGACGTGAAACGCAGATGAATAAGAAAACAAATCGAATACAGCCGCTTCTTCTTGTTTCAGATTCGGTATGCCATCGAAACCGCTGTACATTAATCTCATCAGGCAGCCGCTCGATCGGCTAGTGTCCTACTACTACTTCCTGCGCTACGGCGACGACTATCGACCCTATCTCGTGCGACACCGAGCCGGTGATACGATGACGTTTGACGAGTGTGTTGCGAGGCAGAAGCCAGACTGTGATCCCACGAACATGTGGCTTCAGATACCGTTCTTTTGCGGACACCATGCCGAATGTTGGAACCCTGGCAGCAGCTGGGCCCTCGAACAGGCGAAGCGCAATCTCGTCAACGAGTACTTCCTAGTCGGACTGACCGAGGAGATGGATGAGTTTATCGAGCTGCTGGAATTGTCGCTTCCCCGCCTGTACAAAGGTGCGGTATCACACTTTCAAAAGTCGAACAAATCGCACCTGCGCAAAACCAAATCCAAGGTTGAGCCTGCGGAAGAAACGGTGGCCAAAATTAAGGAATCGGCCGTGTGGCAGATGGAGAACGAGCTGTACGAGTTTGCGCGGGATCAGTTCCATTTCGTGCAGAAGAAACTACGCACGCCGGGCAGGAACGTGATGCAGGATTTTATGTACGAGAAAATTAAACCAAATCCAAACGGCGCCGCCAAGAACTGATATAGGAACCGGGATCCCCGCAAGGTGAAATCTCCCAAACGGCGTAGGGAGAAGATTTGAGCGGGACCCATAAAGAAGCAAATCGAGATGAATGGATGCTTGTGATACGGGTGAAATTTATGTCCTGTATATGTGTGTGTGTGTGTGTGTGTGTGAGAGACAGAGAGAAAGAGAGTATGTGACCAATGTGCGTATGTTTGTTGTTCTTTAGGTGTACGTGATTAGATTAGCGCAAAAAAGACACGGAGAAGAGGCAGAAGCTCATATACAATCTCTGCGCGGTTCGAAATAGGCTAAACCACATTGTTGATTAATTGTAATTTTGTTTTCCTTAGTGGCAGCTTCACACAGCACTAAAGCTAAGCTAACCGATCATGTCTCTTTTCTCGCCCACACGATAGTACTACGAACTGATCGATCGTCAAGCTCACGATGGGCTTAAATATTTCAAATAAGCATAAGGATTATTTTTATGTTAGTCAATTCTCACACGCTTCATCAGCATTGTTTCTCTTCATACGATCAGTTCGTTTAGTTTATCGTACCACAAATGCTCACCGTACCGCAAAAGACAACTTAACTCATTCCTATCGTATCGACAACAGTTTCCTACTAAAAACAACACAGTTCGGATGATTAGAAGCGATCTTCAATCATGCACGAGTATAGAAAGCCGCATTTGCGACAGTTTTGATAGCGAAGTAAAACAGCTTACCTATATAAGAATTAGGCAATTAATGATAACATAACCAAAACGCAAGACGCATACAATAACTAAATGAATAAAAGAAATATTTTTATTAAGCACTAAATACAGAGCCTACACACGGACGCGTATAATTTTAAGACAACCGGCAAAGTAAACCGATCGTCCGATACGTTGCGATCCCTCATGGAGTTTCACCACTCTACCCAGGAAATTAGCACCACGTGAGATAACGATTTGCCCTGTTTGTGGACCCTTATTGGGGGTTTGCGCTGCCATTGTTTCTTTACGCTTGTTCCGTGTCAGAATGGTCACCGATTACACCCGAGAACCTTTTGACTGGCCCCATCCGCTAAGGTGTAATTAACTATCTCTCTCCCATTTGCTGAACTTTGTTGATTACCAAGTTTTTTTTTACCGCCATCTGACCAGAAGTCAATCGTTCGCTCGTTTGCTGCATGTACGAGAAACGTGCCGTAAAAATATTAGTCTACCCAGGTAGGCAGTTAAGATGATCCGGAGTTAGTAGGCAAGATACGGGGCGGTAAAGCTCATCATTCTCCGGAAAACAAATGCACGTTAATATACGCACATTCACTCGGTGCAGCTTTATTTTTTTACACTGCCACTGTTGTTTTGTACCACACGTTCCGTTTCCGCGTTCGCGCAAGTACTTGGGTGCAAGTGGGTGAACTGTGCGCGGTCCACACGGGTGTATCTAATTAACCTAAAATTAATGATAACATCCTACCCCACTGTACTTTGGTACTGTCCATTGCGGAAAATCGCTCTAGTACTGTTGTACAGTGTGGTGGCAATCGAAACACGTACATCAAAACATTAAACATCAGTAGTTGTTCGATAGATTTGTAATTTCTTGAAAAAGATTTTGCAAACATGTTTACTGTGATTGACTGACGGGAAGAGTACCTTCTATCGCTTTATGTTTATACGATGGAGAAGATCTTGAACGATCATGAGCACGAAGTATGAGCTTATAATTATTCCAACTCTTCAACTACTCTTGTCTCCACCAAAGCCTTTTTTTAAGCGATTTCCATAAACCCTGTGTCTATGAGATCACATGATGAATTGTAATGGTGATCATTGGGATAAATGGAAAGCACTAGATAGTTGATGACTTCTGCAAGAATTTATTCTACACATGAGTACTTCAAGCTTTCAATCATATTGCGGGTTCCACGGACAAGAAAATGGTATATAAGTTAATCGGTAGCCTCGTACAAGATATGAGAACTCCGCTATGCAGATCAGCAGTACTACTGGTGATGTGTTACTACACACTATCTTTACCATTGCACACACACAAGAAGAAGCCTTCATCCACCTAAAAAAAGAAAAAAAGAGTTGTTTCATCCACTGTTGCGTCCAGCAACAGGAGTTCCTAGCCACACGAAGCCCCCGAAAAGCGCCCTCTTTCGTATAATCATGGGAATGTACCACGCACCGTTTCTAACAATCTTAAGATTGTGTTAGTGACGGTCACTAAACATTCTGATGGTAGTTCACTAGAAGGATGCTTCACTTTTCGCTCCACCTGCAAAAAAAAACCTCCTCTGGAAGCGAACGCCACTATCTAAGCGTATTTACTTCTTTTCTATCAAACCAATTTTGTAATTTTAAAACGACTTTTTTTCTCAACGGGCAACGGGTCTGTTTGGTTGCAATCTTCCGCATTTTATCCGGGGAGAGACGGCGTTGTTTTGTTTGCGATCGCCATTCCATTAGCACACGATTGTTCGCAGATGAACTTCCGTTTCTCACAGCACTACCACTCTTATCAACACTACCATAATCCTCTTGATGTAATGTTGCGTGCATGATTGCTCATTTTTTCTACTTTCAACAAAATATCCGCGCGTTTATTTCACGTGCCCGGGGGTTTTAATTTTACGAGCCATTGCGTGAACGAACGCATTGGGGCTGTTGGGCTGTAATGAGCTGAGGAGCGAGTTGCGAGCTTTTATTTCAGCTAACCTCGCACACCGGCTAATAGTAGTTAATTATGAATCAAACAATGATTACACAATAAAATCGCCGAGCAATTGTACGCGAGCTTTTTTAGGTGGTGGGGAATAAAAGAAGCGCCAAAACATATCATTGCAAGCGAAACGCGCGCAGCATCTTCACTTGGATCGGAAGAGCTAACCTTGCACACACAACAACCGAAGAGGTATTATGAGGATCGCGTCTGTCAACTCACTCACTGTTTGCCAAACACTTTGGGTCTTTGGGCTTCGGTGCATGTTTTTGCTCGACGAATCGACGTCGCTCACCACCTGAAAGAAGATTGTTAAGATCGGGGTGTGCTACAACAGTTTACGAGCACTGCAACATAAGCACTGAGAAGCTTATATGCGCGTACATACCATTTGTGCAACAGATCACCACCTCCGGCATCTTCATAGTACGGGTAGAAAACCGGGTGACCGACTCCCGGCAACCCGCTTGTACGTCCATCCATATGGAATCTTTGCACGGTTGTTGCAAACACCAAGCTCCCCACCCTTTGGGTGTTTCTCACTGGCGCGTTCGCCCCAAACTCTCTTTTGCTGGGTGCCGGCTTCTGCTGCAACAAACCTAGCCGTGATCCTCTAGTAGCCAACGCGGGCCAGCTAGTAGGACGGGTGTGCAAGAAAAATTTGAATACCACAAGAGGTTAAACTCCACCGAGGGCCGAGGTTTGGTTTGCTGTTGGTGTGCACGGTACCTTCCTACCCAGTAGGAGTTACATTTCGGTCGCGGAAGGTAGCAAAATAGTTTGCCTTCGTGAACATCTCCCCACGTGCGCGATCGCTTGTTGAGTGGGAAAGCAAAAGGTACCATTTCGTTTCGGGTGATTTCAGGCAGGACCATATTTTAGAGGGGCAGCAGTCACGAACAATTAAAAGATGCGACCGTAGTTAATTGGGAAAAACGGTTGCAACCACTCATTGTGCTGTGTGCTAAAACAATGTTCCGTAGTTTTCGTCATGGGCGGTTTTGAAATTGGAAACGTTTTACTCTAGTGCGCCGGTTAGAAAGTGATTAGTTGGCAAAGTGTCTTTTGCCATTTAGTTGTGCCACATCAGGAACGCGCACGGATGTGAAGTGTGTAGTGTCAGGGAGTGATGATGAAATGCTTTGTTTCTACTATTTACATTAATTTACCCTGGAAGAATAAAGAACCTAGTCATTCCTGCGGCTAATTCGTATGCGTGCCTAGTTGTATCTAGTGCGAGACGCACAAAACTTCATATAAAAATAATATTACTATTTTCTAACCTTCCTCACTACGGAAGGTCAACGAAAGTGCAGCTTGAAAGTATAGCTTAGCTTTAATTAATCACATTACTAACCAGTACCGTTATGAGCTGTGATGCACGCCCTCTATTGTGTGTGTATGTTTCTCCACTAGTAGATTAACCAAAAGGGGTGAGTGAACGCAGCAAAAGTGCATCTCCCGTTCGGAATCGCTCAGTTCTATTTTCGCGGCCCCGACTGCATTTTTCTGCATGTACATTATCAGACCCGTGCGCGCCTTTGTTTCCTATTTGCCTTCTACCCCCCCGGGGAACGAAGAGCGCTACGGTGAGTGGGGACGGCTGAGAGGCACAATCTCGGAGTCAAAGTGCCAATAGGGCGTCGAGTGCGGTGAATAAGTGAGTCGCTACAGCACAAAGGCCTACTGGCCGCCATCGACGCGGCAATCATCAGCGCGACCCGATCGGCCCGCGCTGCTGCTCTTCTAGAAGCGTTCGCATTCACGCGCACCACTCTCACTTCCGTCTTCCGAAACGCAACCGATACGGCTCGCCTCCAATAAACACAACCGGAGTGCAAGTGTTATATATCGGAACAGCACCAGTACGGGCAGCTTCAGTTGCAATCTCCTACTCTGACCATCCGCTAGTTTACCCATCCATCTTCTAGCTTTCGTGGACGCACCCTGAAACAGTATCGGTAGGTTATTGTCGAGCTGGTAGTGCTGTTACAAAGTGATTTGTGTGGAAATTTGTTGCGAATACTTACCAAACACAGGTGACACAGGTTGCTATTTCCAAAACATTCCAAGCAGAGGCGCTGGTCAGCTGTTGAACATCTCACTACAACTACGCCAGTGTGCTTTTGCGCAGAACAACACGTGCACGTTACCGTTCGCTGACTGTCAGAATATGAAACCGTTGCCAAGGGCAACCCATCCGCTGAGTTTGCGTACGATCCCGTGTCAAAACGGGACTATTGCAATTCTTCTCCGTCAGCTGTAACCGGGGATGCGTCATCGGTGCGTTGTGATTTCCGATTGGAATTCCACCAGAAACTCGCCCACGAGTCATATGAACACTCTCATCCCCCGATGTGAAGGATTCTGCGTCAATAGTTACGTGTGTCAGGTGCCGCATCTTGCATCCAGGTTGATATGACGTGGGTGATTGTGACCAGCACGTGGTGCGTGTGTGTGACCTTTATAATGTGTTTAGCCAATTTCAAACGAATCACTTCTTAAATTGTTTTCCGCTCGAACCATAATTCTTTGCATCGCATGTTCACATGCATTGTACCGGTCTTGCGTGCATTACCCGGCCGTAATCGGGAAGGAGTTATATATCATACGATTAAAGTGCGATGCGGTGCTGTTCTTGGGAAGTAGGAAAGCTACAAAGTATGCAAATTTCGCTGCGTGTCGCTTTTGAGGAATCACCAAACATACGTCCCCGTCATCAAACTTCCGCCTTTTCAGCGGCTCAGAGAATGTTTACCGTGAAGTTTATATGCCCGATAAATAGATTCGTCAGTCTAAGGGTGACTGGCGAATGATCCGGAACGGCACTCCCGATAACAGCAAGGCACGGACGGTTTCGAATAGTGATAACCATTCTAAAAGTATGCCTTGAACGTTAGTCAGAATGTTTGCGGGGAAATAAACTCTCCAAGTGTGATTCAAATGCAATTGGATTAAAGACATTGTCTGCGTGTGTGCGTGTGTGTCATTTGTGCATCAGGAACTTAATTGACCAGAACAGTGCAAAACGATCTAACATACAGACCACTTTATTGTTGTCCGTCTTCATTCCAGTCCAATCTTCATGGTAGTTGTGTGGTTTGGATGGTTTTATTCTAGTCAAGCGTTAAAGACGTTGTGTCCACAGTAAATTAACGTTGGAAGAGTTCCATATCCAATCACATGATTCGCTTATGATCGCTATAAATATTGCACTGGACATTGTACGATGGCCCCATATGCCGTTCTAAACCCGGATATACGCTTGTTTTCACTTACTTTCCAGCAACGACCAACGACCCCTCGTGCGATCGACCTAAGCCGAACCGAACGGCACGTGTAATCGTGTGGTTTACCAGCGTACCAGCCGGGCATACCTTTAAGTGCAAGTTCTAAACGAAAACAACCAAAAAAGATCGCCAACAGTGTTCACTTTATCATAAACCCCGACTGGAACGATATACGGTAAGTACACACCAGAAATACCGGTACCATTAGAGGTCAGCACAAAACGAAAAAGACCCACTACTTTGCATGGGCGCTACTGTTATTAGAGTGGCTTCGATCGCTCGGCAGCACACAAATCATAGCTTCCCAACAGTATGACGACAGACGTCCGGATGTGTTGTGTCATAGCAACCTTTGAACCGTGTGTGAGCGCGCGCGCACACGATCTGCACAAGTTGACAAGAGGTGACATATACACACCGGTCGAGATAGTAGTTGTCGTCGTACTAATCGAGGGAACACCTTTGAAAGTATAGAACATGGGCAAAATATCAACAACACTTGAACGGATCAACTTTACTACTCCGTTCGATTACCTCACAGTGCTGGCACAGGAATTAAGCGCAAATAGAAGTGCTCCTACGCCGGTTTAATAATATGGCGTGCGAGGTGGTTTGCGACGTTTGTGTCGTAGACGCTTTGCTGGTATAGTGCATGCGACTCGCCATGTGTGTCCCCGGGCACGATCGCAAAAACGGCTGCGATTTTGCTCTCGAACTCGGACCCGAGATCGTGTCGGGGCTCTCTTCAATGTTTGAAGAATCGGTTCAATTTACTCAACCCCCGCACATACAGCGGTCAGCGCCGAATGGGTGGGAGTGTCTGGCAGGTTTGCGCCGTCATCTTGTGCTTGGAACTGTACTCTCAAGCACATGCAGCTGCACATCATCATCGCGTTCACTCGCCATGCATCGATGAATTTTTCATTAACCAGTTTGCCTTTCGAGGGGGGGAGCTTCGTTTCCCGCCGCTTTCCGCCTGATCGTGCGCAAGACGACACACTTTAACTTCCTACAATGCGGGAACTGTTAAGCGGCCGGGCAGCAGGAACTACAAGCTTGCAAAGCAGAATATGGAAGGATCTAGTTATCCAGAATCATTAAAAAGCCATTCATCCATTGCGTGGAAGTTTGCCGGAAGAATCGGAACTCGGAACTCATGCTCCATACCACAGGCAACGGCTTGAACTCGCTTGAAGGTCGCCCATTGAAAGTGCGCAAGTATTTTCGAACTGAAAATGGAAAACGAAGCACACAAAAACGCAAACATCAGTTGCTTTGTTTAACGGTTATGATGCAACTTCCGCCTTAAGTGGGACATCACTTACAAGCTTCCAGTGGTACTGATAACTGGTAATAGGCACGCGATAAAAACGTTACCCCAGAGAACGCCTCCAACTCAGAGAACGTAGCTAAAATTAAAAGAAAAACTGCGTTTAAAGGGAAGATTATTAAATAATTAACATAGGTTGTTCCATTACAACTAATGTAATAAACGTTTACAGGTTAATATATGTTTTAATCGGAACTCACTCACAGTGCGCGCATTGATGTGTGAAACTGTTTTATGTTTCTGTTCGCCACCTCGCGTTACCCTTATTTCACACCTCGTTCAGACATTAAGCGATAAATCCATCTAAATTGACGCAATGCTCAGTTCCGATGGTGTCTCCCAAGGCAAGTCATAAATTTGACGCCTTTTTAAACACCACCCAAGCGTGTAAACGTTCGCTTCCGTCCATCGCAATTGAATCAGTATTGGTGTAGTATCGCTTTGTTTAAATCATGACTCGGTAAAAGTTTTAAGGTAATTCAATTTAAAACTCGGTCCTTTGTGAAATGGACTGTTTGAATTTCACTGTGTCATTGGCGATCTCACTTATCGATCACTCATCTCACTCACCCAGGGTTTGCACGTTAACTGTATTAAAACATTAATTTTGCATGATTTGCACATTGTTCGGTGTCTGGCAGCAACCGCTGAATGCGGTAGCGTGATTCATCTGTACGCGCGTACACACGTGAGGATCATCTCGAGTAGCGCGTTTCATATGCTCTCCCAGCACGACCGGCCATGATCTTTGGGTAAGCCCACCGCACCCATACCTCCCTTGTCATCTTACCGCCCTATGGAAAGCTTTATCCTGTTCATGTTTTTCATACTCTCGTACGACACATACCTGGCGCGCAAATGAACAAAGTTGGACGCTCTTTTGCTGTGAGTCGCATACTCCCTCCTGAAGGCTACCTACTTTTCGTTTCCAACCTCAATCTCACAATCAATGCCACTCGGTGAATGCACTGCATTGGGAAGCAAAACTATCCCAAAAACTGCAAACCTTCTGCAGCAAAGAGAATGCATCGCATATGCTTGAGAGTATAGTTCGCAATCGCAGTATGATCGCCATACAACCAAACCGTCAATCTTTTATTGATCTTTCCTTCTCAAAACTACCCCTCGGTACAGATGGACACTAGGTTTGCTAAAGTAGTGGGGAGGGTGTATAAACTGCAGGCCTACCCGGTGCATCGTACTTTACGCATCATGTACACTGCTCACCTTCCCTTCGGTTACCGTCCCAACGCTTCCAACACCGTTCCCCCGTTCACCAACCGGTACACATAGACGCGCGAATATCGACGATCTCCCTGTTCGTTTCGGCCGGTGTGTGTGCCGTCCAACAGGTGAGCTCAGAATTTTTATATAGCGGCTTGATCGATCAGCACTTCTCGCTAGTTGCCGAGAAACGTTCGCGAGCGTCGGTAACGATACGCTGTCATTAGTGCCGTGCTTCTTGTGTTGTGCTGTGCTATCACTGGTGGATATTGCTTAACAGCCAAATGTTAGTACTGCTATCGGTGCATTACAAGTGAATACGTCGTGTTTTACCCGTTTAGATGAGGGATATACTGCACTGAGTAAACGATCGTGATCATATGTTGCAAAAATTTCCACTTTTTACTGGCTTAACGCAACCGTTTGCCGGTGTAGATCCATCTCGTTTGGTGGTACTGTGGCGTAAGGGCATCACGTTTGCAGTTCCAATTTAAACCCCAACCGGATTTGTTGATCAGTTCACTATCGGAGTATAAGAATATAGAAAACATTTCAATGATCTTTGTCAATAAAAGCAATTCTTATCTCCAAATGGTTCTCCATCCATGGCAATATGAAACGTGTAAACTCTCTTTGCAAACACACAAGTGATAAAAAAACATCTACAAACCGGACAATAACTCTACCATATGTGCCTTCAAACCCATTCCATCACACATGTTTTGGGTGCGTGTTTTGCCTCACCTTGCGTGCGTACTCGGCAAGCGATCGAATTTGCCCAAGTGCCCGAAAGGGTGACGCGTTACACTTTCCATCCACCTTCAGTGAGGCCAGTGAGCTTCAGTTTCCCTTCCATTCGAAACCGACGAGAACGCGTCAAGGATTGCTGGGTTGGCTGTAGCATAGAACCGGCGGGTCTTTTCTCCCTTCTGTGCAGCAAACGATCATCAACTATGGTAGAGTGTGGAGGGTTTGTGTCTAATGAAGACAAAGAAGTAACCATCCCTTTAAAACACTGCACAAGTTTGGGGTAGTGTGGTACGCGGTGGCTAATTGAGTGGAATGACTTTGTTTTTTTTTTTTTTAATTCAGTGACCTATTCTATAAGACATTTGCAAAGGTGGCACACCGAACCTGCACCAAATGGAACGTAAAAGTTAATGCCCTTTTAGCAGGGTTCTCGGTATCAAGTAGAACCCAGGATAGAAAACAATGCACTATTGCTTGCTACTGTTTTGGGACGATGTAACAACACAACAACGTGATTTATATTGCATTGTTATAATATCTCTATCTACAAGCACAAAAACATCGTTTTTACTGACGCAAATCTATCATCAAACCGTTCTATCCAGGAATGCACCCCATGCGGGATAATGCTTAAGCTCAAATTGCTATCCTCACACCCTTACGAGTCCCCCCTTCGCATTACGAAGATAAACAATAAGTTGTTGTACCAATTAAACCAAACCGCTGATACGGATACGGTTCCCGTGGATATCTCTAACACTAAACACACCTTATTTTACGTAAGAGCATCGTTTCGTGCTGCTTGTGCGTTCATCATACGCAGCCAGCTAAATTGCGATCGACACAAAGTTGATAATGAAGATGGGAAAAAAGTATTGATTGAGTACGGTACGGGCATGAGAGAACTTTGCTCCATTACTGTACTTTGGTGCTGATAACGATCGAGCACGCTTTGAATTTGCGAGCCTGTCGATAATGGGGTGATCGACAACAACAACGGCTAATTGCCAGGCAAACATGATTCGTGCGCTAACTACCGACAAACTGGCAAGTCTCAAGGCGCACCAGCTCACGCAGCTGCAGCTTGTCCGTTAGGGTCAAGGGTGATATTCCCAGGGGGGAACGGGGCGGCTTCCGTCATTTAGCGGTACCGGTGCACAAAAGCAATTAGCACCTGATTTGGTGGGTTACAACAATAGAGGCTTGTTTCTTTTGTTGGCAACACCGAAAATTCGGAACCGAAAAAAAATGTACCATTTGTATGGAAAGGTCACGCAAATTATTTCCGCGACCACATCGAGAAGATCACGTTTACTTTGTGTAGAAAAACATCCCAAGTTTGTGGGCTGTCTTACAAGATTATTATACATTCAATCTCGTATGGTTTAAGATCTGCAGCTCGATACTGAGTTTTAAATATTGATTCTTGATTGCTGGCCCTCCAAGACGGTATCATTTCATCAACATGAGTAAGTAATTTCGATGAAGGTATTCTGATCAATTCGTGTCCGCAATGAGCCCCAGTGAATTTCCTGTAATAAAAAATATGTACATTTAAACGATTTCATCGTATTTCTTTAATCTCTTCCGCTTCTTCCAGGGGTACCAACGATGCTGTCCGACGTAGAGGAGCTGCCCTCGGTGCAGCTGGGTGACTATGTGCTACGGTTTGAGCTGGAAGATCTGACACCGTTCGGCAAGGAAGTGGCTAAGAACGAGCTACGCGAAACGCCCGAAATACGTACCGCTGCCATCGAGGAGCTGCGCACACTGCTCAAAGGTAAGCGCGTCTGGAAACCTTCGATGATCTCATTGCCCACGGGCTCCGTGTGCCCTTGAGGATGAAATTGCGCGTACCCCATCAATCATGCGCAGCTAAACACATTTCAAATGAAGCTTAATTAAATCCGTCACCGTCGCTGACGGGAGGGGGCATATATCCCATCAAGTTCGTAAAAATAAAAATCCGAAAGGAAGATTTCCACGTTAAATCACTTCGAAGAAAACATTTTCGCTGCATGAGTTGACAAATACAACAACGTGTCGTGGGTCTTGAGATGATAATTGAAACTATCAACAACTTAAACGATCATTGAGAGAAGTAGTATACTCTAAACTACCGAGAGTTATTATTAGCAGTGATCAAAGTATGTAAAACAGGAAAATACTCATCACATAATTTCATCAAGGCTCAAGAGAATTGCAGTAGAATATTAAAAAAAAAATAAGTCGTCCATACAGCCATCAAGTCATTGGGACAACCCCGTACTGTTTGCGGTTGGATCGATCGAACAATCATTAGTCATGCATTGCGATCATGGATGTCTTTTTTTCACGCGTCTATCTCCTGCCAGTCGGACGTACGACAAATTGCTTAGGATGAGTGTTGTTACGTGTACTGAACGATTCACAATCTCCCCTAAGCAAAACAGTCCCTGTATCTCCTGTACGGACTTCTCGTACCATTGTACCACCCTTGTTAGCTTGATCGCTGATCGTAGACATCGTGATGAAACATTCAACGATAATTTGTACACACAGTGAACGATCGGACGATGACTGGCCCAAAATGAAATGACTCAATGCGATCACAAAATGATCGTCAGCGGGGTGAGCTTTGCCCATGATTCTTCCCCACAAAACGATAAATAATTACGGTACAAGCGATCAATGCGCAAGGTCTTTTAATATATATAAAAAATGCCAAATGAACTTTATAATATCTAAATTCATCTCATCAAATTCATCTTTTTCCGTTTCCTACCTTAGATGTTGAAGATTTAGTGGTGCCGCTAGATAACGATGACTGGATGATCCGATTCCTTCGTCCGTGCAAGTTCTACGCAAAGAGCGCCTGCGAGCTGGTAAGAAAAGAAAGATATCAAGCATTATTTCAAGGTATTTCCTAATTGGCTAACATTGCTATAACTATTCTGTGTTAATTGGTTCCAGATTCAACGGTATTATCAGTTCAAAATAAAACATTTTGACATGTACAACGAACTGATGCCTTCCAAGGAGGCTAACATCTTCAAGCAGAACATACTGGCCGTGTTTCCGAACCGTGATCAACTCGGACGCCGTGTGCTACTGCTCGAGCTGGGCAAAACCTGGAAGCATAAGGAGGTTACGCTGGACGAAGTGTTCAAGGGATGCGTACTGTTCTTGGAGGCGGCCATGCTAGAGCCGGAAACGCAAGTCCACGGTGCGGTT
Organism: Anopheles marshallii; assembly: GCF_943734725.1. NCBI lineage: Eukaryota > Metazoa > Arthropoda > Insecta > Diptera > Culicidae > Anopheles > Anopheles marshallii. The sequence goes on from NC_071327.1 coordinate 17,459,475, forward strand.
GTGATCTTTGACATGGACGGACTAACGCTGCAACAAGCGTGGCAGTTTACTCCACCGTTTGCCAAACGTATTGTGGATTGGCTTCAGGATGCGGTACCGTTGCGTATCAAGGGTATCCACATTATTAACCAGCCAAAGATCTTCAACATGGTGTTCGCATTGTTCAAGCCGATTCTGCGCGAGAAGTTGCGCAGTCGTATCATCTTTCACGGTACCGATCGTGAGTCGCTGTATAAGCACATCTCAAAGGAGTGTCTACCAGCCGTCTACGGTGGTACGGTAGATGCGCCGCGGGTACAGGGCGAACAGTGGTACGAGCTGTTGCTAAAGTGCGACAACGAGTACAAGGAGATCAACAACTACGGCTACACCAAACAGCTGGAGGAGCAACGCAATAAGAAGAACAAGAAAAAATGATGACATTAACATTCAGGAGATGATAGGACCGCTGGTATACCGGGATACCAAAGGTGAAAGGTCCGGATGAGTACACTTACATCTTGAACTTGGTCGACCTGGTCGGAAGGCGCCAGCATGCGCCATGTGATGCTTATATATTCCATTAATAACTACAAAGATCTATCACCAAACACTTAAGCTCCACTACTAAGGAACAATTCAATTCACAATTGAACAATTCAAAACAAACAATTGACCCGATTCCCCGATAGGATTTAGTGTACGCCACCAAACGTTACGCCATGGTTTCGGGACTCACAAAAAGCGCAAGACGCACGCACATACAACACACTGGAAGCACAAAAAACAAACACTCATTTAGCTCAGCTAGCATCCTTTTACTAGTTAGAACGTTGGGTACAAACACCAAAGCTGGCATTGCAAGCCATCTCACCGACGCATTGGTGAACAAAATTAACTTAACTAGGTGTGATAATGATTTTCCATCTACAAACACAGGCGTGATAGCTAGAATCTTGTAACGGCAGAGCTTTTGTCCGTTTGCTTGTACAGTCCTTTCCCAGCTTCATTCTCTCTTTCGAATGGTTGAACAGACTGTTGTGAAGTAAGTAAACTTAGGATAAATTATCGTCTTTTTAACATATCTGTAAGTATTGCGGGTAGAGAAGTTGAACAAATAAAACGTATGAAAGGAACTGCGGTGGCGATTTTCGGATATTTTCTGTGGTCAATATCACAATTCTGCGAAAAAACGCCAATCTATAGTCAACATGGCTTTCCAATTGTTTTGTCATTTTGACCAATGTACATTTCCAATGTGCAGCGCGGTCTCATCGTGCTAGCAACACTGCTGTCATTCCACAATACGAAAAATGTTTTTACCGGGAAGTTTTGTATGAACATCAACAAACCTAGCTGGACAGCAACGAGTTGAGAATCGAGTTTCGAGCTTTGTGGTGTTTAATATGGAAGGTTCGGAAAATCCCAAACCCGGCAAAGATGCGGAAAAGGATACGGCAGCAGCCAAGAAGGGCCGCCATCGCAGCCGACACAAATTTAACTCCATTCGCAAGCACATGGAGTTTTACTTCTCGGATGCTAATTTATCCAAAAGCCGGTACATGGGAGAGCTACTGCAGAACGGACCGTGTAAGTTGACTCCGTTTTCCTTTTCGGCTGCTTTATCTAACTTTTAACTATTTACAGTCATTCCGCTGGAGGAGTTTTTAAAGTTCAACAAAATTAAAGCACTGACTACGAACGTGGAAGACATTGGAAATGCACTGACAAATTCCACCCTTCTAGAGCTTTCCGATGATCGTGCCAAGGTGCGCCGCCGGACAGAATTGGTTGCAAAGGAAAACTGCGAAGAATGTACGATTTATGTGGAATGTTTACCACCGAAAGCCAACCACGAGTGGGTGACGAATGTGTTCTCGAGCTACGGCAAGGTGGTGTATGTGTCGTTACCCACCTTTAAACACTCGCGCAAGATCAAGGAGTTTGGTTTTGTGGAGTTTGATGAAGAAGCGAGCGTGCAAAAGGCACTGAAAGCCTTTCAAACATTTGGCGGAGTGCTGGCATTCGATACAACTGATCCGGCAAAGATGGCGAGCATTAAGACGTACGAGCAGGACAAGACCGAAGAGCCGGAAGGGAATGAATCGGTAGACAAAGAATCTGATAGCAAAAACCCTGCGGAAGATACAGTAGGTACAGTTCCCGCAGTAGACGAGGAAACAAAAGAGGAGGAAGACTCGGAAGAACCTCCGGCAAAAAGACACAAAGTCGAACCGACGAGTGACGAGGACGACGATACACAGGATGAGCAGCAATCGGATCGGGAGGGAAATGTGCAAAAGGGCGGCCGCACAAGCGACGATGAATTCCATACAGATCAAGACGATCCTGCCGGGGAGGACGAAAACAAGAAGCCAAACGAGGAAGTAAAAGAAGAGCATGGCAATGGCCAGGGTATGCAAGTAGAAGGAGGTGGTAAGAAAAAATGTCGCCAAAGGAAGGGATGTAGCATCATCAAGAAAGAGCTGCAACTGGATGATAAGGTTTATGAGCTGAAAATTACGACCAAGTAAGTACGCGCGAGGGGTTCGAGGTGTAATTTGAATAATGATAATATTTCTTTACTTGCACGATTTTATAGGAAAGATTGGCGACGGTTAAGGAACAAATATTTAAATTTGCAGAAGCAAGAAGCGAAAAAATTGAAGCGGCTTTTCCAGCAAACGAATAAACAGCATAAAAGGGGCCACCCTAAAGCAACAACTTCGAGCGCGGGCAGTGGAATTGCGATCAAATCGATTAAATCATCTCCGAGGGTTAACTTTTACGGTGCCATGCCGGTCGATGAGGAACAGGGTGACGGAATGGACGGATCAAACGCTCTGCAACCGGAAGCACCAGAGGAAAGTGTCGCCATAGCGAAGCGTCCTCTGTTTTCCTTCGAACCTGGTCTGATCGTAAGCGTCAAATTTCGGGAGCCTTGTATCGACGTGAAGGATTTCCGCGCGGAACTACGGCAGCATCCGTACGTGAAGTATATCGACCTCAAGGAGGGAACTTTTGAGGCTTTCATACGTGTCGATAAGCCTGCGTCGGCCAATGCGTTGGTGAAGGAGTACAATTCGGCGGAATACAGCGCACATATACTGAGTGGCGAACAAGAGCAACAGTACTGGGACAAAATGATGCGCGATCGGGAGGATAAGCTGAACAAGCGGGTTAAAACGGAACGGATCCGAGGTCGTACGAAATTGATTCGTAAGATTAACAATCACATTAAGTTTGATGATGATGATGATTGAATTTGAGCTACGAGCGAAGTGGAAAGTTGCTATGGAAACTTAACACTTGAAAATAAAGTTAAATTAATGGTAATGAGAGCAAATTTGCATACCCATTTCTTTCAAGCTTCAGGATCAATTAGAAGGCGGTGCAGATGGGCGCGTTTTACGGACTTTTACCCGTAAAACCATACACTAGTTTATGATTTTTCTTCCATTTTTGCATCTCGTTTTCAAAAATAGATAAAATGCGTCATAATACACTTTGTACTTTATCCCAGTCCTCCCCCCTTTTAAACGAGCAGCCGTTCGATCTCCTGCTGGATTGATACAATCTGAGATTTCAGCTGCGATCCTTCGTCAATAGTCACGGAGCAGGCGACGATTGGGCGTGATACACCGCACGCACGACCGAGCGCCTGCTTGGACCGCACAAACACGTACGGCACGTTCTTGTCTTCGCACAGCAACGGAAGATGCAAGATGATTTCGATCGGTTCCGCATCGGCCGCCATCACGATGAACTCGGACAGACCACGGTTCAGCGTTTTGGTAGCTTCGTTAGCACCGCGGCGCAACTGCTTGTAGTTTACCGCCTGCTGGATAAGCGTCATGATCTTCGAAGTAAGTGACTGGTCGGCCAGTGGGTAAGCCTTCGGGTTAACCTCTTCAGTCTGTGAAGGAGAGTAGCATGAAGAACGCCATCGTATTAAAGCACCGGATGAGGTGAAATACCACGCGGTTTGTGCACCGTGGGTTGAGTTAAAACACAGGTAATTGCAGTACTTTTTACAATTCCACAGCTAATTTCACTTACCATCTTAATGTTTTGATGAATTTCGTTCCCTGAATAGAGTAGTTTATTGTAAAAGTGGAATTATTTGCAGAAAACTTCTAAGCCTCGGCTTCTAGCTTCATTGGCCGGAAAAACAAGAGTAATGATGAGCAAAGCGGTAACCGCGTGGTTGGAGAATATCTGTCGTAGCAGGTTTGGATATAAAAATGCAAGTGTCGCCATTTTTGCAACTGTCATCTGGCTTTAGTTGTCATTTGTTAGTTATTTAGATGATTGTACATTTCTATAGTACTTATTGTAGTAAATGGCCAATTTGTATCTGTTCTGGATGAGTTAAAGAAACTTAAAAGATGAATAATCGTGAATTTATTGAATAAAATGAAAAATAAACTCGAAACTCTCAACTTTCACCCTAATGTCAAAAACAGCACATCAAATTTCAAGCCACCTTTTCATATTAATCTTGACTAGCCATACAAAAAAAGTCTAAAGTTGATAACAAATCGTAAACAAAATCCATAAAAAACCCAATAGAATATTTATATTATTGCTTTGTCCCAGTGAAATTGTATACAATTCTTCAGCTTCATAAACCCCGTAGTACGAATAATCGCAAACAGATATCTCGTTCCTTCGACAATGGCTGATGATCATTCGGATAGTTCACTAACATCGATCGATGACGAGCGGACGGACAATACGGAAAATCTGTGCGAAAACCCAACCCGCGACATCCTGACCGAGGGCTTCTTTCGCCTTTTCAAGCCGGTCATCGACGATCTGGAGAACAATATTCGTGGCGCAAGCAAAACACAGAGTGAGCTGCGTCAGCAGTTGGAAGAATTGTCCGGTGAGATGAAGAATCTAAACTTCGAGAACGATCCCGTATTGCACGAATATTTCAAACGTATGGTGCGCGTCAAGCAGAAGGTTGTTGTGATCATGAACATTCTGCAGGGTGCACAGGAAAGGCTCGTGATGTTGTGCCAGCAGCAGGAACTTCAAGCACCCGTCGTACCCAGCTCGTGAATATCGCGTATTACCAAAGCTAGCTTAATGTTTAATTTTACGTAGCTGTAACATTTCACTTCCATACAAATATATACTTTTTGTTTACTACGCACGGAATGTGTTTATTTTTTGAAGAAGCTCGAAATGCTTTTCGACCCACTGGCCGCCTTTGCTAGCGCCTTCGCTTTCGCGGATACTTTCTTCTCTGTTGCCGGTAGTTTGACGGGGGTCGTTTCGTGGATGTCTTCCTTTTTGATCTTTTTCACGACCGCGGACTCCAAGTCAACTATGGATTTACGTTTTTTGGAGATATTTTCATCCTCGGGAAAACCCAGCGCCGTCGCGAGTTTGCGACCAAACTCGAGCGAAAGATAATCGGCAATGATGCCGAAAGCCGTGTGCAGTGTACCCTGCTCGTCCTTCGCCTCCTCCGTTTCGTTTTCCTTCTCTTCCTTGATGTAGTTCAATGAGCGGGCTGCAGGGTATTCCTGCTTGCCTATGGCTTTGCTCAATCGGTGGCATTTGCTAACAAGCCATTCCAGTGTTTTTGTCTCGTTGTACTTAAATGCAATAATGTTGCCGGCACACTTTTCATCCGCAACCAAGCTCATTCGCGACGGAGAAACCACATCGTTGAGGTTTGAGATGTACGGGAACGAATCGTCTATCAGGATTTGATTTAGCGGTACTGCTCGTTCGCTGCACTTTTCTACTAAGTAAGGTAACACAAGAAACAGTGCATCGACTGGCGTGGGCAGGAATATTTTCCCATTGGAACACACCGATTCGTTGATGAACCATGAACGATGTTGTTCGTTAAAGCAGCTTACTTCGTACAGATGGGATGCATCTGGGGTGCGTCGGATTAGGTATTTTGATTCATTTTTTGTCGCAGGATTGCGCAGCGATACAACACTCAGACCGGCACTATCACTCTCAATTAAGGAATCTACAAAAAAGGGAAATAAAAACTCTATTAAAGGGATTCGAAACAGATTCGAAGAAGGAGGATCTTACCTTTAAACACAAAAAAGAACTTGTTCGAGGACATTATGAACAGCACAACAGATGATAAAAACAACAAACAACTTTTAGCGCGAATTGGAAATGAAAGGATGTTGTTTGTGTAACTGTTCCCCAACAAGCATCCCAAGGTTGCTACACACAGGTACACTTAGCCGAGACAACGACCATGGGAAAGACACCGGCAGGAAAAGTGTCGGAAACACTTTTGATGATCGATGCAGTTGATACATTTTGAATACTGTTTTATTTCAGCATTCCTACAAACAATCATTCATTTTTGGAAAACTTTTGGTGAAATGTAGACCATCTTCAACAGAAAAGGTGCCACAGTGGATGATGAAACTTCAGAGTGCGGAATACTTTGTCGGAACTATTTTAATCTCACTATTTCGCCCTAGAAAAAAAAATCACGCGGCTCGAATCCGTAAACCACAAGGATTGTATTGATGATCAATAGGATGAGGTTACCCTTCGTTGAAAAAGAGTTCTCTAAAAACAGGATTGTGCAATTTTCAAGCAGCAGTGAAGAATAAACTGTCGAAAAACGCTGATAAACAGCGGAAGCTGAGCTGGTTATCGGATGGTTATCGGGTAGCTTCGGAAGAGAAATTAATACCTTACTCATCCGTGCTGGATAAATATAGGCTTTGAATAGATTTGTTGTTTGATTATGCAATTACTTTATTTCTTTCCCTCGTCTTACTTTAAATTACATCAAAAATGAAGAAAAAAAAGATTGCCCTGATACAACACTTTATCCATATTGTATTAAATAAATTTGCAAACGTATACACGTTATTACCGTATATGAGCAACTGTAAAATACACTTATAAAAAATATTTACTTCTTGATCGGGTGTGTTTTTTTCGCATGCATTCCTTTTATAATTTATATGTTCTCAACTATATAACGCATCTTTCCCTCTTCCTTATGACTCATTTGAGAACTAAACATGCTAAACATTTTAAAAATATTTTCTTTTAGTTTGAACAAAAGCGTTGCTATGTATGTGTGCGTGTGGGTGTGTTAGACAATATAAAAAAAGAACTAACTGTTACGGTTCACTGCGGTCGTCAAATGGTTCTAAATAATTCGAAATAAATGTTCTCCAAAAGATAGTTTCACCCTATCAGACGTGTGTACCGTAAACAACCAAAGAGATTGAAAGAAAAAACGATTTTACATACAAATGTCATAACAAAAATTATCCTCCAATATGTGTGATTTAATTTAATTTTAGCGCTAGAGTGTAGATTTTATGTCCAAATAAGTTTATCAAAATAAAGCTACGAAAGCCCCTGGTTGTAACTTTTCGATTATGACAACGCCTCTTTTTGTTTAAGGAATCTCTAAGGTGCCTTTTCATTACGCAAGTGAGCTTAAAGAAAGAAGCGAAAAAATATATGTGTATATAAAAATGCTTTAAACTATGTTATGTGCAATCATTGATGTTTTTCTTTCCCCATACGAACATTTTGCTGTACGGCGAAAAAATGTTAGTTAGCTTCTTATACTAGAGATGAGGTTTTTGGTTAGTTTGGAACGCTTACAATGCTACTTTTGTGTGCCTCTACGAAAATTCTAACTGGGAGTTTACGTAAGAGCAATGTCACGGGACTATTTTTTTGCTGAAAGTTGCCAGTGGGGAGAATGCGTTCCAGTTACAACCCTTATGGGTATGCGTACGTTCCGCGGTTGTATCCGTATATTCTAAAATATTGAACATATTTCACCTTACTTAATTACCTTACTCGATTAATGCTTAAAATCGTAACGCCTTACGCACACGCTTTGCTGTCCTACTTCACTAGTGGTTCAAGAGCACCGATCCTACCCATTTAAATTGATAGCTTTTGCACAAAAAAATAAGAGGGGAACACGTGCGCGACCTGGTGTCGGGCCGTGTTACGAGCTAGCAGAATGTTGCACCATCTATTTGTAAAAGTTCAACGATCGCGGCTGAAGCGATGTCTTTTTCAAGCAACCGTGTGCTTGCTGCGAAACGATCATATGATCACGCGTTTTGCCGCATGCATACTTCTCCCACTTTGGATCGACGAGCTGGAAACAAAAACATTAAAATTTAAATAGAATCAGTATAACAGTTCCCTCGTTATGATAACACAACACAATTCCACAAAACCTACCACCGGTGACTTTGTGTTAGATTTGTTAGCATCCTTTGCATCGCCATCCAGTAACAGTTGATCGCGTAATGATGGCGAAAGGGTCACGCCCGAGTCCGAAATAAGGGATTTACTCTGAGGGATGGCAAACACGAGCAAACAAAACCATTTGTTAGTATTCAACACAAACTAACCTAGCTAAAAACAAACTTTACGAGGAACATAAAACGGTTTAGCGGTAACAAAGACAACAAATCCGGATCAACAAACAATATTTCGATTGTGTGCGTTAAAAAAAAAGTTTTCGCTACGTACATCTTTCTCATACACATGTTCATGAATAGCATGTATTAGTGATGGGAAAAAAGACTCCAAAGACGAAGCATTCCAAAGGCTCCCGAGTCCGGCTCAAAATCTTTAATTCGGAGTTGATTCATGAGCCGTCTGTTCGGTCTGCTCATGAGTCGTTATTGAGCTCTGGAGGACACTTTACTAACGTAGAACTTTGGTTGTTGACCTGGTAAACTTTGTATTTAGCAGTTGTCCTATATGTAATGCCCTTTTCTAAGGCATAGATCTCCGATTGACTTTGTATCTCGAGTAAGAAAGAATTCCACAATAGCCTCTTGGAAATGGTCGATAGCACAAATCCACAAAAATAACTGAAATTAACTTCTATGTACAAAACGGAAAACGAAACCCAAATATGCCGAAGGTTGCATAATCGGACCGCAATGAATCCACTCTTCTTCTGAATCCAGATTGTACATCAAACTTACCGGTGTTTCGGCGAAAAAGCTCATGTCGGAGTTTTCCCACTGGTTCGACAACATGGATGAAGTTGACGGTTTCTTTGCAATTCGCGGGGAAAGCTGTCCACTTTGCGCCGGCACATTGTTTTCCTTCGCGTCAACCGACACCGTTGGAACGTTGTTGTTGACGACGGTTTTATTGTCCAACGATACGTCGCTACCGCTTGCCAACGTTGACGAATTTTCGGCGGAATTTTCCTTCGCTTGCTCTTGGTTCATTATTTCCGCAATGTCCTCGCCAATGCGAGCAGGACTCGGTGGAACATAGCTGAAGCGAAAAGAAGGACCTCGGTTAGCACTTGCATTTGTGAGCCATGTGTGTAATGAATTAATCTTACATTTCCGAACGACGCTTTCCCAATTCCGCCATCGCATTCTTGAACGGAGTCGGAGTGCGTGGTTCGACGACTGGTGCCTTTCCGGCTTCCTTTAGCGGTGTTTTAATCTTAGCATCATCTTCAGTTTCTCCTGCGGTCTTCTCGGGTTCGTTTTTCGTTTCCATCTTTACCGATACATCTTTCACTGGAACTGGCGTGCTTAATAGACTAGTGTCGTTCTGTTGGGGATAGGAATAAACGGTAACCCAATTATTAATAAAAAATAAGCACAACATGAATCGCTTCATCTGGAAAGAAGGATCGCGCAAGGAACGGCAAAGCGGCACAAAATTTAAATAATACACAAACAAAATAAAAATTATGTAAAATGATAAAAAATGAAAAGAAAACATACTTTAAATGTTGCTCGTTTGACGGGCGTACTGGCGGGTAGCTGATCGAAGGATACGTTCAGACTGGGAGAGTTTAAGAACTGGCTCGGTGAGAAAGGTAGCGGTTTGATCGGTGTAATGGACGGTGATAACAAGTGTATTTTCTCCGCACCGACACGATGATAACCGTTAGCATCCTGGCCGGTGGTGTGCATATTGCCCTGTGCGCCGCTTCCCCCATTACCGGCCGTACCTTGCTGTACGGCATAGTGCTCCTGCATCGACAGCAGTTCGTGCTATATAATAGTATGTACAGTGAAAGCATTGGTGTTATGACGTAGTAATACAAATACGGGACAATGTGGTAATATTGAGGGATTTTTCTTGCGAGTTGTTGCATATGCAGGTGTGTTTGTGTACATCGGATTAAGATGTTAGATGCAACATCCTGGAAGGAATACCGAAGCAAGTTGTGTTCCTGTACATCCCGCGAGTAACAACGATAAAAAACGAACATAAACATTGCTAATAAACTTAACATAAAAAAGGTTAACAATTTAACAAACATTTTAAACCGAGTGACTCAATCCATACGCGTGTATGGATCCATACGCTCAATCCATGTAAACGCAAATATCTTTACTTAGACTACTGTTCGTTTAACTTAAAAACAAACAAACAACAAGCGTAACAACAGCAACGAAAAAATCACCGCACTTGCAAATAAATCTTACCAATTCGTGATCATCCTTCAATTTACGCTTTCTTCGCAGAATGTTCGGCGTAGTATGGCGTCCCTTTCGTTCCGATTGCTCTACGCCACTGTCCTCGGTTCGCGTCGCATTAATCAGCTCATGCAGATCGATGTGAGCGGGAAGATATTGCTGGCCACCGATCGCCATCGGATTCCCACCTACTGCGGCTGTACTTCCGTCGGTAATGTTGTTATTATTATTATTATTGTTGTTATTCGCCACATTACTTTCGCTGAGGAACTTCATGTTTAGTCGCGTCGGATAGACTGGTTCGATGATGTACTGCTTTGCCCGATCCGCCAGTGGGCGAATCAGGAAATCACCCTGCTCGGTCGACACGGCCACCTTACCATCGATCTGTCCCTCCTCGAGCGGTATTTCATCCCTGAACTTGTGCTCATCGATCGAGGACTTTTTGCGACTGTTGCGTATGATGTTTTGCAAACTTTCGTGCGGTGGATAGCGCATCGGTTTGGGTTTCTTTTCACCACCCTCCATATCCATATCGACGATCGGGGCTACCGACTGCTGCTGATAGTCGTGGTGTAGCAGTTGGTGCGGCTGGTTGGCCTGTGACGTTGAGAGAAGCTTCACACGGCGCCGGGTCGCATCTGAGCCTTCGTACTTACGACGCATCGTCGAGTTCCAATGGTTTTTGATCGCATTGTCTGTCCGGCCGGGAAGTAGCTTGGCGATCTTTGCCCACTGGTTACCGAACTGTTTGTGCGCTTCGTAGATCATCTGATCCTCCTCGTCCGTCCAGGCGGTCTTTTTTATGTTCGGATTGAGATGGTTGTGCCATCGTTCGCGGCACTGCTTGCCAATGCGGCCCCGCAGATGCCGCGCGATAAGTGTCCACTTCTTAGGACCATACTTTGTGACCAAGGCGACCACTTTGTCGTCCTCCTGAAATGGGTAGAGAGAAAGAGTGCATTAGAAGCTAGGGCTAGAGGAACACCTTTCTAAATATTATTTAAATTAAATTTTGAGACTCCAAAGCCATAATCTACTAACATTTTCAGACGTGGGATATGTTCATGATCATGTGGTGAGAATGACACTGGACAGCCTGAACACATAAAGTAAGCCAGTACTCCACATTCCTTCTTCTCATTTTTCGTAGTGAAAACATCGTGAAAGCAGAAAATCGTAAGCAAATCGGAGGCAATTTGAATTTTTGCTCCATCATTGCCGGCAGGATGTACAGGCAAAGAACGCAAAGCCGCTTCTTCGGGACTTAATAGGGATAGGAACTCAGCGCTTTCTGGGTTTCCTTATTTCTTCAGCGTAAATTGCTGTAATAATTTACTTCCGGCCATTGTTCTACTAGTGCTTTTTGCGTCTTTTTTTTTGTTATCTCGTCCGTAGAAGGAATACACATAATACAACCCTTGTTGTTAAAACAATTGCACGTCCAATGCATATCATTTCTTCCTATAATATAGCAATACCGAATGGCCGTTCTTCTTGAATAATAAAAAACAATCCTATAATATCTCAGACTTTATGAATAGCTCGGAAATGGACAAGCCATTCATCCTGATTTTCCCAGTGCCATCGGTCATGCTCCGCTGATTACGTAAATTACGTATCAACCATTAGTCTTGTATGTGTCAACAGGTAAATTTTAGAGGTTTTTTAAGGGCACCCTTCCACATTGTTCCGATTGGTTGGTTTAAACTCTCGCTTTTTTGTCTACGCAACGTTTCACCTCGTTGCACCTTTCTTTTCCCTTCGAAATAGTGAGCACCTTCAAGTTGGACGTTTGCCTTTTTCTTCGTGCAACTCATGTTCCAACCTTCCCGATTCATCCTCCCGCATGAGCCACATGTTCGGGTGTTTGTTACGATCATCATTTGTTCATCATTCCCGTGTTAGCCCACGCCTTACACCTCAAACAGCAATCCAAACCCTTTTTCCCCTCTACAAATAATTATACGCGAATGAAAAGCACCACCACCAGCATACAACAGGCGGAATAGCCACATGAGCACATCGCCGCGCAAAGGAAGTACAAGATCATGAAAGAACCACCGAAAAGGGGGAAAACTAGGAAATGAGATAAAGCACTCCTTCGCCCGTGGCTATAGTGGGAATAGTTTTCCTTCGTTGAGAGTTTGTTTTTTTCATTCTCGCACAACATGTATCATTTTGATAGTGTGCAATTTTTTCCACTCCCGCTTCACCAGCATTGGTAAACGCCTATGGACACTACTAAGGAATGGATTCCCTGCTCCTAAATTTGCGTCGGTACATGCATGGATAATTTCAGGGTTTTTTCCCTCTCGATCTTGATGAATGTTTTGTCCCTGGGTACCTCAAGTGGAATAGACCCCTTTTTCACGACAAACATGAAATGGGCGCATTGGAAAGATAGAAACACGTTCTGTCTTGTATTGTTTTGCAGTTGATTATAAAAAAAGGATAAATACGCAGCATTGCGACATTAAATTAACTTTATAATTTGTTTCCTGCTGCAACAAAGTGTGTGATTTACGCACTAAATTATATGATCAAATTTCGATCCTCTAAAACAAATGTCTCAGGTTTTCTGCTCCACGTGCGCACACTTCAACGTTCACAAAACCGCTGTTCGAAGCAATTTGTGTGACATCTGTTCATATTTCGCCGTCCGACCATGATCACGTGTCGTCAAAGATTGGTTTATCGGCTGCATTGCAAGCAGCTGCTTTGCGTAAGTGGCTTAGCACTTCTGCTTTGTAGGAAGATCAATTTCATGCGGGTTTTTTTTGGCACGTGGATGCCTACAATATCAGTTCTTTAGCAAGGGTGATACTAAGGAATAAGTTTAAAAGTTTCGAGGTGATCATAATCAACTAACCTCCTTCGTCCAGGGTCCCTTAATCAGATCTGGATTGACTACTTTCGTCCAGCGTTGCTGACATTGGACGTCGGTACGATCCTTCAGCAACTTGGAAATTATATCCCACCGTTCACCGTACTGTTCGACAAGCTGTTTGAGGGCGGCATCCTGAAAGAAGAATTAAGCAAATAAGAGAAACAGCATTATAAGAACTCCACGCAACAGCTTGAAGCGTGCGCCTTACCTCGTGTTTAGTCCAGCGAGATTTTATGGATTTGTCTCCCTGCGAGTGCTCCGAATTATCGTCATCCGAGGTGTCCATTGTTCCAGACATGGTTGACAGTCCTGACAAGGGATGTCCTTGTTTTTTTCAACAGCACCAAATTATGCAAAAGTTCAATCAACTCTCGTGCAGAGCAACACAGACAAGCACACGAAACACACAAATGGATATATCTGTAATCCTTGCTGCACGCATACACATGCAAACAGGACCTGATCCTGTCTCCCTGGTAAGCGGGATGAAGATCCGCAGGGTCCTCAATAGATAGGTGATCCCACTTCCGAAATTTCTCTATCGACGGGATGGCGCGCTGATGAAACAGCAACCTTCCTCGATCTCCCTCGCACACGATGACGTGTGCCTGTGTGAGTGCGTTCGTGTTATCCTTGTGTCTCGCCTTGCGCCTTGGCATATGCCGTGTGTTTAATAATTATTTCCACGGCAGATGTTTTGTTTCCGCTCACGCTCGATGCTCTCGGTGTGGTGCGCTGATGGCTGAGAGGCGCCCCTTATGTTTTCACTCGTTTCCCGTTTTTATTGTTCCGTCCCTTCTTCTTCATCCACATCCGAGCCAGGCGGACCATTTATCCTTCACCTAGGCAAATGCAATAATACACCGTCACTCTGGGGTGGTGATGTCAAGCATAAGGGTGCTTTTGTATTGCTATCTCTCCTGTAAGCGCCTCGCGGTCTTTCTCTCTTTCTCTCTCTCTCTCTCTCTTTTACTCACTTTGTTGCCGCCACTAGGATTTTATCGCACGTGTAAAGGGCTCTTCGTGTTTTTCCTTCCTTTTCCTTTGCTTCTTCACCAACACATACGCGCACACACATACACACGAATACACGAACACAGTAGGACACACAGCACTGGAGCGCGTTGTTCCGAGAGATCACGTTTGCATAACTTTTTGTGAACCTACTTTAACACACAATTTTAACCGGCGCATCGGTTGAACATGATAATTGATAGCGCAAGTACACTAGCCACCATGCGCGCACACCTTTAACCGCACACATGCGCACGTATTCTCAGGCGCAAGGCAGCATAAGGTGGTTTTTACCTTCCTCCCTCTTTTTCCAGTTTCACCCCGTTTTTCGATCCACCACCCTTGGCGCTTGGCACTAGGGACACAGACTAATCGTCCCAGGAAGCGATTTGATGCGCAAAACGAACTTGAGCCCTGAATCCAAATGCGACCCGCGACAAGAGGGTCGCACCGTTTCTTTGCTGCCTTCACAGCAAAACTACACCCCGTGTGTGGTGTGTACGCAAAAGCGCTTCAAAAACACTGCTTACCAATAAGGGTAGCAAACAAGAACCACCCCTAGAGAACCGAGGATAGCCTAACGCACACGGTACGAATCTACCCTCTGCTGTTGCTGCTGCTGCTGCCGATTCCACTACACTGTTTACGTTCGGTACGGTAAAAACCCTTGCTGTGGGTCTATTTTTGGGCCCCCGGACGGCAGCAGTGGAAGACTCCTTGCTGGAATGTCCCTTGGCGGTGCTTGTGTGTGAAATGTTTCGCACTTGTCAGCACGATTTTCACAAGGCACGTAATAAAATAGAGCCCAGTTTTACGTGAACGGTTTTATTCAATTTGGATACGCTGCCGATGCGCCCCCATTAGGCTGGTGGGGGAAGCTCTCGAAAATGGTACGCACACCTCCGATGCGCAAGTCTTCACGGTTTGGTTCGTTAAAAACAATACATCCAAGTAGCCTGTTCCCTGTTGCCGAAACATAAACAAACGGAGCTCAGCATCCACTTTCCGGTGGCGTTTTCTTGACTAGACTGATAAAAAGCGGTACAGTACGGCACGCGGTACACAGGGCGATCACGAAACAGTAAACACACACGCACAGCGAAACGGAACCCACAACAGGGACGGAAGCGCTTCAATTTTATCACTCGCTTGCAACACTTTTCACGATACGTTACAATCATTCACTGGCTCGCAATTCCATTCGGTGCGTTCTTCCTGACACAGAAACACCTTTGAAACGGAATCACTTGAATTTTCATTCACGCAACTACATACTATCAGCAGCTGCTGGTGTGTGGCGTAGCATGCAAACCGAACGCATCCATTTTCTGCTTCTCCGACAGCAATCCGTGGTTGAGCTTCGTGTTACACAGCGATTGTTGCACTAATCACTGCCAAATCGGCGTATTCTTCATGGCAAACGCATGTGCAATTGGCGTACTGGTGGAATGGTTGTGTAAAATAGATAATAAAATGGCTAGAACACTCAGGGTAGGTCCGTCGTTACGCGTTTTGCGACCGTTTTCGCTTGCTTCGAAAAAGCCCAAGGTGGTTGAAAAGGGCCAGGTCATGGGCGTTTGAGCCATTTTGACGTTTTGTTTGTTGACACATTGAGACCGTTGTGCGCGCTTTTGGGAAATAACAATTGATAAATTATTGATATATTTTGGTTGTTAGTAACAGAACATAATTTCATACGTACTTTCATTATTTCGCAAATATGTACCACTGAACATGATGAAAATAAACCGAAAAATGGGCATTTTAATGAATAATTGACATTAGGCAGATGCAGAACGCATTTGCGATTGTGCCACCTCTTGCATCGTGATTTTGCCCGGTTTGCGTCATCTTTCAAATGTCAAAAATCAACGAAAAACTGGTAAATTTAAATAACAAAAGGAAAGTTGGTTGAAAATATCATTTTACCAACGGGTTTTTATTGTGTTTTCATTCAGATTTCATAATAAAAAGGGTATTACTGCACGGCTCTAGTGCTTGTGGTACGAGAAGGTGCATAAAAAAGGATTAAAAGACGATTGAAATGTTGACCTCATCCCACTGGATACAATGTTGATATTGTGCTGTTAATTTTTACTCCATGCTCAATCTGTTTCATAAAAAAAACGATGATGATTTCGTTTGGACACGGTTTTTCTCGTGTTTCTATTATATCTTTACCTTGTGCGCGTTGGAAAAGTGCTCCTAGGTACACCTTGGTCGAGACGATCTGTTTACAATGTGCTTCGTCGTTTGACAGAATTGCTGCATGGCGGGCTGGAATAAACACAAGAACACATTTTGCATGTACATTTCGATGAAATTCGCTCGAAAATGTTAGTCACGGACATAAATAATGTTAAAATCTACAACCTAAGTGGAGGAAAATCCATACCACAGGTAAGGAAAGCGCGAAATAGCGATATTTGAGAATATTTGATAATGCTTCGCTTAATCCATTTCACAGTGGCTTACCGATCACAAGCAGAAAAAGGCATCGAAGAAAAATGCGGACGGCGATCGACATATAGAGCTGATACAAGACTTCGATATGCCCGGTGTGGCGTCATGCATTTCCATCTCCCCCGATGGACAGTACATCTTAGCTACGGGGACATACAAACCACGGGTGAAGTGTTTCGAAGTGAGCAATCTGTCGCTGAAGTTTGAACGTTGCTTCGACTCGGAGGTGGAAAAGTTTGCCATCCTCTCCGATGATTACAGCAAGCTTGCTTTTCTACATGCGGATCGGTTTGTGGAGATACATGCAGCTGCCGGCCGACACTACCGACTGCGTATTCCAAAGTTTGGCAGAGATTTAACCTATCACAAGCCAACGTGCGATCTACTGTTTGTTGGCACTTCGCCCGAAATCTATCGGCTGAACATGGAACGGGGTCAGTTCTTGTTGCCATACACGAGCGAAAGAGCCACTGCTATCGATAGTATCACGATCAATCCGGAACATCAACTAATTTGTGTCGGAACGCAGGATGGAATGATCGAAGCGTGGGATTACCGTGATAAGAAATGTTGCGGCACGCTTGATGTTGCTGCAAATTTTCGAAACACAAACGGCGTTGTTGCTGCTACAGCTTTGGAATTTAAAAATGGTCTAACTTTAGCGGCCGGCACATCCACCGGACACGTGCTGCTGTTTGATATTCGAGCGCGCAGTCCTATCGCGACAAAGGATCATCTTAATCAGTTGCCAATCAAAAAGATACGCTTTCAACCGGATCAAAATTCGGTGTACTCGCTCGATGCGGCTATGCTGAAGATTTGGGATGAAACATCGCTGAAGCAAAAGGCTTGCATCGAGACGCGTAGTAATTTCAACGATTTTGCCCACTTTCCCGGCAGTGGATTGTTCATGTTTGCGCAGGAAGATGTAAAAATGCTACCCTACTACATCCCAAGTGAAGGACCAGCCCCGAAATGGTGCTCGTTCCTGGATAATTTGGTCGAGGAAATTGCATCCGAGTCTGTGCAGAATGTGTACGATGATTACAAGTTTATAACGAAGCAGGAACTTGCAGAATTGAAGCTGGACCATCTAGAGGGTACGCAAATGCTACGTGCATACATGCATGGGTACGTATCCTTGAGGTTTTTTTTTTAATTAGTTGTACATCTACCACAATGAAGCATCTTTTCTTCGTCTCAGGTTCTTTATCAACATTCGCTTGTACAATAAGGCTAAAGCTGTTTCGGATTCGTTTGCGTTCGATGGTTTCCGTAAGGACAAAATTCGCAAGCAGATTGAAGCTAGCCGCCCTGCTCGTCTGCAGCTGAAATCTGCCCTACCGAAGGTAAACCGAGAACTCGCACAGCACCTCATCCAGGAGGAACACATGAGCAACACAAAACGTAGCGCCATTGCGAAGGGTTTGCTGGGAGACGATCGGTTCAAGCAGATGTTTGATAATCCCGACTTCGAGATCGATAAAGAGGCAGAAGATTATCGACTTCTCAGTGCGGTACTGAAACGCGCCGATCGTGATAAGGCAAGACGCAGGGAAAACGTCGTCGTTACGGCACTCGAGGAGGAGGAAGGAAAGAGCACGGACGATGATTTGTACAGTGAGAAGAGTGAAAGCGAAAAGGAAGAGGAGAAAGATGAGTCTGACGAGGAAATGGATGAAGATGTGCCAGTGCCTGCAAAACTCAAAAATAGAAAAGCAAACGAACGTCGAAATAAATCTTCCAAGTGGGGTGCGCCAGCGGACCAGGAGGCGGATGAAGATGCAGAATCTGGGAAAAAGGTTTCCTTGACCATAGAGGAAGGAGCAAACTTTGACATCATACAACCTGCGAAGAAAATTCAATCGTACGTATCAACTTCCATTGTAATGTTCCGGATTTACTATACAGTATTCCTCCTTTTTGTTTCAGTGTTTCTCTTGGTAAGCGTGTGAATAAGCTAGAACATGCAACCACAAACGTACTGTTCCAGAATGGAGTTGGTAGACGGGAAATTACGTTCACAACCACCGGACGATCCAAGAGTGGTAAAAATGGACAAGATCGGGAACGGGCACGATACCAATCGGAGTTGAAAAAACACAAAGAAGAACGTCGGCAAGTTATTCGTTCGGCCAAAGGCGTGATCAAAAAGACGTTTGTAAAAAAACATTAAATACTGCTATTAAAAGTATTGGATTAATTTTCACACAATAAACCGATACGATCGATGGGTTTTACGTTGAATCCAGTAATTTTGTATTTTTTTTTACTGAAACGTACTTTACTGTCTATTGCGGAGTAGACGAAACAGAAGCGATTGATAAATTTGGCTAGTTTAGGGGTGCTCTTTTAGAGAGAGCCTAGTGATGTCTATTCCGTCAGTTGTTCCGTTCTTTTTTGGGGTTGCAGGCACTTGATTCAAACTGTCCCAATCGATTTCGGTAAAATCGATCACTATCTGACTGTGGCGCGGTTTGTACTGTGTGTACCGAACACCGGCAGCATCAAACATTCTCTTTGCCGCGATCGTGTGCTCCTTGTGCGCGTGCTTATCGCTCATATACACAACCTCCCGGATCGACGACTGGATGATAATTTTCGCACACTCGTTACAAGGAAACAAAGCCACATACATGGTGCAGTTCTTGACGTCCGTACTGTTTTTGTTCAGGATGGCGTTCACCTCCGCATGGCACACGTACAGGTACTTTGTCTCGAGCGGATTATCCGACGTTTTGGACCACGGAAATTCGTCATCACTGCAACCGGTGGGGAACCCGTTGTACCCGATACCGACCACCCGTTTGTCCTCGTTCACGATGCAAGCTCCAACCTGCGTTGATGGATCTTTGCTGCGTTTTGCCGCGAGGAAAGCCATCGCCATGAAGTACTCCGTCCAATCGATGGTATCTTTCCGCTTTTGGCTTGCCATTATCGTATTGTGCAATGTAGCGGAAGATCAGCCGCGCGCGAGCTGTGGGCGGATTGCAATCCCGCCAACCGGTACGTTTTGACAGAGTTCATCTGTCAGCATACCCAGGCCAGCATACCCAAACGTCAGTCAGTGCATTGTGTTGTGTTTTCGTCGTCGATTATGTTGGATAATGGTGGTGTGAAATAGTGCATTTTTCATTCTTACGAGCCCTTCTTTGCCCTGAGCACCGCTTCAACTTTCGGCTTTTGCCCCATTAAGTCAGGATGCCGAAGAAAAAGACCGGTCAGCGAAAGAAAGCGGAGAAACAGAAGCTTCGGCAGAAGGAAATCCGCAACCGGGAATTTCAGCTACCCGAGCAACCATGCAACGTTGCAATGGACTGCGAGAAGTGTGGCAAGTATGTACTTTTCCGTGGGATATTCCGTCGACACTAGGGCAATGATGTTCTTTTCGTTCGTCTCCCCAGGAAACAGAAGTCCAGAGCATTTTGCTACTTCTGCCAAAGCCTTCAGAGACTGCCGATTTGTGCTCAGTGCGGGAAGCAGAAATGCATGCTCAAAACCGGTGACTGTGTGGTGAAGCATGCGGGTGTGTTTACCACTGGCCTACAGATGGTTGGTGCAATCTGTGACCATTGCGAGGCGTGGATATGCCATGGAAGAAAGTGTCTCCAGTCGCATGCCTGCACCTGTCCGCTGATGGACGCGGTGTGCATCGAGTGCGAGCGTGGCGTATGGGATCACGGTGGACGAATGTTTAAGTGCAGCTTCTGCAACAATTTTCTTTGCGAAGACGACCAGTTTGAACATCAGGCCTCGTGCCAGGTACTGGAATCAGAATCGTACAAGTGCCAATCGTGCAACAAGCTGGGACAGTACTCATGCTTACGGTGCAAAACGTGCTACTGCGACGACCATATCCGCCGGAAAGGGTTCAAGTATGATAAGAACAAACCGATACCGTGTCCGAAGTGTAACTATGAGACAAGTCAGACGAAGGATCTCAGCATGTCGGGTAAGAAAAAGTGTTTGCCAGGCTAGTGGATATCTACGAGTAACTGGGTGTTTTCTCTCTCTCTAGTTCGCAGTCATAAGTATGGACGCAAACGGCTTGATGACGATGGAGAGGATGATGATTATGCGTATGATGATGAGTACATGGCTTACCGCACCAGTCACGATCATTACAACGAGGTTTCGGGAGGGTCATCGGATGATGACTACGAAGATGATGACGACGACGACGATGATGACGACGAAGACGATGATGACGAGGATGAGGAAGGCGAAGAGGAAGTCACCGAAGGCAAATCGGCCCAAGGAACATCCTCAAGCACCTCGTCAAAGGCGCAAAAGTAGCCTGGAAGCTGGATGATGTGGCGTTAGTTTCTTTCGGCAATGCAAAATTAGGTAGCTCTTTAAAGCCACATTTCTTCTTGTTTATTGCATAGCAGATCTATACAAACGGGTTTGCAAGTGTTCTGAAGATGGAAAGGATGTTTGTAAAAAAACAAAAGGAGCGATGAATGAAAAAAGGGAATAAAAGAAACGGAAACTAAAAGTAACCAGCTGAGAGCTGTGTGCTGGAGCATTAGAAGAAAATGCCCCTTAAGCGTCGTCCCATTGCTTGACGGTCGTAGAGAACGTTAAACTTATTTACCAGCTGATTCATATCGTTGGCTACCTTGGTTAAAGCTCCCAGGTATGTAATCAGTCCGACGTCGTTGGATTGCTGTAAGAAGTCGAAGAGGAATTAAAATCAATCTTCACGTGGTCACCTTGGGTTGATAGTTACCGTGTAAAAATCTTCCTTAAAAGAGGGATTCTGAACGATCGGTAGACGGCGGCTAAGTGAGTAGGCCATTCGTAGTATCTCCTGGTTCGGTTTAAGCTGATCGTTTTCGACCGCCTTTATGTACGCCAGTATGATCTTAACGCGGGAGTTCAACATTTTGATCGCATTGTACTGCGCGAGCAGATGCTCGGCTACGGTGGAGTTAGTGTCAGTCTCGTTATTGGACATGCGGGCCACATGATCGACACCGATGCGTTCCGCTTCCTCCGTTGCAAGTGTATAGACGAGTGGCACGAACAACATCATGGCCTCGCCCTGCACTATGTCAATCACAGATTCATACAGTGCAATTGGAAGCTGTGCAAAAGAAATGGAGGAACAGATTAAACGAATTGCTTGTATGATTCCTCTTTCCTATTCCATTTCTTACGTTCATGTTACGATTAAGAGGATCCAGCAGTAACATCATGGGGCACTCGTTGATTTCGCAGATTTGTTTGTGAATGTTAATGTGTTTCTCCGACGGAATAGTGTCTGTCGTGTACCAGCCGAGAAAATCGAGATCACTAAACACTTGTTTATCTGTTTGCCAAGGACAAAAATGCATATTAGGTACGCTTGCTGAAGTGAACAGGCCAGTTTTGGGTACTTACACTGCTCTTCCTTCACCTGATAATAATCCATAGCAATAACAACCACATCGTTCACTATATCGTACTTGAGCTCGAACGAATTCATCACCTCGATGTTACGTCCCTTCTGCTTTCCAATAAGCGCACCAAACACCAACGGCTTACTGCTTCGCTGTGCACGGGTACGTGTCCAGTGGTCAGCAATGTTCATAATCACGAGCGGATGCAGTGAGCAGGTAACCGACGGGATCGTTGCACTGCTAGCCATCACATTTCTTCCCTCCGGCTGGATTGGCACGGGCTTCCCGCTAGATCCACCGGCACTATCCATATCCGACACAACAGGCGGCGTTGAAGCTTTGGAAGTGGATGGAATCATTGGCATCGCAGCCGATGCCGCTGATGATGTGCTGCCGGTAGCGGATGCACTCTCATTATCGATGTCCATTTTCTCCTCCGCGGGTTGACTCATTGTGCTGGATAATTTGAGCTACGAGTTGTGTAAATTATTGTGTTATTTTCCGGTTTTGTGATCAATCTTACTGCACTATGTTACGACGGTTTTCGTCCGTGTGCGAAGAAAATTGACATTGTTTTGGTATCTTCGCTTTGTTTGACATTTGATGAAACACTGTGGAGCCGCCGTGGCACAACAAAATGACGTATGGTGTTCAGAACTTTCATAAAACTTTCATAAAAAGATGTGGAAAAAGCTTTTATACAAAATTTCATAATATTTCACTCTTAAACTAATATTTTCCAGAGAAAAATATGAGCTTGCCTTCATGTTGTCAGTACTGGTTGCACAAGGTTAATAGATAACACCTGATTGCGGAGTAGAATTCTACGTAAACAAACTAGAGCTCAAAGCCGGTTGCGTGATCAAATCTCAGTTTGTTTGGGACATTGTTGTACCACTGCACCACAATGTTTAAAACGCCGTATCGTAGTATATCAGTATTTATGATATAGACTAGCAAAATGTGAAGTTTTAAAGTTTTACTGCATACGCGGGATTAGAACGCCTCTGATGTACAAGGATTTATAGATGGTTGAATACTTTTCAGTAGACAACGCTAAAGTTCCCTCAAATAACAATACACTTTAGCTTGTTCTTGAGTTAAGCATTCTTTTTCACATCCATTCCTGTATCACCGTGGTGATTCCGTGTTTGATATCGTATGTCACATTCCAGCTCGTTGCTTTTTATCGAGAGTTTGCGTCGAAGAGAAAAAGCGGAACGCTATAAGTGACTCCACCGTGCCATGAATCTGTACCTATTAATCCGGATGAATGATAAATGGTAGAGCCGAAAAGCAGAAGTGTAAACAAACGGACTGTATGCGTGTATGTGCAGAATCCGCGGGCCGTTTTCATTTCGCTGCCACATACCGTTGGGAGAGAAGGTAGGTGGAACCCAGAAAAAAAATTCCATTCGGTGCAAATGATCCAAAGGTTGCATCCGTGCTACCGTTTCAATCGTGCCATTCTTCGGTGCCAAGGGTAAGTGCTGTTTATTTCCAACCGTAATCCTTTTGTCTACAATGAAACGACCCTTCTGCACCGTGCCCATCATGCCGACTGGGTGATGCTGGGCCGAAGCGGTTGATCCTGGCTGAGAGAAAAGACGGCGATGCATTTCCATGACAACAATGGAAAACCTTGCATATGCACCGCATACGACTCACGGCAGGGGGATAAACATGGTGATATTTCACGGATTATTATCGTCGTCATTATGGACACCAGTTTTAATCATCTAGCATATTTATACGGTTTGTTACCTCGCTTTCTCTCCTTCTTCAACCCCGGAGAAGGATTTCCGATACCTTGATGTTGACTGGCGTCGATTCGAAATTTACCGAATGGTGTCGGTTTGCCCACCATTGGCACACAATGACAAATTGCTTTCCGTGCTCAAAACCATTCGAGAATCTATTTGGGGAATCAGTAACACTATGGCTTATTTGCCTTTCTCGTCCGGCAAACAAGTGGCTTATTCGGCCAAACCGCCCGAGAGGAACGGAACAGTTTATTGCGGTTTCAGACGGATAGTGTGCGTGGGGGGTCTAATCGAAACCGGTGATATTAAAAAGGATTAAACTGCAATATGTTAGCCTATTTTGAGGCCATTTAGAGAGGTTTTCTCTTCACTGTTTGTTGGTGATGCGTGTGGTTTGGGTGAGGATGATAAGTCAATTGCCAACCAGTTTATTGAATTGAGGAGGAGGAGCAGAGAGTTGCATGTAATGGGTAAGGGTTGAAAAGGGGAAGCAGCACGTGAACGGTTGTATTTAATTGAATGAATCAGGATATCATTTGTCAGCGATAATAGGTATCGGAAAGCGTAAACTGATAACCTGCTGTAACCGAGAATATGTGGGAGATTTGTGTTTCTCTTTCTATTTAGTTAAATTATAGGTTTGGACAATTTGTAACCGCAGTTATCTACATATTTGGATAGCCCCGGCAATGAATGAACTCATATCTTTTGAAGTAGTAAGTTACGCAGTTGCTTCTTGATGTCTTCTGTATTTTGTCAATTCACATCTTCAATGGTTCCACTCTCAAACCTAACTCCTCACATACTCTTTTACAGGATCGTGTAATGTTCCTGCAACACGTCAACAAAAACCCTGCCAGACATCAAAGATATCTCTCAAATCGGCAGGAGTCTTGCAGGATTAGGAAAAGGAACATTACGTAAAAAGTTATCGTACAAAAGAGAGACAGAGAGAGAGAAAGACCACAAATGTTTCCTGCCCTGCCATGCTCGATATGTAATCCCTATTCATGCCAAGCGGAACAGACTGGTATGGTGCGCGAGGGAAAATATTTTGATCTGCAACGAAGCGTTTAATTGAAGTGTAATTTAAATAACAATTAAAGCTTACGTCCTCTCATCTCACATACCTTGATGCAGTCAGGATGAATGAAAGAGAAGAATGAGCAGGATGTGTCCCATTTCTAAACTGACCGATTCATATCCTTTGGTCCGAGTAGCCATCGGTTGTCGATTTGTGGACATTAATCCGATGTCGGATATCTCTTTCCCGCGTTCGCTTGCTTTGTCTGCTTCTTAATCCAAATCATCGCCCATCGAAACTCATAAATGCATCGATGTTATGCTGTTATGCGTTTATCCCGCGCTTATCCTTTTGGCGTTTGACAAGGGATAGAGATTCCTTGGCGAATTGATTGTTCGCTGCGGGATGCAATCGAGACGCCCGATTTATGCAATAATCTTCTCTTACCACAATAAACGTTCCTTACCCCGGTATGTCTTCGTTGAATCTGTTATTTTATTTGTCCGCAAAAAGATGAATATTCAATACAAACTCTTAGTTCCAGGGAGGACAAATTAACTACGCGCTATTGATGGTTAAATGTGAACTGAACCACGGCTGGACCACTGTATAATGTGTGGAGCGAATTTCTTTCGGAAACCATCACAGCACGCGCTGTCTTCTCATCAGCTGTGTGTGTTTAGTATTTCGAAATGGTTGAGCCGAGCGAAAGTAATGGCGCTTTGGGTGAAGCATTAAACCGACTACTTGGCGAAACATTTGGGACGTCCGGAAGTGGGCGCATCAATATCAAGGCCCTGCACCAACTTTTGAGCAGTTTGATCGATTTGCACGTACGTTATGAAGGAGAAAAGCAGCAGAATAAATTAATCCTGGAGAGTGTACCTTCGCAAACAGCAGCAACAGCCCCGGAAGTGGTGGTGTGCGTGAATCACATATCACAAGGCGATATAATTACGGAGTTATCCAGGGACTCATTATCGACGTCTGAGAAGGAAACATCTAAATCTGCTGATAAAACCGATGAAGATTGTTCAAGTGCAAAGGATAAGGAGCCGTCATCGATAGAACAGCTATCGGGAAGTCTGGGTAGAAAGGAAGAAGCTGTGCCAAATGCAATACAAACAGTCAAAGAAAACGGAAATGGTAATACCTTGGACAAGAAACCATCTTCGATGGATATGGGTAGAAGTGTGGGTAGAAAGGAAGACGATGTTCTAAATGCAATACAAGCAGTTGCAGAAAGTGAAAAAGATAAACCGTTGGACATGGAACCATATTCGAGGGGGGATGAACAAAAACAGCAGGATGATAGACAACAGAAGGAAGGCCTCAACTCGACTACCCATCAACGAAGTTCGGATTTCTTAGTCAAATCAACATCTGCTTCAGAAAAATCCAGTGATCTTCACTCGCAGGAACTTTCACCTGCTAGCCATACGCCGTCTAATACAACTAAAAGTTCTAGAGCAAGTGTTGGAAAGAAGCTAACCTCCCCTTCGTTTGTGGCTGATAAGATATCTGCGAAAGATAGCGCAACACAAACGGCATTCGAGTTCGAGGCCATTCTTGAAGGTTGTAGAAGCCATTTAGAAGCCGTAAAGGAGGAAGTCCTTTCGTTGAAAACTCGTTGTCAATCCCAACACGAGGATACGTTGAAGCTGGCCGGTGGACTAGATAGTGTCGTGTATCGTGTCGGAACGCAGGAGTCTAAGGTGGAAAAGTTTGACAAGGACATCCACTGTTTGGGTATGCTCGTATCGGACTACGAAGTTAACTTCCAAAGCATTGCAAAACATCTTGAACGGCATGACGTTAAAGTGCAGGAGTTTGAGCGGACATTCCAGCGAATAGACAAAGAACGGGACGCTCTACGTGCGGATATAAGATCCATCAACGAGCAGGTTAACTATCTTACTACCGTGAAGGCGGACAAGGTAGATGTTCAAACGGAGCTAAATCGTCGCTCTCTTGTGACGGACATGCAGCAGCACGTTCCGTACCCCGTCTTCAACGATACAGCTCGTGATCTTACGCGCACGGTCACACAGTTACGCGAAGAACTGCACGAGCTGGATCAAAATCTTAAAACGGTGCAGTACGAGCTGGTTAAGGGTCTGGGAGCGAAGGCATCGGCGCAAGATGTCACCCAGATACGGAAGCAGTTAGTCGGAGCGTTGAGTCGTTGGCAGAAGGCGGAAAAGGATCAGCCAGCACCTGCGGTGATCATGGGCGATACAACTTCGTCAGCAGTAACGGCAATCTCTGGAACGGGCACTGGCTCTGACGTTAGTAAATGTTTGACGTGTGGCATCCAGACGACCCTCGAGGGTAGCCATACCGTGGTGCTGACTAAGTTTACCCCAGTGAACAAAACCAAACATGGGGCACGTAATGCGGGCGGTATCCACACAAAATGTATTCCACCGGAGAAGGTATTCCGAACGGGCAGCTTGGGAGTGGTAAAGAAAGTAACGCTGGACGAAAAGCGTACAGAACAGCAATGGAAGTTTTAACAGATGTTGCAGAGGCTGGTTCACAATTTAGACTGTGGAATTAAATTTTAATTTTTGTAAATCATTAAGTAAACCAATATTTTATTATCAGCTATCTAATAGGGAACATTCATTCATTACGTAACGGTTATAGTGGTTAGTACTAGCGTTTTTATGTGTTAAAAGGGGGGTCAACATTTTGTTACGTAATGTACAATAAGATTAGGACCTTTACTTTAGACTCTAGGGAATTTTATACAAATATTATGATATTTATCTTCTTGCTGATGTTTAAAGGTCAATATTCTCGATGTTGATACCTTCTGATGTTCACTCAGACGTTGGTTTTTGGATTCAGGTGTGTGTTTACATCGCATGTCGACACATAAAACAAGTGTTGTGCTCATATATCTCTAAACAGCCTCATAATCCTCGTGCGTTAAAGCAAATGCGGCATCCATTTTAAAATCATATGCCGTATACCCAAATTTTTGTTCAAAATTGTAAAAACATTGCCTAATGATACATCCAAGGTATCAACTATACGATAGAACTTCAGTTTTTATCATGCAATCACCTTTTAGTGCTCGGATTCTCGAATCAATTATCGATATTCGGCAATTAGAACCGATTGGCTTCGTGTTCGGTGTTTGTAGTCAGCTTATCTGCTGAAAACAGTCGTGTTTAATTGTTCCACAATGCTTCTAGAGCCACTTTAACGGTATTTTTTAAAAGGTAATGCCTTTTATTAACATTCGAAATTTCTGATTTTCCATTACGTGATAAATGACAAAAATGGAGTCACTAGGTTGAAGGTTTAGATGTTGGAGGTAAAAAATTAACGCAATTAGTAAAAATCGACGATAGATCGACGAAATGTTATGTAATGAATATTGGCGGGTTGCTTCCAGTGCTACAATTCGTTACGAAACGGGTAAAGGGGGGAAGACCCAAGAACTGTCAATTTTTTCGTTACGTAATAATTGAATGAGCCCATCATATATCAATTTATAGATAAACTTATTTTCTTTGAGAGATTAAATATAGTAAGAAACACAATGAAACAAACGATTATTCTTTTTTACAGGATTCAGATTTCTTTATAGATCATCTAGAGCGTCGAGGACCTAAAAGACTAAAATCGTGTGTCGCGTTTTATTTACAACGTATCGGTACCCCGTCTTGGCTAGGCTTTGTGCGATAGGACCAAAAATTACCTATGAGCGTAAAAACAGAGTACCAATAACCAATCGTTTACACAACTACAGCTAGATACAGCTTCATATCCGCCTAACTATTTACACAAACAAAAAACACGTACACACACACATACACTTATACACGAGAACACATGGATGAAGCACTGAAAACGGTTTTCTTTGGTATGGCTTGCCATTGTGTCGATATATCTTCTTTTGTTTTTGTAGGATTCCGTAGTTAGGTGCCGTAAGTGTGCGGTCTCTTACATTCATCTATCCTCCACACTGCAACCGATGAGGTTCTCTATGCTGAATCCCTTCGTATTGCCGTATTTCCGCTTGCGGGCCGCAAACGATGGTTCGGTACCATCGAACAGCTTCGTCGTTTCGGCATACCCGGGACTAACGCCGGATTCGGGATGTCCGTTACTGGCGGGAACTATCCCTCGCAGTGGTTCCGCAACCATCAGCGAAGGTTGCAGCTCGGTGTAGAAATGTGTGCGACGTTCCTCTGTAGCTGGGCGCGATTCTTCCACCGAACCTCCGCTACTGCTTGCCTTGTCGGACTGTTCGTCCTCTTCGATGTAGTAATCGTCCGAATCACGCACCGTCCGCGTGGGACTACAATGCGGGGAGTAATCACCAGATGGTTCGATCGTGGGTGACGCTTGCGCTGGATGAGGATGTTCCACGTCCGGTGGCGATCTAGATGCTCCTGATAGGTGCGCATTTGCTGGTGCATCCTCGGGAATGGCTTTGCGGCCATTCAGTAGCATCTCGTGGTAACTAAGCGATCCCGGCCCACAGTCTGCCGGTGATTTATAATCGTCCTCACTTTCAACATCGATCCGATCGTCACTGGAAAGATCAAGATCGGCCGAGATGTGTTCCTCTTCGGCGTAATCACCGCGTCGATCACTCCGTTCGCTTGGTTGCGGATCACCCATGCGGGTAGCAGCAAGTTTATGTGCTCCGTACGGGTAAGAGATGGCTTCCCGCACCAGCCCACCAGTGCACGGATGTACACCGAGGCTCGCCGGATGGGGCCCATCGTCGTACAGATCTATCAGCGGCCCGCTACCACCCGCCTGCCCTTGATGATAGCCGTGGAAAAATTTGTTCATGGCACTCGAGATCTTCAAACTATCGACGTTCCGCTGCAGGAAGTCACTGTTCTCCATCATGGCCACGTTCAGATCGTCCATCTTGACCGAACCGAACAGATTAAGCTTGCTGTCGAGCAGAAAGTCCCCTGTCCGGCCCGGTCCCAACGCTGCTAGCGGTCCACCGGGTCCATCCGCTCCAAACCCGGCCACCGAAGCGGATGCAGCAGCGTGGGCCGGACCGAACTGATGCATCGGTATCACGGGCACCGGCTTCCGTATCCAGAACGGTGCGAATGGTGCAAACACACCCGGGAAGCCCATGCTCTGGGCAAGCGTTGTACGCTTGTAGCGCTTACGGCGCCGCAGGAAGCTACCGTTGTCGAACATGTCCTCCGCGAGCGGATCCAGCGTCCAGAAGTTGCCCTTGCCCGGGTTGCCCGGTTCGCGGGGAATTTTGATGAAGCAATCGTTCAGGCTGAGGTTATGCCGGATGGAGTTTTGCCATGCAGGGAACTTTTCCTTGTAGTACGGAAACCTGTCAGGTGGAAGTGGCAGTTTAGTCTGGTGTCTAAATTGCAGCTTTTGGGGGATAAAGATTTGGATGTCTGAAGGACCTTTTACATCTACTGAGGTATCTTGGAATATTGGAAGTTCAGTAGTCTTAATAATTGCCTATCTTGTCGGGATTTGTACATGATCGTGTTGATCTAACCACTTCTCTGAATGTTTGGGATAGGGGACTTTGATTCTCGCCTGATTACAACACACCGCACTACTTACCGTGTCATAATAAACTCGCAGATACCGCTGAGCGTCAGCTTCTTCTGTGGTGACTGTAGTATAGCCATTGTGATAAGCGCTATGTACGAGTAGGGCGGCTTCACCAGACTCTGCGAACGATGGCTACCGGATTTCCCCGTCGTACCGCCTTCATCCGTCCCGTTCCCCGTGTCCGCACTGGGTTGGTTCTGCTGTCCACCGGAGGTTCCATTTTCCGAACCGGAACTACTGCGTGACCGGTTACGGTTTACACCGCTGGACCGATTCACCGACGGTGGTACCTGACTGTTATGGGAACCACCGCCCAGTGTCGGGTGGTGGTGATGCTGGGTGCTGGAATGGTAGTGCTGTTGTGATTGGCCCGCAAGGTCGCCTAAAGCGTTAGTGCCCGCAGATGTGGTGGCATGTGAGGGAGATGCACCGATGGACAGCAAACCCGACGGTCGCAGATCGAGCGGTGATGCCATTGCGGGATGCATCATACACTCCGGTGTTTGGGCACGTTTTACCTCGAATGCTTATATTGTTGTTAGCAAAATCACTTGTGAACACACGCACACACTTGCTTAATTTCACTCCATTTTGTTTTGCAATGGCGTTAACACTCTAATTCTTGTTGTACGGTAATTGAACTGATGGTTTGCACTTGATAACAGTTTTTGCTGCAGAGCTCACTTCCCTTTTAGTTGGTAAAACCCTGATGAAAATTAATTCCATCCATTCGGGTTTGTGCTTATGTTTTGTGTTTTAATATCTTTTGTACCGTGTGTTTATCACTTCACTGCCACTCTTTTATGATTTAAAAACATTTCTTTCACATAAAATCGTACATTGCAGGTACCACACACGAAATTTTACGAAAATTTGACTACAATTGTACCGTACAACGAATGGTTAGCCCGACCTTTACCAATGGAATGAAAAATGGCAGGCAAAAAGGCGTTCACGTCGCGGATAACGACAGCGACCGACCGACCGAACGACGACTGTGACCGGCACCGACGAAGGCAAGAATGAAAATGTTATTTTAACTTTGTGGAAAATTGTGAAAATTTTGCACGCGCTACACTTCCGTCATGTCTTCCTTCCTGCCCCCGGTTCACTCCGCCAACCATCTCCCTTTCGCGCTCACTCGCTCACTCGCTCTTTCTCCGTACAATGTTCACCCCCTATCCATCCGGTCGGTATTCCCCGGTACGACGGGGCCAGTACGCGGATGGGCGGAGAAATGAAAATCTCATTCCTGCCTCGCAACCCGACAGGATATTTGCCGCCCGGCTCTGGCCCTGCACGAGTAAAATGGCGCCCCTCGTCTGTGTATTTGGCTGTTGTGCGTAAGCGTTTGCGTACGCTTCGTTCTCACTCTCGCGCACGACCGGTAACGCAAAACTCACACAAACGTTTTTGGCAGTGGGAAAATGGCCGTATGTGGCCCGGTTGCGTACATCATCCCGTGCTGTGCAAGCGGGCTAGTTGTAATACAATAATCAGGTTTCTTGTGCTACAGAGTGTGTCTTTCCTTCACGGGTTTCCCTTCCGCTCGAGGCAGCGTTCTGCAGCAAGTCAAACCTTTTTTTTTTGTTGTTGTTTGTCAAGCTTCGCTCGTAAAAGGAAGCTTCTTATTGTGCCTGCTTCCAGCGACGGCGTCCCCCCAAATGGCACACATGCACACACACAAAACGCGTAAGCAAGAAAGTAATTTTAACCACCCGAACCGGCGCCAGCATCGCCAACTTTTCCCGAAGGAACGAGCGGAAAAAAAGTTGTACAAACTGTGTTCCTTTGCAAGTAAAACATTTATTTTAGCAAAACCACGTCAAGCAAGCCGTGCGGATGAAAGTGAGAGCGCTATACGGGCCGGTTGCACTGGTGTGTGTGTTTGTGTGTGTAAGCGCATGCGGTAGTAGTGTTTGTGGTTGTTGAACCATTTTGGGTGTGTCCTTGCGAAAGGATTTCCATCGGAGTGAGGAGAGGAAACACGGCGATTTGAGGTTGTGCAAACGAGATGACTATATGCTATACAGCTGGTGCATGTGTATGAGTGTGTTCTTTGATGAAGTATATAAGGATCTTTTAGTTGGCTGAAATAAATCCCGCTCGTGTATCGATGTGTGCGAGAAGGCGCTTTATGTGTGGAACAAAGGTTTAACACAGCCGGCTTGGCTATGGTGGAGCTTTGCTGGTGTAATTTGTAAGTCGTAACGGTGCACAGCGTGACGATTCGCTTCGTGTGTCCACTACGCCGTTGTCCTTTCTAGCTGCCTTTTTACCACCCTCTGCCGGGTAGGTAGGGAGGATGTTGACAGGAGCTGATAGAAAAAGGATGTAAGCAGCCACTCTGGTCCATTTACAAGCAGCCTGTTTCGCGATGAAAGAACAATCCTTGTTGTTAGCAGGAATTGGCATCGTCAGGATTGGTTTGGATGGAGTCGACGACTCCAGACAAAAGGGAACGCATGCATCCGCGCGCGTTAAGGTACGGTACCGTCGGTGGAAAGTAATTCAATTTGACGACATGTGATAATTTGTATGCTAGAAGCTTGGGAAAGCTCGTCGGGAAAGGCCGTCGGGGCAACTTGGAGTGTTGTCGACCGTCGTGACGTACCCCGAGTGTGCTAGTTTCGTTTGCTAACAATTCACCATCTGAGGTCCATCAGAAGGGTGCACATTGTCGTGGTTTTATTGAATGTGGCCAGGTTGAACTATGACAGTCATAAATCGTTGATATACAGTCATAAGTCCGTCATCAGACAGTCAGAATTGATGATCGCAGACCAGTTTGCCATTTTTTACCAGTGTGGGGAGTCAATTGATTGATTGTAATTAGTGTTGTGGTTATTGAGTCTTTTGAGAAGAGTCATTTATATGAATCTAAAGTGAGGAGACTTTCACATCAGGAATCGACTCTCGACAGATTCTTGAATCCTCGGCTCAGAACTATGTCCCTTGGACACCTAAACGTGGAATGGTAAATGAACCTATTTTGGGGGGTCGCGGAGTGATAGTTGGAACGGGGGAAAGTAAGGGGGGGGGGGGGGTTCTGAAGAGGTCTAGTCCTGCCATTTCTAACTTTCCTTGACTTTGTTTTCCACGTAGCCGAATAGTCAGTCCTGCGTACGGGGGATGTGTCCCGATGGGATTTTGGACCGGTCCTGTCGTGTGAAGACTGGCGCCACTACCAATACACCAAGCGGACGGACAAGCTTATAGGTAATAAATCTTGGATGACTCAAGAAGCTTAGTGGACTCATGAATCTTTGAATACATATTCCGATTCATTCGTTCCCTCCGAAGAATCAATCAAATTCCTTAATCTGTACTAGATTCACCCTGCACTAGGTGTAATGGGCTAGTCTGTTTGTTTTGCAACTATATGCTGTCGATATGATTGTTTTACGAAACTGCAGCGACTTTTCAATCTATGGCATAATTTTGACGATTACCGACGGCTTCAGCAAGTAATAATTCCTAGTTTTCTTAAGTCAGATATTGCCATGAAGGATGAATTTGAAAATTGTATATGAATTTGAAAATAAAAAATAAATATGAAAATAATATGAATTTGAAGTATAATGTATAAATGCAAATATTGTAACATAAAAGATGTTACAGATTTATAACAATTCCCAAATTCGTCTAAACTGTCTTAAACTTTAGGCTTAACATGTTAACCTCACCTTACATACCAAGGTGGATCAAAACAAGGATCCCCCCAACCTGTACGACTTTCAACCTTTTCGCCCAGTAGGTTGCAATAATCAGTTATCTTGTCGGACAATATCTCCCACCCCCCCTTCCCCCCCAAAGCATCCCGAAAAGGGATTCCGTAACCAATAATAAAAGCACGCGCCTACATCTTGAGCATCATTCATTAGTTTTCGGGCACTTCGGCGCACAGCGGCAATATAACATGGCCAAAACTGCCGTCCCGAGGTCGGCTTCATGCCCGGCTGCTTCACGCAGTCACCGGTCGGACATGATTGAATTGTTATGAAGAATCAACTCAATTGAGCGTCGCCCTGCCTGCGTTCGGCCAGGATGAAAGGAAGAATGCGGTGTAATTGTTCGATGCCGATGCAAGAGTATGTACGGTGGGCAGGCATTTCGGGGCAAATGCGTCCCTTTTGTTGTTTGTCGGTAGGAGCTTTAGGGCCATCTATTTGCCATGGTGACCAAGTGTTTCGGAAGCTGGAAGAAAAGGCCTTTTGTTTCGCCTTTCTTTTTTGGTGGGTTGGTCTTAAAGAGGACTTTAGCATGGACGGTTGTGGAAAAAGTTGTTACTGAACAACAAGCCAAACAGCCACTCATGCACCGAGTGGACGAAATGGTCATTCAGGTTGAGAAATTGTAGGCAATTGACGAATGTTCCTGACGGTAAGGTTCGCAATACTCGTGATTGGGTGAACAATGCATTAACAAATGCGATAAATTGTTCGCTGATTGAAAAGGTTTGTTGTTTGGATGGCTGAACTCATCCGCGTTTAGTGTTTCTGAACAAATAGTAATAAAACATAAAAATAGTTACACCACAGATGAAGCACGATTTAATCTACTATTTACAGCGCCTAAAAGTATGCAATCCATTCATATTTGTATCCATTTAGCGACTATTTAGCAGCGTTTGAAATGAAATGTTATTAAATCCGACAATGACTACCAATTCAGTACAATCGCTTAGTTAACAATCTAAGGACACTTGAGCAAGAAAAACAAACTGTCCTCACAACACAACAAACAACTTTAGAAAGCCATTTCCTACCTACCAAAAGCGTATGAACGGTTGTACATCTAATTGTCCTTTCGAACCTCCGGGCAGAAAATGTAGAGAAATGCAAATATTCTTCCACCATGTTCAATAAAACAGTCACAGAACACAGAGCGATGTAAAAGGGATGGTAAGCATATGGACCGAGGGTCAGCCCGGACCGCTGCGAACGAGTTGAGTCGAGTTGTGTGCGCGTGTGTACACAGTAAATAACAAAACATTGTAAGACGATAAAAGGACATCCCGGCCCGGGCTGACATTTGGGAATGGTTGCCTCGAGGCGGACCCTACTTCTGCAACAATATGATTTTGTACGGGATTATGATTTTGTCACATAATATCTTGCGGCTATTTGCTTGTGCTTGAGCGCCCGAGCACGCCCGGGACAGCAATTTCGATTCCCATGGATTTGCTGTTGCTTGCTTGCCACGAAACACTCGAGGCAAGATGTTGATCCGATCCTTTCTGCAAATAGTGCGGTGCGTCATGCGCACAAGGTCATGCCTGTTGCCTGCTGCAATCGGTTCGGTGCTTCTCCATTGGACGCTAGTGGCAAATGGGTTTTCGGATGTCTCAATTGAACTTAGTTTTTGTTTGATGCGATGGTGAATTGTTTATAGCGAAGCAAATCTTGTTATCGATCGCTCATGGTTGCGATAAAGCTAATTAAATTCAACTCTCTCTTTATTACTCCCCCTTGACGTTGATTCACACGGTTGTTTGTGAGGGGTTTGGTGCGCCTGTAAGTATGCAGGCAGTACCAGTTTTATCTTTCGAGTTCGGATAAGCTAATCAATTATCAAGTATTTTGAATACAATCAGGCGCCCATCGCAGTGTTTTGTATAAAATGTTTTAACGGAAAATTACAAACATAACTCGCTCATATTTAATAACTGAAGTCCATGCAACTTATAATTGCAAGAACACAATTAATTGTCACTTTTTTAGGTTGGGACCATCTCCATCAATTCTGACGTCACAGAATACCGAATGCAAACAAAGAGTTCTGCTCATTACATAATCACTCTTATGCGCACAGATTTTCTTTTGTGTAGCAAATAAATAAAGAAGAACAAACATCAGTCGGCTCTGCAAAGTTACACAGCTTTTAGTTTTCCCTTTTTAAAAGAAGCGCAATTAAATGGTACCGGTTTCTGGGCGGCGGTGGTGGATTTTGGGGGTACGAAAGCAAACGAGCAAATGGCACATGAAAAGTAAATTTGACAAGTGCCGTCGCCGTAAAGTTTCGTGCGATGAGCAAATCGGGCGAAAGTGTTTTAAACTTTTAACCTGTGAGTGAGCCCGATTTTTTTTCCTTTCGTTGCATGCATCGAAGGCCAATGTAATTGGTTGGCTAATGGTTAATACTCTTCAATAAAATGGCCAATCTCTTGCGCAAAATCAGCGTTTGTTTTGGCGCGCCCGAAAAGTTTTTGAAAGTGCACTTCTACCCACTCAAACCACGGTCAAACCACTCGGGTGCTGCATGACAATTCTGAGAACGGTAACAGCTGTCCGGGCGCATATTGTTGCATCCAGCAACGAATCCGTACCAAAAAAACGGTGCGAAGGTATGTGTCGTTGCGGACCGATGCCTGAACGTTCCTGCGTCCGGTGATGGTGACGGTGAGAATTACGCGGCTGGAAATTGACGGGAAATGACGGTGGTAACAAGCAAAACTGTTTATTGACACGATAAACGAATTTACAGAGTTTACATATTTAAAACACATTACACCAGCATCAACGGCGCTGAGCGTTGCGAACGAGTGAGAACGGGTGACGTACTTTTCGGTAACTTTTTGTTTTATTCATCCTTCTGTTTGTTGGAAACTGTCGTTTACTGTTATTTTTATGAGTTCGTTTTTCAAATTTAAATATTAACAGTACTACAAAATTGGAGACAAGGAGAAGTTTGATAATGATATGACATGCATAATGATAATCAATAAAAGAACTACGGGAGAATTATTGTGCATGTTTTGTATGCAAAATAGTATTTATTGTTTATTTTTAATGTAAAGTGCTTTATTTTAAGGCAGCACAGTAAGAGGCGAATAAAATCTTTTAATTTAAGATTGTTTTGCATTGCAGATTGCATAATGTTTGGTGCATTACGCTTTTCGTGAAGCGACAGCGCCTAAATGTATGCATCATGCTGTACCGCGGTTTAATCGATCTTTCAGATTTGTTATTTTTTCCTTACGCTTCGGTCACGTTTTCCAATAACTTTGACGAGAACACACCTTCCGAGAGTTAATAAATTCCGTTCGCTTTGGAACTTAACTGCTGAAAGCGAGCGGAATGTGTTCGTGATGCGTAACCAAACTTACCGCAGCGATGCCGTACTCACTACAAAGAACGCTCAGTATCGTACGGATGGCGCAGCAAAAAATAAATAAATCCTAAACCTTCCGAACGTTTGGTAACGATTGCAAAAGTTTCACGATCCCTTTTCCCCGGTCTCTTCACCGGTACGAACAAGTTATTGGTTTTTGCAAACCAAAACCAACTGGCACACAGCGTTCGCCAAACGATTACGATTCATCGACGAATCGGCACTGTGCTTTACAATATTGGAAAATGTTCGCATGGCCCTTTGCATATCCGTCCGCACCTCTGTGGATGCCGTGTACTTCAAAATGGACGCAGCTATGCAGAAGGAAATATACGGATAGTATCCGGCACCGTTTCTTGGTGGCACCAAGCCGTTCCCAACCCTCGCAGCAGTACGGTAACGGGCGCCTGGACGGGGGTTCGGATCGGTTGCTTCGGTAAACTGTGGCGTTCGGTTTGTGCCGGAATTTGATTCCGATTCTAATCCGGAGCATTTCCTGCGCTGCCTAGTCAAACAGAGAGCGGCGGGCGAGTGTTGGCACACAAATCGAATTGAACTTTATATTACGCCCTACGGTTGTTAGTACACCACCGTTAGTGGATTGCGGAAGACAGGAAGGGGCTTCAAGTTTCGAGCTGCGAACTACTATTACTGTTGATACAAACAACATCAATATTAACAGAAGCCACAGCATATTGTACCGCGTGGCTGAGGACCCGTGATGGAGACGCATGGTGGATCAATCGCAGGAGGATTTCAATTGTGGAGCTGGTTGTACATTTTCGATTTACAGCGCCGATTTGAAGGTTTAAGGGTAGCTACTGAACGTGACCATGCCTTACATTGCTTCTTAATACAGTTCCCTAGTAAAAACCTCACTTTTAAGGCTAGTTATTAAAATAAGCCTGTTTGTTCAGCAATTTGCATACCTTCTGGCGTTTTTTCGTCAAGTTTACTATAATATTGTATTTAAAGGTGAAATCTGATATAAAAATAAAATAAAGTACAGAAATTTTTTTTTTATTATGTTGCAAATTTAGAAAACTTTTTTATTGTATTTACATCCCACACCATTACTGTATCGCAGTTGGCGTGCAGTAGCGAAACCGTTTCGAAATGGATGATTGATTCTTGAATGTCTTGTGCTATCGAACATTTGCCTAGCCGTATCCATTTCGCCATTCCGATGCAATCCAATCTCCGGGTTCGTGGTTGTGGTAGTTCAATTTCATATTTATTTTCCACCACCAGCCGTTAACCGTGCTCTATTGGATCAGACTGGCCGTTAAAGGACCGTAAAGGGCCGTAGCATTGGAAACTAATTTGAATGTTCGTCTGCTTTCTACGATACGATACCGATTAGTCTTTCATTTCGTGCGAGTTAATTGGAGGCTGGCGGTGATTGAGCGTTCTCCTCTGCCGTGAGCGGTTTACAGATACCAAATTTCAGCGTTACATGTCCAATAAAGGGCATTGGAGTTTGTCCCCGGCAGGGATTGGGGAGTTGCGTATCCGGTGAAACTGGAGTGGGGTTGTGATTTCCCGTTGATCGGGAAGGACACGCCAGTGGGTGTATTAGGAAGCCATCGTGCTTAACGTATTTTCCCAAATAAGCTGTAGAGTGATGTTGCTGTCGATCGTGGTTTACATCGGCATTATTGTCCTGCTGTACATCGTCCGTTGAGGCCAGCTCCGTCCCACCAACAACGGACAGGATGAGCTCTTGCAAATCGTATACAAGCGAAACGCGTTGTATACCTTCGCGTGGGTAAAATGGAACGATCGCATCTTTCCCTGCTGGCAGATGATCGAGAATGGATAAGTGCAACCATGGAAAGTTGCAGTACAACTCCATCGCGCGACCACTGCCGGTGTGAATCAGCCGCATCGCAAACCCATCTTCGGCGGTGTTATTGAGCCCATAAATACCTTGGATGCTTTCCGCACGCTCCAAACCTTGGTTTCGTGCTTTGTACAGGCTCAAACCGAGATGCTGTGCGATACGAAGATCAGCTAAATTTTCGGCCGCCGTTCGAAGATTTCGGTTCTCATCCACGTAGGAGTCCGCGTTCAGTTGCACAACGTGTTCAAACGTTGCTTGTGCACCGGCATTACATCCTCCAAGATTGAACAGAAAGCGATGAGCTAACCGGAACATTTCATCGTTGGTGCCACAGGTTTGATACTGGATTCGGACCACATTCGATGGTTCCACGCTGATGGTAACAGTAGCATAGGTGCTCTGATGCTTTGCTAACGATTTGCGCACCAAGCTTAGATGAAGACGTGTGTCGTCCACGAAGGAATGCCACACGCGGTTCAGATCTACCGGTTGGCCGCCCAACGCATCCGATCGCACACCATTTCCCGCCAGAAGAGGCCATCCTTTCTCGAAATGAGCCGCACAGATGAGTGTTGGGTCGAGCTGCAAATATTCTTCGAGACGTTCAACACCGAGCAGTACGTTTGCGCTACTCGTCCAGGTACGGTCCGGTGCGCACAGTTCGATGATGGCCGCGTCCAGATTCAGCACGGACAGCTTCAAACCAGCCACCGTTTGCCAGGTAAACTTTTGCACAGATACACTACGGCCCTGTCCGTTCGTTAGCGTTCCAAAGTCTTCTGCAGTCAGTGTTACTGCGGACGCCATTCAGGGAGTGAAGATTTAGAATTTGGATGCAGAAAGTTGCCTTTCTTCAACGGGATGTGAGCAGTGTAGACGGAAAGAGTTGATAAAGTTACTGTCTTTTCATACACAAGATTTAACAAGAGAATGTTTAACAGTTGGTTACTGTGATCGTTTTGATAAATTAGGACATAACAAATGGAGAAATTTCAAATCTACCTTCGATCAAACATTTTAACATTGCAAATAGCTTGCAGTTTGGCTTTGAAGGTGCAGACAAGTAAATTTTATTTGTTTTAGGACTCGAAGAACTCAAATTGCTCAGTGCCAAGCGAAGGTCATTAGTATTATAAGTCCAGGTACGTTTAGTATAGAGTTATTCATTGTAGTATAATGCTACAAAAAGTGTAGCAAAATGCTCCATTTTGTAATTGTGTTTCTGTGTCATTGAGCACCCTTTTTGTCGGATAAATGAACAAAGGTTTGTAGAGTAATGTTTATTATCGATATTGCAGCAATTTAGGCGCATTATGTATAAATTTTAATAGTTTCTACAACGTGTGAGCCTGAAAGTATGCAATCTGCTTCGCAAAAAACCGCTGTGTGTGAGTTTTAGCATGATTTTGCTACCCAAATCGTTTAAAATGACAAGGTGCGGACGGACAAACAAACACAAACCGAAGTACAAATGAAAATCTGCTTAATCAAACACAACATCACAACAAAACAAGATGTAATGCCGGGAAATGCAATTAATTTACCCCAAAAAACCGGATTGCGTGTGTTTTGTTTTCCACCCAACCCACAAACGGCAACAGACACACACGCGCCGAGAGCTGCGAAAGCATGTGTTTGCTGATAGTTGCGTGCTTTGAAGTGCTTCTAAGTTCGCACTGTTATTAGGATGGACGATGTGGGCACTGTACAAACACGGTGTGTAATGCCGAGATGTAATTTCCCGACACCGTCGGCGACAGTGTGAAGAATGTAATAAAAATCATTCACACCATCTCGAGTCCCGGACCCGGGTCATGCTTATCGCGTGGCGTGAAGTCAATCGTAGCGTATCGGGTCGTACATATCCATGGGCCTTAAGGTGGAGGGTCTAAGCACCCACGTGCCGATGCTTGAGATAATGTTTTGCCCAAACAGCGATGCCAAACGAAAGGAAGAAAAATAAAGGGAAAACCCCGACTCTGTGCCCGGCGAACAGGGATTGGCACATTCGTGCCGGTACGGCCCGGGCCGTTTGTGGCAGGATGTGTATTTGATTGTGTCATTTTTACATCCCACTTTTTAACACCGCGAAACCGTGCACCGTCGTCACGGTGGGCAGGTGAAAGGACAAGTACCTTGTCCTGTCGGTACGTCTTTGTGGCAACCGATTTAGACACAAATTGCCACAATATTTCGTGCGAACGGTCCGGAAATATTGGGTGTGAAAATAAACATATCATTTCGCGCAAGGGTGCAAACGCCACGTGGCACTCTGCCGTCTCTCTCACTGTCACTCCACTTGGTTGCTGGTAGTGTGCACTCCTGCAAAAAAATCAAAAACCCCGAAGGATGTTGCCTTTTTCGGAAGGGATATTTTATTATTAAATTTTTGTATTGCACAAGAAGGCGCGCCAAGGTGGCAGGCGGTGTCCTTGTGATCGTGAGCGATAGGACAAATTAAAACCGACAGCTCGCTAACTGCTTCAAGTGGTGCGGGACACTGGGACGCACGCTGTGAAGAAAAGGGATCCGGGGGGAAAACAACCAAATCACGACCCAGGTGGTGACCGGTCGCGAAGAAAGTTAGAACGTGCGTCCGACAGGGCATCGACTAATTCCACGACAACCTGCTGCGTGTGAATGAAGCAAAAACCCTCCGCGTTCCCGCTTGATGTTTAGCGTGCGCGCGCGGGGTATTTTATAATCGACAACCCCTAGCACCACGGGTTTGAAGAGGTAAGCAACGAGACACGCATTAAACCATTTCAAAACCTCCCCGAACGGAAGCAATGTGGGTAGTGGTTCGCTTTTGTTCGCGACAAAATCGAATTTGTATTTGCGCGACGGGATCGTTTAAGTCGCACTTAATTAAATAACTATTTGAATGCGTAAGGACGTTACGTTGATTTGCGAAAGGATTCGAGAGGATGTTTCAGAACGCTTGGAGGTGAACAAAAAAAAACACATTCTGGTGGTAGTTTAATATCGTATTTCATTTGCGATTCATTGCCCTATTAGCGATGATGGTTAAGTGTCTCACTATCCTCAACCAGCAGGAGTTTTGGTTCGGTTTGGTACTTCAAGCTGACAGGAAGGATATCTAAACCTCGCTAAACAAAAAAAAACGAGAAGAAACACTTTAGCACTCATCAAATAAAGGGAAAACCCGATATGATTCGAATCGGTGAATTTGATTTGCGCAAAATCCCCCTGAAACCCTCGTTCGTTTGAAGCGTTTTAGATGTTAGGTGCACTGTGGCGGAGATTTGTGTTTTATCTTTTGCGTCCGCCGGTATTTTTTTTTTTGTCTGTCCGTGTCTGGGAAGCGGCTGCACGACCGGGACGCCACTCAATCAAACGCAACCGGGTGCGTGTTCCGTGCGCACCGCGGTACGAGTGTTTGCTGGATTGCCGGTTTTCCAATACGCCACGGGTGTGGAAGTGTCTGATTTGAATAAATTTGCCACCCGGGCACCACCCGCCCGCCTTGCGCCCCGAAACGGGGGCACCATCTGCGCCATTGTGCTGTTGCGGTACACAAATATACAAATATTCGGCCGCTAGACGGCTCCCGGTGGGTGCCGGGGTTTCTTCGGTAGCAGCGACCGTTTTGCGATTGTTTGATTCCATTTTCAGGCTGTGGAGTGTGGTGTCTTTGTGTGCGGCGCGTACATTTAGTTTGATTTGCGCACCGATGGATCCGGTTGGGTTCCGGTGGCAAATTTCGGGCTGGGGTCCCGTTTGTGGAGGAATCGATATCGGATTTGTCTAAATTGAATAGAAACTAATGGCAGGTTCGATCGATTCCCAGGACCCTTCCGGGATGCTCTGTGCACTGCTTTCTCTTGTTTGCTCAGTTTCAGGGCACAATTTTTGGGGACCGAAAAAGTTATCGGTCTGTGGTGGAATGAGCA
Source organism: Anopheles marshallii (assembly GCF_943734725.1). Classification (NCBI taxonomy): domain Eukaryota; kingdom Metazoa; phylum Arthropoda; class Insecta; order Diptera; family Culicidae; genus Anopheles; species Anopheles marshallii. The sequence goes on from NC_071327.1 coordinate 17,502,881, forward strand.
CCAAAGCGATGAAGGTTTTACGCGTGCAAACGAACCAATATGTTCGCTAACCGAGCAATGAGCTTTTGTCAAATAATACGTCCGCATACCGGCGCAGTTAGATGAGACTGAATGTTGGGCTGATAATTAAACTGAGAAAGAAGTACATTTTGTGGGTGGAACGAATCGTTAACGGTTCTGTGTCTGCCAGGTTGCGTACGATCATTCCAAAATGCTTCATTCATTGCGGGTTTATTCGAATTTTATCACGTTTTAGATGTTTTATTTTGGTTTATTTATTCGTTTTATTACTTTGCATGTTGTAAGAGCACTCACATATATCTTCTGACCGTGAACAATATAATTTCTGACCATAAAGAATATTTTAATCGAGAAAAAAAAACTAAAACTTTACTACAGGGTGTCTCACATCAAATTGCATCACGGTTGAAATGTCACTAGGTTCTGCACATGTGACATTCGCTTGTAGTTTTTTTTGTGTATTTAAACTTACTTTCTCCTCATGTCTGCTTGAGATTTAACCTCCTTAGGATGCTGATTTGCTGTGCCTGCTTCACAATAGCCTAGTATTTTTCGATGGGTTCTTAGTCTCGGTGCGTATGGGTCATGTCCTTGGGAAAGCAACTCCAGGAAAATAGTTGAATAGCAGCACGAAACTAGATCACGCTTGAAAATCGCAAGTACCTAGTGTTGCTCCTACAGCGGAAGGCATCTGTAGAAATTCCTTGGGGTAGATTTTCTCGTTTACACTTTCGGTAGTAACGAACTAATGAATTACTTTGTCAACCACATTAATGTACTGCGTGCGTCGTCTTCCTAGTTATAACGCTTCTTGTACAGATAGTCCCCGAGAAACGCGGTTCCTTTTATAAGCGGATTCGAGGATACACGGTTTTTAGAAATTAGACAGTTGAGTTAAAGACAATAGACAGAACATAAAATTTAACCGAAAAGGTTGAAAGTTGGTCGAAAATACCTTCATTTTTCATATAAAACATTTGTTTTCAATTTCGTTTTCGTTTTCGGTTAAATTTCGTTTCGTTAACGTTTTCGTTCATAAGGTGGCCTGACTTACCAAATAAATAAATTGCATATTGTAATTGTAATTGTATACATTGTACGATATTGCACCAGGATTCGACTTACGCAGACGTTTTCCGGATTATAGCGGTTCGCAATAAGAGCGTATCCTAGGGGCTTCTTGTATATTGCCTGTATCCTAGGGACTGCCTGTTTGTAAAAGTACTTCAAATTCGCACGACTATTACTGAAACTTTCAAAAGAAAATACTCATTAGATAATTTTCTAGAGCGTCTCAACCGTTGTGGCATTTTGTTATGAAAAACCCTTTAATGTTGCAATAGTTGACTATATATAGTTTAGTAGAATAAACTGGGTATGTGTTCCAATGAGTAAAATTTTTATCTTATTCAATTATTCAAAGTTGAAGCCTGTAACGTCATTTTCGAGCAGCACGAATAAACCGATGCCCGGATAAGCGATGTTCCACTGTTTAGTGTACTAATATCAAGGTGTATATATTTGATTAGTGTAGGAAGGGGTTCGAATTAGTTATGCTCAAGATTTTGGAATAATTGTCGAATTAAAAATGTCGTTATCCATTAGTATTAGTATAAAAATGTGCCTTTTTCCAACATATTCTCTACGGTTGTTTTTTTTTCATGAGAAACATTCGATTCGTATGTTGCACAAAACAATATTTTGTCAGTTCTCGTATTCGCATCTGTGTATGAGGTTCTGATTTGCGATGCATGCTCCATAGCACCTTCTATCATCCGGAACAGAACACAAAGAAAAGCAACCGGAAATGTACTGCTAGCAGCACGTTAATCCCACCATTCGTTATCCTTATCCCGCGTGCGTGCTAATCGTTGCGTGTTAGCTTACGCAACCAAAGCAAAATCCGTTCTTACCTGCGTTGTGTGTTGATCGGTACGAGCAATCACAACAAAACACAGTCAAAACGACCGTATCAAATGATTGTTCAATTTTTTACTCATTTTCCGTGCGTTTTGTATCGCACCCACAACCCACTCTGGGTTCTTTTCTGGCTGAGATCGGCTTCAACATTGTCTTGCCTTTTTCACAGTCTGGTTCCGGGACACCGCACCCTTGTGCAGCCCACTTGTACAACAATCGCAACAGCAACAATGACAACAAACCGAAAACGAACCGGGAAGGGTGCGAGACAAAATTGTTACGCTCGATTTCGACGCGCCGGTTTAATGCGCTTTTGATTCGTTTTTCGGTTCGCCAGTTGATTTTTCCCTTTTCGGTACCGAGGCCCGGATGCTGGAGAAACAGGGGAATACTACAATGGGCACAAAACTCGGCAGACCCGCGCTGGCAGTCGAGTGGAATATAAGCGATAATCCTATCCTACTTAACAAACGCACCAAGCCCAACTTTGTACGCGCATTGGTTGCCCAACTGTGCACAGAGAGGGGTGACGGGTCTTAACGCAGAAAACCCATCGAACTAAAGAAACTTCTTAGTTTAAAGTATAAATAACGACAATTTAATTGTTTTTTTTTATTAATTTTTTAAAAATAATTTATTTATAAACACTTATAGGTTTTGTTAAAATTTTCAATCAATTAGTTACTATACACAAGAAATATTGGAAGTGAAGCCAATGAAGTTGTTGCTGGAATTTTTTTCATAAAACAATGAAACGTATTTAACTAATTTTTTCAATTAATTTTCCTTATTTTACAAAGTTTTTTTGTAAAAGGCCGCTTTGGGGGATGTTTAATACTGTCAGTGAAAAATAGTAAGGTTATGAAAGGGATATGACTCAATCCGTTTCCCTTAACCACAAACCACTGCACCGCAGGAGATGCTTATCACATGTTGATTTTTTCTTTCTTATCTCTCTCTCTCTCTCTCTCTCTCTCTCTCGCTATCCGTCCTTCTTTTATGAGCTCTTCACTCCCCACCGAACAATGACGGTAGTTAAAAAGTGCACTTGAAAAATTTGCGCCCCACACAAACACACACAACAAAAAGACGACGGGCAAACGGATGAATCTACGGGATTTAAGGATTGTCAGGACCAAAGGCCGAGCGCGATGGGTATGTGGTCCGTGCAGCAAAAAATAAAAGGTAGAGGCAACTGCTGCTACTTCGCCGCTGCTTGTGCCACCGGAAGCATTACCGAACTGCTTGAATAATGTTTCCCTTTTTTATTTGATGCACCACCATCAACCCGGCGTGGCTTCGGAGCCAAACACGCTGCGTTTCCCGCGCGGTTGGCGTTCCCTTTCTTGCGCGTATGTGTTGCGCTTTTCCACCAGACGGCAGAGCGCAGTGGCGAAAGTATAACAGTTGGTTTAGGAGCATTAATGGACCACATTTCGCGTATCGAATGCGGAACTGGGAGGCTGTTGAGTTTTGAGATCTCGATTCGCTTTCGAGTTATTTCAATTATGCACCATCGTTTAGCCACCGCTAGCACGGGTAGTACACCACCCCCTTCGTCGAGTGCAATTCCTGTTGGGAGTGCAACCGGGTGGACCGGGGTGCAACCGGGGGAAATTTATTTTGCAATTGATGCCTGCGGAACTGTGTTGTATTTATGGTCTGTGTTGTGTGCTTTATGATGCATTATTCATGATTGCGACCGATTCGGTGGTGTATTTGCTTAAGCGCCACTTGTCGGTAACACTTAAGAAACAAAAGATGCTCTTGAATTGTTCTATGTTTCATCGGTTGTTGTTTTTATTGCTTTGTTTTTGCTTTGTTTCATGCAGTACGAGAATATACAGTAGAAAAGATCCGAAAGTGATATGTATAGGGCTACATTGTTATGTAATGTAAAGAATGTATGAGTTGTAAATTAAATTTTCTTTACATCAATTTTTGTGCAACAATTTCTTACATTTATTGTGCATAATAATTTTAAACCTCGAGGTTTTCGGTCAACTTACTAAAGTGCTCCCTTCAAGTTCAAAAAAAACTTCGTATTGGTACCACAATTTATCTCAACGTCTGTCGACCTGTCGATTGCTACCATTTTCTTGCTCATTTCTGTGCCGCAGTGTGTAGCGGCGAAATTCTTGCGCAAGATACACAATCGAACAACAATACAACCTTCATTCTCGAGCCGCGCAACAAGAGGCACGATAAATCCGCACTTAAGTACTGAGCAAACGGTGAAAACAACCTTTAAATTATGGTAAGGCATTTTGCGTATCACGTGCACCACGTGGAACTTTCTGACCCGCCGCGCCGGGATGCGTGTATGTGCCTCACACCGGAAAAGGGACTGGGGAAATCTATCGCTCGAAGAATCGACGCTAAACAAAGTCAAGTGAAGTGGGAAGGCCAGGACAAACAAAATCATGTTTGCGGAAGTATTCAAACGGGCAACTTTTTTGGAAGGTTTTTGCCGTTCAATAACATAACAGCGGGAGACAAGGTTATGAAATTTGACCTTCATTTATCGGATCACAAGCGTGGTTCTGAGCGAAACTGCTCAAGTTGCGGCAAAACGAGCACAATTTCAATGGTTCCAAAGGCAAACCTGTGGTTACGTACATAAAACGTCTAAAAGTATGCAATTCACATGCCAAAATGGGCAATATGATTTAAAACGCCTAAAGTTATGCATTCCGAAGGTAATATTAGTAATTATATCACGTGAACTCGTCTATTTTATGCTATTTTTTATTTAATGTATAAAAATCACAATATAATATAAATTCAAGTTTCTTCCACTGCATTATGTGCTCCCTTTATTCAGTGCTACACCGACCCACAATATAAGCTTCTGGTTGAACTTTCAGCGGATTATGCCCCGGTTGAAGGAGACATATAACCACTCCTGCCCGAAGGAGCGGCAGTGGTCCGATAGTACTCGTGCGCAAAGTATTTCGTTTTGTTTTGTTTGACTCTTATCGTAAGCCCGACCGCTATCGCGCTGGCGGTTGTTTTTCTCGGGCACATAATCTTAAGATCTCTTGAAAGTTTCCACCGCTCCAGCGGATCAGGGGGGGGGGGGGGGGGGGGGGGGGTGAGAGCGTGCGCTTCGCTTTTACACAACAGGCCGAGTCAACATGGTGTGTATGCAGGCGAAGAAAAATAAAACTCTTGTAAGTCTCTTCGTAGGTTTTGTACATGTTCTCGCTTGAACGTCCGTTATGGTGTCCGGGAGATACAGGGCGGTTCGTATTATGAAACGAAACGGTAGTAACGATGGGTTTTGTTTTTCTTTATCGTCTGTAAAGAGATTAGGAGTGTTGATTTTTGCAGCCTACGGAAACAATTTCATATCAAACTTCTTTCGAAAAGTAATTTTTGTTCTATGCTTATTGTGGCTATGCCAAGGTTTATAAATGCATTCTAAATTTGGAACAGTGAATTGCGATTGGAAATGATACCCCTAGGAACCATCGGTTTGTTTCTCGATATAGTTCAATATTATTCTTTCGACCATACTCGACACCATACGGTCGCAATAGTTGAAAGCAGATCGAGGCAGATTAACAAACTTAATCCACCAAAAACGATGACTGCCACCTGAGCAATCGAATCCATATGGCACAGTTCTCAAAAAAAGACCATCCGGGAGTAGATGGTGCAAACTGAGGCACCCAGTGTCTAAGTGTCTGCTATTTGCTACAAATATCAATAAAAAGCCCCTTGATGGTATAAAACTCGTCGTGCATGATAATGATGATGATCATGACGTTGTTCCCCTGTGGTCGCAACAGGGAAGGGAACCGATTCCGGTGACCCTCCCGCACAATACGTTGACTATTTGTCGACGGGATTACCGGCGATTAGGAAATTTAATAAAGCGGCATAAATCATTAACCACTTTTTCGGGGTCGTCGTTTGGGTGCAGCCTCCGGAGGCAGAAAGGGAAAACTCGTCGTTACCGTCCGCATCGGCGAGTCATAAGCCATTAAGCGTAAAACCGGTATCAAAAGGCGACCATCACCGTTTAATCCCCAGCTATACGGCACACCCTCCCTCCAGCAAGTGTTAAGTTCTGCGAGTTTTCAGAGAAAAGGATCCTGTTCCGGTTGTTTGACACCCTTCGCACTTTGCGTTTCGGGAGCAGTAGTGTGTAAAGTGTCGTAAAACAAATATGAAAATAGAGTAAGTATTTAATTATAAACATGTCCTCACGTCGGTGGAAGGGATAATTTTCGCACTTGGCATCATTCTGGCTTTTCCCCGGGACAACCCCGGGCAGTGGGTGGTTCCGCTCTTTAATGTTCTTCTTTGCTGCATTATAAGCTTGTGAAGAATTCTGCCTATTATGATGTGATGATGGTTTTGTCTGTTGTTCCCTGGTCCCTGGTTTTTAATTCATCATAACTACACCAACACTATTTAGTGCAAGATAATTCATCATTCCATGCACACAGCTGCTGTTAGGACAACGGGACAAAGAAATCCTCTCTCTCTTTTTCTCTCTGTTTCAATCTACTAAAGACACTTGACGTTTCATCACAACGTCATTAGCAAATTATTAAAACTATAACCATAAAACGCATCCCATTTCACATTGGTTTTAATGTTCTTGTTTCTCACTGTTTGGTGAAATTCAGAGAATCAGCATCAAAAGAGGACAACTATGAAGAAAGGATGTACGATAATTTGTGCTTAAACCATTAAGTGAAGATGAAAAGTTTGAAGTGAGTTTTTTGTAGCACGAGCGCCCGGAGAAGCACTGCTGCTAGTGAGACAAATGAGCGAAATACAGAGTGAGAATGATTCACTAATGTCAACGCATTATTTCATCCCATTTCATCACTAACACTGGCTCACCAACTCAGTGCCTTATTCGAATGGAGATGGTTCGAATAATTATCGGTTTGGTGTGAGATTGCAGGGGTTAGGTACGGAATGTTTCCAAGGTGGTTGGGTTTCTGTCCTGTAAAGACATTGTCTCGTTACCAGTGACAACATATCCTTCAGCTTTCATTCGGAAACCATACGCATGCTGCCGGTTTCACAGTGTGCTGGAGTGAAACCCGGGCCACTCAATAAAGCAAGCCAAGCGAGGAATGGCGTGACAATATTCCGCTCTTAATCGATTCCGACACGTGCATTTCGGATTCGTGCTTTGTTCCTTCTCACTTCTTCCATCCTGGCATCCTTTGCATCTCCCGGCTGTTTCGATTCATCGCAAATTTGTTGGGAGGAAAATATGTTACTGCCCGTAGCTGTGATCGGTGGCGTTTGTTATTACAGGTCGGTGCAGCATCGTTTGGACTTCGGAAATGATTGGTGTTTGGCGCGGTATTAGTTCGCTAGCAAGGCTTGCAGGAATTCGATTAGATTTCTGCTGTAGCGATTGTAGGTATGCCGTGATCTCGTCAAGCGGTTGTCTACCGCCACAGGAAAATGTAGTTCAGGAAGTGAAGAGGCACGAAGATTGATTAAAATAACAGAAAATAAGATAAAAAATCAAGTCTGACAGTCTTTACTGTGTATAAATCTTGTTTTAATAGCAGATCTTTTACCTTAGTAGAAGCGACGTTCAACAGGCCCAAGATGTCAGTTAAACGGTATGTGAAATAATTTGAGATATTTCAGATGAAATATTTTTAGATATTCGTCAATCGAATTCCCGATTCTTCTTCTATATCAGCACAACAAACTCAAAAGGTGTAAGGCCATTTATGGCTTATTTGACTTTATTTACCCGTAGCTGAGAATAGTCAATCCTGCGCACGGGAGATTGGTCTGGATAGGATTTTGGACCGGTCCTGTCGTGTGAAGGTCGGTGCCGCTACCAATGCCCCGCCGGTCCTTGGCCTTAAGGTCCCTTGCATAATATAGGTTATTTTTTAGGGTTTATTAAAGGATAAAATACTTATTTGCAGGTAGCACATCCAAAATGAAGTTTTTACGCTTATTTCGACAAATAGTGTAAAATTTTAGTTACATTAAGTTTTATAATAATAAAGTATGGAATAGAATATTTGAAATTTAACAGATACAACAACTAAACTCTATCTCCATGCCAAATTTTATAAACTTTAAATTCGCAAATCTGGGGGCGGCCCGATGTCATGATGGTGTTGTGTCCAAGTCCCAGTTGTCAGTCTAGAACTATCCCACTTTTGCATAATATGTCCTGAATAAACGACTCTATCTTTGTTTTGAAGTACCACAGGTAAAAATTTCTGTTCAAAAAAAGATGAAGAGCACAAAGCCTAGGATAGATTTTATTCCAGGTCGGGCGTGTTGTAGACCTTTGCGTTACCAACTCTACTACCTTATCAACCGGTAGTGTCTTAGGTAAAACATGTATAGAACAGATCATTTCCCGCTCTGCTCGTAACTATCTGCTGAGGCAGCAACGCGGACGTTTCTACTGCAAAAAAGCTTCTTTTGGTACTATTTAAATATTATTACATTAAACACTGGTTTCATCAACGACGTAAAAAAGCATGTTCTAATATTTTTTTTTCCATCCGCATTGTTATCACCCAGACTTTGCCGAAGCGAATACATACCTCACAAATGTCAGGAAATAAAATTTTCTTTCCTTCACGCGCCATGTGGAACTTATGCGGGGGATGTACGACGGCCTATCCCACACTTCAGCCTTTTGTTTTACCACCCGAAACGGAAGGAAGCGACGAACACTTTTACGTCGGCCACTTCACTCATCCAGCGTGAAGAATACGTGCGGAATCCTAGTCAAAACCGTACAAGGGTGGAAAATTTGCGCAAAGCAAAAATTGTGTTATTATTTCTATCATCGCCTGCTGCTATAACTACTACTTGTACTTCTACTACTACTACTACTATTACTACCACTGCTTCTGCCATTGCCTTCATTCTGGCTCGAGTCGTCGTGTGTGACTGCCACTGTGTGCTAGGGCAGGAAGCGGGAAGGATGTGCTCCTGTGAAGATGGGCTTTTGCACAATTCAACCGATGCCTGCGTGCTGTCAGTGGCTGGGAAGGAAGTGACGAACCGCGTGTGGTGTAGTGAGTGACACTAATACTGCTCAAAAACAGCGCCTTCTCGCTTTGGCACGCTTGAGTGAGCGGGAGCGCGATCCAACCCACGGTATACCGTGCGTTACAAGAGAGCTTCTTATTGGCTGGCCACTTTTGCCGCTTCAGTCTCGCTCTCGTCCTTGTTGAAGGGTCCTTCCGGCGCCCTTGTGTCCGTGTGCACACGAATACTAACGCACAGCCACACGGCCATCCTGAGCGAACCGAGTATTCCGTCCGTTGTTGTTATGTTTAGCGTTCGCAACTGTGTGTTGTGGCTGTGTTGGTCATTTACAATTATGTGTTGGCTTTTTTACATAGCGTCCTTGGCGGTAACTGCAACGCGGGATAAACGGTGCTCCAGCCCTATCTCTCTCTCTTTCTCTTTCGGTACCCTTACATAGGGCACCACTCACTCCGTGCCAGCGGGATGTAATGAAATTTGTTGTGAAAATTTCCACATTAAACCCAACAATGTGTGCACATACAAGCGAAGTAATAGAATTGATTTGTAGGTTATCTATTTACCTTCCCCATGTGGTGTATTTTTCCGGGGTGAGGGAAAAATACCGGATGGAAGTGTGGGGGTTGGTGGGAGCAAACTACTTCCGATCCAGCCCCCTGCACCATCCAGGCGTGTGGAAAGATGGCGCAGGACGCCCTGTGCCGTGTGCTCCACAGTCAACCATTGTAATGTTCCAGCGTATCGACCACGACTCGCCTCCGATTCGTAGCTGGCGTTCTTTGTTGTGCCACAATCGAATCGGGAAGAAAGCGAACGACGGCTGGGAGGGGTGGGAGTGCCACACGACACGGCAAAAGAAATCATGAACAGGAATTGCGTTTGTAAACGCGTTTGTGGAGTGTAGATTAATGTTTGCAATCCTGTGGAGGGCGACGCGCTCAACGAGAATTTGTTGCCCGGTGTGTACCGATCGATGTGGATGAATTTTAGGATGAATTAGATTCCCGAATGGTAAATGGGCAAATGGCGTCGTGGATGGGACGGAATTTTGCTGCCCCAAACAACGCCCCCCCCTCCCCCGCTTTCTGGTTTGGTTGAGCGGAAATGGTGCTTTGTTTTCTGTGTGTGTCGCCTGGTTGGCTGCTTGTTTGTCTTCGATATGGTCGAGATGGCTTAGTGAAATTTACGTCCGTGTGGACACACAAACTGCGGTGTACCGATTGTTTGGACATTAGGTTTTGTTTTCTACCGGCGGGGTGTTTTTGCTGCCTGTAAAAGTTAATAACATGTTTACAGGGACAGGAATTATGAAACAAACGCTATCGATGCCTTCAAACAATGTTTTATGTCGGCTTGTTTGAATGTTTGTTTAAAAACCTGTTTTTGTTTTTAGTTGATATTGGAACAATTCTCACAATAATTGGTAGCAACGATATAAATAAATGTGTAAAACATATCGATAATGTTTTGAATAATTATTTATCTAATTTTATACTGACTTTTGATGAAGTAACGACAATAAAAGATGCTTTGATGAAGGTTTGTTATGAAAAGTAGCAGTAGATATTTCGTGTATACTTTTTTTCTAATGTTTCCTCGAAATTACTGTTTAAATTAATTAAAGTATCTGACATTGGAAAAGCGGATGAAACCCGTACCAACCTGCATAATCCATTGTAACCTTTTGCAAAACACCAACGGCAGGTAATCTGCTTACTTTTTCCACCACAATGCTTCTTGATTTGCTGAAGAATATCCAATCCAACGTGGAGAGCAAAATAAATTGCGCATTTTCATTAACTTTCCCGCCCCATCCGTGACAACCATCGTTGTTGTTGCCACTGCCACTTGGATCGCGCCATTTGGTGGACCTTTTCCCTCCGCGTGTGTCTGTGTGTGTGTGTGTGTGATGGTTCACGAATACTTTAGGCCACGCAGTGAAGTGATCTACGCTACACGGGAAACCGGCAGAAAGAGTATTTTCCAACACTGGGCAGCCCAACATTGGCAAAGGTGCTGGTGAAGTTAAATTTAATCAAATCCGAGAACAAATATGCGAGCAAAAGGCATGGAATGGGCAGGACGAACATAGAATCCGGCAAAGCGTCTTAAGGGGAATGAATTCGATGCAAGTGAATGGTATGACACAATTGGAAGGTTGTGAAATGTAATTTAATACCCAAAAGGTCTAGCGTAAGCCATTAAGTTTGAACGATCAGCCATGATTGCTGTATCTTAGATGGCTTAACTTGGGGTTGATTTATAGAAGTTTAGTTTAAGAACATTTAAGTGCAGCCATAACAATGCTGAAACATAACAAAAAATGCATAAGTATAAAATAAAACAAAAAAAAACTTGAAACACAAAGTACAATGAGACAAGACAGTGTAATAAGTGATGAAAAGGGAAAAAAGACAAATGTCGCCAAGTTGTTCTCGTTGCCTTAGGTTGTTGATTACTTTTGTAGCTTCCATTTTCTATTGTTTAAAAAAAGAGGGTTTTAGGTTATTCAGGATCCAAATGCGACTATTTATATAAATATAAATATTTTCTTTAAATATTCCATACTAAGTGTATCATAAAAACCTTTGGCTGTGGTCTAATTGGGTAAAATTGTTTGTTTACTTGCATTTTTCATCTGTTTCCCTTAACAAAAGGTATCGTCGGGAAAAGATAAAATAAACTGCAATGCCCAGAAGCATATTCTTAACAGTTTAACCATCTTTTACTACGCCGCATATCACTGATTCTACGTCTTCTTTCGTGAAAGAAGAAACTGACAGAAGAAAAAAAATGATGGCAAATGTTTTTCCTTCCCGGTGACAGAGTTTCTGTTTTCCCTTTCCGATGGCACCGGTACGGACCAAAGGAAACAGGAAACCAATCTTCTGCAGCCCGCCTGTCGACAAGCGGCGCACAAGGACGCATGAAACGTGTCAGATTTGTCTTGTCCCGGGACGAAGCGCGGTCGGTGTAAAATGGCATCCGGATCCGGACGGTCGGTTTCGAACGGGGCAGAGTGGGAGTGTGTGCAGCGGGAAAAATGGTGCCAAAGTGTCAGGAAAAGTGGAATAGTTTTGCCAAGGTGTTTCGTTCTCTATTGTCGTTCCCGTGCACCGACGGGGGTTTCGCGAGGGAAATGGTTGTTTTTTTTTGTTTAAATTTCCGGAAATGCAAACAGTTACTTACTTTGCAACACTGTGCGAGTGGTGGTAAATGGCATGAGATGTAACGAAAGCAAGACGAGCTTATTTAAATGATGATTTTGTGAAGTATTTTCCGTTCCTTCGTATAAATCAATTGCAATTGTATCTCGCAAATGCAATTGTTACGCACCTAGCAGTACATCAGAATGGATGAATCTTAAGACATCATCTTAATCCCTTTTCTAAGATCTTTTTTTTGTAATGTAGATCTCATTTTCAAAGGCCATGCTGGTTCCCGAAAAAAAGTATAAAATTCACAAAGAAAATAATCCAATTAACACACATTTTCCCCTCCATCTTACGACGCCATACATAACCTCAATTTTACCAAACACGCACGCTTTTCGGTAACGGCCATAAATCACCACTTTCTATAGCCGATCCCATTCGGATACGTTAAACGGGGTATCATCATAAAGAAACAAATTATCATTCAACCAAGCCAAACAAGACAACCGGCATGGCAGCGGAGGCCATCGGTCCCGTCGTTAACATTTAATTGCCCCTTGTTGTGCAGCTATCATCATTAATTAGTGCCACCGAGTCGACCGGAAAACTTGAAGAAGCCATGAGCCCAAGTTTAGGATCGTTGGCTCGAGTGTGATTTGTATTTTTCGCACTTATTTTGCACAACTGTCAAATCTCATCCCCATGACGAATGGTCGAATAGGCGGGGAAGCATATGAACTGACCCGCGAAAAACCTGCGACGCTAATGTGAAAACGAAAGGGAAGTGGCGTGGTTGGCTGTGTCCAAAGGCGTGACTGTCAAAACAAAGCGAAGATCCATCACTGACGTCAGCTGAGCGTTTGAGCGTCCAATCTACAATGTTCAATCTAAAAACATTCTCCACCCGGCGAGCATGTATTAACACTCCTAATCGATGTCAGATGTTGTGTCACCTTGCTGCGAAAGTGAAAGTGAACTTCTCAAGCTGATCGGCAAAGGTTCAAACGATGCGATATCAAACAAGTGCACTCTTGTGTGTGTGTGGTATAATCTCAATCTACTATATTAATACTATCATTAACCCGGTCTACAACACATACAGGCTCGTTTCTATACATAACATTTCACAAAAAGGGACTAAGCAGCTGTAGAGCACGTAAACGCGGTGACCGATAATAAATACACGAATACCATTAGAGCATCCGATAGCCGACAGCAAACAGCCAGAGCAAGAGCGGTGGAATGATTGTGCCCGCGCGTATATCACTGCTCGCCCGCGATCGAGCGCTGGCCTTGGCCAGATTGAGCGGGTACTTGTAGTTGTACTGTGCGTTGTACTGCCGCTTCACTGCATCCAGATCTGCCGGCAGTGGTATGCACTGGCTGTCGAGGAAGTTGATCGCACCGTCACTAGATTTCGCCAACACGCACAGTTCCAGCTGGGGATCACTCTGTGGCCGGATGTCATTACCATCGATCGCTAATGACCGGCTGCTGTACGCTACCGTCCGCTCGACAATGATGTGATTCGCGCGGTCACGTATGTAGACATAGAAATCGGCGACATCGGACGATGCTGCCACGTACCAGTTCACCACCAGCTGCCCGCGGAAGCTGTGAAAGGAGAGCACAATCGTGGTTATGAAGGGTTTTTTTGCCTATTCTTCGCAGCAGAGTCTCCGCCGCGACACTTACTATGCAATCTCACGGAACCGTAGATCCGGCAGCGGTCGGAACGCATCATCTTCAACGGCCGGAACACACGCCAACAGCTCGTCCGTCACATTGTACAGACGTTCACCGGCCAGCGAGTTCGGGGCGGCACACTCTAGCTCCCGGTAAAGATCACCGATCGAAGGTAGCAACCGGAGGTGATGGAAGAGTGGCCGCATGTAACAATCGCACCGCAGAGGATTGCCACCGAGCGCCACAGTTAGATTGGACACTTTCATCTTGCGCACCAGCTCCGGTTCAAAGCGCGTCAGCTCGTTCGAACGCAGATCGAGCAAGGTTAGGTTGCGCAGCTGCAGCAACGCCTCGTAGGACGCATTGAACAGCTTGTTGTGGTGGAGATACAGTGTGGTAAAGTTTACTGGCATTCTAAAGACCTCGTTCTCCAGCTTGGACAGTTCGTTGTGGGACAGATCCAGCACCCGGAGGGACGTCAGATTGCCGAGAACGTTCGGTCGGATGTCTTTAATGTTGTTGTGGGACAGATTCAGCTGGTGTACCGTGCCGGTGCCAACCTTCATGTCACCCGTTACGATGGACATGGTGTTGTAGCTTAAGTCGACCGATCGTAACCGGTACGGAATGTATGGATCCGATGGGAATGTCTTTCGCGTCACGAAGCTAATGCGATTGTGGCTAAGATTGATCTAAAATGGGACGTAGGTAAAGGTTGGTTAGCCTCCTGTTACGTGCGTTCCCAGTCGTCTAACTCACCTCGTCCAGACTGAGACAATCGTCCAGCAAACCGTGTGTCTTGTTGTCCAAGGAGCTGAGCAAGTTGTGGGACATATCGAGTCGTCGCAACGAAACCAACCCCAGGAATGCTCCGTTCGGTACCGAGCGTAGCACATTGTTAGACATGTTAAGCGTCAGTAGCTGCAGCAGTCCATCGAAGGCACGCTCGGCAACACTCTCCAGTCCATTGTTGGTGAGCTGCAGTTCGAACAGAATGGGCAAACTTCCGAACGCACCTTTCGGCAGCTCGGTAATGTTGTTGTGCGCAAGATAGAGGTACTGCATGGTGCCAAGGTCGGAGAAGCTATCCTTCGGTATGGTGGAGATACCATTCGACTCCAGATGTAGACGCTGCAGTGTCAGCAGACCGGCAAAACTACCCCGTACGAGATTGTTCGCCAACCGATTGTGGTTCAGGTCGAGCCCTAGAAGCGAATTCATGGTGGGCCACGTTTTCTCCGGTATTTCGGCGATCTCGTTGTGGGACAGATTCAGCTCGTTCAGTGATATCGGTATCTGGAACACCTTCTCCAGCTTGTTGTACTGCATGTGCAGAAATCTTAATCCCGTCGTTTTGGCGAGTGCACCGCGCGTTATATCACGCAGACGGTTGTAGCTCAGATCCAGGTCGAGCAATGTTGGCAGTGTGCCGAACGTGGACGGACCGATCTTTTCCAGCGCATTGTAGCTCAGGTTGAGGTTGCGCAGTGAGAGAAGATTCTGAAAGACGGCATTGTAGATGTGCGAAATGTTGTTGTGCGACAGGTCGATCGTATGCAGCTCGTACAGCTTCGGGAAGGTATTCTTCGGCACCTCGACGAGATTGTTGTACGATACGTTCAGGATCTTCAACCCGGTCATGTTGGACAGCGGGAGCTGGGTCATGTTGGTTAGCAAATTGTGCGTCACGATCCATTCCGTCGCGTACGTCGTTTCGTCGAACGCGGTACGTGGGATCGCGCGGATGAGATTGTGGGACAGATCGAGCACCGTCATGTTGGCACAGTTGATGAACGATTTGGATTCGATCGTTTCGAGCCGATTGTGCGAAATGTTGATGTGCGTCAGGTAGAGATCTTTGAAGGCATCCTTCTGAATTTCCGTAATTTCATTTTCCGCCAGATCGATCAACTAAAAAAAGCGAGAAAAGCGGACGGCATTAAACGATGTCTCAGTTAATCTCTACTCCTCAAGCGATGTACCTCAACATAGTTCAGCTGGAAGAACATTTGATAGTCCACTTTCTTAATGCGATTACGGGCCAAATCGATCGTCCCGATACGTGTGACCGATCCGAACGTTCCGCGCCCAACATCGCTGATCATGTTGTCACTCAGGTAGAGCCGTCGCAGGAATCGCATCCCACGGAATGTGTTTGCATCAATCTTTCGTATTGCATTGGCGGCCATATTTACTACGCGCAGTACCGTGTTCCGTGCAAATGTGCCTCTGTAAAGATATTGAAGGGTTTTTTTTGTCGATTATAACCACTCGTTTTGGCAGAAGGAAGAGTCCCCCCTTTGTTGGTACCTTGTAATTTCTGTCAGTGCATTGTTGGAGACGTTGCACCAAGTCATCTTGGTAAGATCGGATACATGGGTAGCGTCTAGTTTGGTGAGATTGTTGAAGCTCAGATCGAGTATCTCCACCTCCCGCATTCCCTTAAATTGACCCTTCTTCAACGCCGTCAGCTGATTGCCATGAAGATCGAGTGTTTTCACTTTCTTTAAGCTCTGCAAATGAGGTTGTTGTTGTTGAAGCATTTGGGGTTCAATCTAATCGTAAACACTTACACCAAATATGTCTGCTGCCAGCTCGCCAAGTGGACCGTTGGTCAGGTGGAGCTTCTCGAGGCTGAACTCGAACTGTGCCCCAGCAAATGATCCTTTCGGTAGCGTTTCGATCCGATGTCCGTCGATGTTGAGAACTTTGAGAAGGCCCAGTATTTTAAGTGCGGCCGTTGGGAACTGTGTTAACTCGGTGCGCACCAGATGAAGCTCCTGCAGTGTATCGTTGATGCCGTAAAATGCGTGATCAGCAATACTGGCGAGCGGTGTATCGGTCATGTACAGGTGTTTCACCGACAGCTTGTGGAGTAGCGTTCCGAACAGATTCTCTGAGAAGAAAGTAAAACAGAAAAAGAAGTGGCGTTTGAATTTATTCTCTGAGAGTAATGTAATGTGGGTGACTCAATGTCGAGAATTGAACTAGTTACGGTTAAGATACGAGTCGCTATGCGATCGTTCACGGGCATGAAGTAGCAATGGTCTCGCTTTGCTAATTCTCCTACATAAACACCAAAACACGTTACCCGTGATTGCACTTTAAACGCTATAAAAGTGAGATCTTCAAATTGAAAATAAAATTAAACACATTTTCAAAACAAATGCAAGCAGAGGACACACAGCGTCATATTTTACCACTAGTAAATGCCCTGTCAGCCCTTCGGTTTTATGAAAGCGTTTAGAGTAAGTTGTCACTACGGTTTTACGATCCGTGTCCGTTGACATAAACATGACTTATTTTTCACTCTCCACCGGAAAACCCACCACCGGCCGATGGTCAATCGACCATGGCAATGGAACAAAAAAAGGGCTCTGGGGCTTTTGTGGTCTGTCACACTCGAAGGGCTCGCGGTGAGCATTTGAAGTGTTGCGGCCCTAACACCGCCGTTACATGCAGCTTTGACTGAGCTTAAACTTGTTGGGCGCGTTTTGTCCACGCTGCTGGCACGGTTCCGTTTGTTACACGGAAGCGTACGAATGCGGTGATACGGAATGTTTGGTAACCCGCTTGGCTGTGCGGGGAGAAATTTTGAGGCGTTCATTTCACTTTTTAATCCAACGAAATTAATCCCACATTTAGCGGCGCGTTATGGATGAAAAGCGCAAACAAATGTTTTGTTTCTCTTGTGCGAGGATGTGTCCGATCGGTGTCTGTGTTGCATTTGCATTCTTAATTCTTCTGATGGAGGTATGCATACATTAGTGACAGGCAGGTGGCCTTTTTTTTTGGGGTTGCCATCCGGTTCGGGGCAGCATGCAAACAGCTTTCTAATTTTCTGACAGATTGTTTGATACCGTGGTGATAAGGTGCTTTTTGATTCAATATTTCTTTTCGGTTGGTTACACTGTGCTGTCTGTCATTTTATGAAGAGATATGTTCTTTTAAATTAAGGGGAAATGTACCCTCAAAAGTTTGGACAATCTGTTATGTAAAATGATTTTTAAACAGAAAAACAGCTTCAATCTTAGTTTTTTTTTTAAAGAAGATTAATTCTAGAGGAAATGGAAAAATTATCTAAAAGTCACAACAAAACAAGAATTTTCACATGCCTTTCTTATAGTTACTTCGAAGGAAACCGAGTTTGTGCTATCATTCTTATCGGCGTTTGGACGAAAAAAAACATCATAATTAAAAAATTGGAAAACATTTTGATAAAAAGGATTCAAAGCCCTTGCCGTAGAAAATTTTTAAATCTTCATATAGTGACAAAATGGCGGACGTTTCTTTATCGGCACAATAACCTCAAGAGGTCTTGGCCTATACAAACTGGCTTTCTTTGGACTAGGTTATCCCGTAACTGGATAACTGCGTACGAGGGATTGGTTCGGTTGGGATTTTGGACCGGTCCTGTCGTGTGTAGACCGACGCCGCTACCGAATACACCGGACGTTTAAAGTTAACACAAAAAAAAGATTCTTGGCGAAAACTTTGTCAGTAGTTTGACTATAGCATAGATTTATACACGAAAAATGTGGTGAACGTTTCATGTTACTCTGTTCAAAGGCACAATGTACATATGCAGTATTTACATGGCGATGCATTTATCTATTGTACTTGTATTTGTAAAATTTTGGACATGGTTTTAGTCATTTTTAAAATACCATTGCTTAATAAATAAAACTTCTATTCGGTGCTCGCATGATTTCGCTAAAAAGAGCTTGTTTAACCTTGTTAAGAAAGTACAATCGGGCAGTGGAAACAGACAAGCGCCTGGTGTACGTTGCTCCACATTTTCCCCATTTCCGTTGAGCTGTCCGGGAAACTTTCTTGTGGCACTGTTGTTTTGCTTTGCTTTTGCATTTGTTCCTACCCCAAGCCCAGGCTTTCATGCCGCTATGTTGTGAGTATGGGAAGCGGCTAAAACATAAACGTGGTGTAGTAAAGATTTAGAGAAATGTATTAAAACAATTACAGCCGGTACCCATTCGGGCGAATGCTTTCTCGCTCCCAAACCTCGCAGATACACACACAGAAACACTCCTTGAGAAACACTCGTGCTCGATTCAAGTGAGCAAGCATTAGCACGGCGGACAACGTGGGTAAATCTATAAAACGGGAACAAATAATGGATGGCGGGATGATTTAGGTGTGGGCCTTCGTTTCCTGCAGCAGATAATCTTGTTATGGGCTTAGTTAGTGGGAAAAACAGCGAAAAGAAATACGAATTCAGCTTCAAAGCTGAAACCTGTATCTGGAGATAGATTTGTTTACTATTCCATTTTTTTCGCTAAGGTAAAGTAAAATAATCAACACTGAAACGACATTTAAGGCACCATAATTGCGGCCACCTCCAGGGCCACGGCCACTGGGTAGATGAAAGCAATTTGCAACCCAAAAGCTCCAAAAACTCCACAAAATTATATGCCGCTGTGCAGCCAACCTGAGACGATTTATGAGCAGCCTATCAGACGCATTACACTGTCGTACCTTCGTAACTGCTCCGCCAACAAATCTGCTTGCCAACGTTTCTACCTTAAGGTTGTGCGAATAGTAAAACGGTTCCAAATGACCTCAACAACTTGACGAGATAATTTTATCCACCAAATACACATCACCGGCAAAGGTGAAAACAATGCTGCGTTGCGTTTGCGGGAAAACCGTATCAAGCGATAAGTCGAGACACAATGTGCGCCTGCACACACGTTTGATCTCTCATATGGATCGGGTGGCGGTGAGGTAATTGTGCTGCTGCGCTGGAACGGTGGATTGCATTTGGTTGCAAATGCACCCTTTCTCGCTTGCTTTATCGAGCCGGACAGCGTTGCATGTCACGTTTCGCTGCCGGTTTGGCCCGGATTGTGGAATTTGGGTGAATTTGTGGGGCGATCAGTCGATTGTGCAAACAACACCAACTACTTACTGATTTTGCATCGCTTCAAGCGAAGCTGAACGATCGGTACGTTCGTGCTGGCCAGGTTGATGAATGCCACGGAGAGGCTGGCCAGGTTGGAGTTTTCACACTGGATGTATAGCCCATCGTCGGTACCGTGGGTGCAGACGCAAGGGTAGATGAGCTTAGTTCTGTAAAAATGAACAATATTTGTGCGTTAATTGCAAGATTCAGGGCAGGATTAGTGTACTCCTTATCACAAAATGTCCATATGTGTTCTGTTAGTAACGCTACTTCCCAACAGAGGGCGCTAATAAGAGCAACCTTGCTCGTTGTTAGCAATAGATTTCTTCCATTTCAGCACATATTAGCATGAAGTTTTGAGATAATTTAAGAGGGTGCACTCGTTCATTAGCAACTCCTGCAAATAAGTCTTGCGTTGGTAGTTATATTTTTCCAATAAAGTGGATACTAGAAACTATCGTTTTAACCCTATAAGAATTTTATGGTTTGTTAGTAGGTAAACTAATAAACTAAGTGCATGTACTTGGAATTTACTTACTTTTCCGGGCATTTATATTTCGGTCCGGGCGGTATATATTCCGCGTGGGCAAACGGAGGACACACGGATAGCCACCCTACCCACAGTGCTACAATTAGACCCAACCCATTTAACAGCCGACTGCCACGTTTTTGCTTCATTGTTCTGTGTGGCCGTGTGTTATGTCTTTCCAACTGTGTCCTATGCACTGGGACATAGATTGGTGGTATTGCGCCTTTGCTGGGGCGATTCTTTCGCTTAAACGGGTTTCGGTCACACTGCCGCAAATCAATCTAGCTCACCATTCACAAACGATCCCACACTGTTGGTGCGCGCAAAAAAAAAGCGACCACCTTCGGGACGCGGACCTGGGCGGAGTGGACATTATTCGCTGACCTTGACGCGCATGATGTTGCCACCGGTGAGGTTCGTTGTCGCTGTTTTCCGGCCTGCCGGATACCGATCACACTGCACGATGCTAAAACCGGTACACTGAATGAAATGGAAAGTAAACGTACTATTCTCCTACTAGCGGCGCAAATGTTTCGCACGAGTACGAATGTTTGAGTACGCTTAAAATGGCAGCCCTTTTGCTAAGGTGCTCAGTTACAGCGCGGTTTTTTTTGCTGTGCTTTGCCTGATTTAGACACCTCCAATCGTTTGCCCGGTTGTGTCGAACAGATGCCGAAAGGTAAGAAACCACCGCGTAACGAATATGTGAGATGGAAATAATCAACAATGACCGTCACTGGTAAAACAAAGTAATGTTTTTTTTTCATGTATTGAAGGTAAATGGCACTAGCTGCCATTCATTCCTCGGTTTGGAGTTTGTCTCTACGGGAGGTAATTGATTTCTTACGATAGAGCCCATGGATAATGAGCCACAAATAATTGTTCATCAACCACTTTTCACCGGTGATGATCAGCTGGAGAAGGTTTTCTCAATCCCACTTCAAGCTGTGTTAGCAACAAAAATGACTTTAAATGGCTTGTTGAAGTTTATCAAAATTGTCAACATAAGATGTAATGTTTTGAAGACAAAGTCTAGTAGAAACTATATTAACATAAAAGAAATCTCAACAAGCATAATTAATTTTGCTCGTTCGCTCGATCTGATAGCTTTCTACACTTCAAGCTGTCTTCAAGTGCAAATCAATTGCGGCTCCCGCAAAGGCCGGCCACCTTGCCCATCCAGTTCGCCAGGAGAATCCTCAGTCAATGGCCGCAAGGGTCCGATGGTCCCTTGAACATCGATCCACTTCACCACACAACGGAGACGAATTGCATCGATCTATCATCAGCGCGATCGCTGTTTCTCTCTCTCTCCATCGGATGGCGAAAGGAGGTTCGTCACTTTTCGCTCGTTCGCACGCGCAAATCTTTCGTATCAAACTGTTTCACTTTCCTATCAAACACTCGGACAATTCACTCAGCGGCAAGCTGTAATCATTCCCATTCCCTGCTGTTGTGTTTCATTAATACAATCGAGTGATCACACATACACGCACACACACACAAAGACACACATATACACGTGCTGATCATTTAATTGGAACGCTTTTTCTTCTTTCCAACCGGTGACGGTGCGCGCTAGGACACACTAATTAATGGCTGTTGGTGGTGGTGTGGTAAATTTTTCACATCACAGATCACGGACGCAAAAATGAGCAGATCACGCACGACTACGTTTTGCACGTGGACAAAAAAAAAAGAAGCGCACATCGAGGGGTTTTTCCCCGTCTCCTTCTGTGCTTTACGGGCGAATCAGTTTCACCTAAAAGCTGATGGGTTCATTTTATGATTACGATTACGGGGTATGATTTACATTACAGCCGTTGGTTTGTTTTATGCACAGTTGACCAGCTGCGTTATTACGATCCTATGCAACGATCGCAAGGTTTGTGTGTAGGAGCGAAGCAAGCAAGTAATGAAGGCTGTGGCAAAATAAATGCCACGAAAAATTCAACAAGCACAGGTAAAAGTTGGGTGGCGATTGATGGGAACTTCTTTTCCGTTTTTTGGTGACACGAATTAGCACATATTCCGGGCACGAATCGGAACCGAGTTGTAGTCATGGCCCGGAGAAACATTATTTGGCACTATTTCTGAATAGTGTCAGTAAGTCACTTGATCAGCTGGTTACGGCATTTGATCGGGTGTACACAATAGGTGGCAGCGATCCATCCAAATATCATTCTCCAACCAACTACACTGCTCCCATTTTTGAAAAGGTGAAGGTTGTTTCGTTCGTCAATTGCACTGAATTCGATTTTATTTTACTTCGAGAATGCTAAACATACAGTTTACAGCAACAGATCACTGCGTCTAACACTTCTGCAGTGTAAATAATACAATCTTCGAAGTTTGTACAAATGCTAACCGAACCGAATGAATGTGAAAGTATGACTAAATCAGACGACGAATGGATATGATCGTACCACACGAACTGGTTTTTTCATCCCCCTCCTTAGCTGTGGGGTTGTAGTTGTACATGTTGTTGGCATATTGTTGCGAACGAGCATAATAAAAAGGAGAACACAAAATAGTCAAAACTTACGATCCGTTGGTTTAAGTAAGGTTGACAACCGGTGCAAGGGAAGTTTGAAAATATGTATAGTACACAGACAGAAAAATATATTATATTGATTTTCCTGCTTAATTTTTGGTTTTTCAAATGGAAAATAGGAGAAAATCAAAGGAATTCAATCCATTTTCCACAGAAATTGCACAAGATATTTATGCATGAAGGTGTGCTATGATTGGGTCTGCCCGAAAAACTGCTTTCCAATTTCGATCACATTTTGTTTACATCAGAGGTGTCAAAGCAAATGATTCAAATTCTTTACCTACGGAACCTGTATATAGGATATTATCATAATTTATGAGTTTTCCATGGCAACCATATCATGATTCAAATATTTGTTTCATTGTTTAACAGTTAGATACCTATATAAGAATATATTTCACTACGCATGAACAATATTCCCGTCGGACAACCCTGCTACACCGGCCCGAAACGTCAAAACAGTGTTTACCAGCGAACACGTTACTCCGCTGCGTAAAATTACTTGGTGTTTTTTTTAAATTTAAAGAAAAAGTAAATAGTTCAGCTGCCTATTTGCTCATTAACAAAAGAAGGTAGTTTTCCCCTTCGAATGCACTATGCATGCCGAGGAAAAATACTGGAAAGAAGAGGGCAAAAACTACAAGAAAGTGCAACGTGCACTAGAGGTGCGTATGGATAACCCTACACCACCCCCAAAAGGAGAAAGACCGGCAATATAATCAATTGAATTCGCATTGCAGGAAAAATGGAAACTAGTGCCGGCTTTCCTGCAGGTGAAAGGATTGGTAAAGCAGCACATTGACTCGTTTAATTACTTCATCAATGTGGACATCAAAAAGATTGTGCAAGCGAACGAGGAAGTAAAAAGTGATGCCGATCCGTGCTTTTACCTGAAGTATCTGAACGTACACGTCGGTAAGCCGGACGTGGAGGAAGGGTTTAATAACACCAAATCTACCACTCCGCACGAATGTCGCCTGCGGGATATGACGTACTCGGCACCGATTACGGTCGACATCGAGTATACCAGAGGCACGCAACGTGTCGTTCGGAATGGGTTGCTCATCGGTCGGATGCCGATAATGCTCCGGTCGTCAAACTGTGTGCTGACCGGCAAATCGGACTACGAACTGTCGAAAGTGAACGAATGTCCAATGGATCCGGGCGGTTACTTTATTATCCGCGGCACGGAAAAGGTAATTCTCATCCAGGAGCAACTAAGCTGGAACAAAATGATCACGGAGGACTACAACGGTGTTATCCAGTGCCAAGTAACGAGCTCCACGCATGAGAAAAAGTCGCGCACAATCCTGATTACCAAGCATGGACGATACTATCTAAAGCACAACTCCATGACGGAAGAGATTCCCGTTGCTATCATCCTGAAAGCGATGGGTATTGCGTCGGATCAGGAAATAATGCAACTGGTCGGTATCGATTCGGAAACGCAGAAACGGTTCGCACCGTCCTTACTGGAAGCGGCCAATCATAAAGTTTTTACCCAGCAGCGTGCCCTGGAATACATGGGCTCGAAGTTGATCGCGAAACGGTTCACTACAGCGGCAACGAAATACAAAACCACGGCCGATGAAGCGCGCGATTTGCTGGCCACGACGATTCTCGCGCACGTTCCCGTGCCGAGCTTCAACTTTCAGGTAAAGGCGATCTATGTGGCGCTAATGATCCGTCGTGTAATGGCCGCCGAGCTAGATCGAAACTCCGTGGATGATCGTGATTATTACGGCAACAAAAGACTCGAGCTGGCCGGATCGCTACTGTCTTTGATGTTCGAGGATCTGTTCAAGCGCTTTAATTGGGAGCTGAAGATGATAGCCGACAAGAACATTCCGAAGATTAAGGCCGCCCAGTTTGACGTGGGGAAGCACATGCGAGAGGCCCTCATTACGTCCGGATTGGAGACGGCCATTTCCACTGGTAATTGGACGATTAAACGATTCAAGATGGAAAGAGCAGGTGTAACGCAGGTCCTGTCGAGGTTAAGCTACATCTCCGCACTCGGTATGATGACACGCGTTAATTCGCAGTTTGAAAAGACTCGTAAGGTGTCCGGACCGCGTTCACTACAACCCAGCCAGTGGGGTATGCTTTGCCCGTCCGACACACCGGAGGGAGAGGCTTGTGGGTTGGTGAAAAATTTAGCCCTTATGACGCACATTACCACCGAGGTGGATGAGGAACCGGTAATCCGTCTAGCGTACAATGCCGGTGTCGAGGATATCCGTCTGCTCGGTGGAGAAACGATCAACAATCCGAAGGTCTTCATGGTGTTCATTAACGGTAACATTCTGGGCGTAACAATCGCTTACCGCCGACTGGTGGAGGTGTTCCGGATGATGCGACGACGCGGTTTGATCGGATCGTTTGTTTCGATCCATACATCGTTTACGCAGCGCTGTGTTTACATACACACTGACGGAGGTAGGCTTTGCCGTCCGTACATCATCGTGCAAGGCGGGCGACCGCTCGTGCAACAAGAACACATCGAGCAGATGAAGCTGGGGTTGCGGAAATTCGATGACTTCCTGCACGACGGGCTGATCGAGTATCTGGATGTGAACGAGGAAAATGATTCCTTCATCGCTTACCAAGAGCGTGATATCGATCCGGAAAAGACGACGCATCTTGAGATCGAACCATTTACGTTGTTGGGTGTTTGTGCTGGCTTGGTACCGTACCCGCACCACAACCAGAGCCCACGTAACACGTATCAGTGTGCTATGGGAAAGCAGGCGATGGGTATTATCGGATACAACCAGAAAAATCGAATCGACACACTGATGTACAACATTGTGTACCCGCAGAGTCCGATGGTACGGTCGCGCACGATCGAGCTGACCAACTTCGACAAGCTACCGGCAGGACAGAATGCAACGGTGGCCGTTATGAGCTACTCCGGGTATGATATCGAAGATGCGCTAATCCTCAACAAAGCAGCGATCGATCGTGGGTACGGCCGGTGTCTCGTGTACAAGAACAGCAAGTGCACCATCAAGCGCTACAGCAACCAGACGTTCGATCGTATCATGGGTCCGATGAAGGATGCACTGACGGGTAAAATTATCAGCAAGCACGAATGTCTCGATACGGATGGGATCGTGTCGCCGGGCGAACGGCTCACCTGCAAACAGACGATGGTGAACAAGGAGATGCCCGCTGTAAAATCGAACAATCCTATCGAACAGAAAGAATCGGGCCAACAACCGATCGCGTACAGTGCGGTACCGATCACATACAAGGGCACCGAGCCGAGTTATGCCGAGCGAGTGCTCGTGTCTACGAACAACGAGGAAGAGTTCCTGGTGAAGATCCTGTTGCGTCAAACGCGACGTCCAGAAATTGGTGACAAGTTCAGCTCCCGCCACGGACAGAAAGGTGTGACGGGGTTGATTGTGGACCAGGAGGATCTTCCGTTCAACGATTACGGAATGTCGCCGGATATGGTGATGAACCCGCACGGGTTCCCCTCCCGTATGACGGTGGGTAAAACGCTCGAGCTGCTGGGCAGTAAAGCGGGCGTGCTGGAGGGAAAATTCCACTACGGAACCGCATTCGGTGGATCGAAATGTCAGGATCTGCAGGATGAGCTGTTTAAGCATGGGTTTAACTATCTCGGTAAGGATGTTTTCTATTCGGGCATTACGGGCGAACCGCTCGAGATGTACATCTACTCGGGACCGGTGTATTATCAGAAGTTGAAGCACATGGTGCAGGACAAGATGCATGCACGTGCGCGTGGTCCACGAGCAGTTTTGACGCGCCAACCGACCCAAGGCCGTAGTCGTGAGGGTGGGCTGCGGTTGGGCGAGATGGAACGCGACTGTTTGATATCGTACGGTGCCAGCATGTTGATCATGGAACGGTTGATGATTTCATCCGATGCGTTCGATGTGGATGTGTGTAACGTTTGCGGTAGGTTGGCCTACTCTTCCTGGTGTCACAACTGTCGCTCTTCGGCGAGTGTGTCGAAAATATCGATGCCGTATGCGTGCAAGTTACTGTTCCAGGAGCTCACCAGTATGAACATTGTGCCGCGGTTGAAGTTACAGAATTACTAAAGCGGAAGCGGAAACTGACCGAAACAGATATGTATAAGACGTTACGAATTTAAATAAAAAGGTTTGAAAAGAGAAGTGACGGATGTTATGAATTAGCATTCAAATATGGAGGAAACTCATCACAAATAAATTCAGTATCTACATTCAGAATACAGCTCGCTTATATATATTCAAACTGCATAGCACCCCCCAGGACGGCGAGATTATTTCATTAATTTGCCCTTTTCCTTCGCCGTAAAGTAATCCACGTCGATGTGGAAGCACAAATTTTTCAAATTGCTGTGCTTGTTGATTGTTTCGGCAAGCACGTTGTTAGGCAGCTTCATGGTAAAAATACTGTACAGATGACCAAACACGAGCGCATCCAATTCCGTTGGCCTGAACGAAGGAAAAGAGAATGATTATTTGGTAGCCATGATAACTAAATTCACTCCATCGTACATACTTTTCACCGAAGAAATACATATTATCGCCCAACCGGTTGCTCAAATCCTGACACAGGTGATCCACATCCGCTACGACCCTGTCCAAGTTTACGTTTAGGTAATCTGCCATCCGAAGCTGTTGCTTTACGGCACTTTCCTTGCGCCAGTTCTGCACATAATTAAGCGGAAACGGAAACACACATCCATTGCGTTGCTTCGTCACTGCGTCGCGCACATCCGCATCCACCCAGCTGATGTACTGCTCGGCATTGGTAAACATGTGCTCCGCCAGGCAGATGAGTGAACGCACCAAATCTTTATCTTCCGATGAAAGGTCTGCACTGAGTGATTTGTTAAAATTTTGCTCCACGAACGTGACGATGTGATCAAACTCGGCGTATATGAAGTTTTCTACCCGTAGCACGGGCAGCTTCGTTCGCCGGCCACCGGGCGAGATGAATTCCGCATTCGCCCGTTGCTCCACTGCCACGGGAAGGTTAAGCATTTTTAGATAGGTTCGTACCGCCAGACAGCTAGCATTTTCCGCCAGCAGTATCTGTTCCTCCTCGTACGGCTGGTACAAAACGGCATTGCGTGGCCAATCCTTCATGTCTGCAATATATCGAATGGTGTTGTGAGATTTATCGGTGAAATGATTCTGTATAGCAATTTGATATCTCTACCGGCAGTCGTCGTTCTATTGTAAA
This sequence comes from Anopheles marshallii, assembly GCF_943734725.1. Lineage (NCBI taxonomy): Eukaryota > Metazoa > Arthropoda > Insecta > Diptera > Culicidae > Anopheles > Anopheles marshallii. The sequence continues at coordinate 17,530,885 of NC_071327.1, forward strand.
AGCTTTCTATTGTCGATGCCATTGCTTGTGAGAAGGAGAGTGTAGTTTAGCACCTGACCTATACGGCAGACAAAAAAGTGAAATGAACAACAATCCACTCCGTTATGTAAAGTTTGCTATTCCCGTATCTGTCGCTGAAGAATGCCGAAATCACAACAAAACGGCTAATGACAGCTGGAAAATGTTTTCGGTCAAGGTTGATAGACAACGCGGTGTGAGTAGGGGATCAAGGTTGCTATATTACACGTTCATCTAGAGCACGTGTCAGCAGTTAATCATGAAGAGAGTTTTGTATCGTTCATCAACTAATAAAATAGAATTAGCAAAAGCCTTGCTCCATATTTTAAACAGGTTAGAAACATTCTCTTGCAGCAGGAGTCCTCTAAACCTCTCACGGATGAGCACCGTCGTCAGCCAAGCCATAATCTCGGTAGAGTAGTTACCTCAGACTGTAGAAAGACGGTACTGTCGGTGCTTACCTTTTTGACCCAAGATAGGTGAAGTTTCGGACGACTTCGAAAGTGCGGTCATCTATCTGTACGTAGAAGAGGTTTAAACCTATGATGTCCACGATGGGTCGCGGATGGTCCTCTCTAGCATTAGGCTGAAGAGTAGACAAGCTAGTCCATCTCCTTGGCGCAGACTGATAGTAAAGGGACCTTTGAGTTTTCCGGTTCTCTCTCTCTTTCTTGACGTCACGATCTTCTACCCGCCATTTCTCGTTTACTAGACCTTATATTACCACGCAGCTGCATAGTTAATCCTTGCTTCGAGGGAACGATCTGGACGGGATTTTGGACCGGTGTCGTGTGAAGACCCCACCGGCCGTTCAGTTTTCCGGTTATAAGTAATGAAAAGAAGTACTACCAACATACTTTATTAGTTTGTTCTGCATAAAACCTTTGCTTAGTTAACTGATCCCGTGTTCAAGCAGGATTGGAATTTCGCTTTGATCACTTGTACGTAATTCTCCACATCTAACACAGTCGAGTACGCGCAGACATCTACCCGATGCGACAGCGCCAACAGCTCCAGTTCTATGAAGTGCTCATAACTCTGGAAGCGTTCTTGGGCCGCATATAACTGGTCGCTCAATGACATGTAATACTGCAAAGAAAAAGAAAACAGTTGGTCGATTAAGCACTCGAGAGTTGCAACGCGATGTTGTTCCATTCTGCTTACATTATTCATACACTCTGTGGAACCACTTGCGCAGATAACATTCATCTGCACCGCGCTACTATCGGATATGGCGGCACGTTCCAGGATCGGTATGGCTACCGTCACCAGATACTCCATCGTTTTTAATTCCGGTTCACCACAGTGCAGTAACTTTGCCACCGCCAGCGATTGGTCGTAGTAGGGGAAGATGTATCGCTTGAAGCACAGATAAAGATATGCATGCCCGTTGGACATTCCGGCCGTGGTAAGCTGATCGGAGATACCCATGGTAAGCTCCTCGTCAATCCTCGTGCGGTAAGGGTTCAGCGACATCTCAACGGATCTGTACGTCATGTAAAGCAGTTTATTGACATCCTTCTTGAACATCGTGATAAGATCTGCATAAGACTTCAAGTAGCTCCCCAACTCTCGTGTTCCGTCGAGTGCGGAAAGATGTGCACGGACACGTCTGAGCACCCGATTGGCTTGGGTTTGAAAGTTTAACTTAGTGTCCACTATGGCACGCTTGAAAACGGCGAGAAACTTTTCGACGGAACTTTGTGTTGGGTTGGCTCTCGCCTGCCGGTTGGGGACGGTGATGCCTTCCAGCGAATGCAACAGTCCCATCGAGACGGTTGTTAGTTCGTGTACGCTTGAGTGCATAATAAGCGTCATGTCCGGATCGGACATTACCACGTCGCCATCTTGTGTTGTACGATCGATTAACGATATGGCGTCGATCTCCGGGGTTGCTTTGGAATGGTTGTAGTTCGCCATTTGTCTTAAAAAGTTACTCTTCTCCGATTGTACTGCTTCCAGTGCGGTGCGTAGGGCAAGGTTCGTTAAATTACCATTCCGCCGATTGGCAGTAGTAGACCGGGAACGCGTCACAATATCTTCCAGTGAGGCTTCCGTTTGATTCCACATGGCCCCCGCAAGGTCGATAGCATCCCGTGGCTCGAGTGTATTATCCAGCGAGTACGTTGCCAAGTGCTTGATGAGTTCATTCAAACGGAGAATAAAATCTGTTGTCACGTAGAACGCTGGATCAAACACGGCGCTAGATTGATTCCAGCTCGTTTCAGGTTGTGTAATGTGCGATGCTTTACTGGGCAGTTCTGTAGACATTTGGATCTTGTCACACCAACTTCCTTTGTAGTAACTGATGGCTACCAGCACTAGCAGCGTTAGGGAACGTTTTGCGGTCATGTTCTTCTGCACTAATACGATCCTTCTTCACTGAGCTAATGCTTAAACTTCCAAACAGTCGACGGTATGCGGCACAGCTGAAGCACACTAAGGCTACCATTAGATGATTACTAAATTTGTAGCTTTCACTCGGTGGAATGAGTTTTCACTTTCAGTCCCCTTCTTCTCGCAGGTGATAACAATCACAACCAGCTGTGGACACATCGAACCGAGCACGATAAGAGATTTGGTACATTTATCTGTTGGATAGGTAAACAGAAACACATTAACGCCTCGTTCAGTTTCCTCGTTTACGCACATCGGAGCCACTTAAGCCACGCACGCACACGGTCGCTCCAAAACCCGTCTGTACAGAACGAAGATCGCACCCGCGATCGACGACAGTTATTCGGATGCTTCTCATCACTAAAATCACACACGTAGCGCACAATCGTATTTCAAACGGTCTTCTAGCAATAAAACACCAACTCTATTTTCTTTTTGTTTTTCATTTACAGTGCGTGATGCTGCCCATTGCTCATCAGGCTGCGAACCCTTTTGGTGTGCCATTCGGTTTACTTCCTCCCTTGTTCGCACCGTGACGACAACAGTACGAGCGATAAGATACTTCTGCGTGTTCCCTTCCGAGCAAGGACGACAGTCACACGTTAATATGTCCCTTGTTTGGTTTTACACACGGAAATGCCGCGATTAGTTTTTTGTTGTTGTTTTTGTTTTGCTGATAGTACAAGTTTTACACACTCAATGGATCATCGGGGCATACCGGGCCCCCTCATCAGTCCCTCTACTGGCGACTCGGAGGACGAGCACTTTATATTCTTATGCCAAAAATATATCTTGAATCGGATGAATGAGGGTGAGTATGTTTTTTGTTTGTATATCGTTTACTTCCTGTTTGATTGCGATATAAGTTTGGCCCATCGTACAGTGTAACGCTTTTTTTTGCCCCGGGGAGATATACACATCTGCATACAATAATTCAACGGGATTGCTAGCGGACACAACACATGCCTTTTCCGACTGCGATGATAAATGATGCTGCTATTTAAGTATATTCGGGGCATAAATGTACTACTGTTTCCTTTCGCTTGTGTGTGTTGGCGCAATTCCGCTAGGCTGTGTGTGTGTGTGTATCGTGGGCTTAACGCGCCTGGTAGTATGCAATCACTATTCACCTTTTAAGGATCGTTTGTATTAGTCTGCGGGTTGGATACGGTAAGATAGTACTTTTACGGGGTTTGTGTGTGTGTATGTCTGTATGGGTCACTTAGGACGCCCCCTTTTCCCCTTTTCCTAAAACCCACCCGGAGTGAGTAATACACCTATTCCGTAAATGCTTGCCCTAATGCGGTTCTGTTCAGCCTGTTGCTAGAGTGTGTTTTAACTGACTCCATTTCTTCTGCTGTATGTCCATTGTGTACGAAAATGCATGGTATTCCGTTTGTTATAATTAATCCTTCGAAATGGAATGGTTTCAATCGTCTACCTTCCAGCAGCTCTGCTGCTGTTTGCGCTGTATGGGTGGGTTCGTACCAAGCGGCTATGCACATACTTAAATGGCAAATTTCCAAGCGAACCGATGCACACTTACACATACACACATACAGTTATCGGGGCAAGCGTGTGGGAGATGGTTGTGATTTTTCTCCATTTTTGCTCTACGAATCATACACAATTTATCCATTTCATGCCATTTATGCCCAGTTGTATGTTTCTTGGCTTTGAATAATAGATGATATTTTTGGCTGTTTGTTCCGTTTGTCGATTGTGTGACAAACCTATCACAAAACATGCAACATTTAGCGGGACTGTGACGGCCACCCAAACCACTAAACGGAAACCTTTTGTGGAAGTGGTTTTGGTCGACGGCCGAACCGAAACACTTCCGGTAAATTGTTGCACTATTTTGTACCATTTCGTTAGAGCGTTTCTTTGTCGTCGGACAATCCAATCTATTAACGTAACAATGTTGTAATGTCCAGATTTCATAGCCTATCTTCAATACAAGCTTCAACGGTCTGGAAAGTGTTTTAATCGATCTTTTCCCGTGTTCTTCACTCTAATCAATCCTACCGTTACTTATTGTTGAAGGATGATTTATTAGCAAACTTTATACAAGATAATGCTTAACTGAAAATGCACTAAACGCTTAATGCAGATGTCTTAGCGGACAAACGCAAAGAAGGGAAACAGACAAGTGCTTACAGGAAGAAACCTAATTTGCATGCTTGTATGTCTGTTTACTTTTTACAGTGATCGTGTGGTAAGTGTTTTAACTACTGCACACAATATCATTATTACACTTGATTATAAAGTTCTTTGCCAAAAAATCATGATCCTGTCCTTCGTTTCTATTCTAACCCACACAAGAGGGAATGTATGTTTTTGTCGGTCATGTTCTTGATCGACCTTTGCCCACTAAATCTGCCCTCAGTTTTTTTTTATATAATCGCTTTAAATCGTATCACAACACTTCTCTTCAGAAACAGAAACAAGAAAAAGAATATCGATGTGTGTGTGTGTGTGTTTGAAGATAGTTCCTGTTGTTTTCCTCTTCGCTTTATCTCTTTTTGATACCCGTTACCATTTTCATCTAATCTCTCGGTTTCCCTATATGCTTCACAATAACATGTCTTTTTTGTGACTTTAACACTATCTTTAAGCTTATGTTCAGTGTTTGGTGAAGTTTGCTTTCATTTGTTTGTTTGTTTGTTTTTTTTTCTTCATCTGCCCTTTTTTCAATTCAACCATGTTTAAGCTTCGACAAACGTCACCTAATCCCTTCTTCTGTTGTGATCTGACGACGTACTGGTTATCCTTAATCTCGCGGAACTATTGGGCAATAGGGGAAGGGGTTTGTCTAGCGCCTATCACAACAACACTTTAACAAACTATTTTCTAACCCTTACCTAACGGACTTAACAAAGTAAAAAGGTACAAAATGAAAGTAAAAGACAAAAAAATCGTGCACGATACGTTAAAGAAGACAAGAAAAAACATTAATTCATACGTTCCTAAACACTTACATTCACTTTACTAATGTTTAGCAGAATTTGTTAAATGTAGTTCCTAAAATCATATCATTTAAAATAATGCTCATAATAATACAATACAATAAAAACACTGAACATAGATTGTATGGTGATTTGCTGGGTTCGTTATTGCGCCAAGCTTTATGACTCCATGCTGTTCAACCATCCCGAATAATTCTTCCTCCACTATCATTCAGATGCTGCCTGTACCTCTGTGTGTGTGTATGTGTTGCTGTTGATGTTTAGGACTGTATACCCCTGGACACGCAATACGAATTGGGAACAATTAGAGTGCAACAGGGGTTTTCTGTACAAAATAGCAATTGTTTCTGTTGGTTCTTTCTTTAGTTGCTCACAACTCAACATTGGCACCCATTTGAAGACAAATTGTAATGGTTGTGTGCTCCTGTTTACTCAGGGTTTTGCGTCTCGCTAACAGCAACAATGAACACAGCCTTATTTGCTACTACTACAATCTCTGTTTTCGTGTGCTTAGGAAGGTGGATGATGCGTATGTTGTTACTACGTATATGCGGGTGTGTCTGTACTCTGCAACCGGCTCGGTTCCACGCGTCTTCAGGACAAACGGGAACAACATTTGCGTAGTAAGTAAACTGGATGATTCATTTTGTATTTCTTCTGCTTCTTGAGTTCGACCGTGCGCTCGAGACAAATCCATGATTTTCCGAATATACTAAGCATCTTCGAACAGATGTGCATGATCATAGTGTGATTCGAACGATTTTACACGTGGACTGATCGTTCGCATCTTGCAACAGAACGAGAACATCGTTATTCCTTCCTTTTACATCAACGGACACATTCCAGCTTTGCTTCTCTGTTAGTTTTGCGATATCCTTCTGGAACATTCTAATACTTGCCCATTTCACAAGATTCTGCTAATTTTGGGTGGAGCTCCTTAAAAATGTTCGATATAAACGAGCATTTGGCGTGTAAGCCGCCGCCAGGCGGTAGATCAGGAATGTCTTCCTTCGCGAGCTCCTTCAGCAGCGTGCCATAATCGATCGGGTCCATCGTGCCCAGTATTTGCTCGATACGGTTGCGCAAATGTAGCTCCAGTGCTTCTTCGCGCTTCTGTGCCTCCTCCGACACGGTCGGTGCACCGGGGAAAACGATAATGATGATGCACATATTATCCCTGCTACCCTTCTGCAGACAGGTGTCGATCACTTGGTTCGCAACGTCCACCAGACTGTCCGATATTTCCAGTCTGTTGTGCACGAACTGGCACAGCTCGTCATTGCTCATTACATCCCACACACCGTCGCAAGCCAGTATCAGGAACTCGTCGGCCGGTTCCCTGTCGCGGCAAAATATTTCCGGCTCGGGCGATACCAGCTGTTCGCACTGGCCGAGATTCTTTACGTTCTTGTACGTGTAATCGCCTAACGCTCGGCTGACTGCAAGACTGCCATTCACGCGCTGCACCATCACCGAACCGCCCGCATTCAGTATGCGTTCCTTTTCACCCGGCAGGATCGGTTTGTGGTCCTGGGTGGAGAAGATTGGCTGCCGGTTCTGGCAGAGTACGGCGCGCGAATCGCCACAGTTCGCTATGTACAGGTGCTGGCTCGAGATGAACGCACAGACGGCGGTCGTCCCCGATTTGTCCAGGCCCGATGCGAGGTCCGGAATGTTGCGCATCGATTCGTCCAGCTGCAGGAAGCCGGTATGTATGCCCTTCGTTATGTCATTGTTACCGAACTCGGTCGTGGCGACGATACGCTGCAACAGATTCTCCGCACAGTGCTTGGCCACATTGTCACCCGCATGACCATCGAACACCGCGAAATAGTTCCAATCTTCCAGGTTTTCACCGAGACCGGTTTTGGCATGGTACGCGTCTTCCATCTCGCAGCGCCAGCCCTGCATCGAACCGACACCGTACCGAAGCCCATTACCTTCCCCATGCTCATTGTGCTTGGAGGTCATAGGTTTCTCCAGGAAGGCACCCATCGTTGCTGCTTTCGGTTTTCTCTGTTAGCTACGGTGGTTTGCTACCTCTTGCACTTAAACCCGCACACTGAAATATTGTGGTGTCTTTTGCTGGTGGGAATCTTCCGAGCGAGTTTTCTGAAATACACACAATATGTTAATGCATAATAAAAGGATAGATTTAAAATAAAAAACTCACCTTTCCGTCGGTTCTGGCAACGAAACTCTTCTATTGGGCGAAATTTATCAACTATCAAATTGAATCTACGTTCTGTGGAAGAAAAATGAGAACGAAGAACAACATTAGATAATAACGATAATACACAACATAACAAGTGATTTAACAACAACAATAACACACGTGCAAGCATCACTCTCCTTGCTCGTCGACTTCTCTACGCACAAACGTACGTGGCCTGTTGATTATATAAATAGAAATTATCTCATATGCGATAACTTGTTTCTTTAATGCTTCTAAAACGCTTAATCGGCCACATGGTATCGAGATATGCGCTCTCCCAGGGTGATAAATATAAGGGATATCTTACACTTACCAACACACCTCACCGCGTGGATAGCTGCATTTGAATAACCCTCAAAAATGAGTCTCCCCATAAAGTACCCAAATCTAACCATCGCGCGATCAACGGTACGTTCATGAAGTTCGATAAGAATTCATTACAGCAGACGATTAGAAAAGGATAAGGAGCTAACAGCAGATTACTGGTTTCGAGGTGAATACACGTATCTTTCCAAACAATCGATTCAGACTTTATGTCTGATCAGATCCGGTGACTTTCATTCCAATTGATTTATGACGTGAGAACGAGGAAAGACCCCCCTTTTGTATGAATTTATTGCCCAGAACTACAACTGGTCCTAAGTGAATAGAAACACCCCAATCCATCGAATGGAAAAATCTGAAACCACACAGCCTAAAGGTCAATACGCTAGCGTAGCACCAGGATGCGTCCTATTAGTTACGAAGTTACACGATATGTGGAGGGACCAATCTTGTTTGTCACCGCTTTTGCATACGCCACAATGTAAAGCTGTTCCAATCCGGCCATAGGATGCGTCAGGGACCTGTTAAGAGGAAACCCGAAGCCCTTCGTTTTTGGGACATGAGAAGCACCAGCGCTCTCCCCATGTTTGCATACAATTTAATTAAAATTCCCCCTTGTCTCTTCGTAGGCCTTGCGCATTTTAACTTTATCACACTAAAAATAGTGTGACCACGGAAAGATACGACACCGACACCACACTCTGTTCGATAAACCACCATCGGTATATGCGGTGATAGAAACCTCGTCCTACTCCTGGGACTCTTCCGTTTTTGCTCGGTACGGAACAAATAGCTAGACAATTGGGTCCGGCTCAGGTCATTGTTAAATAATTTAAAATAGATTATTCTTAAATTGTTCCGCGGTACGCGCAAAACAATTTACGTGAGCGATTTTGTATGTGTGCTCAGCTTCCCTTCTATAGCCCGGTTACTGATAGAGGTGCTCTGTTATTTAAAATGGGGACCACATTCACTACGAAAGAATGTTTCAACGATGACGGACACTTAAAGGTATTACGAAACGCATAAAGAGCATTCCTGGGGCATATTCCTCGCGATTGTGCTTCTTTTACATGCTTTCGGACAGAGCAGCTTATGCTATTCTCTCTCCGCAATGTAACGGAAAAGGATTATCCTTATTGCCTACTATCTCGATGACTGCTCATCGGAACGATGTGCCCTATTCATACGGGGCACACTTGAACGCGATCACATCATACGCACGCCGTCCTTGTCCTTTCATAGGTTGATGGACGGGTTTGTAACTAACGGTCCTGGCGGTACGTTCTTCCGGCAACTCTTCAAGTGGTCCTGGGTACGGATATGCCTTTTGTCGCCGGACGTATAATGTCATACACATGTTGGCCATTTACCGGATATCTTTCATGAATCAACGAACGACCTCTCATATGCCGGACGGCACGGAACAGTGAATGAAACACTTTCCGCGTGACCTATATTTCGCAACCATTCATTGATGCTCGCTAGCAAACCCGATTCTGCGTTTAAAGACCGTCTGCACTTCATACGAATTAGCTCCTACAAAAACACAAGAGAAGAAATTATATACGGTGTACAATAAAAATGGGACAATATGCACTATTTGGACGCCAATAATCCACTCTTGAATAAAAAAAAAACGAAATATTTCAGGCCAAAATACCCAACAAACACCTGTGCGAACACCCTAACGAACGCAGTACTAACTAGAACGAATCCTATGAATGAAGCTGAGCAGTAGATATATCAAGCGTCCCATTTTCACTTACAGCAACTGTGCTACACGTTTTTTGTGAGCTTTTCGCAACTGCATACACTATCGATGAGTAAGATATACACACTAATACAAAGCAAACACACACAACATTTTCTGTTGCCAATTGTAAGCGCGCCCCCGCCGTAATCGATTGTATTCGCGGTGTGAGTCACTAGCCTCTACTAAGGACCGCAAGTGCAACGTTCCACTTGCACACACATGCACTTGCCGAAACGTAAACGTACGGTTGCATCGGGTTGGAAAATTGTGTGTTACTGGCACGCACCGTCCTTTTGCGATGGTAGAACAGCACCAGGGAAAAACCAATCGCTCATGAAAAATGAATCAATCGTTGGGCGCGCGAGGAAACTATGCGACGAAAGGGACGATGAGGGGGAGGAGGGGAGGGACGATGAGGGAATGGGCGAACATGAATCGGTCGCTATGGTTCCCCAAATAAACCCGCCTACCTCTCGATACGCTTCCGACAGACTTTGCATATTGTGTTCTCCTTTATTTAGCTACTTTACCACAGACAAGGTGATTGTAGGCACATTTCAAATGAGGAGTAAAAGCACATTCGCTTTGCACTACATTTAAAATCCCATTACTATGAAGTACATATCGAACCATGGTTAAAAGCACGCAATTAAACATGTTGCTCTGCAGTTGCTTCCATGATAAAAGGTACGCTTTATCGGGGACAAAGTTTACACACTAGTTTCTAGACAACTTTTGCCATGTGCACTTTGGGGTGGCATTGTTCCGGCCCCGGGGTTGCACGGTTGTTGAGGTGGTAGGAGTACTTATTATAATTACTATCAACCCTGGAGCTTGCCCGCATGGGGCAAGAGTGATATAGGTTTTGTCCAGTAACTGACAAGATTGCAATCTCGAAACGGCTTGCAATCAAGGGTATCGATTCGGAAGGATATAAGCTCTACATGAACGCTTATCGTGCGTGTAAAAAGGACCCAATGTTGTGTATTGTCTCATTGGCAGTACTTTACGTTGTGCTGTTCGCAAAATCCTTCTATCAGATATCCTTTCGTAAACAAAGTTTCTCTACATCGATAAAACCCCATGTTGCTCGACTCTCGTACATTCCTCGGTACGTAAACCCACCGTTCTAATGCTCCGGTACAGCTGCACAGTTCCACCGCGTGTGTGTCTGTCGTCGCTTCTTGCGTCTTCGCTTCCGGGTGTGCTTTTCCGTTGCAACGATCTTCCGGAACAAACAGGACAAGCTTAGGCAGCGAAGAAGGCCGCTATTCATTCGGATCTATCGTGAGCGTTGTTTAGTCGTGCTGTGCCGCACATGATTGTTACTGCCAACGGATGCTATTGTGGCGGTAGTTCCTCCTTCTCGGTTGTGCAGTACGGGCTTATATGTGGCTTGCCTTGTTGCGAGAGCAAGCTGTTGTAATTACGCTGGTCACACTCGTTAAGCTTGACCCGATATGCAACAGCTCTCAGCACCTTGAGATGATGATTACAAGACACCGCGCGCGCGACACTATGCTAAACAAAAACAAAACTAAAACGCGACTTTACACACACACGCACATACGTACATTACACACACGCACACACATTACTAATGGCACACTTGTGGACAGCGTTTCATCTACACACCATCGTTGCTTACTTAAATTCGCCTAGTCAAGAAACCGCATCGGTGACACTCGATACACTTTTTCCTATATTGTTTTCAATAAATAATGGTTTCTCACACTTCGCTTTTGGTTCGTTCGCGATTGATTTTCGTTCCTCTATACCCGGCCTCTTCCACGCTATCAGCTGTGGTTCATTTGTGTGGCGAATAAATACCAGCAGTACTGCGCTTTTTACTTTGCAAAACTCGTTGATTATGATACTGCAAGGATTAGATGGTGCAGAAATGTCGTCGGGTGTGTTGTGTTCTGCGTTGCTTAACAGTGTCTTCTTCTTTTGGCCCACACGGTGTCAACCTGTTCATCAAGAAGGCGTGCTTTCGCGGTTGCTGCTACTGCTCATTAACTGCACAGAACGGGCACTACCGATGGTGGTGGGATAAATCGAATGATTTTCGATACGGATACGCTCGGTTGTGATAAGAAAGCGTATAAACAATCCTCAGGAATCCCTATAACGAACCAGTGTGCCTTTTTCTCGGTCAGAAAGTATCGCTCCGTTTCGCCACAGCAGCGCTTCGACGTCAATCCCGCCGATGTGTAGCCGGTTCGGTAGTTATTTCAATGAATTTATATGTATGTCAAGCAAATAGATAACGTATTTGCTCTTTGCTACGGTTGGTATAAGCGGTTCGCGGGGAAAACAATGCTCGAGCACAGTATATCACGAACGAAAAGAATGTGTTGCAAGTTTGCTTTGCTCACGGAACGCGCACAATTGGTAGGCTACGCTGTCAGGAAAAAATGACAGTTGAAAAAATGAAGTGACAGCTGTGCTGTCAGACGTCTGGTACATATGAAACGTCTCACGTAAGACGTTTGACGATATTCATAGATTTGAATCGATCGACCGTTAGGAAAATATTTGAATAACCTGGAATGAAGTCATTCTTAACATGGTATATTTAGTAAATTCGGGTGATGTGTCATTAAACGTGTTAAATGTGTAAGATATCTAACGGTACTACACCAACATGATAATAGTTCAACTGCAAATAAAACCATCCTGCCACTCCACAACTCCAGTATGTGAATATCCAATGCATGACTAAAAGGCCGATCGCTGGTTTCATACTGAATGTGATATTTATAGCATTGAATCATTACAAACACTGCTTTACTTTGAATAACAAGATTTTTTTTCAATCCATTACAATCCCACTCGGTTTAGTCCATGTGCCTTGATAAATGAATCTATTCTGCTCGGTAGAAAGATTTTATACATACACTTTCAATTAAATATTTACAGCATCTTCAACTGTTTTTGCGCGCATGTACAAAAATATATCAGTCATATTTGTTACTCTATTTATACACTCTTTTTCTACAACTTCTTTACACGCACTTCACACTATACAGGCCCAATGTTGATAAACACTCTAAAATCCATCTCTCTAGTATTACGCGCTATTAAGGACCACCGTCGTTTGATATCATTTGCTACTTTTTATCTAACCTTCCTGCGTGCTGTTGTAATGGAATATCGGACGCTATTGTGCCTAGCTGTGTTACAAAACTTGTGTTTTTGTCCGATAGCATGATAGCTTTCATTCGGAACAATATGGCTGAAATAATCAGTTGGACGAATGTATTTCGCCCGATCGCATTGTGACGATGCTGCAGAACGTTACTGTACTGGCGGAAAACGGAAACTATAAAGAACAAAGAAGCTACAAAAGAAACGATGGTCTCAAAAACGGACCATACGACGAACAATGTTCGACTCGATGTTAATAGGGCCTTGGTATTCTCTGAATAGAAATAGACCGTTTTGGTTGCTTGATTCGCGTTTTTTCCTTAACTCCTAGCGGTACACTAACGAGTTTGTATCTCCACTTACGGCTGCGCCCTAGGTCATAAGCAGCATAACCGCGCCTGTGTTGATTGTTCCAAATAGTTAAATAGCTCTTTCTACTGGTATTGTCTTCGATGAGTGAACATACGTAGCTATACGTTCAATATGTGTTTAAAAACGAAACGCTAAACGTAACTAGTGGAAAACCTAATACTTAGAACCTACAACAACAGTAAAAACTGACGCATTTACAGTCCGTGCTAACCTCCTCGAACATTGCACAGAGAGTTTCTGAAACTCAACGCCGGTCATCGGAAGACGATGCGGAAACTCGAGATACATTGACCGGAAGGGGAACTTCTCCAGCGCAACCGGCAACTTGGTGGTGACGGCAGTAGCGAAAAGTAATACGAACAAGAAAAAAGATTTTAATACACTACGCAGTACGTAAGTACATGGTCCACACACTCAGCGCTCCATGTCGAGGCTCCTCTACGAACTACGAATATGAACGGGTACAATAATGGCTTTTTACAGCTAGAGCCTTGCTTTTTTCTACTAGGCCAGAAGCTATTCATTCGCTACCTTCACTCTTCTATCTATCACACGTATTCTTCACTTCTGTTTTGTGCTCGAGCTGCTCCGACTTAGTTTCCGATTCTCATTAGAATGGTATCACATTTTCTGTACACTGCATGGAAACATTACCGCAGGGCAGCAAAGCAGCAAAGCATTGGAATATTTAAAATTAACAAAATCGCTATTACTTCAAACATTACCCGCACTGAAGACGCGTATGCCAGTGCTTATTGTAGTTGTTCTTCGGGGTTGCTGTTTGGTTTAGTGCTGTTTGTTGTATCACCTGCTTCGTTAGCTTCCGACTGTCCCGGACTTGTGCCCTCTGGAGCCGATTCCTCCTGTACCGTGCCAACGATTTCTGCCCGGCACATCGGACAGAACTGCAGCAATGCGGCACAGTTCGTACAGAAACCTCGGTGCTGACAGGGTTCGATCCGTATCGTTGCCTTCATATCGAAGCAAAGCGTACAGGAATCTTCCCGCACGCTCAACTTGCGTAGTTGTTCCAGGAAGAGATGGCGCGGTAGAACAATCTATTTGGAAACGGGCGGGAGAGTAATGATTTGCATTCAAGTTCGTTGCTATGATCGTGCACTACTCGCTAGCTTACCTTATCTTGCTCACTTAACACGGCATGACCGTTAAAGCTCATAAACGTCCGGTTTTTGGGCGGATGGACAAACGGCGTAGAGCCGAAGTTGAAGCGACATTGCTGGAACGACATGAACGAGGCCGCAGCGAAAAACCCATCGATTGCACCGCCCGATTCAAACAGCTGCCGGAGCACCTCACACTCGACACCGTCCAAACTGAAGATCACTTCCCGTGCATCAAGATCCAGCAGGCAACCCAGTATGGAACCACCGGACCATACGTTCAGATTGTGCTGCATCGGTTTCGCTTTATGCCAGATCAGCTTCCGGCAGCCATCGAACGCGATCGAGTACGCATCGTCCCCGATGCCGTAACCTTCGTGGCTCAGAAAGTTGGAATCCTTCGTCGCCCAGCCAATCTGCATGACGCCCGGTGTCATGATCAGCACCTCATAGTACCAGCAACCGGCATTAACCTGATAGGTACACCGGACACTCTCGAACGAGTATGCATCGCACCGAGCCGTCAGTCCATCGGCCGATATTTTCAGGTACTCGCTGACATCTCGCGTGTTGAGCATCACATTTACGTTACCAACATCCGCTACCTCGTATGAGTATTGCCGACCTTCGATCAGGACTAGAAGGGGAGATGGAGACAGGCAAATGCACCAATGAGTGTAATATGTTTTGCAAAAAAGATAAGGATTATTTTCGGACCACTTACAATAGTTGTCTAAGCACCACTGAGCACAAAACCCGACCTGACGCATGGTGTAATCGGTACTCGCGATATGTCTCTCGAGGCGCAACAAAGGATTGTCCGGATAGAGCGCTAATTTTCGCTACAATAAAAGATGTACACATTATACTTTAGTACACATTCAACAGGCAACAGATTGTTCTCATGCTTACCCTTATCGTGCTCTTGTTTTCACTCGTTTGTGCAAATTTCTCCAGCGCAATCAGCGAGAACAACATCACATCGGGATGGATTCCTTCGTCCTAGCGAAGCAGAGCAACGGTTTAGTCTACATCAAACTGTTTTTTTTGTTATTGTTTTCTGTATAAACAAAACCTTACCAAATTTCCCAGCAAATATCCCAGCGTTACCTCCGACAGGGCCGATATACTGCACGGACCGGCAAGTCGTTCCGCAAGGAAGCCGAGAATGATGCACATGTTACGCTCACGCTTCGGTGTGCGCCGAATCGAACGTGTTATCATATCGGCCACCTCTAGCACGGACTCTTTCGACGGAAGCGGACTGTCGTCCAGCAGCAGCGTGATGACGCTTGGGCCCATCGGGTTGTCGAGCGGTATGACACGTATTAACGATTTTACCAGCTGTATCCAACCGGAAGGTTTGTCCGTTATGTCGTGCAGCATCACCATCGAGCTAGGTGTTTCCGGTTCACTGTCAAAAAAGAAAAGGAATTAAAAGTTATATTGTGGAAAGTAAACTTTAGTCGATATGTGAGCTACAGGTGAGGGAAAATCGGAAAATCTGTGGCTGGATTTCGACTCCAAATGAAAATTGTCAAAAATATCATATTTATACTATACACAATTACATTTAACTTTTTGGTAATTTTAATATTAATAGCTTCAAAAACGCGCAATGAACGAGTGAAACTTTACGTCAACCTGTAACGTTTACGAACGCCGATGAGGGCAATGCAAAGTGGCATTGACGCAATCACGAATCATTAATCTTTGAGAAATTTTTTGAGAATTTATGAATCTTTGAGATTTCATATTCCGGTGCTGATTCCGGAGTCGAATTCTTCATAGCCGATACTACTCTATTCTCTTTGTCTATCTGTTCAGTAGAAAACGGTCTGTTCTGTAGAATAACTTGAAGGATTCAGAAGTCAGCATAACCAATAAAAATGGTATTACTTTTGGTATGAAAACCAACACCATTGCTTCAAGTGATATTAAAAAATGCAAGTAAACCCAACGCTTTCGAAAGCATCCTGCCGCTAGACGAACGTCCTTGGGCAGGATTGGGTACTGCTGCCAACACCTAGCTCAAGTGTTGAATCAATACACAGTCCTGAACGGCAACTACTAGCGAACGCCCAGGGTCAACAGCGGGCGCCACTTCGGTCATCCCGGCTTTTCTTCTTTCTCCGACGGGCGAGCAATGTAATCACTCACCCGGCGCACACACTCGAGGGAAAGACGAGTGGGCCGCGCGCACGATCCAAATCTGACATGCATGCCGCCCTGCCAGTGATTGGCATGCATGCACGCCTTGTTTCAAGCTGCATTCGCATCGATATGCATCCGTTTGTTTTGTACATGGTGCTGTGTTTTGTGAACGATGTTTTTTTCCCACGCTAGGGATGTTTTCCCACCCGCCCTCCGGAACATTGTGGAGTTCCCTTAATCATGTTCGTGCTGCGTGGGGGGTGGTTCGTGTTTGACGACAGAATTTTAACAAATACCATTGAATTATCTTATTACATTCTACTCCATCCCTAATGGAGCTTTCTTGCGCTTTGAAACGCTCACTAAAATTTGATTAAAAACGCTCCTTTTTAACTTGACAGTCACACCACGGTGCATCGCACGAAGCAGCCGTGGAATCGGGAAGGTGTCGTTGTATTTACACCGTGTACGCGACCAAGCGAATTTTCCTCGCATCGACCTGTGTCGACGCAAAACATGCGGGCAAACAAATACAAAGCAGCGTACAGCAAGCACGATTTTGGTGGATTAAAGGGCACGTTTCGCTGTGCTTTGAGGTTAACAGACAACGGGCATGTCCCACCCGCTGGGCACATTTTATCAGCAACCGCGCAATGTCGGTGTGTACAGTATAAGGTGGCTAACGTCGTGTTCGCGAACAGGCAATATCCCGATGGTGGATCATCATCGCACAGTTCGTCATCGAAGGTGTCTGCAACGATAAGAAAACGCTATCATACGTTGATACGAATTTCATGCCAACTGCTTACCGATAAGATCAACCAATGTGACAAAAGCTGTAAGCTGTATCTATTCTGGTTCTTCTGTTTTTTTTCAATATGAGTTACTTGGAAAGTTTATTCACTGATTCGATGGACATTGCCCATGATCGAAGCAGCTCAGAGTATAACATTATGAGCGGGTACCACCGCCAAATGAACGACATAACTTATTTGAGTTTCACCTGTTGAATGTGTTGCCTAATTTTGGGCAAAACCGTGATGATTTGCGGGTGAAACGAAATCTTTTAACCTAATCAATATATATGCATTCGCAAGGGAATCCGTAAGCCACCGGAGTCTCGTCCGGGTCTAGTCCGCTGCACGACAGTGAGTTCATCGCACAGTTCGTAGGGAGCGTCATTGTGTCGACTCCTCCATTGTCCTTCCACACATACGGGGTCAAACAACATTCTGTGCATCTTCTTCTCGAACGCGGCAAAGAGGGCTTCACCAGTTTTGGACAAAATCCAAATCTCAGAGGCGCGTCCTCTTTAACTAACCCTTGCGTAAGTTGAGATTTTAAGTTAAGATAACCCCGCGTGCACAATTTAGTGAATGTCATACGGCTCATTAGTTCTTTAATATACCCTTACGCTGTAATGAGCTTTTACGTCATTTTAAAACAGCAAATGATTAATAATGGCAAATATATTAAAGCTGCTCACACTACGTAAAGCAAATATGTTTCATCGTTCGCAAAAATGCGTACTTTTCTTCCAATCCCAAATGGTTACTATTTAATAAACATATCAACACATCACTTAAAACAAAGTCAACATTCTACTTCGTCCCAAATTCCCACATGACCCCTCAACCCTAAATGGTGCGCCTGCCTGCCGGCGGTGTGAGAGAAAATCTCCGCACAAAAGGTTTCGTGTGCAAATTAATTAAAGCCATCAGTGCAGGACCGTTTGGCCTCCGTTTCGCAGTGCTTCTCCAGACGCGGGGATTCGAACAGCGGTGTGCCGCAAAGTTTCCTTCCCATTTCGTAATGCGATACGCGTGTTTGCGTGCACCATATTCGTGGCGTTTCGGTGTTGGAATTGGTATCCTTCGTGTCCGGATTTTGGTTCCCTACTTACCCTAATTTGCTTATCGTCTCGTGCACCCGGGCACAGCCCGTCGGGCTGGGCTTATGCTGATGGGTTTTTACTCCGCAAACGACAACAACATCGCCGTTCAAGGTGCTACACCAGGGAAGCGAGTGTCCGGCGAGTGGATTATTGAGCCAACTTGCTGCCGGTGACAAAGTTGCCGATTGGTTGTGATGAAATTTGCCTTGCTTTGAAAGCCATAAACGTTTGATACGACCAAACGGAATAAAACACAAATGATGAATTCATCGCCAAAGTTTGTAATATCGTCGGAATCCGTATCGCAGTGCTGGCATTCAATTAGCACTGGAAAGAGAGGACGTTGCTCTCGTTCAAGTTCGCACCATGTTGTTCCAAATTTGTCGCAAAACAGACAATGGAAGATATATCATAATTGCTTAAAGCCTTAAAGCTGGCATCGTGGCAGCTGGAGTGAAGTTATTGTAGTAAATTTCCTGAGTGAGAATCGCATCGGAGTTTTCCCTCTACTAGGGGGCTCTCTGTCCAACGGGAACATTAATGAATGCAGACGAATAGTTTGATGTGCGAAAGAAAGACACGTGTGGCTCTCGTTCGTCTTTGCCAGTGTGAAAAATATACGCTTCTGACGACGAATGGTTACTAATGTGGGCCGGTTTTATTCCGCAAGCGCTTATCATTACAACGCACACTACTAATGTAATGAAATGCCATTTACTGATTGTTTGCCACAACGTGCTATAGAGTAACAAATAATAAAAAGTAACAAGAAATATAAAAATTATATTTCAAACTAGTTTTAATCCTAACTAAAAACACTTTACAGACCAACACGTAAAAAGGAGCACACAAAGCGACAGAGGAAGGAAAGTTAGCAAGGGGAGTTAGACGAGGAAAGACGGTAACGAAAGGAAGACAAAGAAAAGGAGTACAGGCAGTGCCCGAGATATGCTATTATACCAGACAGCCCGCAATAACCCGGGAAAAATCCGCATGTCTCGAATTTCCGCGTATGTCGAATCCGGGAGTAAAACCGTTTATACTTCAAAGTTAGATAGTTGGCTTCCTTCTCTGCACTTAATTTTTTCAGCAAATCATGCGACTTTTTGAAGGAACACATTAAATAAATTAAAAACAAATGTTTTATATGACAAAGGAAGCTAATTTTTTTCGTCTAATTTGTCACCTTTTTGCTTAGAATTTGTGCTATAAACTAACTTAACCGCTGTTTCCAAAAACCGCGATTCTCGAGGACTGCCTGTATTCAACCAACTATTTTCATGGCGTTATCGTTCGCCTACGGGCTGGACGTTAGTGTTACGGCCCTTGGCGGCGTGTTACGCTACTCTTGTGCGAACAATGCGCTTATCAACGAATGTAAAGCAAAATGAAATTAATATCACAGTGTGAGAGCCGATTAGGCAGCAAGAAAATAAACGGTTGGTGGTTGGTCGCAAAAAAAAGTGGAGATTTCAAGATTCAAGGGCAGTAAAAGGCGAATGATCGTGCATTTTATGCAAATTAGAAACAATTAAAATAATAAATCGCTGTGTCGAAATCAGCGAATGACCTGTTTCGCACCCAAGGAAAAGCGCTTTTAAAGGACAGAACATAATTGGGTGTTGCTAATTCTAATTCTTTTACACCGACCGATGATTCATGAGTGATTTAAAGTGTTTTATATAGCGGATCTGAACTGATTGAATGTTAAGATTGTTCCGTGTGCGTTACCATCGGACACTGGGCCGGATTTACTGCCACCTGAAGGCACACGTGTTTGAAGGACACCCTTACGCAATGCTCGGTGACTAAACGACTAAGCCTTACAAACAGCACAAGTGAAACACTAGAAGCCAGCTATGAACGGTGTTCAACACACGCTTACAGATCGATTCATTTCCGCCCCCCAAACAGCAAGGATTATCGTTCGCAAGGGGCCAAAGGTCAACGGAGCTCGGATAACAGCGGTGCGTGAGTAATCACCCCCTGGTCGCACCTTTGTCGCACCATTTTGAATTGCTTAAATCAACGATTCCGCTAAGGGTGGTCGCTCGATCGATCGTGCAACAGCTAAAAAAAAAAAAACAAGTCCACAAAAACGGAAACGTCGTTGAAGCGACGGGCGATGCTTGAAGCGCCATTCGATAATTATACTCATTTACGGGGGCACACACTCATTTATGCCACCACCACCACTCCTCGCTGTCCGATTGCCCTTTTCGAAGGTTTATGCCTTTTTTTTTTCTTTGTCGTAACAACACACTTACTTGTCCACAATCGAACCGATGATTTCGAGCGTTTCGTTCACCAGCATGTCCACCGTGTCGGAGAGTGAAACCTGCCGATCGGACCGGGAATAGTGCCGGATGTGGTGGTGTCCATTCTGTCCGCCCGAACCACCGACAACGCCACTTCCGGTACCGCCGCTTCCACCACCACCCGCCAGTCGGCCCGTATCGCTGCCGTTCGGTGCGTACGAATCCCGGCTGCTATCATCGATGAAGCCTTCGTCGACCTTGTCCTTACAAAGGCACACGCCCATGTCGAACTTTGGGACAATCGCGTCAACGGGAGGTGATGTGTTAAAACCGGACAACACAGCTGCTACGTCGGAAGATGATGGTGAGCGAGGTTGGGCGCACGTTCGCTACGTCGGATGGGATGTCGAGTGCCGCAAAACAAAAACCGGGTTCACTGTTATGTGGCCAGTTGCTTCATATTTGCCGATAGCCGGTCGACGACGACCGACAACACTTCCGGTGTGGAGAAGATTTTTCTTTAATCGTTTTGTAGTTTCACCGATATCACTTTACCGGGTGCAGGTACTTTAACCCTATTCCTGGCAACCAAAAAAAAAAAACACCCTATTCCTGGGAACCGGGTTACCGTTATAGTCAACAACTTTAAATTCGAATAACGTTTTAATGTCTAGTCCGATTTGGATGATGTACGTTGGAACAAAAAATAAGTAAACCGTTTATGTTTTTAAATCTCTTTTGGTTGTGTTTCAGCTTTCAGTCGTTTTGATGCTATTTAGCTTCTATTGAGCTCTAGTTTTTTTTTGTTCTAATATAACATCCAAATCGGATGACACATTAAAAAGATATTGGACTTTAAAGTTGTGGGATATCCCTGGTAGCCCGGTTGCCAGGAATGCCTTACATGCATTTCTTGGCAAAATACGATGAATTTAACACATATTCCAAGTTTTGAATAGCTTTGATTAGTAAAAAAAAAGTTATAAGTGAATAAAAACGCTAGGGCTACACTTGTAGCCGGTTGCTAGGATTAGGGTTAAGCGAGGTGGGCTAATGAATGCGGTGGTTTAAAGAGCCGTGTGCCGTTGCGCGACACCGATTACGATCGTTTATTCTGCGACGTTTCGGTGCCTTCCTGCTAACCGTGCGCGGATCTATTCTTGAGCAGTTGATAGTGTTTGATAATGAGTGCACGTCACTGGGCAGCTGAAGTGTCCCATATTTTGGGAGCTGCTGTTACTGCCCATAGTGAGGCCGCTGGCCTCCTAGATGATTCGATCAAGGCAACCTTTTTAGCACCTCTATATTGCTGTTTAGCATCACACTAAAAATCACTTTCTTCTCGTTCAACACCACGCACTCGATCGTTTGCGGGAATGCACTGATTTCGGGACAGCGGTGAACTTTCCTGTCCCGTGGAGCCCTTTGGCTAGAAAATAAACACGCATGCAACCAGTGAATGGCGAGCGTGTTTGTGTACGGGGGATATGTGTTTGTGTTTTGTTCCACCCCGCCAAACTATTCACCCACCCACCGACCGCTTCAGGAGGACATTCACTTTACATCATTCTCTGCACCTGAAAAGTGTGTGGTCCCTCTCCGCGGACTAAGATTCTGATAAGGCCAAAGCTGAACGACACAGTCGCAAATTAATAACCCACCCTGTGGGTGATCGACACGCTCGGGAATCGGTTTCTTCACTGGGTTGTTCACTTTGCAGCAAGTATCACTCACAGAAACCACCTAGCCACGAAATCGGGGGGTTACGTTCAGATTGGATTCGGTACAAATAACACCTTTTCCTGGGTGAACTAAAACCGACTACAGGTAGAATTCGTTTGCGTACTTGCACTGGGAAGCTATTTCACACGGCCGGAATGTTCGAACGCGACGAAAAGACGAGCCAGCTCACGCGAAATGGGGGTTTTGGATTGCCGTGAAACCTTTTTTTAGCGTTCTGTCGTTCAATCCCTCCCGTAAGCAACAAAAAAAATAATACAATGAATCAACAAGGCAATTCGGGGCGCTTAGGTGGACAAGAAGATTGACATTTAATGTAATCAATTTATGAAAAATTTGTTTTTATTGAAATTGTAATTCTTTATGGAAAGGAGTTTTACAATTCGTATATAATTTGTTGTGGTTTGAACTATTTAAAAATGGAAAATTGTTCACGCACTGACAGAGTTACCCACTGTGGAATGTCATCCAAGCCACCCTTGTAAATATTACAGTGACCTACCACCGCGTGGTATTACTTGGGAGGATAAAAATACCAGACATTTTCTTTACTGATTATTATAGAACGAAAAATTATTTTATTAGAAAACCCGGTATTCACAGCACGTCAATGAATGCGTTCAAGTTTTTTCTTAACCTTTAATAACAGCAATCGGACGTAGTTTGATTGATTTATTGCTTATACCTACATCGTGGCAAGTTTGAACCACATCCCGAACATCCTTGTACGAATCCGGTGCTTCCTCCTGCACCAGCTTCGGTGATGCGACACGAATCGAAATGCCTTTCTCTTCCAGATCCCGCAGAACGTCCTTGTAGTCGAGATTTCGGCGCGATTTGGCACGGGACAGACTGCGACCGGCACCGTGACATGTCGAACCGAATGTTTCCACCATGCCCGTTTCGGTACCCGTCAGCACGAAGCTGCACGTGCCCATCGATCCACCGACAAGCACCGGTTGACCGGTAAGCTGATAATCCACTGGAATTAGCGGATGATGTGGTGGGAATGCACGAGTCGATCCTTTCCGGTGAACGAGCAGTTGCTTCGGTCTACCATTCACCATGTGTTCCTCCATTTTGGCAACGTTGTGCGAAACATCGTAGATAACGTGCATATCCAAATCGTCCGGCGTGGTGTTGAATTGTTTCGCAAACGCTTGCCTTGTAAGGAACGTCATTGAGCTGCGGTTCACCCAGGCAAAGTTGGCAGCTGCCGACATGGCTTTCAGATAGTTTTGACCTTCCGGGCTATTGATACGCGCACACGCCAGCTGCCGATCGTTTGTTTCAATCTTGTCCCGCTTCATGGCCTTTTCCATCTCAACCAGCGCATCGGTTGCTACCTGATGGCCAAAACCACGGCTTCCCGAGTGAATCATGACGCAAATTTGTCCGAGCTCTTCGATGCCCATTTTGCTAGCGGCGTATTTATCGTAAATTTCTTCCACCACCTGTATTTCAGCATAATGATTACCGGCGCCTAATGTACCGAGCTGTGGCAGACCACGTTTCTTCGCCCGCAGGCTAACCTTGCCCGGGTCGGCATTCAACATGCGGCCGTATTCTTCGCAGTGCTCCTTATCTTCGGCCCAAACGTATCCCTCACGCAGCGACCAATCCATGCCCATTTCCAGGGCTTCCTCCAGATCATGCGCGTTCATGGGAATGATACCCTTCGATCCAACACCTACGGGAATGTGGTCGAAGAGACTTTGAGCAAGCTGTTCCTTCACCGGTTGTACATCCTTTTCGAACAGATTAGTTCGCAGCAAACGAACACCACAATTGATGTCGAATCCGACACCACCGGGTGAAACAATTGAGGTCGGATCGCTCATATCGAATGCCGCCATGTTACCGATTGCAAACCCATAACCGGAATGAATATCCGGAAGACCGACGGAACTGGAAGTATTCATCAAACATAACACAGTGGTTAGGTCAGTGCTTTCTGAAAAATCTCCAGCTAAATATTGTATTACCGTCCAACAATTCCTGGTAAAGCGGCCACGTTCGCTATCTGTTTAACTCCGG
The DNA here is from genome assembly GCF_943734725.1 of Anopheles marshallii. Classification (NCBI taxonomy): domain Eukaryota; kingdom Metazoa; phylum Arthropoda; class Insecta; order Diptera; family Culicidae; genus Anopheles; species Anopheles marshallii. The sequence goes on from NC_071327.1 coordinate 17,555,290, forward strand.
GAAGAAATCCACCAATCATCCCAGGTCGGCAGGCGTTGCGCAGCTCGTCGAACATTAGCTTTTCCAGCCGACTATTGGCATAGAATACGCCTTCCACGTTCATGTTCGATTGGAAGCCTTTTTTAATCAGGAAGCTGTTCGGCGATAGCCGTTCGATGTACTTCATCTCTTCGTTATACTCTCGGACGACCATTTTGGTTGAATTGAAGCTTTTCTAAACTTGTGAAAATGAGCAATACTTTGTTTATTCACTGGGCGACACAAAATGCAAAATTATTAACAAAAATGATGCAAATGTTTGACAACTGCAACAAGCCGGTTTTGACAGCCGGCTCGATGTTCGAGGGCAAAAAAAACAGTCGCATACTTACTCAGTCGCGTGGAGGCAATTGAAGTTTTCATCGATTTGGAAATGCAACGGTGCGTGCAATCGTTATTCAAACGGGTTTTAACTGAATAATATTATCTATACAACTTTTAATGTAAATGTTGCTAAAATAATTTTATGTCACGTTTCTTATGAGCTTCTTCACCTCAATTTTCGGGAAAGAATTTGTGATTTTATAATAAAAGAAAGTGTAGGTGGTGGTTCGAAAGAAATGTTCCACTGCGCGAATGCTTTGCCCACTATTGCACCAAGCATCGTCACAGGTAAACACAAGTGCGAGCTAACTTTAGTCCTTGGACGGTTCTCCAAAACCACAGCCTATGTAGGCGACCGTAAAATGGGGCCAGCTACCAAGCGTCATCCGCGCGCGCTGACCACAATCACCCCAAAACTAATACGCACATGTTTCCGAACGTTTCGTTCATCAGGCTCGCTTAATGCGCTCATTATTCATTGTCTTTGCAACTAATGTGTTTCTATTGTACAAGCCTTAATTTTCACCCAAATTCGGGAGTTCCTGCACTGTTTGCTGTTGTTGTTGCTGTGGAGGATGTAGTTCAAAGGGAAGAACGAGATAGGATCGTTCATTGGTTTGTTCTCGGGTACACTCATTTTGTTGGCCACCTTCGCAGCTTCGTAACTTGATGGGGTATCCGTCACAAGATTGATCGAACATTACAATACGCGTACAGGTTTCTGCCATCAGTCGAAAGGGACTGTGTCGGCATCGGATCTCGGTCTCCTACCAATGAACATATGGGCACTGTCGTCAGGAAGGTAGGAAGCAGCTTTCATTTATAGTTTGTGTGCATATTTAAAATCTTTGCCTTTGTGAACCCCTTAGCCCTGAGACTTTGTCCTCTTGGCGGTGTTCGAATGACGGTAGTGGCGCGCTCGCTAAGTCACTACGAGGTCTCGCTCGTACCTGAACTGTTTGCGGAATGGTGAAGCCCCCCGTTAGATCCCAGGTGGGAGTCCAGCGTGGGCAGATGAGAATCGACAGATTAGCTGTTGGCCCTCGTACGCTCTAATGCGCCACTGGTGGGTCTATGCGTGTTTCAGTCTAGCATACCTAGCACACGCCAGTACCTGAAGTCGATCGATGGGAGGTTAATTTCAACCACACTGACGGGCTTGTTGAGCAGTGAGACATTTTAATACGAAGCAGTGAAACGCCACCGAAGAGCGTTTGGCCAGAGTGTGTTTGCTATCACCTAAATAGACGGCAACAGTAAATCTGATTGAGAGGCAGCAACGCTAAAGAACCAGTGCAACGAACCTATCCTTAACTCAATCTGTACCCAGTTCTTCCCCGTACGTACAACGGGAGCAACATCCCAAAGCTGACTCATAGAAGATCTCGAATATCTCGTGGACCGCTGTCTCGCGTTCGTACGTGGTGGGATTTATTTTCCAAACCGCTTCCAACGCGTGGAACACTGCCGGGGGTTGTGCCGCGGTTTATGGCGCTGCAGCCGAATCGAAATTCGTGACGGGAGGACGACACGGGCGGACCGTCCAAAACCGCCTTAATAAAAGCAAACTTCCAAAAAATGGCAAAAACCACATTCGTCCATGGAGTCGAGCCCGGTTTCTCCCTTTTGTTCCTGACCGTGACTGCGGTGCGACGCATTGCGATGGGTACCGTGCGAGTGGAGTGAATTCGCAAAAGTTTTTCGCGATCCAGCGCGGACGGACTGCACCAGTTTTCGGACGACTGCTGAACGGTTACGATCGATCGTTAATGAATTCCCGTCCGCGTGTGCACGCTGCATAGGTGGTGGTTGTGTGAGTGCGTGTGTGTGAGCGTGTTTTTTGTGTGTTTCAACGAACGAGCGAGTTCCTTGAAGAGTTGACCGAGAGTTCCTTGAAGAGTTGGCCATTTTTACGATCATGTGATCATCCGGCTATCGGTACATGGTAGCACTGGTGAATGATCACAGCGTGAAAATACGCAAATTTTGAGCGAAAGTAAGCAAAAAATCCAGTTTACGAACCCAATTAGTCCCGGATCGCAACATTCTCGGAACTACTTGGTGGTGCGCTCTGTGTGGTCACCGCCGTTCGGTAGGCGTCTGTATCCAGAAAGGTGTCGCAGTTGTGAAGACAGCTTGTTAGTCGTAACCGAAGCCATTAAGCGTGCTACCGTGATTTGATACAGCATCCATTAGCATACGCTTCACGCCGTACGTATCAGGACAGACAAGTTAGTGCTGTGCATGAAGGTGTCACTGGAGCAACACACGGGAAGAAACTAATAAAATACTAATTTCCATCGGCTGATTAGCGGAGTGTGCGCTCTCGCTGGAATCCTTCGCCCAGAGAGCTGTTACGATCAGCTCAGTGATCGAAGTTTGGAGTTGAAGTCACGCGTCGAAGATCATAAGGTCCGAGGTAAGCCAACCATTAGCTTAGAACGCTATTTGCATAAAGTGAACCATCGGCGATAGCTTCTTATCTCGGTACCTATGTCAGGTCGAGACACGGGGCCAAGGTTCGTCATCACGTAAGCCGACGATACCCGAGAGGGCAAAGACACCTCCGCTGTCACAGCTGTGTCAGGCACTGTTCTTGTGAGACAGTATGTCTCATTGACTGCCAGCCAAGATATCGCCCAATATCGCTTCCCAAATCACTGCCTCCCTAGAAACTCACCGCCCGCCCCCTGGCTGACACCGAAGCAGGCATCGGAGAAGGCCGTGTTTGGTTGGCGTAAAAGTTGCATAAATTTTGACACCCACCCAAATCTCGCGGTGCACAGCCCCTGCTGTCACGCAAATACGTCGCGCACGATGTATCATATCGCGGTTGAATGGTGTACAACCCGATCGTGATCATATGCCGCTTGTGTGTGTGTGTGTGTGTGTGTGTGTGTTTATTTATTTTTTTTTTTAGCACAACCCTATACGTACATATTCTATCTTGTAGTTTAAGCTTAAAGCCCGTCCCTGTCAGCGAAGGTGTTGGATAGTGGCTTTTCTTGCGCTGCAGGGTAGTAATAGGGTTGGGTAAATCATTGGTTTCATATAAATTGAGCGAACCGCTTCGTTCTTTGTGAAGAATAGAACAAACATTACAGATATTGTGCTCTTTTGTCTTCCATAAAAATTATGTTCCAGGTTCGACGGGTAGTTCACTCAATCTGCCGTTCCAGGTCGTTCTTCAACTGTTACTACATTGGACAGGCAGTTCGCTCGTTCCAAGTAGAACGTCATATTGTTCCTATACTCGAACGACAGTTCTTTCGAACCTGCCGTTTCAAGTCGTTCACCAAATATTCCTACAATCGACGAGTAGTTCGCACAATCTGCCATTTCAGGTCGCTCCACCTCCGTTACATACCGTTTACCGTCTGCGTTATATGTCCAACATCCATTACAAGCCGCTCAATGTGCGTCATTCAACCTACTTCACAGCTCGTTTAATTACTTTTACATATAACGCATAATTCACCTGACTTGTCTATATAGATAGTTCCACCTGGGTGTATCTATTCGCGAACTGCAGTAACATAATTTACCGAACGAACTTCGTTCACTTAAAAGAACTGATCGAACTGTACAGGTTTAGTTCTTGTGACCCAACTCTAGGTAGTACACACTCCGCAGACAGAGCAGCACAATCTGCTCCGACACCTGGGATGAACACACGGTGGGTGTGCGTGTGTGTTTGCGCTATCGTATCCGCTAGATCTTCCATTCCCTCGCAGTCATCGCCAACGTACGGTGAAGGATGGCAAGAAAAAAAAAAGCACAACAGTTCCTTACACTACCAAACCCGTGCCTGCCATATTTGGTCGAACGAGCTTGAGCGTCTTTTGGATGTTACTTTTTTGTTTTATTTCACCCATTTCGGGAGCTGCGCGTACTCTACTACGCACCCACCCTAATACCCGCAGCTCAAAAACACACCGACTGGCTGGTCGGGACCCCAGGGCCGGCACTTGGTAGAATGTCTGTCAGCATCCCATGGCGGTTGCGGTTTAGGCGGGCCACCATCACCACCGGTAGACCTTCAGCAGTCCCACTCGCAGTGCGGGGTTTTGCCTATGCAACCGCCGTTTCACTTTGCGTATTCGGGTGTGTGTGTGTGTGTACGGGTTTTTCTACTCTTCTTGGCAAACTTTTGGACACTTCTGGTCCACTGCTCGGTAGCAGCGAACCCCGGTGGGCATGTTTTGTGGAAACCACGCTTGTCCACCACCGAGGGTGTGGTTGCCAAAAGCTTTTTTCTTGTTTACGGTGTCAGGGTTAAGGGAGATCGTGTGTGTGCTACTGGATTGGGGACCGATGCTTGAAAGGTTTCTTGAGGTTTTTTTTTTGTTATTGCTGTATTGATTCCCGTTCGCCAACAAGCTCTGCAATACGTATATATTGCCATCCCGGGAGTTGAAGTTTGTTGGGGGAGTGTTTTGAGCGGATGGTACGTGCGATTGTCCAAACTTAGACGACCTAACCTTGAACGTACCCGAGGGCACCGAGACAGTTAGTAGCACACGTGTAAACAGGTTGTTTCTGGATACTGCCAACACTGAATTACCAAAACAAAATGTTTATAGCTTTATGAAGGACAGATCGCAAGAAATTTGCCCACCAGGAAAGGTATTTACGGCAATAAAACGTAATTGACAAGCACGCAAACCTCACATTACAAATGCGCGGGATGGGGCAGTTACTGCCTCGAAATGAAGCATCCAAACAATAGCATTCGTTGTAGGTGACATGCTCCTTTTACAGGAGGTGACACTGTTTTATAGTCGGTCAATAAACGCTTGTAAAGTAGGATTACTAGCTGAAGATTATGCGTGTCCGCTCAAAACGAGCCACCGGGACGCAAAGGTAATTAGTGGGCAGCTTGTTTTTCTAATCACACTCGCAGCGGCATAGATAAAAGCGCCCCACGCATTCGGAAGAAAGCGTTGAGCCGTCTTATAATGGCGATGGAATAGTTGCCTTTTCGAAATGTATTTGTCGGTAGCATCTACGGTTTGGTGGTGCTGTCCGTATTGGGAAATAAAGGTATGCTCTATCGGGGCGATCGCACGTTTCACCGGTAGTCAATGAAACCAGCGAGCTGCATGCGGCTCCATTTCAACCAGTCATAATTCACGTTTTGTATAGCTCAGAAACTGGCGCTCCGGCTACTTAACACCAATAAGCATGAGATTAAGGATCATAATTTGGACTTGCCATCTCGTTACGTGCAGTCGACTATCTGTCCTCAGATGTGGAGGACGATAAATCAGATAAATTTACTTTGCCTACTTAGGCGAGGTTGGAGAATCTCCGCCTTAATTACGAAATACAGGGTTTTACAATAGAAATAGGCAATCCCGACTTACTTAATCGCGTAAGCGAATGTAATAAACGGGAAAATTTATAGTGAAACACTTTTTAGAATTGGAAAAACATTCACAATTTAGTGAATGCCAATTCGACCAGGCTGTTCGCGCACATGCGGATTCAAGAGTTGAGATATAAAATAAAAATTTTGACGATTAAATTAGACGAAAAGTAAACCAAAATATTTATCATTATTGAACATAATTTTTATTTCCTATTTTGCTCATCATTTGTTTAAATTTTCGTAGAATTTTGCACATTATATGTCAACTCTTGAATCCGCGTGTGCGTAAACAGCCTGGCCGAATTAGCATTTACTAAATTGTGCACGCGATTCCATATCTAGTTCTTGCGATACCGTAGTTCCTGTTATGTGTTTCACTATCAATCCCACCGTTTATCTTATTCGTTTGCGCGATTCAATAAGTTAGGCAAGCCACTTCCTAGCTATCGCCAGACCCTGTCGTAGATCGTGAAAAACTGCACTTTACTTCTCAACTCTTGAATCCGCATATAGGTAAACCGACGGCTGGTACTCCATTCACTAAATTATGCACGCTATTCCATATTTAGGTTTGGTGAATCAATTTATGATTTTAAATTTTCATTATGAATCTTCCAGCTTATTTTATTCACTAGTGTGATTCAGTATGTTTGGCTCGCCCTGTAACCCTGTGTCTCGTAGGATGGGTTGACAATATTTAGGAGATTTCAGATGACAATGACCAGTTGCATCAGAATGAATATGCTTTGTTACTATAGATCGATTGAGCTGTATTAAAGAAGCGAACCATTAATGATGTTGCGTGTGTGTGTGTTCTAGGTGTACACACAACAAAAAATGGTGGATCGTTTTCGACAACACAAGCTCGCTACCGTTCGTGCAGCACAAAACCAAACCACTGCCCTAGCCGCACACCATATGTGGCTAGACACTCATTCCATTGGACCTGCTGCACCATTCATGGGCTGATGTTTGCGTTGGTATGAAGCACATCCCCTCGAAACCCTCGAAAGAGGTTACACTCCGGAGGAGGATGCTCGTTGCAATGATTGCTGCAGGCCACGGGCACCGGGACCGGGAGTAGGCGTAATGATGTCGTCTGCAGTCTGTCGCGCAGATCCGCGAGTCCACTGGCCCCGATTCGTGGGCACACAACCGTAGCAAAAACCACCAACAAACGGCGACGGGCCAGTTGTCTCCCGTGTTCCGTTTTTCTTTCTTTTTTTTCCGTTTTGTATCCATGGTGAACGTTCAAATGTACCGTTAAAAAAGAAAAGACAGTTTCCCTGGGATAACCCCACTGGGAGGGGTGGTCGGGAATTGAACGGGAAGAGACGAGGGCATAAATGACTGCGTACCTCATTATCATGACATTATGGAGCGCATCGTCAGTGGCCGAAAAGCAGTTCACTGGTCAAAAAGAGTAGCAAAACGTGCACCAACGGCGAGATGGTGTTGGTTGAGCGAAATTTCGTCTGCAGACAGTCCATTCGAAAGGGATGGAGTGCAATGGATTTCAAGGACAGGATAACGATATTCTAGAGCGCGAGGTGTGTCAGAGCAAAACACGGCAATTAAATCCATTCAATGAATATCCACGAACAAAAAAAAAAGACAAGAGCGACGAGAAAGAAAAACAAAGTAGAAGTGATGGAAAACTCGGCTACTTGTGTTGCGCGATTCAATATATCATACAATTTTGCCACATGATCGTCCACAGGCCGCTGCGAGACCACTTTTTCAATGTCATCGAGCAAGAACATCTAGAGATCGGGTAAAGATGTTTAAAAACAATAAAGTATCTTTACTCGGTAATGTTAATGTGAATTGTGCTACATTTATAGTACTTTTTACAACAAATAAACTCATTTAATTTTTCATATTTTTTTTCTGACTGATTTTTAAACGTTAAACGTAAGGTTGCAACGTCAAGGCAAGTCCTTGTCGGATTGTGTTTTTCTGGTGAGGTTGAAACCTAAACCGTCTTTATCCAAACCATGCACCGTACCGTAGCCGGGACGACTGTTTCTGCAATTCTGCCAACCTACCGATTCCGATTTTTCGAAGGTCAACCGTGCCCGACGACGACGATGACGGGTGTGTAATGAGTGTAAAATTGAAATTGAATTTTTGACATTTTAATACAGAAAAATAAAAACGAAAAACGAAGAAAAAAGTGACACACAAAAGCCGTACGTAGGGTGGTGGATAAATGGTAGCAATGTTAATTACCTCGCGCTGGCATTCGTATGTCACACGTTAAGAAGCTTTGTGCTGCGAAGAAACCGAGGCGATTAAATCATGCGAATAATAGTGCCCGGTCTACATGCACGGCAGAGCCATTTTAAATGGGAGCCATATGAAAGTGGGTCGTAAAAATAGGAGTTAAAGGTAGTTAAGGATTGAACGATGACGACGCCGAGAACTCGCCTTCTTCTGTTTTAATATTTAATCTGCGAGGTAGAAACTAGTTTACCGCGCTATCTACTGTTGCTCATGACGGTAACACATTAATGTAATGAATTGCTGAAAGAATAATGAAGTAAGACGTTTGAGAACTTGTAGTAGTTCAATGTGTATGCTAGGATTAGCGTCAGTCAGGTGGTTTATCAGCTCATAAAAAAATCATTTCCACGTTAAGAACAAGCCCTGTTGTCAAAGTATTCAACAAATTGAGATAATTTCACTATATTCATGATAATTTCACTATATTCATTTATTTGTTAATGTCCCCTCGTGTATGTGTTAGTTATGTTAGTTTTGGGTTGTACTAAGAATTGAACTCACGAAAGTACTGGTGCTATACACGCGGGTATCTCGCACGGCTATTGATCCGCTGCAATATCGAGGCGTTGATTGATTATACCATTCAACAATACTTTGTCTCCACACAAGCACGAGAGCTCATGTGTGCCAATCAAACTAAAAACTAACCGCTACAGTCCCTTTCGCTACCTGAATTAAATTGTTCGCTTGTGTCACAGTGCAATAGAATAAAAATAGAGGACAAAATACGTAATTCTGCACGTGCTTGTTTTGTGCGGTTGGCAAAACGCCTTCTCCGCCCCGGAGTGTATCGAAACCAATTTCGTTTGCATTGAATGGATTTTGTGCGCTAGATGCATATTGTCCACTACGATCGATACTGCCATGTGGCATGGCACACGGTCAGTTTTCGGTTTTTCCTGGTTACGGTTAAAAAGATTGTCAACAGTAAAAGGGCCGCGCTTACATGATTCGTTTGTCCCTCTCAATAGGCGAGACAAAACTGAGCACGAACGAAATGTAACTTTTTTGCCGGCAGTATAACTGCACAGTCAGCCACCGTATCATGATAACGGAGCGAAGTGAATGGGAAAATGCCACACAAAACGAGAGGAGGTAGTTCAGGAGTAACAATTTATCGATTGCATAACAATCGGCCGCCTTTCGTCGTAGCACTTACAGCCGCTTATCGGCTCGGAAGATTGATGACCGCCGGTCAGCGGGGGTTCACGAAAGGGTCTAAGGTGAAGGAAAAATGCAAAGACAAAATGGACACCCTACAGTGCGCCCCGCTTTGTTGTTTTTTGTTCATTATTGACGGTAGCAAACTAGGCCATGCCGGTTTTCCTTCAGAAGAGTGCGAGGACGATTCCGTTTTCATCGCGTCTTTCTTTTCCACCTTATCGAATTTTACATCGTTCACGAAAATGACGCGGGAAATGGTGCATGAAAAATGACCGGCAGTGTGGGGATCGGGAAAATCTCTGCTGCCTCGAGAAAGGGGTGAATGCTTCAGCTTGGTTACGGGATCTCTTTTATTCGGAGATCGGTGGCTGATTGATGGGTCAGTTAAGCACGAGCAGGATGATCGTTTGAGAGCCATATCGGGCACATTTTGGGGCGGGTGCTGTGGTGATCGCAAGTGTTAAAATTTCATCGCCACAATTGATTTGAAACGTGGAGCGCCCTCTTCTTGCTAGCCTTTTTCCCCTTCTCTGATAGCCGTTCCTACGCCAGCACCACGCTCGTGGTGAATCGGTGGTGAAACGTTACACAAAGCCACCTGCAGTGAAAGTCGAATGAAGATCATCAGCGGATGCTTCACCGGACACGGACGCACACACACACATACCGGATCATTGCCGCTCAGGGAAGAGTGGATAATTGAATCTTTACCACATAACGCTTTAGCCGCACGTACTTGGAACATGGTAATGTGGAGCAGTGTGGCTGTAAAATATCCACGCCTGTTTAGGGGGAGGGAGAGAGAGCGTGTGCTAATGCCCAGACCTCCCTCCTGATGGACGATCAGCTATCTAACGCTTAGCTGGCAGAGCTGGGTGATGGATCGTTGAAGTGGTTTTACGAAGTTGCACAAAGTGGTGCAATTGAACGCAAAGAGCATAAACGATCGATGCTAGTGCAGCGAATGAAAACGAAACGTAGCAAAGCGCAGTCTTGTAATGATGAAAAACGAGAAGAAACTTCAATAAAGACACCACGTACTGCTAGTAGAAAAGGAAAATTTGAAAAAGTAGCAAAGAAGAAAAGTAATAGCATGTAACACACAACTAAATGAAAATCAAATCAAAAGAAAAGCGAAAGAAAATGAAAAAGCAGATAAGAGGGAAACAATTGAACCACAACAGAGAGTACAAAAGACATGCCAACACATGGTACCACAAATAAAACCGATTGTTTTGTCCGGCTAGTGTGCATGAGGTAAATGGTAAAAGAAGAAAAAATACATCACCAATGTAAAACAATTGAGAAAAAAATAATAGTGGTAATATTAGAGACGGAAAAGGATAGAAAAAAGATGTAGAAAATGATGAAAAATGTGTAACAAACCAAAAAAAAAACCGTAGCTGCTCCGGAACTGCGGCACAACGTAAAGCGTGTGATGTACACAAACAAACATGCGTAAACATGAAAATAGATAACAAAAAAAAACCTGAATTCATATGAAAACAGAGACAGGCAATCAACAGACATCGGCAAAGTAAATGAAACAACAGAGATAACAAACAGCGTTGGGCAAACGGTTTTGCCGATTACAGTCGTTTTAAGGGAAATGCACATTATGCAACTCGTTCGGGAGATCGATCAAATCGTTGCACTCGGTTTGGTGGCTGGGCGGTTTTTTTTTTGCTGTTGTTGTTTCCATAATCCATTCTCTGTTGCCTCTTTTCTTAGTTGCTGTAATGCGTGACGTCTAACATCAATCACAGCGGGAAGAGAAAAAAAAAATGAGTACATTAATTCCCCCTTTCGAAACATGATGCCAAAACAAATGATTTGTTAGTGATAGGAGAAATAATACAACAAATGAAAGATGTTGGTATATTGCATTACACGTACAGGCCGGTTATACAAGATCATATTCGCAAAAAAAAAACAAATATAAATCTAAAAATGTTTTGTTCAGTTCGTTAAATGTTTCTAATTGAAGCAAGAAAACAACAACATAATGCTCTTAGTAAATAACATTTCGTTTAATGAAAATTACGTATGTTTGTTCGTAAGAAAGTTGATACAACAGACGATAAAAAAAACACACATTCCAAAGCAAATAAAAGGGAAAACAAAAAAAAAAACAAAAGCATCCAACCGATAGAAACACATGCCGGCGGAACTGGATCGTAGGCAATAATGCATGCAAAACTGTCAGTTTGCTGTCATGCTTGGCGAAAAGGAAGCAGGAAATTTGCATACCACAAACTATAACCGCGCGAGTACGCAAAAGGACGCAGCAAAAAAGCAGAACAAAATTACCACACATGAAAGTAGCGCGCTTCCTTTTGCAAACGGTAATAGTTTCACAAGCAAACGAACCCTGCTCCCAATCAATGATGAAGCAAATTTATGCATGACATCTCGGAAAAGGAAGGGAAATAAAAGTATTTCATACTTTACGCGCCTGCCCTACCGGAGGCTACGGATGGTAAACAAAACATGCCGGCCCGGCTAATATGAAGCTCCCCAACCCCCTCCAACCTCCGGCAAGAGGGCTCACACTTTCGATATTCAAATGGTGCGCTGGCCCGGGTAAATACCGGGCTCGCATTTCATGGTAGTAAATGATATGCACAAGCGCACCATTAGTGGCCGGAAAAACGTGTTAACGGGCGTCGGATTATTCCGGGCTGTCTGGGGTTGATGGACAGAAGAGTGTTGTGCGGAACTGCGCCACTATCAGTCAACGTGATCGCGATCATACAATCTTTCCTGTGAGCTGTCACCAGCGGGAGTGGATTAAACAAATATTTTCCCTAATTTATCTACAGTGCACGAAACATTTCGCGATATGTCTGCCACCGGACGAGCTGTCACGGCTGTCAAATGATTTGTTAGTTCCCGGTTTACTGCTTTTTTTTTGCTTCTTCACGCCAGTTTGGGGCTATTTGCTTGATTAACGCCCTGGGGATGATTATGTTCCGGTTTCCTTACACGGTCACGTCCAAACACTTCGATGGGTTATTCCGTCACAAATACTCTATTTGCTAGCTGATCATCGGTAATGCAGCCAAATCACCTTGTGCGTACCATGGTAAACCGAAAGACTTTTTTCTAAACTCAACATTTCTACAAAGCAACATTAGAAGCTATGATTTTTTGTTATGTTATTAATTTGTTGAAAAAAAAAACAATTTCCGTACTAATAATGATGTGCCGTAAATCATCAACCGGGTTGCGTCACGACAAACAACAGATACGAGAAACAACAGATACCGTTGTTGTGTTGCATACCGACGCAGCCAGAAATATTATGCCCATCTAGGGAAAACTGTGTGCCGCTCGGTAAGTGTGGAACCCGGAAGCTCAACCCCACCGGGTAACGTTCGGAAGGGTCGCACATTTTTCAAGTTCAAGTTCAATCACGACCACCGATTTCCGACCGTCCCAGGCACAGCGACGCTGTGAGGACGATAAAACACCATGCCACGGGTATGTCGGACGTGTCGCATGCGGGACAGAGTGTCAACTCGCCCCGGCGAGTTTTTTTCTCCTCGCCCCGGAGCGTTTTTGTGTCTGTTGTACTTTGCATTTAGCTGAATATGATTTCTGTATCGACACGAAACATACATTAACCGTGATGCGGTTATGCAGATATTGCGTTCCATTTTAGGCGCGATCGGGAGGAATTATTGGTTGCGCGAAAGGACACGCGGTGCGGTTTCAGCAGCCATGTAGCAGAGTACGATTGCTTCACTACTTTTAAATTAAAAAATAAAAATTTTGTGTTGAAAACTTTGTTTTTCCGAACGGTTTACTTACTTTTGAAGTAATAAATACAACACACAGGCCAAAGCAGTTTACAGATTTTAGTAAATGACAGCTGTCAAAAGAATAGTATTATCTATCAGTTTATGGTTTACTTACTTTAGTAATAATAAACAAAACACACATTCCAACGTAGTTTACATATTTTAGTAAATGACAGCTGTGTCAGTGACATGACATCTGCAAATGACAGCTGTCGAAAAAATAGTATTATCTGCCAGTTTAAAAAAATAAACCTCTAAATTGAAAGAAAGAGGTCCTGTTGTTGTTCAACAAGAGGGACTGCTTCCGCATTACAAAGACAACACACACTGATGTTGAGGAAACAGAATCTGCACACTGCTCGCATTCGCCACAGGTAATTTTAGTGCAGATATTTACGATGGCCAGCGTTAAAGCCTACGGCGGACCCGTTCAAACCTTACCAATTACCATAAAATTGAAACAAAACGGTCGCAGATTAAGATCATGCCGACGGATTCGTTTTATTTTTTGCATGCTGTCCAAACTGTTCTGCTCACCGTTCTATGGAGTTAATTTCTTACTAACACTCTCCCCCTTGGAGTGACTCAAGATTTGTGAATGGAGAAAAAAAGAAGGCCTCCACTACGTCACCATTATCGGTTTGTTCGGTGTGGTCAAACAAAGCGCCAGTCGACAGAAATTCCGGCATTCTGTTTAACAAATCGTATGGAAAAATAGTTCTACCGGTCTACCGAAGGGGGGAAATAAAAACACACTCTCATTCGTGTTGACCCGGTGCCTGTGCCGCTTCGTCTCCATCGAAAGCACCATCTGACACTACTCAATCCCAGCCGGCAGCCAGTCCTCAGCGAATGCGGAATGATAATCAGCGATGGTGATCGTGCATAACGATCAATTTCGAGGTTTTTAATGACCTAACGTTTGCCTTTTTTGGCATGCGCTTACAGTTTGATTAATAAGGCGGCAAGCGGGGCACACACACACAGCGTGCTTGGTTCGGCGGTGTTTCGTCCGAAGGCGCACCGGTTGAGATCCTAGTTGCCGGAGCGGTCGTGTGGTACAGTTCTTCGGCACAGCGATCGACCTGCACGATTGTGGGTACGCGCACAACCCGACGGAAGATAAACATGCAATTGCTGACTCGTAAATCAATACGCGTAGTACACCGTTGGGGGAAAAATGGCTTCAACAATGAGCTCCTTTCTGGCGAGCGTTGGACGAACGCAACCAATACAGCACTTCGATATACAGCGTTGACGCATTACGCACAAGTGGTCGTTTTTGAGGGGGGGAGGGGGGAGGAAGCCATTGTGCTCAGCCCTTGTTTATCTTCCGGAAGAGGTCGGATTTTGCATGGTGTTGTTGCCCGGGTGCGTTTCAGGGTTAACGTACGGTTATGGTAAAAGCAAAACAATCGTCCCCAGAGAGCGGGACCGACCATGACGAAGAGATTTCGTGCGGTTTGTTTTTGTTAGTTAGCCCGATTTGGAAGGTGTGCTGGACAGGATTTAGATGTTTGCGAAGGAATGATGCGCTTGTCAGTCGTTTCCTGACGGTAGATTGGCTCACAGATCTCGCAATTCACATCGGTCGCAAATCACGCAGTTGCCGGAAGAATTCTTTGATATGGAAATGGTAAAGGGTTCTGGTTGATTGTTGCTAGAACATCCAAAGAGAACTTCCAGCTACAATATTTTGCCACTCGTGCTCTGGCCAGAAAAAAAAACTACAATTTTTGTTTTGACACTTTAAGAGCAAAGCAGATGCGTGTTTGAAGGTGGATTTTATTTGGCAAAGGAACGAATTAACATTTATATAGTTTAAAAATCTATTTTAACTTATTTAATCCAACCGATAATTTGTTAACTATATTTTCTTAACTTTGTTCCATAAAATTTCGTGCTTCGTCTCCAATTCGCTCAAATACGAGTGAAAAACAAAAGACTTCAATAGCAAGCGACGAACCTTTCCGTCGAGCGTCAATTCGACAGTCGCTTTCAAATGTGTCGAAAACTGTCAACGGTAGTTGTTGTTTTTCCTTTCACACGCTACAACCAGCGTTCGTTCCGTCCGCACATAGCGACTGCAGCCGAGGGGCGTAAGAAATGCTTAATTACAAAACAACACCGGTACCAGCGACGACCACAGCCTTAGCAATCGCTCACACACCGATCGGAAGTGGGTCTAAGTAATTATGTACTACAACAGCTGGCGTTGTTATGAACTTAGCACGCACACGGTTGCGCACTGCACGCGAACAGCAGTGAGGAAAACCGCCGCACACAGCGCACGCAGAAAGGAGAAAAGAAAAGGTGCCCAACACCCCGCGCTCGGTTTCCAGTGACGCGGAAACTGAAGGAAAAGTTCATCACCACCCGTGAGTGGGGCCGGTTCCCGTCGGTGGCATGAGGAAGCATTTTTTTTTGTGCCGCAAGGTTTAGCGATTGTGTGTTGTGCGGAGCAGGCAGAAGGAAGGTAATATTGGGGCTTTTGGTCTCTAACCGAGGAGGCGAGTGCGAGACAAGTGCGGTGCAGAAATTCTGCAATTTGATGGGAACATGTTTGGGAGGTTGATAGGAAATGCCGTTGGGCAAGTAATCGGGTCACCTTTCCACTTACAATGCGCCCGCCATTGATGGTGTGTTGTTTGGAAAATTGGTTTCGTCAAATGGTCATGCAAGGGTATGCCACGGGAATTTTCACGCAGCTCTCCAAACCGGGATGCGTTGTGTTGGTGGCGGTTTGTGCTCGGCACTTTTCCGTCAATGCTTCGGGCGAATCACGACGCTAGCATTCTTGGAAAATAGTTCATTTCTCCATTTAGAAAGGAGTATGAGCCAATTATTCCTCTGACGTTTGCAGCATTTTTCGAGCGTAGAAAAAAATATTGAAGGAAAATGGCAAACGACAGATAACTTAACAGATTCAAAGATTGCGATTGGGAATCATTTTATATTACGATTCATAAATTGTTCAACCTTACCGCAAACTTGACCTATGTGTGGACGTAAAGTTTAAAACATTATTACGCAAAAATCCTTAACCAACGCTTCATATCTTATTGAGTGTTCAGTAAACGTATCTGCAAATAGTAGCTTTGCACTTTGCAGTTTCGAACTGTCACTCTATCCGGCCGCCATCGTTGAAGGAGGATAGTCCAGTAGAATGGCATTACAAATCGGTATCAAATGCGGCTACCTTGCACCGGTTGGCCCCAGCCGTACGTCAATTAGTTTGAGAGCAAAAGGTTATTTATTGAGCGATAAAGTTAAACAGACTATTGACACGTACAAGATGGAGATACACATATTCTGATGTGCTTCAAGGGCCAGGAATGTCATAATGGTTGCATATGCATATCGGTGTACGTAATGGAAGGGAGAGAATTTATTGTACGTGTTGTACTTGATTCGACTCAAGTGCTAGTTGCTGTTTTGCTATGTAAAATAGTGCAGTGTTTATGGTAAGCTGGAACAAAGTGCATGAGAACGTCTCCATTTCCTTTGTGAACTTCTGTGAGAACATCTAAATTGCTCGTCTAGTGTTAGGCTAAGTGCAAAATATTGTTTTCTAGGTACAGATAGCCAAATCATCATTATTTAAATTAGATATCCTACATAGAAATCAACCCTCGGGCGTAAACAAATCCTCAAGGCTTAGTGTCAAATCATTCTGACGTTTGATACAGCCATTTGACAGTTGAAGTGGCAAAGAATACAGCTACTAAGTGCTTAATTTCCTCGATTCTTTGATCTGCAACCAGAGAACTTTGTCACAACCATCTTTCGATCTTCAATCGGGTTGTTTTTTTTTTATGAACTTCCTGCTCCATTCTCCATCTTCCAATTCTAGCAGAAGTAGATGTCGTACTATTTGGTCTTCCAAAACAACTAACTGTCTGCCATTAGCATTGAATCGATCGTACGATTCCACTCCCGGTGTTTTCAGCGTTTAATTTTTCTTGCTTCCTCGCCCAACATCAGCTCCGCACACACCCTTGGAAGGAGTTGTAAAAGAAGAGAGTTTGGCAAAGAGTAATCTCTCCCTATAATCCCGGGGCAGTTTCTATAATGGCCATATAGATTGGTGCGTCTGCCATGTTTGTAACGACAAACGTTTTTGTTCCGTTTACCCTTTTACCATTTCCCTCGTCAATCCCCGTACACCATCGGTCTCCGGTAAGCGCAATGAATATGGAATACGGTTTCGGTACCGGGTGAAACATGCTCTGCGATGCGCGACTCGCTCCGACTGCCAAACGTTGTTGGCGCACCGGTATGGCCATATTTGTTCCGAGGATCCGCTTGTGGTCGGATCGTTAGAGCAAAACACGGTCGCTCCGCTGAACATGATCATCATGATTCGTTCGTTTACTTTATGGCGAGGGGGGGGCAAAGGGCGCAGTGGATGGGGCTGGTGGAAGCCCTTGTCTGAGCCGCTATAACAAGTTAATAAAACTGTAACGGATATTGTCGGTTTGGTGCAAATGGTGAAATGAAGTCACCAGTGGGTGATCGTGGCTGGCAGGGCAACATAAAGGCAGAAGAAATCGCCGGGAAGGACGAGACCCGCACAAGACATCGATGAATAATCGATCCGATCCGGTTGATCAGGCTCGATCAGGCTCGGAACTGGAACGGATTGTGTTCGCTTTTTTCCACCTCCACCCCCTTTCATTTGCACACTCGTGTATGTGTGTGTGTGTTTGTGATGAGGTGATGAAGCTGACGGCCAAAAAAGGGGATTTACCTGAGCTATTAAGCCCGGGCAGCTTCCGCGGCTACGCAGAGACACCACCAGCAGAACCAGAAGCGCTCGCTGCAAACTTCTGCGCGAACGATGAGTTCAATTTCATGGCCATGGTGGGCCCGTGAGCGCGAAGGATGATCCACCAAGCAAACCGTCGCTTCGACGCTGGCCTAAGCCTTCGGTTGTGCCTTGATTTATGTAGCATTGTTCGTCGCTCCGTTTCGTTAGTTTTCTTGCGATTGGGAGCGGTTTGAGGTAGGTTTACCAGCCACCCACCCTCCCTCCCACCCACCGACATCCCTTCAGGGTTGTCTCGATTTTAATTTAATGGGTTGCATCGTGTGTGTTGCAGCGGGTTCGCGACGAGAGTGCATCGTTTGGTACGGTTTGATTGCAGTCTCGTCCCACTCAGACAGACGGATGGATGTGAACGAGCGCGAGCTACTTTATTGCCGGTGAGGATTGGATTCGTTAATCTTACATCGGCGTTTGTGAGGGGGGGGATGAGTCGACTGTCTGCCAGTGAGAAGGTTAAATATTTGGACAATCAAACAATTGGTAGTTGAAGTACACCGGCAAGATGGTTCCGGGTTAAGGATAGGGTGAAATTAAATAGAAAACTGAGATAGAGTTGCTGTAAACTTGAAGATCAGTGGTGAGGAACGATGTGATATTGAAAACATTTTATTACGGCATGTGAACTTGTGTGCTGGAAACACCTTTACGGACATTAAAATGGGGGCTATAAGTGGTTGTAAGCCAGAAAATTGGAAGAAAAAAAAATCCATTTCCTGCAACTAACGTCTTACGGAGGGAAAATAATTGTGCGATATTAAGTTGGCAATTATCTTGAACCATCACTAGAATTACTCCTTAACGGGCCGAGCTAAGTAAACGATCAATAAAGTGTAGCATTAAGACAGTCTTATCATACTGCTCGCGTATGGTAACGAGATTCGATCAATTTCGCTCTCCCAGGGAACGTCATAAAGTGAAACGATCAATCTAAACACACAATCGCTCGTGTCTGTGAAGCCTTGCGCTATAAAGTACAACCTCAGCGCTTTGCATACTGCAACCGAGATTAACTCGTCCAGAGGGCAGATAAACCGTACGACATGATGATTGAACATTTGCAGTTTTGCAACTAAGCGTACGCGTACCTCGGGTACGGTTCTTGGTGGAGGCTCCGAGATCGTAACGACAACTGCGCCACACGGTGTAGATCACACCCACACGCTTGCTCTGGAGCCAAAGCACCATCTGCAGGCAATCTAGAACCCGGTACGAGAACTAGGAAGCAATAGCGCCCCGATGCATCGTAAAGCATCTGGATGTGATGTGGTATAAATTATATACCCGACTTCACTGCACGGCGCAGCGGTGTCTCCGCTGCGTTGGTTGTTTTTCTGTCGGTGAAAAGAAGTTGGAGATGCGCAGCAGCGACCTCTGGCATCCGTTCCCCAAACCTCATTAGCGGCAATAATCGAAGCGCACCGCGTGTTCGTGTCCATCGTTTATCGTCAATGTTTCGACGTCGTGCGTCGGCTGTGCTGGGGCCCGTCCACACCGAACGTTGGCGAAAGCTGGTGAAAACGTTTGGGCTCTTCGGTGTCTGGAGGTCCCTGCGTTTGGCGAATCGAAGGAAAGATGATTTATGACTCACCGTCATACCGGAGGTGGTGGTTGAGATTGCAAACGGCAAAACGTACTTGCGTTCGCTGCGTTCGATGCGCTGCAGCTCTTGGCAGGCGATTTCGTGCCGGGTATTCTGAACCCGGCGTCCACAAAATACCCGATCCGGTGGGGTTTTAGGGGTACACGGACACGCTCATCAGCACACTTTAAAGCGCACCAGGGCGCGTTCTAGGGTACCGATGCCGATCCATCATCGTGTCTTCCTGGGCGTTCGCGTCAATCGATGGGGAAGAGCAACGCCTTCGACGGTTTCGCGGTGCGGTTCTGGTGTCGGCAGCGATAAGCCCCCGATTTGGTGGGATGCTTGATGGGTCATAAAAGCTCACCCCCCCCCCCCTCCCCTTCCCCTCCTCCCAAACAGTGTTTGTGTACGTGCACAATTGTGCACGGTTGTAGATCCCTGGACCAAAAGGTCGATCGGTGGGTAGCGTTGCGATCATTGCCAGACGAGCGTGGCCATCATGAGTAGTGCAGACAGGATCTACCACAGGTCATGTCGTCGTAAATCCGTCCATTTGGCTGTCAGTCAGTTAAATTGAAAGAAGAAAAAAAAAACACCGATCAACACACTCACGCACCCAAAACATGTCTGGCCGAGCTGCACCGCGTGCGTTGCTTTGTTTTGTTCCTCACGGGGGTTGTTGTGTCTTCTCCACTGCATAACCACTGCCGAGCGTTGATCTCCAGTCCAGTTCGCGCTTTGATTCACCTCCCAGACGGTGCACGGACAGGATAAAGAAAGGTTAAGCAAGCAAAAGCAGTCAAACACACACACAAGGATTTAATTTGCAGGGACGGATCAGTCCCGAAAAATGTATCGAAGGTGCGAAAGAATTTAAAGTGCAATGCCGGAGTGCATTAAGGCAGCGATTTATGTATACCGCAGTGCCGGGTTGCAGTGCGGTAGCTCGGTTTTGGTGTTGGAATGGACGGTACAGAATGGTATTTTCCGTGCTTGAACACGTTCGCTTGGGGTTTTTTTGCTTCGTTGGCTGAAAGTAAATAAAAATTACGCGCACTTCACGCCTCGTTTTGTGTACTCATTAAGCGTCACCTTTTGCGAAAGGGTAAAACAAAAACCCAAGCAAAAAGGGCCACAACAGTGTCTGAGTGGTAATTGGCAAACAAGGAACGCATGCTGCACACCGCGGTGTGAAGGTTAAATTGTATATCATGAAGTTAATTTGTGTCACGTCAAGATAATGAGGAAAATGGGTGGAAAATACATTAATGGGGGGTTAAATGTATTCAACCTGAAAGAGGTAAAGATGATAAGATGGTCACTGTTTACTTCCAATGTTAAGCAACCTAGCGCTAAAGTGCAATATTCTCTTCTCGCTTCGCTCGGGGTTTTCGTTCGTTCTGTACCAACATTGACGCTTTACGCGGTTTTTCTTCCCATTTCCCAATCGGATGCAATTGTTTTCCAGTCACCATGCAAATCGCCATCGAAAATGCGTTTCGAAGCATTTGCGCGAGTGAGTACAGCGGCGACTTGCCTTTAACCGCCGTCTGCCGATCTTGTCAGCGATGCCTTCTCGCGTCGTTCGATTCACAACCCCGCCTGAATGAACTCGCGCTCGCTTCTCGTGTAGGCGAACCCTTCAACGCCGATGGGTTCATGGCTGTTTGCTAAAAGGCTTTCGATTGTACGGGTGAGAGTTGCCAGGGGGGGCTTTTGGGAGGGGGTAGCTGGTAATCAGTGAGCAGGGGAATTGGGAACAAGGGAATTATCTTATCCTCAGCTTCTCCCACGCACCGTCCCCGGCCGCCCCGCGGTAAGCATTAGCTTCCAGTGGGTTTTGGGGTTCTTGGATTCTGGTCAGTTTGGATCGTAGTTTCGTTGATCGCTTTAACCGGTTCGCCACACCGGCTGCGGTACAGTCGCCTCCAGCCGGCTAACCATTCCGTTTGGTTAGAAAACGGAAACTCGGAATCGTTTATGCATTGCAAAATCTTCAAGCTGTGCAGAGAGCCCCGGGTGAAGTTTTGGCGCGTGGAAGTATCAGGAGCAGCAGGAGAAGAAAGCTACAGCATAGTGAGCTTTCTCATCCGGTGCCTTTACGCTTCTTATCCAATGCGCGAGCGTTCTTGCAGCAAGCGCTTGATCCTACAGTCCCAGATATTCCCGTCCGGTGAGATATACTACCAAACTCCCTAGAGACACCAACACCTGCTTTCTGTGCAAGTTACTTACTTCGTTTTGATACAACTCCGTCCTGCTTTGTGCTAAGTTTAGTGTTGTGCTTTATGAATCTATTGAGAAGAGTCATGCATAAGCATCTTTATTGAGGAGCCATTCAGATCAGGAATCGACTCTCAATCCTGCATAAATCCTCAGAGCAGTGGTGTGGACCAGTGCTCTGGATGTCCTAAGCGAAATGATTGGAGGTTATTAATCTTGGATTATTCTTGAATCTTAGACTATTTCAAAGAGAGATTCAGATTAATTTCTTTCGGTTCGAAGATTCATTCAGATTCATGAATCAGAATCAAATTCACCCGACATTAGCTAAGACGAATTTTTGAAATATTTCACGAAACATTTCATCATACTCCACACGAGTAGGTTCTTTTTCAATGTTGATCAACATTCAATCTTGTTTGTTTCGGTGTGTTTTCTATCTTTATGTTGGATTGTTGGACAAACAGTAAACATAAGTCAGAAGATAACCGAAAACATCTTTTTCTTGTATCGGTACAACGGCCGGGTCGTATATCTTAAAACCGAAAACAGCTGAAGTCATACGAAACTTCCAAAGAATTTGGTTCCAATTGTGATAACGATTGCGAGAGCACAGCCAAGCGTTCAAGGTGAGAAAACACTATCTCCTGTATGTTATGAGTCAACAATCCACATATCTCCTTCGAGAGTAAAGAAGCCAGAGCACTCGTACTACTAAGCTTTTTCATTTGCTCTAATATAGAGGACTGATCAGTTCTATGGCACGAATGTGTTACAAGTCTGTCAGTCTATTTACTAACTTGCTGATAAATTGCCGTGTTTTGATAATTCGTGTGGTTCATGAGAATTCCGAAAGATGGCCGTCAAACTGTATCACAAATTCTACAGATAATATTCTTCGACAAGACGAATATTTGAAAGCCTTTAAGTCTCCAAAAATCTCTGAAAAACTCTTGTCCAAGAAGCCTTTCAGCGAGGATATTGCAGAGATTCCAATACTTTTTCGCATCTTTCCCAAAACGAGACTAGCAAACCAGGGCCCGGGCAAGAAAGCCCACACGCTTCGAAAAGAAAATCACACACAATCGACACAATCGAGACGCTCGGAGCGAACGGGCCCCACGTTTCGAGTCCGTGACCACGAAGAGCGCGCAAGAGCGTTGCCGTCCATATGCGCGTCCCGGTCGTCGAACGCGCTGCGGCTGGCTGCATGCAAGTCTTCTCTCCCCTGTGCCGAGTGGAACATAACTCCACCACACCCTGGGTGTGCCTCCACCCCCCACCGCCGCTCAGTTTGCGGCCCGTTTCGAGCCGAGTCTTTGACTGTTTTCTTCGTGCGCGCAAGTGTGCACTCGCGTAGCGCGCGACGAACCGCTCGCGTGAAGCTTAACCGGCCCCGGGCAGCGTCAGTATCGCGTTGGCGTGCAACCCGAACGGACGTGAAATCGTAGACGTCAGGTCAGGTTGTGGCGTGTTTGTGATCGTGCGTAACCATTTTTGGCCGTGTGCGTGCGTGTGTACATTTGATGCAGTGCGTGTGGTGCGCCAAATTTATGCACCGAAACAGCATCCACGAAGTGCCGAAGAGTTTGTGCGTGCACGACAAAACTAACGCTTGTCTCCATATCAATTCCCGTCGGATGCGGTCTATTATCTAGCCAGTGACATTCACCCTTCCTGGCAGCGTTCCTGCAAAGGACCGCTGGATGTTCTGGAATTCTATTTTGCACCGATTTCATCTGTTTCGCTTGCACGAATCAGCAAAGACGACCCCCTGCAAGGAAACCAGGCCCTCGTAGCCGTGGAGAGCGTACCGATTCGCGAATCACTCGAGGGCAAGTAACAGTTCTTTCACCCGAGACACTGCGCCGGGAAAGGAAATAGAAGCGGAATCCAGCACCCAGGCACGAGCTGGCTGCATACTCATTATTTCTGTACACCGTAACGTTGAAGCGCACCCGTTAAATAGAGCAAACGTTAATGTTCGAGCTTTGGCCGGTGTGATCTCTACGGGCATCGCAGTACACGGCGAGTGGTCAAAATCGCTTAAGCAACAGCTGGACTTGTGGGGTTTTTTTTTTCGTACCGGAGTGCCACTCGTCGCCAGCTGGCAACGAGTGCCCAAAGTCCCTGGCGCCACTGTATCTGGAGCAAAGGTGACGGAAGCGGCGAGAAGAAAAAAAAATCATCTGAAGTGACTCCGCACACAAAGTTGCCCACCGTGTGTCCCACCGTACCGGACCGCAGATCAAGGTTATTGGACGAAAGTTCACCGAGCCAAATGTCTGCACGGGCCGTACGAGCCGCTTGAGACCACAGTCCGGCGGATAAAGTCCGCGCGCCATCTGTCATCCTACCAACGACCCGTGGGGATTTGGTTGGAGTAGCTCAACAGTCCGCGAGTTGTACAATTAAACGGTGCCAAACACAGTGCAATCAGCGCTTTTTGCCTACAATTTGGGCACCGGTGTGTGTGTCTCGGTGTTGTGTTTGCCCACGTTGAATAAGTGTTGTCCCCGCTGCTCGTGTGGGACTGGG
This sequence comes from Anopheles marshallii, assembly GCF_943734725.1. NCBI lineage: Eukaryota > Metazoa > Arthropoda > Insecta > Diptera > Culicidae > Anopheles > Anopheles marshallii. The sequence continues at coordinate 17,579,448 of NC_071327.1, forward strand.
GCGGTGCTCAGCGAGTGAGCCTAAATCGATCAATCGCAGTAAGCGTGCAACGAAAAAATTACGAACTCAGAATCGAGCTAACGGAAAGGTACCTCTTGTAAACTCGAGCTGAAAGCAAGTTTCAAACCAGGAGAACAGCGTAGTTTCCTCCAGAAAAGCGGAAAAGCGATCAGTGTGTGTGTGTGTGTTTGAGTGTGTGTCTGTACGCCATTGTGTGTGTTTATGGTGCGTGTATCGTTCCGTGACCGAGAGCCCAAAATTTGAGGGTGGAAAATTGCCCTTCCACATTAAGGTATCGCCCGGAGGAAACGGCCAGGAAATAGTGTATTGACCGTAATAAACGAACCGAGAAATAAACAACCCACGAAACGAACCGGACGGACCGCTTTGATTCGTCGCTTCGCAACCGCTCCGTGCGTCATCCGGGAGCGTAAATCGCCCGTACCGCTTCGATAAAGAGGTAAATATTAGCCTAGGTTTGCAGTATGGAAACACCGCAGAAAGATCGTTTCGTGGTGCTTTAGACCGGTAGCACCGGTACAGCACCCAGAAGCACGATCGGGAGGGAATGAGTTGGGAAACAGGAGACGGGGAGCGTGGTAAATTCTTAAGCCATCCGTAGAACGTGCGGCGGGGGGGGGGGGGGGGGGGAGGGTTGGCAAGATGCTGCGAGGGCTTGCCAACTCGCCCTCACAGCGTCTCGCACTCGCGGCATCCGGTTGGGTGGGAGTTTGTGGCCAAATCGGGAAACTTGGCCCTGCGGGCGCACTGGCAAGAGGTTGGCCCACAGCCTAGATATCTAGCGCGGCACACCGGTGTAGGTTTTGTTTTTTTTTGTTTTGTTTTTGCACCGTTTCACCGCACCGGACTGCTTCGTAATTAATGATTCCCGAACCCCTCCCCCGGGTGCCAATCGGGTGGGGAAACAGAGAGCTGGTCAGAATTTGTGTCACATCCACGTTTGCCGCAGCTGTAAGTGTTTGCACATTCTTCTGCACATCTGTCAGTGGTTTCTGGCTGCGCGGTACAGTTTGTGCATTGTTTTACGGTACGTGGTCGTTAATGTAAATAGATCTTTGCCGGAAGGCAACCTGAGCACTGAAGCCGAATGTCGCCGAAAGGGTTCGAATGCCTGACATTGTTCTCCAGTTTATCTGCCATGAAGAAGATTCGCGTATGCGCGATTTACCCGTACCATCCGCGTTCCTTTTGTGGGAATGAAGTGTTTGTTCATGATTGGGTGTGTTGTTGTTTTTTTGTTATTGTTGCTTATAGCTCCCGTAAGTTGTTTTGAAAATAGAAACCAAATCATTGCCGGTGTCGTTTCGCTGATGGCGACATTGCTGCTGTTATGGTGGATGCGGCTCCCATCTGGTCTGGCCGTCACGTACACTGCCGCGCTGCCGAAACAATTTCAGACGTGCGCATCGCCGACAGTCTTCCGTTGAATCCATCCAATCCAATCCACCCATCGGACGGGTCCGCCAAATAAGGACCGTATCAATTATGACACCTGAAGAAGCACTCTGTCCACCGGCGCCGATCGGTATATGACAACGTTTCGTTTAGACTAGCCGATTGAATTCTTAAGTAGCTGCACCGTACGAAGCGCTAGAAATGTCCATATCGGTAGAATAAAATTAGCACCCCGAAGGGGGCAATGAAACTTACTGTGACTAATGGTGATCGATTAATCAACGGAGCGCACCAATCGGTTTGTGTTAAACAACCTACCCAAAGGATACAGGCGGATAGTGGAATTTCTTAATGGGGCACACATCTTGCAAATCTTTGCTGGGATGGTGCTTTTCTTTCACACCATCCAGGGTGAGTGATTTATGTGGACAGATGAGTGTGATTAATAAGCGACAAACCTTGCACGGGGGAAAAGAAGGACGCGTATTTAATTACAACTATCGAGCCGCTGAAGGCAAAATGTCTGTTCTTTTCACTAAGTGGCCGGTGGCTTATTAGCATAGCCCTAACACGGGAGATATGAGCATCGTCTGACCTAGTTCTTCGCACAAATAAATCACCCAGGGCCCGAGCTTTCCCGTTGCATTTTCCTTTTCTCCCCGGCGATGGTTGGAAATTGGGTCAAGTTAATAAATATTGGATCGCAACCTCGCAGATTGCAGATTAAATAGATGCCGAAAGTGAAATCTTGATCGATCGGCCCGATCGGTACTACACAGCCGGCGTAAAATTGCACCCTGCGTTTAATGGGCCCGCTTTTACGCCGTAAAAGAGTGCCGGCGAGCGGTTTTGCTCTGTGATCTACTTCCCAGCGATGGGCAACGTCTGTTGGAAGATCACATAACAAGCTTTGTTTGATTGTTTACCAGCTTCAATGGCCGATCGCAGGAAATGACTAATTCCTTCGTTGTGCGCCGTGGTTTGTTTACGCCGTAAGGTTTCACCTTCTTCTGCCTCTACGCTTGAAGTTCCGTGGGCGTGTGCGTCGGGCAAAGGTTTGGTGCGTTGGGATCGCTTTGCTTTGTTGGAATTGTGTCACCAAACATCTGGCTGCTCTTTTGTGCTCAGGAGCGCCACGAAGTACTATCTCTCGTGCACAGTGCAGAAAGCGTTTTGACACGCACCTCATTCGTCAGGTTTTTGGAATAGCCGGTGGCTACATCGTCGATGCGTCAATGCCATATTTGTGCACATGATACGGCCAGATGAAATGTGAGTCGAATCGAATAGACACGGGGGCTGACGATACGACGTGGCGATTATAAACTCAGCATGCAACATAAAGTTTAATGTATCAGCTTACACAGCCGATCCATCGTTAGATTTCGATTCTTACTGCCCTTGAACTTCTGTACGGCTGGTTACCAACATTTCTCGTCCCGGGAATGGTCTCAGAACCGGACGGAAGGGTTAGTTTGCAGTTTTATTTTTCTGTTTCATCTTCCACTGCCATGTGCAGCTTAAAAGCTTCACGCAGATCTTCCTCTCCTGATTATTAGCGCCCACTTAAGCTGGCCGCCAAATATGGCCACAGTTTATCAACCGTCAATCGTGGCGGATGAGATGCAAAAACCCAACCAAAAAAAAGAAATCCTCGGCCCGGGCGGGTGAGGTTGATGATTTATAGATGTAGCCGCTGGTTGATAAAAACCAAAAGCATGTCTTCATTAGTCCTCGTGGGATCGATTCACCATTAAACCGTACGCGTTGCGAGTGGTTTGCTTATCATGCCCGTCGACAGCTGCATCCCGTTCGATTGCGCAAGAAGGATCCGGGCCGGAGGCGCGCGTTTGAGCGCAGAAACAAAAGACTTGATTGAAAAAGCGACGAACCTCGCTTGGTTGCTGCTTCGTTGCTTGTGCGTTCTTTCCCGAGCGTGGCGGCACACCATGGTGCAAAGTTCAAAATGTCAGCGTTGACCAGTTTAAGGAGGTTTTCTTCGTCCTCTGTACACTTTTGTTCGCTGCGAAACGGTTTTGTGCAAAAGTTTCGGCACACTTCAACCGGCATCCTTGACGTTTGAACCGGCTTTTTTGTGGTTTGTGACGAATTTTCAACATGCCGACAAGGACTGGGTTGGCATTGTTGGACAAACAGGTTGTCTTGAGATTAGTGCTACAGTGCTTAGCTTAACTATACGGGCAACGAATTTTTCAAAATTTACTTAAAATTGCTTCATAAAAACTTAACGTTTGGTTTCTGCCTATATTAAGGCTGCTTTACGAAGCCTTAAACCGAATATTTTTTTTTAGGTCTTCCAATAAAAGTTGTGATGTTTGTGCCGTTTGTCTCGTTTTTTCCTGTACGCATCTTTTTTCCACCGCAATTTTAGCAAGTTGGTGAGGCTCTTGTACTCATTAAAAAAGTATTTGTTCAAGACATACATACACCATTTCATTGGTATTTCAAAAAGGAACATAAAAAATAATAAACATAATTTTTAAACACTTTAAAAATAAATTGAAATACCAAGATGTGTCAAATTTCCATCTAAAATACTTAAAAAGCAATTAAGTAGAGTTAAATATACTTTTTATAAACTGCAAAAAAAATTTTTTTTGCTAACGCTTGTTTAAATAAACCACTGATATTTTATTTTTTAGATTTTTAAACCCATTATTTAACGCTATAAAGGTTTTGTTTTCTAGGTGTCCCTATAGTTGTGTTGAGCACTGTAGTGCTGTTCAGTTTTTGGCACGTGTTAGTTGAAAGCCGTTTTTGCAAAACTGCATCTCAATCGCTCAAAAAATCCATCGATGGCGTATGGTTTATGTTTAGAATTATCTAAATTAATTAATCACGTACCAGTTCTAATCTCCCACACTGTTCATGGTAAGCATTAGTGTTTAAGAGTCATCGACTCTCAATAGATTAATGAATCCTCAGAGCCGTAGCGCATCAGCTCTCTGAAGGTCCTAAGCGAAATTGTTGGAGATCATTAATCTTGGAAGATTCATTAATCTCAGAAAGCGAGATTCAGATTCATTCATGCAGGTCAAAGATTTATTTAGTTTTATAAATTTAGCTCAGATGTACCCAACATCATCATAAGGTCAAAAATTAATTTTCGTTTACCACACACACACACTCAACCAAACCGGATCGTATGATGTGGACACGTTGCAAACTGCATTGCATCCACTTTCGATTATTATTCACACTCTCGAGCAGCTATTTTCTTTCCTTTGTGCCGCGTATTTTTTTGGTTTTCGACGCCCGAATGATTCCTCGAATTATTGCTGCACTCGCGATCATTATCATACCGTGGCGAACGGCATGTAGCTTGTCTTGCGGTGTTACGTTTCTGGTTCCGCTCGGTCGGGCCGGCTTTAATTGAGCTTGAAAATGATCGATGCGATGTGCAGCCCGGTTTTGCTTCGTCCCGGTGCACTGCGAAGCTGACGTGAAATTGGAGCTTTCACGAGCAGACGGGATTCTAAACGTTTCTGCTGCCTGAGTGGAGTTCCGAGCAAAGGAGCCTTTTCGATTGGAAGGTACCGCCGTAACTTCCGTTTCGTGGCGTAAGCTCATGCTACTGTCGATGAAAGGTTGAAAAGGGGAAGCTTTCTTAGAAATGGAACCCTTTTTTTAAAGCAACACTGGCGCCATTTTTTGTTGCCTCTTTATGAGCGTATTAAGTTACACGCTGCATTAAAATCAGTGTCCCGTGCTGTCAACTGACAATATACAGGTTTTCATGATTGATCCATGCTGTGCTTACCTACCCAAAACTCGATATTCTCTCTCTCTCTCTCTCTCTCTCTCTCTCTCTCTCTCCTACTCTCTCTCTCTCTTTCGCTTCCCATTTTAACGAACAGCGCAACAACGGAAATGTAAATTTTTGACTCACCTTCAACGAGCGATGAAACATGATGAACGACGACCATTGACAAGATGATCGACCTTCATTGTTGCCTAACCCTGCCTGAGAACGTCCCGCCTGTACGATGGATCGGCTTGTCGGAAACGTCGATTCGACCGAAAGCTCCACCGCCTAAACGCGCCGACAAAATGTTAAATCCCGATTTAGAAGCCCACCCGGGCTAATATTTCGGCTGTGACAATCAATCAACGGGTTTGCGTTTTTTTTGGGATCGCGCACGCTCGTGATTAGCCATATTTAGCAGCTTGCTGCTTCGCGATCTCCAATGCCGCATGCTACGTCTTCAGCTGTAGTTTTGCGCCGGTACGATTGTCGATCATGTCGCGACCGTATGAGTAGCACTTTACATTACTCACTTGCACACTCCAAATCGTAGTCTTCGGTTATGGTTGGGATTGCCAACGGATCAGCAAGTTCAAGATGACTCAGACGGCGAATCGTTCGTTTGGAGGGTGACTTTCGTTCGAAAACGGTTTTACCTCTGCTTTGGAAGTAAGCTTTGAAGATTGGATTGGCCAGATTCGAGATGGTGACGCGACACCGATTGGTCCTTGAGTTAATCTTGAGAGAAATTTTTTTTTCTGTCAAGGCTTTCACTTACATTCTCGATAGCGGTGTCTAATTGGAATTACCTTGAGAAATGAATTAAATCATCGTTAAATGTTGGCTGCTGAAAGGTTGCACTGTGATCTTATACCGACAAAAAAGTGACAAATCGCGCGATGTATGCGTGTTCCGCTTTAGTTTTCAAAAGGTCGACCAAAACTGTCCTCGAACCAGTATTAGTATCATGCTCGTTTGGCAACTTCATTATCAATTAACACCTTTTTGCGCGGTTTTTTATATGCAAATTTGCCAACCACATCTGAAACCTGAAACCTGAGAACGGGTGTTTGTGTTTTAATGTTGCAAACTTTCCCAAATATCAACATGGCCAGATATGCCCGTCTCATGTTTAGTAGACTTTGCGGGGCAAAGCGTTAGAATTAGTTCGAATTGCTCAGAAAAATGTAATAGTACAAATTAATTCTTTCAGAGGGCGCTGCAATATCCCACGAGGGTCTAATTTTAAGAGTTGACCCTCGCGATTCACAAAAGTTTAACGTATAATGGGAACTATCAATACATTAAAGTTACTCAATTATCAATTATCTTTTTATTACCATCTTGATCTTAACAGCTAAATAATTGAATATTATTTTACAAAAAAAATCTTTATTTAATTTTATGCGTCACAATCACCGGCAAGAAGTATTACGCCTATTGCGTTTGCTTATATCCAGTGTCCTCGCATTTGGAGATATCCTTCACCAGATCGTACGCATCAGCAATCAACTTATACTTACTGAAAGCGGCACATGATTTGAGCCGCTGAAGGCTAGCCTTTGTCTCGTACGGGATTATCTGCAGTATAAGGTCGAACTTCTCCTCCATCAACCGGAACAGGGTGTCAAGAAATACCCCGAGCTGGAAGTACGAGATCAAAACCAAGCGTTAGAAGGATGTTTTAATATATCACGCAGCACATCGGTTGTCACTTGCCGTATCAACGCAAGGATCACATGCAGTTGGACACGGTAGAATGTTGGCGCACGTGTTAAGATTGTCGTAGAGTTCGGCCACATTGAACATCACCATATTGACGATGTGCGAGATGAGTCGGTTCACCGAGTAAAGACGGTTCAGCTCCAGCGCGTAGCATTCGCCAATGTCGTAGAAATTGTGCACGGCTAAATCGATCACCCTTTGGGAGTATTTTTTGAAGCAGTAGGAAGCATACGGTCCGCTTGCAATAAGCACCTGGACGACACTTTGCAACGCGGGACAGATACGATCACCGTACACCGTTACTAAATCATCATCGAACGTTTTGGACTGATCGATGTAATCCGCAACCGCTATGTCTAGCAGTGACGTTTTCTCCTCGATCGAAGCAGGCGACAGCGCAAAGTCAAACGTTTCCATCGCGTTAGTCAATTCGTACTGATAGTTGGAAGAGGCTTGCACCTTCGGCAATATATCGGCGATCAGCGTTTTTTGGTCACTGTAAGTTATCCCGAGCGTTGATACCACACCGTTCGTGTCCTGCTTCAGCTGGCGTAGGTTGCCGTTAAAGTTCACCACCTCCTGATGCGCATGCAGTAGAGCCGCTTCAATGTCACTTTTTGCGGTAGTGATGTACGTATCGGATCTATCCAGCTGGGCTAGCGGTTCGTGGATGGAGTATATCAGTGGCGAGATGGCACCGGGTATGCGAACGATCGTGTCGAGCAGTGTGTTGATCAACCGGGGTGTAACAATGCCGCGTGCAAACTCTTTCGGCACAGACTTCCCATCGCCACCTGCCTGTAATTGCGTCTTCAGCGCTGCCATTTGAACCTTACGTAGAATTTCGTCCAGTGTCGTTAACGTTTGGCTAATGTAGTTGAAGCTATCCGCTAGTCTGTCAGTGATAAACGACTTATCGCGTGGCCGTAGTGTTAGGAACTCCTGGGTAAAGCCGGTACTGAGCACATTTTGCAGATTAGCTATGGCCGCAGTGGTAGAATCGAACGGTGGACCGACGATCCCCGAATCGTCGTCCGCTAGGAGCGAAAGCTTGTCTGTCATTGCGATTCCAGCCGTGGTGAACTTCTCACCGATTGCGTAGTATGCGTCTTGCATGTTGTAGAGTACCTTGTACTGCGAGCCGAGCTTGATCTTATAATCGCTGAGCGTGCCAATGATGAAAGATGTACTACCGGAGCTGTCAATCGCTATCGAACTCCCCACAATATTGCCGTTCAAACCAAAGTCTGGACGACCGGCGACATGCTGCGAAGAGAATAAAAAAAGTAAAGTTCCACGGCAACTCTAGATTGCTGACTCTGCTTACCTGGAGCACACATAGGAACGCAAACACCAACGCGATAATCGTTGCCATTGTTGGTTACACGGCTGGTTAGTCTTATGTCACTCGAAGCCTATCCCGAATTGGAACTCCACCAACGTGTCGATGTAATGCAACTAAATTCGCATGTGCGGGCTAGCTGTGCTGGAAACTTGAACATCTCTGGTTGCCTAACATCTGGACAAACATTCGCGCTCTAACCTCAGCCTAAATTCTTTCGAGATGCAAAAAAACCCTCCACAGGCAGGGTTTGCGGTTGTTTTCGCACCGGAAGGTTGTTCTAGCAAAACAGATTGTTGGAGAAATTTCCCAATGTTTGGTTAGAGGGTGTGCAAAATGCCACCAAAACAACAGCAGGGTCCGATACGATCTGCATTGAAATATTGTTGTCATCATCAGTACAAGCTCTTATCTGCTACAGTATTGTCTGCACAGCGTTGTGTTTTTAGAAGTTCAAGTTTATTTTAGCAATCCTGTGCCTGTGTGGCAAGTAGTAAGAAGATGTTTAAACTACTTCAAGTTTATTTCGAACCTACAAAGTTATCCAACTGTTTTCTTAATAACGTACATAACCGTTGGAATTCCAGCGCCAATCTCCTCCAACGCAGTGAGCACACGGCTTACCAATGTGGGGGAAATGAATTTTCTTACTTGGAGTGACGTCACCGGTCCACTGCCAGCTGCTTTCTGTGCCTGTTCAAGCGCAGCCTGCAAATTGCCAAGGGCCGTTGACAGATTCTTCAGCGCTAAACTGATACCCCGGAACCCATCCGTAAACTGTCTGCTAAGTGACGGGCCAAGCCTTGCGGTGAGAGTGTTTAGCTCCCCACTCAAGCCACCGTTGAGCAGCTGGTTGAGTGCTGCCAGGGCTTGGTTGACACGTGCAAATACATCCACTATGGGGCCGGTATCATCGTTCGCCAATGTCACGATCGTATCCATGAATGCCGTACCCGAATCGGCCAGCTTCGTGGCGATCGTGGTGAAAAGCTTGGCAACGAGTATCAGCAGCTCGTAACCGGACTTGATGCTGACGGTGAAGTTGTCCAGCTCATCGAACGAACTGCGTATGGCGGTGGCACGTTCGGCAACTCTCGCACTGTTTGCTATATCCGGTGCGATGCCGAAATCAGCTCGTGGCAAACCGAAAGCAACGGACTGTAACGAATAAAGATTAAAGTTTTGCATTCTGAGACAAAAGGACCGTTGCTAACCTTCAGCATCAGAATAAGGGTTAGTAGAGTGAAAATCTTCATATTAAAAATTCGCAAAGCCTGTTTCCACTAGCTACACTGGTAGCATTCAGATATATCACCACTGATTTGACGCAGTGTCTGACAATGAAAATGCTCTTGGTGGCACGCAACTCTATCGCTCTATCAGCTGACAGCTGAATCCATCTGAAAACAGAACATGGAACGCTCAACTGAATAAACAACCGTACATGTCCTCGGTGAGACTTGCTCCAAAACCAGACGAAAGATGGCTAACAGACCACACGTACTGCTTTTATTTCACTAAATTTATTTACACCCCACTTTGATTAAATAAGACTCATGACATGGAACCTGCGCACCGTGCTAGCTCCAGAAGTGGATTTGTTTTCTATTGCACTACCACCTATGATTACAATGGCCCGTTCAGCTCACAACTATCGATATCCGTTCGCATCGTTTCAGCATCCAGCATAAGCAGATGCTTGCTGTTGCTGAAACATCCAGCCAGTCGAAGATAGCTTGCGTTAGTTTCCTTCGTCAGCAGACGGTACAAGTAGTCGCGCTTTTGGGTAGTGTACGTGAACAGGGTTTGATATTCGGGGCCAAGCTGCGAAAGAGAGTGTAGAACGAAAGCAAACAATCATAATACTGTAATAAACACAACGAAATGGATCACAGTGATGCATACAAAAGAGGCGCAGTTCTGGATATCGTTGAACAGTGTGCAACTCTCCACATTCGCGATAAAGTCGTCGATGTCGTGCAGCATCAGCTGCACGATGCTGCTCACCCCGGTGCGCAGTTGGTCGAGACGAGCCAACTGCAACCGGAAACAGTCCGCCGCATCGTACGTGTGCAACACGAAGAAGTTGAACACTTTCTGGCCAAACTTGCTGAAACAGAACTGTGCGTTTGGACCGTTCTCAATCAGCACCTGCAGCAGACTTTGGATGATGGCACACATGCTGGTTCCGTAGAATGTGAGCAAATCATCGTCGAGTGCCAGCACGAGTTGAAGATGCGTGGCGAAGACGCTGTCAATGGTACCCTCGATGGAAATGCTATCGTCGAAAATGGCTCCAATTTCCGACAGTATACCCTCAACCACGGGTTTTAAGTCAGCGTCCGATTGCACCTTACTCTGGAGCGTGTCTCCGTAGCTTTGGGTAAGCTTGCTGTACGCGGAGGGCAGATCTGCCGTGGCCGTTTTCACCGTACCGACGAAATCGTTCACATCGTTGCTGTAGCTGCTTCCCAGCTGGTTGACGTCGTTTACGCGCAGGTTCGCTTCATCGGCGATGCCTACTAGGTACTGGTCGGCTGTCTGGAAGGAGCCAAGCGTCGAACGGACGATGTACACCAGAATCGGCACGTCAGACTTCAGCAACCGCACGCCATTGGTGATATCGCTCACAATGCGCGTGGTCACATACTTTTTGGCAATGGTCGACGACACAGTTGGTGAAGAGCCGGCAGCGGTACGTGCGCTTGTTACGGCCGCGCGCAGACTGGCCACGGATTGGGAGAGTGTCGCGAGCGTTAAGGACATCGTATGAAAAGTGTCCCGCAGCTTAGCCGACACGTAAGTGTTGATAATACCGTTCAGGGTGTTGATTTGTCCCGTCAAACCGGTCGTGATGAGCGTTTGCAGCGCACTGATGGCGTTCGTTATGCTGTCAAAATACGTCGCTATTGGACCGCTGTTGTTGAGTGCCATGGTCGAAATGGCCTGGCTAAGCGTAACACCGGCTGCGGATAGCTGGTTAGCGATGCTGGTCATAGCTACCTTCGCGGTCTCTAACCGTTTGTACCCTGCCTGTAGGTCAAGGACCGTCCCACCAACGGTCTGGTACAGGACCTTCGTCTCCAGCGCGAGTGACGAGACGGTGCCACTGCCAGTAATCGCAACATTGATGGCAAAATCTGGCGCAGGTTCCGCTCGTCCGATCTGCAATGGTCATATCGCGACATTAATGGTAGCAGCACGACGCAATCGGGCCCATGATACTAACGTTCAGAAATAACCAACAGCAAAGAACTGCACTTAAAGTACTGGACCTGCGACGGCGAAACATCTTATGTGTGTCGTAGAGTAGCACCAACTAAAACGAATGTATTCTTTTAAGTTTTTTCAATTCTAGAACAAACCCCACGGGTTTGTGTACATACTCACAAGCTTTATTCTTAGAATCTGGATGTCTGGATCGGTTGAACATCGGAATAGGCGGGAGTCGACCGTGCGATGTACACCAACTGTGCAAACGTCGCCAACACTTAGGCAGCATTGAAAATTGCAATGTTTGGAAATTGATTCCATCTGTTTATGCGGACTAGTCAATAGAACAGAGACACGCAGTTCTGTTACACACGTTGTTGGCTTACCCGTAGCCGCTCACTTAAAGATCATATACGTCATCGGCCGAATGACGTCACGATAGGGAATAATTTCCGCTTATTAGTTTTCCCTTACAACCTCAGTAGCAATTACACGTTTGTATACTTGATAACTTACTTACCAGCAGTTACAACCGTTTACAAAGATATTGGCTTGCTGCTGGAGTCCTCTGAACCGCTCACGGTCGAACGTTGTCGTCTGCCAATCCAATATCCCGACCTTCCTGCCTGGCTATACTTCTGTGTGCGGCCTTGAAGTCGATGAAGACATGGGAAGGTAGAGCTGCCGCTCCGTCATCTTCTCGAAAATCTGTCGCATGGTGAGGATCTCATCTGATCTTAGGATCGTATTGCAATCCTTTCTGATAATTTCCAACTACCTTTTCGACGAATGGCACAAGATCTTGTAGTATAAGAGAGAATATCTTGTAGGCGCTATTGAACACCGCAATGCCAATACGCAGTAATTGCTGTACACTGGCTTATCTCTCTTCTTGTATATGGGGTAGACGATAAAAAAATTTCAATCACAAGACATCGATTCACTATCCCGTACCTCACTAATAATTCGATTAATTTCGTTTCTAGTGCTGCGCCTCTTTTTTATAATTCCGGCTAATATTCCGACAGTGCCTGATGCCAACGGATAGCCTTTCGGGTTTCGTTAATGCTAGGTGGTAGTAGCATGAAAGTCGTCTGCTAGCGGAGCTTCTAGCTGCTCGTTGAACAGATCGTTTGGTAATTCATCAAAATACTGAGCTCATCGCGAGAGAACCTCTGGCTGCTAGATGGTCAGATCTCCATTCTTATTTCGAAAACAGTTCACCTTATGTCTGAAGTTGTTTCCATGGCCTGCTATCTCTTGGTAAAGCTTTCTTCCGGGCACGTAACGCACTATACACCAGTGTCCACCGATAACCTTATTTCTGTCATTTGAGTAGAATGAATAACGAGGCTAATAACCTTAATCATCTCGATCGTCGAAACGTACCGCATCATCCTACATCTTCACACGATAAAGCCATCCGCATTTGCATGGCTCGATTAATCCTAACCGCGTCTCTGGAAGATCGTTCGTTTGGAAAGCGAAACAATTATTTCCCAAAATGGTACAACCGAATGGCTATTAAGCGTTCTAGTATGCAACCGTAACACACACACACACACACACACACACACACACACACACACACACACACACACAGAAAAGCCCCATCATTCCAAAATCCCATTCGACAAAGAGCGAAAAAAAGCAATAGCCTCGCCTTTCGGTTACAATATTTTATCCAAACAAATGACGCACTGGAAGAATTCTAATGCGAGCACTAAAGGTGGCGGCGTTTCTTCTGGATGACATCAGAACCACAGCCAAACCAGGGGGGGAACATTCTCGGGTCTCTTAAAACAGGCTCGGTTTGTGGTTGGAAGCAGAGGGGGGGAGGGGGGGGCTATCATTTCGTTTTGGTCAAAACGCAGCGGGATCCGCCGGCATCTTGTGCGAGTGGTGTATATCGACGTTCGAACTCGTTTCTTTCCGCCTGGGCTGAGCATTTCAAAATTTGGAACCTCGTTTTTTTTTGGGTCCACAGCGCATCGAATTGCTCTCGTTTCCTGTGTCGTTTCCTGTTTCGCACGTTTTAAGTTATTGGATCTCGGGCCCCCTTGTCACCGGGACAGTTGACTACCTCAGGTCGGCTGAACTGCTGTATAATCAAACGCATCAATAATCGAAATGGGTCACTAGCCGGTAATGGACCGTGTTCTAGCGGTAGATTTGTTTTCCCAATTTCGAGTGCTGCCTGTTGTGGTGATGTCTTATTCGTTCTGTAGCTCGCTTCGCCGTTTCGCTTTTGGAGCTCTTCTGGGAGAGTGTGCGGTAGATCATTGCTCTCCAGTCCGTTCGGGAAGCAGAACGTGGAGAAAGTCGGCCAAGTCAAGCGCGTTGACATGCGCTGGCCAGTGTTGTAAAAGTACCGTTTGATCCGAGGAGGGGCTGCAGGCGAGAACGAGAAAACAGAGAGCAAGCCAGAGATAAAGATGCTACCGCAGGAGAACGTCTGCTTGTGGGCTCGTAAGAAGTTTTGACCACCGTTGCTCAATCAGTGTGGTGAGATTTTCGGTGCGTGAAAGACAGAAAGTTGCGATATGACACGCTGGATATATTCGCTGCTGATCGTTGGTGGTGCTTTTCTTGGAGGATGCCTGTGTGCGGGTGATTTTGGACTGCCGTACAGTGTGCCCGGGTTCGATGCAAACTTCCGCAGTGCCATTGGGTCGGGAGTGGTGTCAATCGTGAAGGCTAACGCGAGTTTGCTCAAGTACGAAGCGAACCTCGATCGGAGTGGTGTGACGGCGGTACTGTTCGATGTTGCCAATAACCTAACCACTCCGCTCAACAAGCTGTTGGGCCACGTGGCAGCTACGTTTGGTGCGAATGGTACCGACACGTTGCAGGCGTTGATGGATGAACTGCAAGCCACGGTATTACCAACGACTTCCGCACTCGAGAAAGCTTCTAGCACCATCCACAACCTGGAGGGAGTGGTACGACCGAACGTATTGGATACTCTCACCGCTAATGTGAGCACGATAATCACAGAGATCGGAACACTCGCTCGCAATTTGCCACCATTTGCCGAGGCGCTTAAAACGGCCAGTTCGTCCGATTCTTCCTACAACAGTAAAAACATTTCCACGCTCATCACTACCAGCATGGTACAATCGTTAACCTCACCAATATTGCTGATCAACTCGGCCCTCGGGGACATTGCCAACGTGTACGGTGGAGTTGCCAAGGATCGTACCACGGCCATCGGGTACGAGACGACCACCAACACTAGCATCCAAAACGCGCTGCAGGATCTATCGGGTAGTGTGACGCTTGTCAACCGAACGATCATAGACACTGCCCGTCAGATGGAACTCCAGTCCAACGGAAGCGTACGTCAAGTGCGTGACGGATACTCGTCACTGTTGCAGAACCGTCTTAGTGACGAATCCGAATCCAAAAAAGTGAAAAACTTTCTCGACCAGTTAGATGCCCAAGGGGTGGAACACAACAAACGCGTCGGCGAACTGTTGAGTGATCTTGCCACCAATTATAAGCGTATAATTCAAACTGCTGGTGATGCGATCGGGAATCGAATGTTCGCTGCCACAGCGTCCCTTATCGATGAGGCAACCGTCAGCGACAACCTCTATGCGGATCGGTGCTTGCAGCGCTATATCGGCGAATTCCGGCAAGCATTGTTCACACCGACTCGTCTAACCTACTGCTACCAGGTGGATGCACGCACGATCGTTTACTTCTCGTCGGCCAACAATGCTTTCCTGGAGCAGCTACGCAATACCGCTGTCTATGCTACTCAGGCACAACCCGTGTGTGCGCAAGGCTCCACCAATTGCACTACGGAGGTAAGGCCGAGTGGGTATGGCAGTTGGAACGAACACTAATACCTTTTCTCCTCCATCCCTACAGTACGTAGAACAACTGGAAGGCTCTAGCAAACAGAACCAAGCCCGTTTTAACGCGTTTGCGACGTACCTGGGCGAAGAATTGGTCGCTTTAGTCGAACGATACGATGCGTGTACGCGAGCGATCCGAGCGGACATTGAGTACCACGTGGAGACGACGAACCAAAAGTTTAGAAACTGTTTCCTAACCGGCAGATAGAGATTGAATGGAATGAATAAAAGATAATTACATAGCGTTTCAGCTGTCTTGCGTATTGTTCGAATGGGAAAATTTCTTCTCGTCTAGTGGAGAATACTTACTTTAGGGAAACAATTATACCTTCTCAGGGAAGAGCTAAGATAAGATAAGGTTGAGTTTTAAATGGAAGAAATTTGGAGATGGACGAAGACGTAAACAAACATTCACTGAAGATTGTTTTCATCATGAAGAAGAGATTGAAATTTGAATTATGTTACTGATTACGGCAACAATGTGTTTTCTAAGCGTTAATGACATTCAGCGGTTTAAAGTTGTAAAAAAAAACCATGTGAATTTTCTTTTATTTCGAAAGACATTTGTGATGGAGTGTGTTTCTTGCTCAGCTGATTGAATAGTCAAAAAATGTTCACAAATAAAAGAAGGGTCTCAATTAAGTCTTGCGTTCAAACATAATGCACCATAGGGCGGGAGAAGAGATTTACCATCTTCCTTGGTGTGATAGCCTGGTATAACTTTGGAACACAGCAATCATTTACGCTGGTCGGCAAACTCCATCCCCGGTGACGGGGTTTTGTCGGCGGCATTGAACTTGCCGTGTCAAGTGCCCACCGTGCGTGGCGATGCGTGTTCCTTATGGGATTTGCGCACGAACGAAAGACATCTTGCGATCAAGCGACGAACCCGTTTACGGTGGCCGTATGTGCGAACGGTTCCGTGCGCGTCCCTTTTATGGGCGACGCTGGCGCAACCCGAGTTCGTTACCCATCGGAGTTCGTTTGCCTGTGTTGATCTGCGATAACAAACAAAAAAAAAACGCCCGGTCCGACAGGAACCCGCACATTCTGTCCGGGCAGACCGGTGCATCGTTCTGTTTGGCCCCATTTAGTTACTGTTTTCGTTCTGATTTACACTTACCATTGTCGGGGCGTGCTTATTTATTGCAGACGTTTCTCACATTTGTTTTCCTCTAGTTGTATCAACTAAAAACAGCAAAAAAAGCCAAACAAACACACTGTATAAATTCACCACCACCGTTCTTGGGGTTGTCGCTTTACCTTTTACAGGAACCGTCGGCCCATCTGCGGAAGGAAGCAGTGTCGATCCATCCCCTAGCACGTAAAACGCATCCCGTGTAAATTGGAACACGACCGTTCCGACGAAACCGGTCGGAAACAGTCATACACACCACCAGCCACCAGGGATGGAAGTGGCCGCGATTGCAACGGGGGCCGGTACGACGGCGGCAACACGGGCACCATTCCAGCGCGAGGTGCGCGAATGGCAACATGTCGATCCAAATACGGGCGCCCTGCTGACGGGACGGCTCGAGGCGGACCGCTGGGTAAATGGACCACTCAACAGCTACGGCAAGGTAAGGTTTTTTTTTTTTTCTCTCCACCCTTTCGGTAGCATCTTTTCGACCTAACGGCTCTTTCGCGCGCGCAAAGGTGCAGCAGCAGTAATGAGAGAAAATCGAAAGAGTCACAACATGCTTTTAACATTCCGGTACGACACCCGTACGGTTCGGGGCCTGTCGGCTTGTCACCCTGACCGTTGGCGCTGTTGATGGATTGTTCCAGTTTTGGGGTTGCGGGCCTCCCTGATGGGAATGAGCGACAAGCGAACGGGGAGCTGCTCGAAAGTACATATTTTAACAGTCGCCGGAAGGTTTCTGTGAAAAGATCGTTGCCGTGGAAATTGGTTCACTTGTACGAATCATTGCCTCTTCATCCTGGTCACGGCACCAACAATATTTTGATGTTTTGTGCTTTGTACCACCATCAAATCATGTGGATATCTTATAGGCAGTAACTTCTTCAGTAGGAGTTTCACATCTAAACGACCCACATGTGAGTTTATGAACCCATCTTTAAGCAATATTTGACCTTAAGACCTTTCAAAAGTATAAAATGCTTATGCAAATATTGGAACCAAACTACCTGCAGTAACTACCAGCTCCACCGCTTCACATTGTTGACAGCAAGAAAGTGTGCTAAAAAAAAAAAGAGTTTGCAAACCAACTGACCCCGGAGGGAAGTGAAGCCATTCCACGCCAAATTATGGTGCTAACGTTCATTTCAACGCCACGGTGCGCTGGAACAATTGGCCACCGTGATATTTCTTTTTATTAGCTTTTTTTTTATTGCATACCCACGGCGAAAGAGAAAGTCTTCCCCCGGTGTAGTGCTGCGAGCAAAATGGTTTCCAAAAGTGCAATCCTCTCCTCGGGGAGGTTACGGTTCGGTTGTAAAATGTTGTTAAGCCGCTAACATGATGTTCTGTTTTTTTTTTTTTGCGCAAACGAATAAGCGGAGCTAAGAGTGGACTATTGAGGAAGGCATCAGGGTTTTGCTGGTGCACAGTGTACAGATATGGCCGGCTCCCCGTTTCCGGGCACCTTTGCCCACCCCTCCCCGCCCGAAATCTGCGCCCCGCGGAAGGATTTGTAATGAACTTGCCCTTTTTCACCAGAACAATGGGCTTGTAGTTGGGAGTGTGTTTTCCATGCATTAACCTCTGTTGCGCTCACCCCATCCCGCGGTGTCAGCGGTGGAATTATCGTCTTCCTTTTGGGGCTGATCTTGATACAGATATTACGGCCGCCCCCCCACTGTGGACCTCCTGGCCATTGTCTGCGTAAGCGGCCGGGTGATGCCGGTTCCCAAAAACGGCCTATCGGCTAAGACATCGATCGGAACGAATGGCTCATTTGCCTACAATTGCAAAACGGTACAGTCAGCGTGTCGTGTCATGGACAGAAGCGTCGTTATCGATTGTTCGAATGCGCCCCCCCCCCCTCCCCCTCGAGATAGATTTTACGAGACCACAGATGGAGTGTCTCAAGAACGAAGCGCAATGTTCATCATGGTTACAATAGACTCGGGCAACACTGCACAGCAAACCGCAACCGAAACCGAACAACGGAGACGACCGTATCGGTATCGAAAGTGAATCAACTCGCTGTGCGAGAACTGGCAACGCTACAAGACATCTGGGAATTTATGATGGGACACTTACCCCGGGATACACGACCGCGGTACCGGACGGACGGGCACCGGCAAATGAACCATTAAGGTCGTCTGGGCGAGGGCAGTTCGCGAGACTTGTCGCGCACATAAGCTCTGCGGTGAAGCGCGTGAGGGTATGAAAGGTACAATTATACATTGTAAGAAGTCATGTGTGTTTCCTGTCTCCGGACTGGAAGAGAAGATTACGATGATGCGAACAAGCGCCCGTACGCTACCTTGAAGTGTTGTTGTGTGGCGAGTGAATTCATACCGGGTTTCGCGCATCGTACAGCACACTACCCGTTTTGTGGTAATGGCGCTGTGTGTTTTTTTTTGTACGGTAATTTCTTTGTCTGCTGAAAGCGGAAGTATCACTTTATTTCTTTGAAACTGTTTAGAAGCTTGTATATTGCATCTCATTTAATCCACTTGTACGCGAGAGAGGTTATAAAGCTCGGTTTGCCGGTTTTCCTTGATAGAAGCAGTGCCAATAGACCAATGGAGGCAGTAAAACCGTGATCATTCTCAAGACTATGCACAATAAAAATCTTTTGGATACGTTTTTATGACTTTCCTTTGTATTTTGAAAGTTTGATTTAAAGTTGTGATTGTGATTTGAAATTTCAACTCCTTTCTGAGCCAAACGCGTTTTTGTTTTCTACATTTTTGCAATGCTATCTCAAAATTCTTGTGTAAAAAACTGCTTCAAAACCCATTGCAAACATGAAAAATACAAAAAGAAAATGTTCTCAAGGAGGTCTCACTCTTTGAGAGACCGACAATGTGCTCGTGACTTTATGGACCTCAGGTTATTTAAGATAAGGAAGAGGACTTGAGGCTCGGTAGTGTATTTGTAGCGACGCCATTCTTCACACGACAGAACCGGTCCAAAACCTCATCCGGACCAATCTTGCGGAGTAAGGACTGACCATCCGGTTACGTGGTAAAATAAGTCTAGTAAGCCATAAATGGGGTAGATCATCCCAAAACTTAGAAAGCTTAAGCTTTAAGCCTGTATCTGTCAAATAATCCAGGTACCGGGCTGTATCATTCTGTACAGATTCGTAAAGGACATAGCATTTTGACATAAAGAATGACACAAGGGATCATTTTTGTGAAACTAAAATTTGAGAAAAATCGATTTAAGTTTAGTAATTTGATGTTAATTTCAATGTATTTGAAATAATATACAAGTCTGATTATCAAAATAATCCTTTTTCAGTTCTTTTCTTTAAAATAAAATTGTTTACCTTTTTCGCACATGGGAAACTTGGCCTAACCTGGCTCAGGCCAGCTAGAAAAATTCTTTGTTTTGACATTTGTCGAGTTTGGGTTTTGGGTACTTGGGTACTTTCCTTGAGAAACCAATCTAATCCTTCTTTCCTAGGCTTAATTTGGCTTGCCATTTGTATGGCGAGTTGTAAGCGGATAAGCCTGGAAACGTCAAAACGCATACAAAAAAACTGGCTTAGACCGTGATCTACCCCAATGGTAGGCATGACCTAGTAGGTCGTTACGTCAGCAAGAAAAAGAGGACTTGAGCATTATTAGAAGTAACTAAAGTCTAAATTTGGGAACTCCAACTTCAAACTCTCAAAAAGAAGAAGAAGAAAAGGAATTGAGCACTTTTACAAGTAACTAATTAACTTGGGAACTCCAACTTCAATGACTAACTTTCGGAACTCTAACTTCAAAGTCTAACTTTAGGAACTCCAAATGCAAAGACCAACATCGGGAATTCTTAAACCAAACTTTAAGAGCTCGAGAATAGTCCCGCAGCGCCAGAATAGCGTTGTATTCATCCATCAACAGTAAACCATTTCTTGAAGCTACAGCATCGACGAACTGATTCACATAATCAATTGTTTCCACCGTAAAAAAAAAATGCTCTGCACTCACACTCCCCGGAAGTTGACCCAGGCTTGTAGCAGATACCCTCATAATGAGCGGTTATGTTCTGCAATGCGCGTCGTAACTTCATTACGTACATTCCCCGCAACAGACCCGCAAGCAGGGAAGCGTCTGCAAAACAAAACTTCGCCCTGTACGGTTGCGGTTAATATCCCACGAGGAAGTAATCATCGCCGATTTCGTTGACGTCTGGCGCTCACATCGGCTAGCAACAAGCGTTACGCTCGCAGTGCGCTTGTAGTTCACAGCTACCAGGCTTGTCTGCTATGTTTGCACCGTGCTACGCACGCAACACCACGCGCTCGAATTCCCATTCCCCCGGTTCGGTCGAAAAGGGATTAGTTGGGGTTACGCAGCGGGTGGGCAATTGCCTTCCATCGGTGAGGTCGTTTTTAGCAGCGCTTATCACGAACGAGCGACATTGTCGCTGTGCGGTGCAAGCCGGAGGACCTTGCCATATATCTCTGCAAGATCGACAGTGATTAAGGGAAGGCTGCAGGTGTCGAAGGACACCGTTGGAAGGAATCTATTTAAAGCATCACCTGCCCGCCAGCACGTAATGAATATATAATTGTGTGCCGGAGGTGTGTGCACTCTGGGCAGTAGACACCCAGTAGAACACTTCCCCGTGTCAAGTCCCCTAACGAGATGTGGCCGTTTATTTACGTTCAGGAACGTGCAGGAATTACGCGGCGGCGGGCTCGGTAATGGCACACACGAAAAGCAACGCACACGAGTTGTAATTAATTAAAACTGCCACCACCGCCCGGAGGGTGCGTGCCGGACTGCTACCAATTACGGTAAACCACTTGAATCCATCGATTAAAACCGATAGGCAGGCGATCGATGTTAGTTTATTTTCTTCGACACTATCACCGGATCGGTTCGCACTGGTGGGTGATAGCTATTTTCTCTCTCTCTTTCTCTCTTCTATTCATTCACAGCTGAGGTGTCTTTATGTCCAACATGCGCATTAATTTAACATTTAACTAATCGGGGAAAAGCGCACTAGATGGCTGGTTCCCCCCGGCACGAACCCACACCAATTTACGCTCCAGCGTGTCGCCAAGACGCAGGTGACAACACTTTACGGCACTTGTGCTGTGTCCGTTGGTTATGTGCTCTAATTTTCATCGGTGCCAATTACAGTGCCACCCCGCAATCGTGCGCGACACGGCTAATTCCGTGCTGCCGTACTAACCGTGTCGCTTAAGCGTGACCCGAAAAATTAGACCCATTTTGTAAGCCCCGCCAGCTGATTCGTTACCGACCGGAGCCGTGCGGTTGCAAACGTTTTCCAAATTTGCACCGCCGGCCGTGTCCGGTGTGTACTACCGGCCTGCCGGATGGAGCGGAATGCCGTCAATTAACTGTCAATTTGATTGTCGCGTTGAATTGCAAAACCAAAAATGCCCGAGACAGCTGCGATTTGCCGATTGCGATCAAGCGGCGATTGCAAGCGCGCTGTACGGTGCTGCCATCTAGATGTCAAGTGTGGTGAAGGAAGTTTCACCATAAAGGCAATGCGCTCCGGCGCAGTGTTGCGCCTGCTGACCTTCGAAAAGAGGGGTAAAAAAAACGGGGCGACCGAGGATCAGTGGTGCAGCAAAAACTGTCGTCCTTCCTCCCGTGCAGTGGATTGTTCCATTCACCCCCGTTGCAGCATAGCTTTAAAATTCTGACGTGCGTTCTTCTTGTCTTCCAGATGGTGTCACAGAACCTGTCCACACCGGACGGTACGCAGCACACGCAGCGGAAGCAAATGGAGATACTGCAGGCCCGCACGTCCGCTGGTTCGCTGCAAGTCGTCCGGGCACAAACCGTCCAAACGACCTCGTCCCGCTGGTCCTCATCGATGCTGCATGCGACGGAACAAACGTCGCACGGTGTTGGCGCCACCACCGCCGACAGCATCATGGTACCCGCCTCCCACCAACTCACCACCAACGGGTTCTCTAGCCATCATCTGCTGTCCTCGTTCCACCGTCCACTGTCCTCTGGTGCCACTAGCAGCAGTAGACTATTGGTAAGGCAACGGTTCGAGCCGCCGCCCGCATTTAAGGGTTGTGCGTTTGTCCTCAGACGAGCAATCAAGTGCTCCTTGTTGAACATTCATTCATGCGCGATCGCGTGATCGCTGCCGGGGTAGTGCCTGGCAATGGGTAAATATTTTTCTTTCAGCCAAGAGCTGCACGACGCCCAGCGTGTGTGCCTGCAAATTCCGACGATGCACGAGTGCGGCCACCAGAAGCAGGAAGTATTTGTGTTGCACTACAGATTTTTCGGTAACATCCGTGTTGGATGAAATAATTTATATTTGATACAGACAAACACACACACACACACTGTATCTGGGGACATCTGGGGAGATACTCCGGAAAAGGGTGTTTAAAACCTTAGCGCATTTTCAAACAGCGCCGGACACGGACGATTAATCGTCAGCATCGGTCAGAGACTGACATTTATCTGTGCCGTACATCAAACAAACCCGCTTGATAGGTTGACCATTGTTATTTATTACCCACGGGGTTGAAAACCCACACGGGATCAAAACTAGTGACCGAAATAAAAATGCCTGTGACATTGACATTTGCCCCAAAGATGGACAGACTAGCGAAACTAGCGCTTTGTATGTCCACTGCCGAACCTGGTCCGGCGAATGTCAAATATTTGGCCAACGGCTTCCAAAGTGCACCCACACATATCGCAATGCGATCGGTAAACAATTTTCACTGCAGTCCAATTATCGCCGATCCTTGGACAAGCCTCCGCTGCGGTGTGTCGCATCGGCAGTAGGAAGCAAGGAAATTGGATCCAATAGCGAGTGGCTAAAAGAATTGTAACCCGGTTGTCCTTGAGGACCAGAAGTCTAGCGTGGTGTGACTCGCTACCTTCCACTGATGATCTCTTCACCGCTCTACTCCCCAGGCTGCAGGATCGGGTAGACCCGATGCATCTCAGACGACACCACTAGCCGGTGCAGCGTACGTGAGCTCGATGAAGCCATTTCCTCCATTTTCCAGCCCCACGTCCAGTTTCACCAGCACCTCCGGTGCGCCGCTCCGATACGGCCGGGTGTATGCAGTCGGTACGGAAGCGCATGACGATCGTTCCCCCTACTACCATCCAGCGCACACCGCTGCCGGCGAGCAGGAAAGGTAAGATCTCATCGACCCGCTGACGACGATGACGATGAGGTGATGTATAAGAGCGCGTAGGCTTGAAGATTTCTATTTCCACAAACCGTTCGCAGCGGGTGGAAAGCTCGAGTTGGATATAATGATCGCGTTTATTGGTTTACGATCGTGCGGTGTTGGAGAGCGCGCGCGCGCCCGTGTGTGCTTTGCCAAATTCCACCAAAACCTGTGGTCTGTGGAATGTTCGTCCGCTGTTGGTGAAGGAGTGAGTTTGGATTTTTGTTGTTGTTTTGTCCGATGATAGTCATTCCTTTTTTTGCGTGATATACACATTAGTGATGGGAACTCCGGAGCACGTTCCTGATTCCATTCCGACTGCGATTCGATCATAGATCCGGAATCGATTCCGGATTACTCCGGAATTAACTTCAAATTTGACACCGAATTAGTACGCCATCGACTTCGGATCGATCAAAGATCCGGAATCGATTCCGCATTATTCCTTCAAATTAACTTTAAATTTGACACCGAATTAGTACGCCATCGACTTCGGATATGAGTCTCGGAGTTCACGCTGGAGTAAATACCGGGGTCGACTCCAGTGTTGGCTCCGGTGTTAACTTCGGAGTATTTCGGAGTCAATCAACGCTATAGTCAACTCCGGATCATCGGATCACTGCTGAAGATCAGTGTTCCACGGAGTTTAGGATAGTATTTAAAAGGGGTTTTCTTAGTTTTTCGTAAGATTTCTAGTAGTTTCCCTCGGATTGTACAGCATTTCCAACGAATTTTCCACAAGAAATGGAGTAATTTTCTTTGGATTTTTTTTAATACAGTATTTTGGAGTTTGAAGTTCCTTGAGGTTTCTAAAAAAAATCCTTTGCTATTTCAGCTCTATTCTTTAGTGTTTTACTCAGTGTTCTAGAAAGAATCTGACAATCTTCCAGCACTTATCAGTATAAAAGTTTCTATAGAATTTTTCTATATTATGTCCGGCAGAGTGTGCCGAAGTAACTACTGAGCAACTCCGCCATAAAATGGATTGTACCCAACACTAATACGCACACACACACGCACACACTGAGGATATCAAACTTTCGAACTGACCGGGTCGAAGGCGATTTATGAGCGCAGAAAAACAAACGACGCTGTTTAGCAGACTGATAGAGTATTGTTTTTTCGCGAATCGTAGGCATTTGCATGCGATCGGAACTACGGTAAAAGCTCTGTTGTTCATCGCCATCCCTGGACGGCGGGCGGGGTAATAAATAAGCGGGTGACGCGGTGCAACGGGGACAGGAATCTAGCTGTAACAACTTCACTCCATAAATCAGGTACCACACAAAAGTGAACGGCACCGCTTGACAGTTTATCGACCGTTGGTTCTTTTGCGTTCGGAGAATGAGCCTCGAGCTCCCGGGCGGAGATACCTCCGGCGGGGAGATATCTCCCGCAACCGCCACCACATGCCGTTTCAGCTTCATCCACCCAAACGGCTTCAAGAATGTAGGCGCACGGAGGGATACTGCTTTTACCATTTCAGTAGAAATGCCATCATCGCGCTGTTTCCACGTCTCCCGCAGGAGATCTCCGGTTTCGTCGGACCCCCTTCCCTCCGCCACTAAACTAGCCCACCCGGGTTCCCGGGTCCAGTACGCCTGATCGGGTTGATACAGTTCGTTATGTCATCGGGGTACGCCTACGGAATTTCTTCGCCCGTGTTTGTGTTCAGGGCTGGCCACGATCGCGTGTAGGACCTATAAAACTCCACGCGCTTCTAAGCACGAGCTTTCATGCACAACGGTTTGCGTGCAATTACCGGTACCGAAGAATAAGACAGAGGGGATATTACCAAAAAAGAATAAAAAAAAGCGTTTAAAGTCGACAAAAAAAAACACATTCAGAGGTCCCAAATGTTCATGCAAAGTCCGTAGCACGCTAAACAGCAGAACAAACGAATTAAAGGAAAAGAGGTATTGCACGGATGTCCATTGAAATTCGATTGGTTCATAAAATTTCGGCAACGGCAACTGGTAAAAAAAACCCGTGAGCCATCGAAACCGGGGTACTACACTTCATTAAAATACAATAAACGTTTGTGCGGCAAAGTGTTCAAAAGCCGACCGAATTGACAGTTTCGTGGTTTTTTTTGTTGTTGTTGTGTGTTCGGAGTGTCCGATTCCGGTGCTGTTGTGTGCTGTATTGCTACCGATTTTGGTTAATGATCGGGTGTTTTACTATAAAGGGAGCTAAATGTGCTGTTCGCCTCAATGTGACAGTGTTGCGGGACGGGAATCCCTAAGTTTATGAGGCCTCCTACGATTTTATGGTGTTTTTTTTTTGTATGTGTTTGGCACTGAGCTGTATAAGTGGCAGACACAGTGGCGTGCCTGAATAATGTCAACCATGGCCACACGCTTTCCAGCGTAAGATCTTGCGAGATCTTGCACACAGAATGGATATGTTTATTACTATCGATAATGAGGTTAGGAAGAACTGGAATTCCTCAAGAATTAGTGATGGGTAAATCTGATTCAGGTTCATGAATCCGAATGATTCTTTGAAGTGAATGAGTCTGAATCTCTAATGCAAAGATTCGTTAATCACCCAAGATTTATGACCTCCGCCTATGAGCTTGTCCAACACCGACACTGCCCTGCAGATTCTTGAAACTTATGAGAGTTGGTTCTTGACCTGAATGACTCCCCCTTTGAGATTCATATAAATGACTCTTCTCAAACGACTCATTAAGCACAACACTATCGAGAATGTATAGTCCAGCCGGATGAAGGTTCTTACCAAGTTCAGCTTACACGGATGCAAGTTCTTACAACTCAAGATCAGCTTAGAAAGATCTTCCAAAATATTTGAACACCAATTGATCGGTGTTGGTAAACGTCGCCCCCGAAACATGCACAAATATCTCCTCCCATGCTGTATGATTCACACCGTCCCCGTTGACGATGACGACCGTTCTTCGCGTTCGCTCACTCAGCGCACCCAGCCAGACGGGGCGCGAGCTTTTTCGGTACGTGGGTTTTCGGTAGGCCGGGCACCCGAACGCACCGTGTACACAGGGCCGAGACCCCAACGCGTCCGGATCCTCTGCGCACGTCATTCTACAAACGTCGATCGTTGGATCAACAGCGTCTCCGGTGACGCGATCGAAACTTCGACGTGCGGTTTTCGTGCGGTGTTTGAGCTGTTCCAGCGCTTCTCGCCAACACACATGCAAAACTCATCCGGCAGATCGGGTAATCTGCCTGGATTGATGTTAACCAGTGAGTGTTTTAAAGTGCGCAGTGTCCGGGCCGAGATTTACTGATCGGCACGTATTACGAGAAGGCGGTCAAACGTAAAGGTGGGAATGTTCGTTTTTTTTGACAGCGATCCAATATTAAATGATCGTAAAATTGAATTATCATAAATTGTTGTGCGTCAGTGCGGGTTTGCAGTTCCGACAGAGTGTCTTTGTGTGTGTGTGGGTGGGCGAACAGTGTTTGGCGTGCCGTACGGGAGTGGTTTGCAATTGCACATCAAGCTCGGCACAGCAGTGAACAGTGAATGACGGCATTCGCCCACCCGTGCGTCCCAATACGACGCCCGCCTGCATGAAGGGATGCACACGGTGGAAGTTCGATTAGGATCGGGTGACAAGAAAGAAAGACAATTAAAACTCACCTACACCGCCCCCGGTGCGGTTGTTGTGTTTCTCAATCGCAATTGCAGTCTGGGGGAGAGGGGGGAGGGGGGGGGGGGGTTCTCTTGCCAGGGGGCTGTCACTTGTACAACATTTAATCTCACCTCTCCCGTCCTGTTTTTTTCTCTACCCCCCCGGTGTTCGCGTTTCCGGTTGCATCGGAACAGCATCAACGGTGGCAACGTACCGCTGGCCCGCGGCAAAAGCATCTCGATCGAGGACCTTTCGACCGAGCGTGACGAGAACAACTTCGATGACGACGTCGAACCTACGCAGTGGAAGCGAGTGAGCAAAATACGGCGATCATTACAGTTCCCAAGGAAAACTACCCCGAGGTAAGTGGAATGTGTGGTGCTCCACTCTGGAGTACGGGAAGGTGGTGGATGATCATTTCTGGTGTTGTGTCGCGCGTGTCTTGGGAATTGCTCTTATTAAAAATGGTGTACTTTTTTTATTTTTGGAATTTCGGTGGGGTTTTTTTTGGTTCACTACGCCCAAACCGGACCTAATAGACATGTCATGTTACAGAAGTTTGACTCACCTGACGGGTGATTTCATCGATCGTTACTTTTCTCCTTTTAATTCCATCAACCGCTTGGAATTACCTGAACGAATCAGTACCAAACGAGTTGATTGCAGTTACGTCTGCACGGGATTCGCTTCCGGTTTATTTGGGGGTTTTCTGCGGTGCCACCAACTTCCCATTCCTGTGGGGCGGGCACAGTACTAAAAATAAAACGCACACCGCACGATGACGCGGACTTATCCACTTGAAATTCAAATCAGCCAGAACGGAACCGTGCGGTACGTACCGCCGTCCGACATCTGGCGGTGGACCGGACGTCCCTGGAACCGGCATGATGTATGATTCAATCGGTGCGCGTCGCCCGAAGCCGAAGTGGCTCGCCTCGTGTTGGTGATGCAAAAGCAATAACGACAACGAACGCAAGTGCTTGCAACATTTGCACATCATTAAATGAGGCAGGTTATAGGCACGGGTCTGGCCGTACGTTGGTAGGTAGCGTCGAAACTGCGTAGGATGGTCCAGTTCTCATACGAGCACGAGTCAATACTGCACACCGTTTGTGTAGTGTCGTGTATTTTCTTTGCTGGCATTAATAGGAAAGAATCAAAGTAAAGAAGTCTCGAGGCTTTGTTTTAATTGGTGGGCAAGATGAGGTTAAGTTAACTTACCACCGGGTGTTCAACTTCGTTATATGTAATGTGTTGCCTTTTACCTTTCATTTTAGAACCAACACACGGCCGATCGATCTGCCCGAGAACTCCGTCAGTGTGTCCCGCATCTGTCAGGAGCTGGAGAACGGCCGACGGCTGAACACGGCCATGCGCAACAATCACATCGACTTTGTGGCGTTGGACAACATTCTGAAAGGTGTGACCGATCAACCCTGCACAACTGCGTCCACACCACCCGTTAAACCGGCGGAATCGTCCGCAAAGTCACCGCCGAAAGCGTCATTCCTGACGGCGGACACGTTGCGTGAAATTCGTGGCCGATTGCGACGGCTCAGCAACGAGTCGCTCTACCGTGACGACATGAGTCCGGCCGATGATGCTACCGGCCAGCAGGATCATCGAGGCGGTGATGAGGGTGGCGTAACTATTACTGAGGTGGAGACACGGCTCGGGCAGCTGGAAACCAGCAGTGCGTCAGATTCAAACTATCGGAGCAGTAGCTTGCAGTCGAGCAAGAAGCCCGCACCGGATACTACCGTACTAGCGCCGGACGATTGGCATTCGCGTCGCAAGTCGTACGGATTTGAGCGGATGAGTCAACAGCCGCTCGGCAGCGGGTTTGCAATGGCCAAGATGGATTCGTCAACGGACAGTGGGATAGGCCGCTCGTCAGACTTGAGTTCTAGCTGGTCTAGTGCGGCTACCGAGAGTGGCCAAGGGGGAAATAATCTGGCTAACGGTGCAAGCACCTATCATCAGCGCTCAACGATTGTGACCTTGGGCGAGAGGTCCCAGATGAAGGAGAAACAATCCACGAACCCAGCGATGGTCATCAAAATCACCAGTAAACCATCGGCAAGTGCAATCGATACGTTCGTGCCTTCGACGGAACCGGAAGAGGAGCCGAAACGTCACTCCATCGCGGTCGATGAAACAAGTTACGTGCGGGATAGTTTGCGCAGCATGTTTGAGCGCAAATCGTCAGTAAACGTCAACGGGTTCAGTCACACCTTTATCGACGACCTAAGCCGCAACAAGAAGCGTGTGGAGTTCTGCAAGACCGAGGTACACTTCACGGCCGACTCGGGCCGGGTAAACATCGTCGAGACGGACGAGAAGCCACCGCCAACGAACAACTTCCGTCGTCGCCGACGATCCTCTGGAGGTGCGTCGCCCGGAAGTGCGTCGTACTTGGTGCCGAGTCTCGAAGGGGAGTCGGACACGGTTAACGCTACGGATGAATCGAAGCTGGCACCGGCGTCTGAGGGAGTTGCATCGGAGCAGGACTTTCCACCGGTGGTTACAACCACGATCGGTATCGGCCGTACCGCACCGGAACCGACACCGAGAAAGTACGTACCATCGTCCATTGCGGCCGGCACCGGCGGTGTGACCGTGTCGGATGAAAGTGATGGTCACTCGACGGATGAGATATCGCTTCGCAGCATTCTGAAAAACAAACCGATCAAACCGAAACCGTACGTGCTGGGTGAGAATCTGGACAGCAATGAAGCGCTGTGGGGTGTGAAGCTGAGACCGGTCGGGACGACCGCATCAACGGTAGAGCCGGGCGCAAGGTTGAGCGTTGAGATGGGGCACGACACGAAAAGTGCATCGCCCATCGCTGCCGGAAGCTATTCAACGAAGATCAATTTGACGCAGCAGCCACAAGGCGGTGCAAGTTCCTGGAATAGCAGCAATACCTCAGGTAAGATCTGGTGGACTTTCACCACGATTTTGAGTGGCATTTCTCCTTTAACCGATGTACAATTCATCCTAACAATGCGATGGGAAGAAACCCCTGGATACTCCCGGGACGGATTTTGTACAGCTTCTAAAAATCATAGCAGGCAGGAATGTGAGCGTGAAGTTGAAGCGAAGAGCGTGAAGTTCTATTAAATGTGCAGCGAAATTTAAACATTTACCTTACGCTACGCCATGCTGTACATTTACGCTTGCCTAAACTGCACAGATGTACTCACAATCTATCGGTTAATTCGTTACCGATCGTCTACAACAAGTGCTTTTAGGTGTTTTTTCGCCCGCTCGCCTTTATTTTGACCGCTGTTGTACAATGGGAATAGATCATGATGGATAATGGTCATAATTTACTTCGATGCTTATACTACATTGCAGGGTTTCGATACGTTACAAACCGCTAGTAGAACACTTTGGAAGTTTGCAATCATGTAGTGGAATCTTCCATACAGCCAGAGACTGTTTTACTAATTGCCACGTTTGCTGCGTGTTGTTATAAATATGTTAATATGAACAAACGAAACGAACGAAGGTTTGTCAAGAATACACAAAAGATTGCAATGTTCCACAGCAGCGTTCCTTACATCATTTGGCCGTATGCAAGAAAGTCGATTATCCAGGGCCAGGTTAACCGGCGGGTGACAGTGACAGCTAGTAGAAAAGAAATATTTTTTTAAAACGTTTACTCCATTGGCACGAGAGGGCTTTGAGAGTTTTCTGTTTGTCAGCGGGTAAACTCTCTGGAAAATATCCCATATTGCTAATATTAAATATCTCCCGATATAGAAAAAAAAGAATGCTTCAAGCGTTGACCTGTCGTCTTCATCCTAATAGGCGTGTTACCCTTAGGAATCGATTAATCGGCATGTATCCGGTTCACAGTTGCTCGGTTCACGATAATCAACGTTCTACTGTACACGATTGCAAACTTCCATAACGCGATTACAATGTTTCACTATATTTTGCAACATTCTCCTAATTGGTTGAACAGTTTCATCATATGGATTGAAACCCTGTATTGGTAAAATCCTGTTATAGGAAATAATTCATATCAAATATAGGTAGAGTAAACCCTTGCATAAATTAGTGATTATTTAAGCTTGAAGTTCATTTAACATTTGCATCCGTTTAAATTACAGTGTAATTTTTCAAAAACTAATTCTGACCTTACCGAAGGCACACTGATGCACTGTGCAGTTGCAGCAGAAAAGTGCGAGCGCGTAAAATCGACTTAAAGCGCCTAATGTAGACGATCGGTTAAGCAGTACTGTACTTGATTTGTGTTAGCTCTATATTAGCCCTACCTTCCGTTTTCTTCTCTCTTCCCTCTCATGGTGCTACTCTGTTGCGTGTAATGCTCTCACCTTTCTCCACACCGCACACTGTACATTACCAAACACACGAACACGCTCAACATCGCCTCCCCTTTTGCCCCTTTCCTAACCACCTTATGATGCACATCCCATACACCATCATTAATGCACCGCGATCACATCCCTCCGACCTGGGGCATGGGCGAGTAGTGGACAAAGCGAACCATCACGGTGCGGCCACCAGCGCCGAATCGGCTGCTTCGAAATCGACCACCAAGATACTGATCGACATGACCGCCACGAGTGACGAAACAGCATCGGCAACGACATCCAACACCGGGGATGAGCTCAAGTCGACCTCGCTGATCATGCGGACCATGCGCGCTGCAACGAAGCTAGACGAAGCGCTGAAGAGTCTACAGGCTTTGCGGAGGGATTCGCTCGGCGAGAACGGCACATCACCACTGTATCAGCGCAGTAACGATGTGTCCAGCCCGAAAGCGCGCAGACATTCGGCGTTTTGTCAGCTGAACGGAGGCGTGGCTGGTAGCAACAGCAGCGGCAGCACGATCAGCAATAGCTCGATCGCAAAGTCAAGCAGCGCAAGCAGCATCTACGCGGACTATCCGAAGCTGAGGGCGACCAAGTACGCGTCTTCGCTCGATGGAGATTCCCTGGAGCGCGACGCCTCATCCGGGTACGGTGTGTCCCGCTACTCTTCCATCCTGCCGTCGACGACGGCGGCGAAACGCATCCTTACGAGCGAATCGCGCCTGTCCGATTTCGAGGCATACATCAGCAAAAACACGGCCGTGCGCCGTTCGAGCACGGCAGACGATGTCGATCGGCTGTTCGGCAAACCGATAGCGGCTCCGAGATTGAAGAAGCTCGGCTCAACCGTCCTTAGTCAACAGTTGTCCCAGCTGCGTAGGTTGTACGATGCAGCCGAACTGTACGACAGTGACAGCGACAGCGCGAAGGCTGACGAGGAGGTAAAGCTGTATCTAGGCAATCTGGCCGATACCACCTCCTCGTCGACGTCGTCCTTTGGGCAGGCCACCGAACTGTCCGGCAGCTGGAGCCGCATCAAGGCTAAGCGAAACATTCAGAAATTCAACAGCAACAGCACCAGCCTGACGGCTGCCAAACGCGTTGAGATCAAGGATGCGTCCTTCTCGGTGAACTCGTCTGCAGGTAAGTGAAAGCCCGGGTCCACTATCACTATCTATCTCCCCGCCCACCTTCACACAGCACTTACCAGCACGTGTTGATGCTTCCGAAGTTGTCTATACGTTTTGTGTGTTGCACTCTTAAACACTAGCCCCCTCCCCTCCCCATCAGGCATACGTTCGTGTCCTGACCATCAGATACTAATCTAACCGCGAGATCAGGTGATAACGAAGGTGGTGACAACAACTCGTGATTGATGGTGTATTTGTTCTCTTCAATATGTTGCAGAGTTTGATATTGTAAAACCCTCGGCCCTGGTCAGCCGTCAGCCGAGCAAGCCTTCCGCTGTGATGTCGATTGAGTTGAAGAGCCCTACGCCTGTGAAAAAACTACCATCATCCCACACCTCTAGTCCAGGTACGTGTAGGACCTCCGTTGGAAGTACCTTAAACATTGGTGATTTATTCCGGATATCTCATTTGTTTCAGACCCATCTACGACAAAACTGACTGCGACTGTAAATGATGAATCGATGGCAGATAGCCAGCAGCAGTCCCCAAAATTCCGGAGATATATACCGACCGCGGCCACCACACCCGGTGCCGTGCGTAACGAAGAACGAGCCTCGCTCCGGTTGTCATCCGGTGCGCGGCAGTTGCGCGAGAATGAACTGTCATTTTTCGGCGTCAACCCGAACAAGCAGCAGCCGTCCGGTACGGCGGCTCCATCCGGCAAACCGCCAACGAATTCGACGACCGCCCCTAGCTCACCCTTTCAGCGATCGGCCACACTAACGTCTTCCTTTATCAGACGCACTGGAACGTCCAGCTCCGGTGAGGGTACTGCCTCCAAAGCGTCCATCTGGCAGCTAACGAACGATAAACCAGACCTACTGCGCCACAGTCAACTAGAACCGTCTGCAACGAAGGTGCAAGCTGTGGCATCCCCTCGTCCAGCAGTTATCCGTACAGCAGGAGGTGGTGCATCGGCGATTGATGCGACCGGCAACAGTGTGAGCGTAACTAGCAGCAGTAGCAGTGTGACGACTTCCACACTTTCTTCCGCCGATGGTGGTAGTCCACACTACGAAAATTTATCCAACTTCGTCATGAAACCGAAAGCGGCGCAGCGTTCGGTGGGTGCTTCACCTGCCGCTGTTGAGCCTGTGCAAGCGGGTGACAGGACGATCGCTGTAACTCCTGCATACGATCGAAAGAAGGACTTGGAAAGGGATGAACGTATTCTGGAGGAGCTAACACGAGCCGCGGATGAAATCATGAATGTGAGTATGTGGAATATGGTTGTGATTAGTGTTGGGTGTATCTGAATCTGCATTGGGTGAATCTGAATCTCTAGTACAAAGATTCATGAATCCTCAAAGAGCCATGAAACATGCATAATTTATGACTTGGATGGAGCAACCTCCCCCATTACCCACCTCGGGTCTTGAACTTGCCCACTGCCATTTCGCTTAAGGTCTCAAGGGATTTGATAAGCCTCTGCTCTGAAGATTCATGAACCCATTGGGAGTCGATTCGATTATTTGAATAACTTCTTACTTAAGATTCATATGAATGATTCTTACACAACTTGTGATCTCCGGCTTCTGATGGATTTAAATTTGCTGCCCAGGTTGTCAACAACATGTCGAACGGGGAGAGCATGGAGAGCATCTTGAACGAGCTGAACGACGGCGAAGGACACCGTCGAAGACTTTCGAACGGTGGATGCACGCTCGGAACCATCCGCGAGTGTTCGACCACGAACAAGATCATGAAATCGCGCGGCGTACAAGTGTCCAAGAACATCGACGACAGTCTCAAGCGTCACGCGCAGCGTCAATCAAGACGTGAGTTGCAGTATTCCAGGAATCCCAGGGACTGTAATTACAATTTATGAATTTCTCGCTTACAGTATCATCCGCTTCATCGAATGAAAGTATTGGCCACCGAGCTGAAGGAAACTTCACGCGCAGCGTTTCACTGCGGGGTCCATCGAGTGGGGCGGTAACTACCGGGGACGGTGTGTCGAATCGTTCCGGGTCGAGCCGGCGAAGCCGTGCTCCGATGGCAACCGAAGCTCGTCGCCTGGTGCGAATGTGCAGCAAGGAGAAGCTGCAGTCGAATGCTAGCTCGTCGGAAGATCTTCCAAACAGTGGCGTCGTTGAGCCGCCACGTAGACCGCGCCGAACGCGCTACCAGCCGAAGGATTCGAAGGACCAGCAGCAAAGTGCTACCAGCAACGGTCACAGCACCAGAGCAGAGCAACGCACCACGGGATCCTCTTCGCGATCACATCGCAGCGAGCGATCGGGCGGATCGGTTAGAACAGCCAGTTCCAGACTGGGTATGTTGTCGGAACGAGATCATTTAAAGTGATCCCTATGTATTCCTACGGCTCTATTTCCGATCTCATTTTAGGTCACAGTGCTGCCTCGAACGGACACACCCAGATGGCCGTAAGTGCCGGGAACGTTCACCATCATCATGCGCTCCATTCCGCATCGTGTCCGTCGTCCCGCACCGTAAAGCAGCCGGGTGTAAACGGGCACCATCCGCAGCTGGCATCCGCCACCACAACGTACGTATTGCAATCGTTCATGCTGGTACCGCCGCCCCGGCGCAAACGACGCCAGCAGCTCCAGCAGCACCCAACGAAGGTGGCCAAGGTTGTGCGACGGCATTCGTCGCGGATATCACGCCATTCGCGGGAGCAAAAGCTCCACCCGGTGCGCAAACGACAACGCCGCCGGCTTGAGCAATGCATTTGTTCCTAACGGAAAACGAAGCGCACGCGTCACGTGCCGGTGGTGCGTGGTGCCATTTTGCTGGCTGCTTTTATTCTTTACCATCCCCGCAAAACACAACACCCGCCCCGCCCGAATGCTTCGCATCGTGTTGTGCGGGCTGTCCAGTGCCGCATTACTATTCGCCGAATTTGCTGCCCGTGTGCCTTGGCACTGTACTTACAGCGAGCTTATGCGGGGGTTACATACATTGTGGTCGGGACCGCCGGGCCTAGCTTCTTTCATTTGACCGCTGCCTATGTTGTGTGCGTGTGGGCTAGTGTGTGTGTGTATGTGTGTGCATAACATCGAGGGTCAAAACTCCGCGATAGGTGAATTTTGCAAATTTATCATTTTTTTCAGTTGTTTTCTTTTTCCTACCCTTTTGACACTCGCCTTCCCGGTTGCGGACATTAATATCCTCCAGCAGCTACTGATATTAAACAGATAAAATTTACTAATTAATTGCTTTTACTTGAAAGTTGTATTTGAACATCACTACCGAAGATTAAAAATGATGAAGTAACCCATTAAGCACTAACAGAGTATAATAAGAATGGCATCAGTTCTGACTTTCTGGTAACGTCGCAACTACTTACTTACTTACAAGGCACAGCAAACGGTTCGCGGTTCTTGATCTGCGCCTTCGTCTGCCAATCCATTATACCGGGCTTTCTGGCGGACGCATCGACATCATCACTCCATCTCAATGTGGTCCCACCGTCTCTGTCCATGTGGACAACCTAAAAAAGGGTTTAAGGGCTGGGTCATCCTGTGTCATTCTCATGACATGACCAGCCCACCTGGCGAGTCTAATCCGCCAGTTTCGAGTTTGTCGTCCAGCTCCTAAAAGCTCGTCATTCTAACGCCTCCTGCATTGTCCTTCCACACATACGGGGCCGAAAATTCTTCCGTGCATCTTCCTCTCGAACACGGCTAAGTGGATTTCGGCACTTTTGGACAAAGTCCATGTCTCAGAGGCGTATGTTAGTACTGGAACTATATAGGTTCTATATAGTCCCAGCTTCGTTCGTCGCGACTTTAAAAAGACCGGTTGGCAGCCAGCACCCTAGCGCATATCTCAACATGAATGTTGTTGTCGGTGCTGACTTTTGACCCAAGATAGGTGAAGTTTTGGACGACTTCGAAAGAGTGCCCACCTATTTGTACGTCACCCACGGATCCCTGCGTAAATTATGGCCTGTTAGCCGTGCCGCTAGTGGAGCCACCATCAATTTGGTTTTTGTCTCCTTAATATCCAACCCGAGGTTTCCCGTAGCCTGCTCAATACTTTGGAGAGCCGTAAACCAACGATATCTGTGTCATCAGCGTATGCCAGGATCTGGATTGGCTTATAGAAGATGGTCTCCGAAGTTTCCACCTTCGAGTCGCGGATGGCTACTAGGTCGACAGACAGTTCTAGGCTTG
The DNA here is from genome assembly GCF_943734725.1 of Anopheles marshallii. NCBI lineage: Eukaryota > Metazoa > Arthropoda > Insecta > Diptera > Culicidae > Anopheles > Anopheles marshallii. Next base: position 17,616,388 of record NC_071327.1, read on the forward strand.
GTCGAAATAGATGAACTAACGTCGCAATGCAGCGCAGCACCGATTTGTACATCGATTGCTTACATTGTGTCCACTTGCACAGTTCGCTCATGCACTTTAATCAGTCGCTCGTTGATCAATGTTTATGCCTGATGTTCCGCACTGGTCATCAAAATTACTCCCCTCCACTGGCGTGTGTTGTGCCGGTTAGATTGCGCAAACGGGTGCACGAGCTTCAACTCTAACACCCACCCAACAGACAGACCGTGGGTACATCCGTGATCAAGATCACAGATGGTCGATGATAGCTAAACTACCCATGCTGGCGCTTCATACCCGCCATCGCGTACGGACTTATCAGGGGGTGCATTTTTTTTCTGCCCCACCGTCTTACTGTACGAGAGATGCGCATTATGCACAGCAGTACCACCGGCTGTGGGAGGGGGATTCTGAGAAAGTGAATCTGTGAACGTGATGCGTAACACGTAACAACCCGTTGGGCAGGGTTATCAGCCGTGCTGGTAAGCCGGTCGGACGATACACAGTGATCCGCCTTCAATCTAACACCTTCACTGCTCGCAATGCAGGAAAGTTTACAAATTGCTTTCGCATCAACCGCATCCTTGGTGTGTGATGTGTTCTGCGTATCGATCCGCTCCGGTTCATGCACTCGCGTACGCTCGCGAGGTCAATTGTGCGGAACGGAACGCATCGCATACACGAACGGAGGAGGGGGGGGGGGGGACGCGTGTCGGCACCGTACCGGACAGTGATCGGAACGATCATTCATATTAAGCACGTGCTGTTGCAGTGATCGAACAATTCCAAAGGTTTCGCGGTCATCCAACGCACTCACTTGACCGCTTGACGCTCGGGGTAACTCCGGCATCACCGGACGGTTAGTTCTAGAAGAACGCTATCATCGTAACGCTCTCAGGCGGTCGCTTATCAGGCAACGGCGCTGCATTGTCATGCGTCTAATGTTAAAGCGCGTCCATCGAACTAGGGCCAGGCGACCTACAATTTCGTTTTACTTCTGTGCCACTCGTAACTGCCAACGCCCAGAACTTCGCTTGCAGTGGGAAGCGTAGTGTTACAAGTTAAGCAAAAGTGCTTGGGTTTTATTATGTTTTTTTTTACTTTCAAAACATCGAGTTGATTATATTTGTGGGTTGTAATGTGTGATAACAACTCACTAACAGTAACAGGTAGCACAGCGCTCAAAGACTCCACCCCGGGAGCGTCCTTCGTCAGGGGACATACATTCGGACTCCACTACTTCCGTCATCATCCGCCATCTTAACGTGTTTTAAACTATTTACTTCCTTGCCATAACATGATCGCTGCTCGATCGTGTTGCTTGAGGTTCAATGCAACCATCCTTCTTTCATAATACTTTACTTCGCGGACGGTTGGAACCAACCGTGCAGACACTTCGGTACGGGCCCGGGCGTCACAAACTCGCAGCGCCCGAGCTCGGTAAACGACTTCGCATCCAGCACCAACAGCCCGGCCCGGTTTTCCTCCTCACGGCCCCAAACCATTGCCGCCAGCACCACACCATCGTCCTCCGACTGGGGATCCGGTGCCGGCACAAAGATCGGCTCGCTCGGGTAAACATTCTCCTCGCACCAGGTCAGCCGGCCCTTCGTCACCACGTCCACCTTGATCAGCGTGCCCGGATTGCTCGCGTCCACGTCGGAACTGATCGCGTAGAAGTACCGGTACGGACGTCCGAGATGGCGCTCGTAGTAGATGCGCGGTGTTTCGCAACCCAAATCACACAGCAGCTCCGGTTTGCAGAAGATGGTACGGTTCGGCATAATGTAGGCCGTCGCCTTCGAATCCTCGATGCGGACCAGATTCTGTAGCACCAAACCGGCATCCTTCGCGTGCAGATTATCACCGGCCGCGAATGTGCTAAGGTTTTGCCACATATCCGCCCACGATGTGGCGGAATCGGTGGACGTACCCCGGTGAAGATTGCCCTTCGCACGTGCCGCACCGTAGTGGAGCGGTAGCACAAAGCGCAACGGACGTCCACGGAACATCTTCGCGTAGTCCGGATTGTTCTGCATGTTGCGCATCGTGTCGACGTACATGCAGTTTAGCATGGCAGGATCTTTGTAGCAGCAGATATCCAGCACGACGTGACCCTCGCGCTCGTACTGGTTGATGATGTGCAGATAGAAGAAGGGTTCCGTGTGGAACGTGTGGCGCAGCTCGCCCGTATCCCGGTCCAGCAGATAGATGTACGTCTGCTGGCTTTCGAACCACTTGAGGGCGGCCGCCATCGGACGGTTGCGTATCTGGCTGACCACCATCGTCGGCACGGAGACGCTCAGCGGCTGCTCCACGATCACGAAGTAGTTCTCCGTGATGCCGAACGTGTGCATGTACCCCGGGTGGAACTTCCAGCGTGCCGGTACGGATGCAACGATGCGCGCATTCTCAAACATGCCCGGCCCGTGCGGGAAGCATATGATCGTGTAGGCCGGCCCGGTTTTGGTGACCGAGCAGCCCAGATTGTACACCGTACCGTCGGACATGACGTGCGGGTGGGACGTGTGGTTGACGATGCCGACGTAGTCGGACACGTTCAGCTTCGCCTCGGTGTCCAGCGTTTCCGGATCGATCCGATGGATGATTGGGCTTTCGGTAAATGCGAAAAACTCATCCCCGAACGGATAGATCGAGATCATCGCGTTGTCGGAGTTGTTCACGCCCGGCTTGTTGAACACGGCAGCGATTCTACGGCAGAAGGGAAAGATCTCCGTTATTAGCAGCTTCACGCAGGTACGCTTGTGTGAGCTTACTTATGGAAGATGGTTTGGCACGGATCCGGTACCGCACTGGTACCAAACTCGGTCACAACGATACGTCTCGCCGCACTGTTCTTCTTGTACGCGTCCGACTTAAGGAACCGACACTGATACGTTATTTTCCTGCTATCGATGTTAAACCTGCAAGAAAAAAAAAAACCTCGAATGTTAAAACTTCCAACCGGGTCTTTGTGCTGCCGGTTCTCAGCAGTTGGATCGCTACCTGTGTAGCAGTGCCGAACTGTCAAACAGGTGGTTGAACATCATGTCGCCCACCTTCAAGCTGCCCGGCCCATTTCGCAACAGACTACCGTTTAACCAGTCCGGTATCGTACCCTGGACTTTGCCCTCGATCGGTTCAACGATCTCCTGCTCGCACGATCGTAACCACACATTCACATCACAGTTCGGGTACATATCTTCTTTCGGTGCCGATTGTTTCGCTTCCAGTGGTTCGTCCTCTTCCAGCTCTGCCTCCGAATCTGATGCAACACTCGACACCTCCGATACGCTCGTTTCGGTTCCCGCTTCTTGTTCAAGCTGTTCAAGGGCCAAAAAAAAGAGAGTGGGGAGGAAGGGAGGGGAAAGAATCATAATCGGACAGTGGGAACGCTCCTCAAACCGAGCTCCGCTCTTAGCTCGCAACGAAGCCCTTTTATCACAGCTACAACCACACGCACACACACACATACACACGGGTGGCCCACCTGTGAAAAGACGATCTGCTGACTTTTGTCACTCAGTGCGTAGATCACATTGCTGGACGTGGGCATCGGGTTCCAGGTGAAAACGGGCGTCGCACGGCCACTTATTTCAAACTTGGTCGCCTCGGTGGGCAGATGCGGCAGGGACCATTTGCGCGGATTCGGCGGGTTGGTGCTCGTCACCCCATCGCCACCTTCCTCCTGTTCCGGTTCGCTAGAATCCGGTGGTACGGGTGTGGTCGCAAGACTGCAGCTCCTCGTTGAGCATACGGACGATGGTCCGGAATGGGGCGTGAAGCGGCCATTAATCTGCAGAAACCCAATGTTGAGCAGCTTGGCCGGATCGAACGGGCTCGGACAAGGCGATTCGGGAAAGTTGGTTTCTTCGCAAAAGTCTTCCACGGTAACGTCCATGGTGTGTTTGCTTGGCAAAGGGGGAATGACACTGCTGCTCGATACGACGCAAATTCTGTCCCGCCACTGATGGTATCGGGTTGCCTGGTGGATGATTTTTATACTGCCGGAAGCGAAGCGTGCGAGTATGCGCGGAGTGTGCTGCCTGGTGGACAATCCTACCGGGACCACAACATTACCTGTGCCCGGTCCCACGGGAGGCCATTCGGATGCAACCCGATTTCTTCGCCCGTTGTGTGACGTGACCGACATGCGCCGTACGTTTTTCGGCCAAGTTGTTTGTTTGGCTTCCCTAATGAATGTTGAACGTTCTTCCTCCCGTCCCGTCCCACTCTGGCCAAACTGGTGCAATTAAATTAATCCACTGTACGCCATTCATCACACGGATTGCGTCACCTGCCGATATGCCGTCAAGAAACTCCCTACGGAAGACACTTGTCTCGAAAGCAAATAGTGCGTAGAACGAAACACCGAAACTTACCGAACACTGGCCGAAGCACCAACTGTAAGTAAACGGGGGAACCGTCCACACTCTGTTGTCCGGTCGTTGGCCACACACGATTTGTTTCCGCGCGCGTTTTCTACAGCGTGCACGATCTGTACCAAACACCCGCTCGGGATAAACCGTGCGGGGATGCTAATTCACGCCAATCATTGTTTATTGCCAATCATTGTTTGTACTGTCATAAGGGCACGGGCAAAGGTGCACTTGACCTTGCACGATAGTTGACGATAGTGCAGTGTACCATGTGGGAAAAGGTTAGCGACGGTGTAGTTCCGGTATTAAATTACGTAAACATTGGATGTATTCGTGGATCTGTAAATCGCTTCACGTGACTTTCATGTGCTTCTCGTCTGGTATCCAAAGTCACCCCAATAATTGCCAATGGGAATGGGTGGTGGTGAAGACAGTGACAGCACCTCACCCTGGAACTTGTATAGAACGCATTAATCAATGACTCTATCGTGAGTTTCTTCCTCACGTGAAAGACTATATCATGTCGATAACTAGCTTTGCTGGTAGTTCCTGTTAACGTATAGACTACCAAAATACACAGTGCAGTCGCAGAGCTGAGTTGCAGGAGGAGAGAGAGGCAATTGTGATTTGTGGAGATCGGTAGGAAATTTGATGAGTAAGATATCTTGACAAGGCTCGTTAGCCAGAAGTTCGTAGAATGTTACAAACAGTGGCAACAGATGGCAGAGAACCTTGGGTCTTAGATTATACGAACAAATTGACAAAAACATCTTCAGAAGATCTGTTGAGCACATGACGTCTCAGGAATGAGATCCGCATAGGTGATTAAGCCTTTACGTACGAGATGATCTTTACATATAGATGATCAGGCACGGAACCTACTAAAACATTACCTCTCTGTGATTGTTGTTGAATACCTCAAACTTCGTTGTAGGTTAATTCCCCAGCAAAAGGTACCAACCGGCCATCAAACCTCTTCTAATGGTTGAAAGTGTACAAAGTCCTCCTACCTACATTGGTAGGTAAGAAGCGTAGCAGGAATGTTGAGTCTCAATGGCAGTAGGCTTTGAGTCTCCTGACAGGAATGCTGAAGACTCCTATGTTTGGAGAGTTAGTGGACGAACCGATTCAATGACGTACATCTATCAGATGTACAGTGATTCAGCGTGATGTAGCAGATTGAAGATCAGGGAACTGTTGCCCTACATGATAGCAACACCGAACGATCTACTCCTTCTACACTGTCCACCATGCGAAGACAGAGAAGGGAACGATGAATGGGATACACGTGATCTGCAATTAATTAGTGATCGATGTGACATTTTCTAGTACGGCACATCAGTTGGTGTACTTGAACCCCTGATTTAGGTAAACTGCTGGATTTTTGTGCTTCATGGGAACGGAGATCTTGCAGTTGATCTTTTCATCTTTTTTCCAACGAAGCTTTTTATTTGTCGTTTTCTATTTACTATCTTTGTGACGGTAAGGTAAGCTCTGGCGATATCATTTTATTCTTGATCTCTTATCACAGTTGAGCGTGTCTCGTTCGCTTGCTAGTTCCGCTACAGTGATTGAAGTTGATGAAAAGGGTATTGCGTGGGACTCGTGTGACTCTTCGAAAAGATCTGTTGCAGAGTGAAACAGTTGGTTAGTGGTGGATTTTGGTCCATTAGCACCAGCGTCAATAGTTGGTTAGTCAATTCACTTGTTAGGAGTTCGATACATACACAGATGTTGAAGATTTTGTTGCAAAATTCCTTTGTGCGCCATCATCAACGGAATCCAAACATTCCGTTATCGCTCATCTCATCTCGATTGCGCACCGAAACGACTTTCACTCGACCACCGTTTCGACAGAGGTGGTGCGCTGTGCGCTCGTTGTGTCTTCCCGCCCGATTACAGCTGGTTGTAAATCGATTACGATCGATCACAATCGACTTGCGCACGAACCGTCGAGGGAACTCCACCGAAACTGGTCGAAACTGCCCACATCCGGATGTTAGCGGGTACTAAGTAGTGCGCAGGCTTGTTGATGTCCCTTCCTGATTGGCGAGTTTGTCATGTCCGCCGAGATGCTTGGTTATGTCGGTTCGCAATTCGCACGATAACGATAAGCCAGTGAAACCGCCTCCAACCGGTACGTGTCCGGAATTACGGTGCATTCGGATTCTGAACTAATCATGCAGCGCGCTAATCGTACGATGCTAACAATCACTCCTAATGCAATGCTCTCGGTGTGCTGCTTTTTTACACGCTGACATTCGGTACATATCGTACCGAGCTCTGGCGATAGTTCGCGCTCCACAGCCCCCCAAGATCCGATCGCGTCCCGATCGCGCGCGCGTTTCTAACACGGTTCTTACCCGCATTCTTCTCTTTCTTTTACAGGTCTTCGAAAAAACATCACCGATAATGCTACAGCGGCTCCTGTCCGGTTCCATCGTTCCGCACCGACGCTGCTTGTCTGGCCACGGTCGACGTTCTGCCGGTAGTTGCTCGCAACAGCGACGGCGAGTTAGTAAATTCCTAAAGGCGGACGAAATTTGGAACAACGCAAAACCAACAACTGATTGTTGATGAACACGATCGCTGTGTGTGCGATGGGAAAAATGAGGCACGTCTTGCTTGTTTGATTAGTGATGGCGATAGGGATAGAGGACAACAGCAAAAACACGAAAATCCCCCAAAGTTGACCCCCCTCTCCACAGTAGGCACATTGTTTGACGGTGATAAGCTAGGCAAGTTGGCAAGTTTGGTGTCGGATGACGCGACCGGCCCATGTGTGTTTTATTTTTTTGGTAGTGGTTAAACGATTGCGTCCGAAAACAAGCTCCACGCACACGCCGCAGGGAGGATCGACAGGACGCGCTGGCAACAGCGCAACGATTTTGCGATTGTGGCGTGAAATATTTCAAGCACAAAAAGAAAAACAAAAAGAAAAGATAATGATTAACGCAACATGAGAAAGATTAACACAAAAGCACACGCACGGGCGCTCTTTTAGTAGTGGCTAGGACGAAACGAACAACCCCGTGGGGAAGGACGGACGGACAACGAGTTTGCATTATGTGTATTATGACTTTAATTATGAAGAAAACGAAACATTCCTGTCCCGTTCCAATTGAGAGGAAACGAATAAGGTTCTCACACTAACATTAACACAATTATGCTTTCCTTTAAAAAAAAAAAACAAAACAAAACACAAAATATATTGCAGCGCCAAACGGTAGGGCGAATGAAATGCCTAGAGGATCGCCCCAGCTCGGGGGTATTCCTGTGATCACTATGTAATAAGCCCTAGCACTGTGGCACCTACCTATCGCAGGCTGGCGCAGGATAACATTGTCGTACTGTTTTCTGTGTGTTTATTCGATAAAAATGAAAATAAAACTCTGTACTTATATGAACTTAGCTGTTGTGTGTTTTGTTCCATCATGCCGTTTAAATCGTCGTCTGAAGTAAAACAAAATACAAAACCTCACTATTTTCAGGATTTCTGTTATCAAGAGATCTTCATTAGGGCTTACCACGCCTCCTCTGTCCATGTGGACGACCTAAAAGTACTTCACGTGCTTGTTCGTCCGGTGTCATTCTCATGACGTGACCTGCCCTCCGGAGCCTGGCATGTGAAATTCGCTGTACGACAGCTCGTATCTTCCTCTCGAACGCGGCTAAGAGGGTTTCGTCGGTTTAGGACAAAGATTCCATGTCTCAGAGGCGTATGTGAGTACTGGAACTAAAAAAATCTGTGCAATCTCTGAGAGTTTATCGTTCGGTCATTGCCATTCGTACTAGCCCGGTAAGATTGGCCGGGATTCCAAAAACAGCCCGTTTCGTCGTAAAGTTTTACCCTGGCTATGCTGTCGTGTGCGGCTTTAAAGTCGATGAGAAGATGGAAAGAGTGCTGCTGCTGCTCCGCCATCTTCTCGAAGATCTGTCGCGAAAAACTGATCATTGGTTGATTGGATATTCCGTTGCCGGAATTTTCTCCGATAGTTTCCAACTATGTTTTCGATGAAGGAGACAAGACGATCTTCCATCATTCATCGCGTTCCATCATCACATTCGTAGAAATCATCTCATCATTTATGGTAAAAACTGTCAAGTACTTACCAATTTCAGCATTTCTGATATAACCTCTTGATTTATATCACTACGTGAAGGATGTAAATAGAAATCGTGGAGCCATTAGAGCCTTATGAGGAAGATCTTCCACTATTGGTGGAACTATTATCACCTCAAACACTGGAGAATGATCGATAGTACAGGTAAGTATAGAGTGAAGTAGAAAATATGCTTTTCGTTCCTCTGTAGTAGAGATAAAATTCTTTACAAAATAACATTCGTTCAAACGTTGCTGATAGTTAAGAAATAATCACGAAATAGCGGTCATTAATATTCTCCGTTCTTAGCTGAGATCTGTTTTTAATCACCGATAATATCACGTGATGTGACACGAACACAACACAAGATTGGCCAACGGCTGGTTCAAGCGCCGGACTTCACAAGACAGGACCAATCCAGGAACAGGAACAGGACAGGAAATTCCAATCCGAAACCAATCCACCGCACGCAGTACCAAAGTCAACGAAAGCCAGATGTGGCAGGCCGCTCTCGATCTCTCGGGGTTGTTGTGTCGATAAAGAAGACAAAATAAGTCGTTGGACTCACAAACGCCTCAAACGATCGTGGCGGAACTTTAGCGGCCGGAAAAGCGAGATGCATGTAATAAAGTAATAAAGAATAAATTAAGAAAAGCACACACACACACACATCATGTTCATATAAGTACACAGCTTTATTTGTATTTCATAGACAACACACAGAACGGTTTAACTGAAATGTTATCTTGGAGCCGCTAGCTCGCTCACCACCCGTGAGTGAGCGAGCGCTCCACCGTACGTAAAACTGCGTTCACTCACCATATGCACTGTGATCTTTCGCACACAATCATACACTAATAATAAGTAGCCTAGTTGCGTTATATATATATATGCATAAATGTATAGCTATTATCGAGGACCTATTCACTACTGCGTTCACTAAGGATAAACGGGCGAATAAAGCACCATAGGAGCATCTCACGAGTCTCATTCCGTGCGGTAAGACATTGCCGCTTCGGACACAGAGCCACACTTAACAAATTACCACCCCAGCTGTACCGCTACTGTACATGCCCATCGACGAATGCACGCAACACCCGGATCTGTTCCTGCACCGATAGGCGCGATGTGCCACCGACCACCGTGTACTGTTCCACACTGTTCTCGTAGTTCCAGATCCGGCTGATCGTTTCGTCAAAGTGTGGGCTGATCTCCTGCAGATCCTCCAGCGTCAGCTTGTTGATCGGGATCTTTACCTTTTCCGAGTGGGCGACCACTTCGCCGGAGATGTGATGGGCCTCCCGGAACGGGATGCCACGGCGCACGAGGTAGTAGGCCTGCACGGAAGGTGAGTGGATAAGATAACACGGTTATCACGTAAGCGAGTGCAACACAAACAAAATCGAGCCGGGTCCAAAAAGGGTCCTTACCATGTCCGTGGCGAGCATCTCGTAGCCGAGCGAGCTGAGACACCGATCCTCATCGACGCGCATCGTTTGGATGATGCCACCGATCAGCAGCAGGCACATCTGCATCTGATCGTACACCCCGAACATCCCGCTCTTGTCACACTGCAGATCCTTGTTGTACGTCGACGGTAAACCCTTCAGCGTCATCAGGATGGCACAGTGCTGCCCAAACACCGGGCCCGTAATGCCGCGTATCAGCTCCAAGCTGTCCGGGTTGCGCTTCTGCGGCATCAAGCTGCTGCCCGTCGTGTACTCCTCCGACAGCTCGATGAAGTTGTACTCCTTGGTCGAGTAGAGGATCAGGTCCTCCGCCAACCGGCTCATATGTACCGCCACGAGCGTGCACAGGAAGTTGAACTCCACCACGAAGTCCCGGTCGCTCACCACGTTCATGCTGTTGTGTGACACACCGTCGAACCCGAGATCGGCCGCCAGCTTGTGGCGGTTGATATTGAACGGGTTGCCCGCCAGTGCACCGCTGCCCAACGGCAACACGTTCATGCGCCGGCCAAACTCTTCGAACCGGTCGAAATCTTCCTTGAAGTAGAACGCGTAGCTCAGCAACCAGTGGCTGAAGCGGACCGGTTGGGCCCGCTGCATGTGTGTGTAGCCCGGCATCAGCACCTCAATGTGCCGTTCGGCCACATCGTTGATGGCGCGCACCAGCTCCAGCAGCAGCCGCTGCAGATCGGCAATGGCATTCCGCATCCACAGCTTCATGTCTACGACGACCTGCTCGTTACGGCTGCGCCCCGTATGCAGCTTGCCCGCGATCTGCGGTCCAATGATCTCGAACAACCGGCGCTCGTTCACCGTGTGGACGTCTTCGTCGCGCGGCAGCAGCTTGATCGTGCCCTTGCTCCACTCATCCCGTATCGCGTCCAGCCCGTACACGATCACCTTAAACTCGCTCTGCGTGAGCAGGCCCGCCTCGGCCAGGCTCTTCGCGTACGCGATACTCCCATCGATGTCCTCCGAATAGAGCCGCTTGTCCACCGTGAGCGAGTTGTTCACCTTCGACAGGACGTGATCGGTCGCTTTGGAGTAACGGCCACCCCACAGCTTGAACGGGGTCTGCACCTGCTCGGTAGCGGACACGATGCGATTGTTGCGACTGCTCATCCTGCTGCCCAGACACGCGGAATTTCACTAGAACGCCACTGGAACGTTTATACACCAGACGCTTACTGTTCGCCCTGCACTGCAACGACCACGGAACAGCTGGAGACACTGAGCTTCTAAAACGCTTGGGAGCTTGGGAGCGCACTTAAATACCCATCCGCCCAGTGCGATAAGCGTCTGACGGTGTGCTGCAGGTCATCCGGACAGGAAGGTTATCGGATCGCTCCGCGAGTTCGTACGATCGGGCAGCGTATCGGGCGGCAGCTGGTTGGGGTACGGTGTGTCCGAACCATCCCGACCCGGCTACCGAGAACCGACGACTTTGAACTTGAACGCACCGGAAACGGACGCCCGGTGGCGGACGCGTGGTTCTACCACCAACGATTGCTCGGACCATGCCGGGCGACACTTTAAAACTGGACCAAAGTTGATTCACCTTTTGGCTTATTGCGTTGTTATTTCTTTACGAACGTAAAACAGTCCGTTGTTGGCGGGGTTTTTTTTTGTTTTCGGAAAGAGTTATTAAACACCCATCGCGATACGTTTGATCACTGAACTTTAAGCTTAACTTGGTGCAAAAGCTATTTTCGTCCACCCCATCCGGAACGTCCAGTGCCTTATCACCAAACCCCCTACAGGGGTCACGTCGCAGAAATAGACCTCACCGAGACGTCGGACTACCGGCGTACACCCGTCACGGTGTTTTGGTAGTCTGTGGCCACCATAATAATTATACATGGTCTGGCTTTAATCAACGTGTGGGGATTGTGTACGCGATAACTTCGTTTCGTAATTAGAAGAGCAGGCTGGAATATAATGTGCATGTGTCTGTAGTGGCTTGATGTCGTAATACGTATGTTTGGTTGGCAGAGATACAAGTAACAGGTTGGCTGATAAGTCCCCGGTCTGACACATAGATGGCGCCGCTAGTATTAAATGCATATTATTTTTATATAGTACCAACCTTCAAATAATTCGTGTCAAAATTTGACGTCTATATGTCAATTAGTTTGTGAGACAGAGCGTCTTTTGTCAAGCAACTTTTGTTATTGTGAAAAAATAGAAAAAAAGGAATTTCGTGTTTTGATAAAATACTGTTTTGTGAAGGGAAAAAATACAGTGGAAGCAAAAACTTGGCTTGATAATGAGTTTCCGGACTCTGCCCCAGGGAAATCATCAATAATTGATTTGTGTGCAAAATTCAAGCGTGGTGAAATGAGCACGGAGGACGGTGAACGCAGTGGACGCCCGAAAGAGGTGGTTACCGACGAAAACATCAAAAAAATCCACAAAATGATTTTGAATGACCGTAAAATGAAGTTGATCGAGATAGCAGAGGCCTTAAAGATATCAAAGGAACGTGTTGGTCATATCATTCATCAATATTTGGATATGCGGAAGCTCTGTGCAAAATGGGTGCCGCGCGAGCTCACATTTGACCAAAAACACCAACGTTTTGATGATTCTGAGCGGTGTTAACTCGTAATACACCCGAGTTTTTGCGTCGATATGTGACAATGGATGAAACATGGCTCCATCACTACACTCCTGAGTCCAATCGATAGTCGGCTCAGTGGACAGCGACCGGTGAACCGGCTCCGAAGCGTGGAAAGACTCAAAAGTCCGCTGGCAAAGTAATGGCCTCTGTTTTTTGGGATGCGGATGGAATAATTTTTATCGATTATCTTGAGAAGGGAAAAACCATCAACAGTGACTATTATATGGCGTTATTGGAGCGTTTGAAGGTCGAAATCGCGGCAAAACGGCCCCATATGAAAAAGAAAAAAGTGTTGTTCCACCAAGACAAGGCACAGTGCCACAAGTCATTGAGAACGATGGCAAAAATTCATGAATTGGGCTTCGAATTGCTTCCCCACCCACCGTATTCTCCAGATCTGGCCCCCAGCGACTTTTTCTTGTTCTCAGACCTCAAAAGGATGCTCGCAGGGAAAAAATTTGGCTACAATGAAGAGGTGGTCGCCGAAACTGAGGCCTATTTTGAGGCAAAACCGAAGGAGTACTACCAAAATGGTATCAAAAAATTGGAAGGTCGTTATAATCGTTGTATCGCACTTGAAGGGAACTATGTTGAATAATAAAAACGAATTTTGACAAAAAAATGTGTTTTTCTTTGTTAGACCGGGGACTTATCAGCCAACCTGTTAGGCTGTTGCGAAAGTAATGCGCAGTCACTTCCATGTCGGTTTCGATTCCACCAATCCGGATCCGCCTTGAGATCGATCCTCCGGATCCGAATCCCGCTTCGGATACCAAAGCTTGTTAGAGTGATATTTGGGCGAAATATTAATTCTTTCTAAATTTGATTAAAACTCACTCCTCAATCAAGGAAGAAACAATCTGTCATGTAAAAATATTTTGTTCAGATATCAATTAAACCTGAAAAACCTTTGATACTTTTAGACTTTATGAGGACTAGAATTCCATTTCCATTCAAGGTTTCGGGTATGCAAGATCCGAATAGCGAAAGATTTGCATTTCGATTCCGGATTCTCATCGTGATAGATCCGAATCCGGACTCTTGTCTTGGATCCTGGACTCCAGTTATGGCGGATCTGTTTTGGACTCTTGTTTTGCATCCGAAGTCGTTGGATTGATCCAAACGATCAGGATAGTTTTGGATTGATTCGATGCAAGATTGAATCATTGCAATCAACCAACACTATTTTGGGATGTGAGAATTATCCTTAACAGCAGCGCATTGTTTGCATTTACCTGTATTTTCAACTGTTTAAACAGCAGTGCCGAGTAACGTTCACCGAAAAGCAAAGACTTAACCCGAAATGACAAATGACATTTTTGGTCCACTTTTCAACCGATTCATCAAGCGATTAGTGAGATTTGTTTCTCTCACGTGTTCAATACATGGTGAAGGCTTCCCTTTGGCGTACTACAGTAGTCTTGATTGCAGTACACCCTTTCGCTACTCTAAAAGATACATATTTCCAGGGCATTACACTCAGCACGTGAATTATGAGGGCTGGCAAGATAACGTCATACCGTCAGGCATACACTTTATTGCGAAATGAAGAAATGAACTGCCACGTTCACTTCTTCTCGTAAGCAACCACCGCCGCGAGTACTACATATCGGTGGCTCGAATATTCAGCACGCACGGTAGTGTTTGGATACCGGACCGTTCTGCGAATGGGTAGCGCACAGAAATAATATACTCCGCACCAGAGCCGATACCATATTACACCACATTTTTTTTTGGATCAAATTTGCACAAGTGCAACCCTGTTTGCGAGTGCTGTCTGTGTCGGGAGCGGCGTAGAGTTTCGTTGTCTGCAGAAACGGTACGAAAACTATTGAAAGCGTTGCTTTTGGGAAATGATTTATGGACGATATAATACTACTGCAATAATGGTTGATTTCACTATCTAAATGGAATGAGATAGTACGCGTTGAGGTGCTTTTTTACAGTACCCTCAATATTAGGTATCATTCGAATGAGTTTTTATATTGCGCCAACCATGTATACACGATCACGATTAAAAATTAACGTATTTTTAAGCTTACTTCCACCTGTTTCGTTTACTGATACGGCAATTTATGTCCTTCTTCTTTATCGGCACCATAATCTCAAGAGGTGTAGGCCTGCCATTTTTAGCTTTCTGTGACTTTATCTACTCGTAGCTAAAAAGACTGCCTAGAATAAGAACAGATATTCTGTTAGAGATCAAGGAATAGCTGCGACGATATCTAGCCGGAGAAATACCCTACTTGTGAAATGAACTCCCAGAGAATATCTCTATTCTAACACTCTGGTCCAATGACGTCGTATCGCATTCTGACGTCTTAATCGGTTCTATTCGTTAGATTATCTTGTCCGGAAGATGGGATAGGCAAAAACCTTTTTCCAAACAAACTGCTGCAAGCGTAATACAATGCAAATATGGCACTACAGGGAAGAAAGGACATCTTCAAGGCTCGCTGTTCGTTCAATCGACTCCTTCCAAGGTATTCGGATGCTCCTAAGCTCTTCTGAAGATTAAAACTAGCCCCGGGCTAGGCATACTGACACCTCCGAACGGTTTCCATAAATGATCGTGCGCTATTTCTAAGAACTTTTCTCGATCGAATGTGTGTATGCGTGTGACGGAAAAGACCTCAATTCTAACCTCGCCTACCCAAGCAAGATGGCAATAGCAGCAGTAGCGGCATCAAAAACAGACAAATCTGCACACACTTTCTGCGACGGAACATTGTTTGATCAGGTGATGGATTCGGATATCTGTCACACGCAGCCCCGAAACCTTCATCCACACCACCACAACCTGGCTGCCCATTGGCTGGAGACCGAAACCGTCGCTAGGAATACACGCCGGCACCCATACACCGGTACGTGAAGTGCAGGCGGCCAGGACCGGTACGCGGGTACCTCGCGACGACTATAAATGGAGCACGCAATGATTGAGACCGACCAAAAGTAGCAGCAAATCTGCAACATGAAGGCGTTCTGCTTCACTTTAACGATTCTCTGTGTCGTCCAGGTAGGATATTCTGGGGCTGAGTACGCTAACACCCATTCTCCCTGGTGACGATTCTCTTCTTTTTATTTTTTTTTTTCAGAGTACTCTGGCCTACCCGAGACCAGACTTCGGAATCAATGGAGTAGTGTCGGGTTCGGCTTTGGTTAAGTCAACTTCGAATGAACTGAGCGCGGCAGCAACCGCCACAGGCAGCGCCTCATTCACACCCAATTCCGGTTATACTAAGCTTTCGACGGTCAGCAACGCCCTGCAGGCCATTGGTGATGCCGTAGTCGACGCCGGTACTGCGGTTGCGTCGGCACTGAACACTCTATCTACCGACACTGGCGGTCCAACTTCGACTGTGTTCGGTGCGGTCAATACCAAAATCGATGCCTTCACCGGTTTACTGAATGGGCCATTCAGTGGTAATTTGGCTACGTTGACATCCAATACTGGAGCGGACATTCCGAAGCAGTTCCAAGATTCGTTCACTGCCACTAAAACCTCATTGTCTGCCCTCAAATCGACACTTGCTACGCTCAAAACGAACATTGACGCTGCGAAAACTGCCGCCGGTGGATCGTCGTCCGTGTCAGCCGCCATCATTCGGGCGAAGGTGCCGGCCAAATCTGTCAACGACGTGGTAACGGCAATCCGCAATCTCAAAACAAATATGCCACTCATCCAGTACGTCATCGAGAGCTCGTTGGACAACCTTCGGCTTATTGACTCGTTCGTTAAGGACATAAATACCGAGGTCACCGGTACTGTGACAGGCAGATACAAGATCTCGTACGAAGGCTTCCAGCTGAACCTCGGCACGGAAGCGTCAACAATTAACTCAAAATTAACTGCCGGTGTCGGAAGTCCCGTCTCATCGATTATTTCAAGCATCAAGGCGGACTTGGATGCAAACGCCAAATACACTTCCGATCTGGCTACACCAATTGGCAACCTGGCTAATTCCATTCTGAATACAGTATCGGCTAAAACCACCGTCATAACCACGGCCTTCACTATCTACTCTACTGCTGTAGCGAACGTCTTCGCAGATCTGGCATCAACCCTCGGTTCAAGCATCTGCGGCGCGATCAAATCCGTATCGGAGGCGCAGATTGCTAACGGTGGCTTTTCCGATTTCTGCTTCAGCAAGTTCTCGCCACGAGTGTTCGCCCAGGTTGCGCTCACCATCGATGCGTTTGATGTGTGCTACGAGAAGGAGGTGAATCGCCTGATCAGCTTTGAATCGTCCGTCCAAAATGTTGCCGTACAGATTTCCTACAACACTGCCGACCTTCTAGACAACCTGAGTGCCTGTCTGGCACTGCCCACCACTGACACCAAAGGTGCCTGTTTCACGATGGTAAGTGGGCTCATCAGTGGGCTGTGTTAAAATTCACCCGTTAATCGATCACCTTGCAATGCTGCCTATTTTTTACAGCTCGGTCCGTACTACACCGCTGTGGGTACGAAGGTAGACTCCCTTCTTACGTCGGTAAGCAATCTGGTTGCAGCAGAAGCGACAGCCAGCTACAATCGCCTCGGTGCCTGCCTCAACACCGCGATCGCGTCGACGGCTCTGGTCAGTGCAGGTATTAAGACGGATACCACTGCCTGCATGACAAGTGGCCCAGTCGCCCCAGCACCTTCTGTGTAGAATCCCTAAGTTTTTGTCAAACAATACAAGCGATGGTTCAATCAGTGAAAATATAGTTGAAGGATAACGTGCACCAAAACCCGCATCGTTTCAATGCGTCGTGAGCGCGTGTTATTATAGATCAATAAAATGGAGCAATTGCATTTTGCGTCACTCATTAGCGACACAAAACGTTCATATCGTTTGACATCTTCGCCAGCGAATCGTTCGAACACGC
This sequence comes from Anopheles marshallii, assembly GCF_943734725.1. Lineage (NCBI taxonomy): Eukaryota > Metazoa > Arthropoda > Insecta > Diptera > Culicidae > Anopheles > Anopheles marshallii. The sequence continues at coordinate 17,633,849 of NC_071327.1, forward strand.
TATAACACTGTTCACTACAGTTTCGATCATCGACATGCTAGCGACCAACCAATCAAAGCATGCGAACTATTGACACAATTGGCATAACAGCCTGTCAAACAATTCGTGGAACTTCAGCAACAAAAACAGAACTTGGCATGGTACCGTATTTGTGCAGCTTGCAAACGAACCAAACGGTGCAAAATTTACACCACTTCATCATCAATACGTGGAGATCGGAGTGAAAAACATGCTTTAATTTTTATACTAGAGTTTGTCCGCTTCTTGATATGCTACACGCTTCTTTCAGTGCAACGCGTAGCGGACACGTAGCTGCGCTACGATTAGATTCCTAAGCACAGGCAAAACAAAAACGGTACGAACATTTTTTTTATCTGCTCATTGTTACTATCTTTCTGGACAATGTGTCCATGGTATCAAGCCATCTCTGGCTGAGTCACATATCCTGCTCTTGATGGCACAACAGTATTACTGAATGGACATGTTTCCATTTGCAACTCTCTGTCTATGCCTCTACCGCTATCTAACTATGTCTATGACTATCTAACTATCCCAGAGAATATTTGGATATTATAAGATAGTATTCCGGGAAATCAACCATTGCTCAGATTTTCATCATGTGTCACATTTTGGACAAGATGGCGAATCAGCAGCGTTACTCCTTTTCATCTCTTCACGGACTCCAACGCCACATATTATGGCACTACCAGGTTTACGGCTCTTCTACGTTGCAGATCGAGATATCCAATAGCAGAAGAGCGAGCGAATGACGCGTTCTCGAGGCAAACACTGAAATAATAGTGGCAGCACTAAGTGACTCTGTAAGGAAATACAAATCTGCTCAGGGGTGATGTGCAGGAAGAGGATCGCACTTTGAAAGTCGTGCACTATTGATTGAAATAAGCTGTACGGTAATTGAGTGCCCACCAGTTATTGCATAGTTTGAGGAACCCCAAACACTCCGTGGCCGGTTTGATACACGATACTGACATATGATTGGAAAGTGTTGGGAACGATTGTTGGGTCCCAGATTTGTGAGAGGATAATGGAGGAGCTAATGACTGGCTAATGACTAATGATAATGGAGGAGCTAAGGAAAATGACGGTAAGTAAGACGATAGATGGCAATGATAGTAAGGATAAGTAAGTACAGTGATGAAGCTCTCTGAGTTGCACGAAGAATGCACTGTCGTGAACCATGAGTACTATCCATATACCACGGCAAGTATATATTATGATGGCCTTGATCCGTCCACATACTTACTTACTTACTTACTTACTTACTTACTTACTTACTTACTTACTTACTTACTTACTTACTTACTTACTTACTTACTTACTTACTTACTTACTTACTTACTTACTTACTTACTTACTTACTTACTTACTTACTTACTTACTTACTTACTTACTTACTTACTTACTTACTTACTTACTTACTTACTTACTTACTTACTTACTTACTTACCTACTAAATCTTATCCAGAGATTAACCCTGTGCTATTACATCACGAAATGGTGGACTTCCTCGATTTTATTGACATGTAGGAAGACGAATCTGCAAATCGAACATTTCTGATACCATTCGCATCCTGTTTGAATGATCCCGATGTGTCTATCGCGGCGTTCAGAGATGCTTGCTTCTGTCTTTCGCCCATGTCCTACACGCAGACAATTGCGTTACATTTGGATATGTTTTGTTGGGCAAGTTGCTCGACACGTACATCTGTTGCGCGATGTAACCCATTGCCATTCACAATTGCCTGATGAACATGCTCGTCAGTGCCCCCCCCCCCGGTAAAGTGTGTAGTACTCCTGTACTTACAGGGGTGTGAACGCATAAAAATTCTCCAACATTCAGAGATCTTTACCCTGTAATTATTTTCCACCCGTGTCCTTGTCCCGTGTCCACCTTCATTCCTTCCCTGGAGTAGAGTTCGTTTTGTATCCCTCTAAGGGCATCGATAGATTGATTGAATGAATGACTTCCGAATGTGTAAAATGTAGAGTGTTTGGCAACTCATATATTATGAGAAAGCGAGTGAGTCACTCAAGATCCCTACGAATGACTATTTTCAAAAGATTCGTTTACCAAAACACTAGCCAATATGCATCTTCTCACTTTCCACTGAATTCCATTTTTTGCTTTGCGAAAATCTCTACTCCGACAATCTATCTCGCTCGTCCGTCACGATGGTGTATGTTTACATAGATGGCGTAAAGGCGCACGATAGAATAGCTACGTTACCGTACGGCACACACAGAACACAACGATAAAAACTTCCTCTGCTCGCTCTCAAAATGGCATCGGCAAATGATTTGAGTAGAGGAGTGATCGAGTTCGATATAAACGAAGAACACGTCGCGGCCGCACCACATTCGCAGTTCGAAAGGCCTTGGGCAAACGGGTAGCGATGAAAGCGTATGTTGTTACACTAGTACTGGTGCTTTGCACCATCCAGGTTAGTACACAGTGAACCGGAATCACGCTCCGCAAGCTGCCAAAGTGTGTTTAAATTTGTCCACCATTCCAGATATCGTTGGCCATCCCACGGCCCGACTTTGGTATCAATGCGGGTGTTTACGGTAGTGCAGATGTTTCCTTAACTGCGAAGGATAGTGGTACATTGATTGATAAAGTGAATGATAATCTGAACATTCAACTGGATTCGGGCTATCCTTTGCTCACCACTATCAAGACCCAGCTTGTCGGTATTGCCAACGATTTCACCACCAAGGGCCTGCTGGTGTCTGGTGCGATAGATGCACTGGCTGTTAGCACCGGTCCTCTTAATGATGGGTTTAGCGCCTTAAAAACGGCCAGCGATAATCTGATCGCACTGATGAACACTGGATTTGCTTCCTACTTCACGGCGCTTAACACAAACCTAGACAACTCCATCACCAACATGCTGACCGATGCGTTTGATGATGTGAAGGCAGAGTTAACAAAGCTTGCCGGCTACTTAAACACGCTGCAAAGTCAGCTAGCGGCTGCGGTAACTGCAGCTGGTTCCAGCCCTCCATCGAAAGCCATCCTGCGCAAATACGTGTCGACGACCGTGACGGCCAACGTCGCAAAAACTGTCACGTCGTTGAAGGCCAACATTCCGCTGGTGACGTACATCGTTGCAAACTCGCTCGAAAAGCTTAAGGAAGCCGATGATTACATTTTCCAAGCGGGCGATATCGCGACGGCAGCGCTGGATAGCGTCAACAAGGGCCTGGAAGCGCTTGAAACGGAAGTGCAGCAGTACAGTGATGACACCAGCCAAATTACGGCCGTCATCGATCCAGTGGCTCAGCCCAATTTGGATATGACCGGTATCGATCTGTCCGGCATTCCGTTGATTGCTAGCGAAATTAATGAGTTCAAAGCAACGTACACGACGGATCTGACCAGTACGATCACCGATATCAAGGCCGCCTATGCTACCTACAAACAAGCGGTACCGCTCGTATCGGATGGGCTTACTGCGTTCTACAGTAGCAGCGCATGCAATCACCTGAACCAGCTGGTAAAAGTGTTAATCTCGAACGGAAAGTTTGCTGAGTACTGCTACAACAAGTACAGCCCGCGCACGTTCGCCCTGTTCGATCAGCAAGCACGTGAAGTCGGCCGATGTGCAGATCTAGAAATCACGCGTCTACTGAAGCTGCCACCGATACTGCTTTCCATCGCCCAGATGCTATTGTTCGACGTCGAGGATTTGCTGGCAGAAATCACGATCTGCGTAAAATCATCGCAACTATGTAACAAACTGGTAAGTAGTGTGTTACATGCTGAGAATGATCTTCCAATGAACTGCCACCACCATTATTTACGACATTCGCTCTTTCTTCGCAGGAGATTGAGACTGCATTCCACGCGGTGCACACCGCCGCAAAAGCGCACCAGGACTCGATGAAGAACTATGTCACCGCTGAAACTGTTGCCGGACTGCAGCGCGTGAGTGCCTGCTTTAGCACTTCCAAGTATTTGCTAGTGATTGCCATCAACCGCATGGTGACTGATATCAACAATTGCGCAAAGGATGGACCTCTGGCATAGGGAAAAAGAAAATAATTACATTAGTTGAATCGAACAGCAACCATTGCATTGCACTTCGACGCGCCTCCCTTTCAATTCTCGGGCAGGCAGTGCATAGGGCTACTAATGGGGGCAGGAGGCAACATTGTGCAATCCAAACAATAAATTAACGAAAACCTTTATGAACGTATTCATTCTCAGCAAGCATTTCGTTGTTTCGGCTGGAAACTACATTCGTCAGATTTGGGCGACGTGTACTCGTTCGGCGCGAAAAGTCTAAGCTCTTCCGAAAATTTCCACCCACACCAGACAGCTAAAGCTGTTGATTCAGGTGGTTGGATGCAGCTTTGTTAGCTTTATGGTGTGTTTTTTTCTCCAAAATAGGCGAGAATCTATTCGATACTCTTGGAACCGTGCTAATGTGTACACTGAATAAGCGCTGTGTGTCGGGCACGCCTTTGCCAGCACTGATTTGTACAATTACTTATCGGACAGCTATACCGTTTCGTATTATCTCCCTTATAATTCCATTACTTTCACAATGAATAACCATCTGCAGGGGCATATGACAGTGGTTAAATGTGATATAATTCGCTTCTTACCTCATACCTAGTTACTTATCAGGCACTACAACCGCTCCGCGGTCTTGGCCTGCTGCAGTACTCCTCCAAACCACTCTCAGTCCAGGGTCATCGTCTGCCAATCCAATATCCCGGCCTTTCTGGTGGACGCATCGCCATCATTACTCCATCTCATCTTAGGCCTACCACGCCACCTCTATCCATGGGGACGATCCAACAGCACTTTACGGACCGGGTCGTCCGGTGTCATTCTCATGATGTGACCAGCCCACCGGTGCCTGGCGAGTCTAACCTACTGTACGACAGTAAGCTCGTCATTGTAGCAGCTTCTCCATTGGCCTTCCACAAATACAAAACTCCTCAAAACTCCTTCTGAGCATCTTCCTGTCGAACGCGGCTAAGAGAGTTTCGTCAGTTTTGAACAAAGAGTCCATGTCTCAGAGGCGTATGTGAGTACTGGGACTATATAAGTGCTATATCATTCCAGTTTCTTTCTTTGTGACTGGTGTTTCGAGAACATTCTAAATTCCAGAGGCCCCTTATGTTACTTCGGGGCCTCCTTCTAGCATACGAAGAAGGTTGAAGCGGCGCTTGTCGGACTCATTTCTGGTATACTTCAAACACTTTGCTGGTGCCTCTATCAACTTGGTTTTTGCCTCGTTAATCTCCAACCCGAGGTTTTCCACCGCCCGGTTTTCATACTCTCTTCAGTAAAGCATTGCTTGAACTTCCAAGAAAAATGAACCGATAACTTGGTTTACACACTTCATCCATCGATACTTCAACAGTTAACGACCAACACCAACATGCACGATTTGCAACACGAATAACGTTGACATCATCGGACATCTGGGGCGGTGTGCGATACGAAATGCGAGCCTTAATGGACGCAGCACCCGTCTGAAATGCGAGCCTTAATGGATTGAGCTAAAAGATTGAGGACAGCGTACCTGTTTGCCGAAGGCTCTGATCGTCATGGAGCCTGCCTGGGAAGCAGATTCGACGGTGACGATCTAGTAGGTAGTAGAGGAGTTTTGCTTCCTTTGGCATGATCGTAACTTCGAATAATTGCGGCACTGCGATGGGAGGTCGTGCATACGGCGAGCTTCACAAACCCCTACAATCCAGAAGACTCCAACAAGACGCGAAATGCAGCATCTATCGTACCGTGATACCTCCAGTAGTCCTCGATGGTCAGGAGTCTTGGACGGTACGGGCACGATAGAGATTTTCGAGCGGCGGGTGCTTCGGACTAACTTTGATAGAATTTGTGAGCAGGACTTGTGAAGAAGGAGCAGATATGCTGATGGGTGCCAAAGCCGAAAGGATAAGATGGTCAAATGCACCTGATAAGGATGCTGGTCTCGTGCACTACCAGGAAGGTTGACGTCAGCGACCCGTTCGACACGAGGCGTCGAGGACCGCAGCGATCTGGATGACCTGACGGAGATCGAGTTTCCTGGATAGGGATTGGTGACCGGGCCGTGTCATCGAGTGTAGACCAGCCAAGAAGGAGAAGAATATGAAGTAATGTCACCAACATCTGCAACGAAATTTATCAAGGGTTTTTTTTTGTGCCCAGAGTGACAATTCTATTTGTATGTTTCTAGAAGATTAAACCATAAGAGGCAACTATGGTTCAGAATCTTGCAAAGATAAACTAGGAGACAAAACTATGGACACAATCTAGGCGTGGAGTTCATTTAATTTCGGTAGCTATAACCCGGTTTTGGGGGGTTGTTGAATGTGAAAGCGGGACGTCTAGACTAGACGTCAGATTCCAAGCTGGTGCAACCTCGGGTACGGGTTGTTCACTACCACATCATTTTCTTGTGCAACCTTTACCTATATGCACCCGCGTCTGTCGAAAACTGTGCTTCTTTTCTGTGCTCTTTCGTAACGAAAGAACTCTCTCTCTCAGCCGATAGTTGTACAATAGTGCCCAGCCCAGACGCGGGCAATATTGATACAGTTTAACTGAGCCTGGCCGTGATGCAATCACACGATCCGCTGCAAGCCTGCTGCATCCCATATATAAATCCGAACCCAACCGTCACAATCCGGTGGAGGATAGTTGGATGCGTTGTCTGGCCGTACCCGTTCTGTTTCCTTAGTGTTCGAAGAGTGGTAACGAAAATGCAATTACTGCACGGTTTAGCGGTGCTGGTCCCATGGCTACTGTTGGGCTTGATACAGGTAAATGGTGCACGAAACGCAGAGGCGGCTACATTGATCAAACGGGTTTTATTTCACACACACACAGACCACCGGTGCGCTGCCGAATCCCGATTTTGGCGTGAATGCTAACGTTAGTCCAGCGCGTGCAGATGTACTAGCCGAAACGGTCAAAATAATCGACCATTTTAACGCTATCGCAAATGTGAGCATAACGCTCAGCTCTGGGGTGCAGATGTTTACCCAAATGCAGACGGCCATCAACTCCATTGGCACCAAGGTACAATCTAGCGGTCTTGCCCTGATGCAGCTAGTGCGCACACTCGCCACGGACAATGGACCATCGATTTCGGGCGTGTTTGATCCGGTGTACGCAGCGATCACATCGCTGCAAAACCTCACGCTAAACGGGTTATCAGACGAGATGACGAGCATTGCGCAGGTGGTGCAATCGTTCGTAACGCAAAAGTTTAACGAAGTGTTTGCCGATCTGCGGCGAGTGCTCGACGACCTGAAGGCCAAACTCCAAGTACTGGAAGCTGATGTACGTAAGGCACGGACAGCGGCCGGCAATGCGCCATTCGTCTCGGACACGGTCGTACGCAACAATGTGCGCGCCAAAACGCAGAGTGACGTTACGAGGGCGCTCATCGCGGTGCGCTTGAAGGTCGATACGGTACGGTACATGGTCCGGACCACCCTGCAATACCTGCAGGATGCGGACCAGTTCCTGCTGGATGTGGTCGGTCAGGTGACCGGCTTTAGGAATGCATTAAGCTCCTCACTGTTCGAATTTGGCATCGGTATGAGTGGGGTGCTGCAAAATACCCTCCAGTACGTCGCTCGCTCGTTCGGCTGTAGTCTCGCGGAACAGACTGCGACCCTTGGCCCGTTCAGGTCAGCGCTCAGTGCGGTCACTAACTTTTCCACCACACTGCAACCACCGCTGGACGATCTTCTCACACGGCTGACGCCCGATTCGCTGTCCACCGCGCAGGATGCGTTCGAAGGCCAGCTTACCGCCTACTCCGTCCGCTTGTTGGGCGCGTCAAGCGCCATGGAACCGTTCCTACGGTCTGTCACATGCCCGCTGCTGCGGAAAATGGTGCTGACGTTGATTGCCTTCGGACCGCAAAACGAGTACTGCTTCAACCGGTACGCCTCGCACGTGTACGGGCTGTACGAGCTGCATCACAACCTGGTCGACAGATGCTACGTAGCGGAACTCCAGCGCCTAACCACGGTGGTCCAGTTCCTGCAGAACGGTGTGGATGTTCTGCTGTACGATGTCGAAGACCTTGCCGACAATGTGTCGGTGTGTGCGAGAATTTCGGACGATCGCACGTCTTGTGTCCAGCAGGTAGGTGTCCCCTGACAACCCTGTGGGAACCCGGTTCTTCTTTATGGTATCAATTGTTTGCATTTCCCATTTCCACTTCCAGTATGGCATGCTGTACACAGCGGTACTCGACCTGTTCGACTCGATGTTGAACAATGCGGTAAATTTGTTTTCCGAAGAATTTGCTACCAGCTCCGTGAGGTTCGATGCGTGCGTGTCGTACAGCCAACACACGACGCTCAACGCCATTGCTAAAATCGACCAGCGGCTGACATCGTGCCAGCAAACGTACCTTAAATAAATACATCGCAACGCACCCAGTAGCATCAGTTGTAAATGCAGCGCGTGACAGGGTTACAACATATCGTTCCTCAAAGCATGATGACCTTTTTCCGGGATTTTGCCAACGAACCTACGGAAAGGCACCTCGGGTGGAGTGCCTCGTGCTCGTGTTGTAACGAATTTTTCCCTCGTCGCGAGCTGAAACGCGCTTGTGTTTGATCAACTGTCGCTGGGTAAAATCTGTATGCTCAGACAAGCGCTGTGTTTTTTTACCAACCGTCGCGTGTAGGGCGCCCGAGAAAGAATGAGCTAGGTTCAGTGCTGTACGCGCGCTGTTACAGAATAAACGATGAAACTATTTACCGGTTGGTTCATCCTGGCTATACTCGGGCGGGTAAGTGACTCCCGTCTATTTCGGCGTTCGGCGAACCATCGCGCTAATCCCGCTCGTCTGTGTTGCAGGACGCCTTGGGCGAGCCCAGGCCAGACTTTGGCATCGATGGGACGATCGCTGGCAGTGTGCAAGCGAAAACGGTAGCGAACGAAGCGGGCGTATCCTTCGATCAGATCGATTTTAAGACAATTACGCTGAAATCACAGTACGTTGTGCTGAAAAACCTGAAGCAAGCCATGATGGGTATCGGTACGGTCATTGCCAGCACGGGCCAGCGGTTGACCGGTAAGCTGGAAACGCTCGCACCCAGCATCAGCGGTCTGCCGCAGGTGTACGACGATGTCAATGGTGCGATCGGATCGCTCAGCGTGCTGCTCAAAACTGGCCTGACCACCCAAACGACAGCGATACAGCAGATGGTGGGCACGTACATTACCGACATGCTGACCGATGCGTCGCGCCAGCTGCTAGCAACGCTCGACAGACTGTCCGCCCAGATCGCACTGGTGCAGAAAGGCGTGAGCGACGCGGTGACTGCGTACGGTTCGTCCACCATTCCGGATCCGTACCTGCGCCGGTACGTGTCACCAAGGATGGTCTACGAACTGTTGCGCATTCTGCAAGATCTGAAAACCGACCTACCGCTCGTGACGTTCATTATAGAGCTGACGCTCGGACACCTCAGTACGGCCGACGCCTTTCTGCTCGAGTTTATGGCCAATGTGGACCTGAAGGTGTTTGATACGCTCATGTACTACGACACCTTGAAGCAGGAGGTGCTAGAAAATACGTATCAGATTTCGAATGCGATTGTATCGCCGTTGGAACTTTCCTACGAAAAGCAGCTGTCCAAATTTGCCTACATCAAGACCGATCTCGCCGCGATGGATTCGTACACGGATTTCCTGAAGCCCGTCCTGGACGCGTACGAAGCATTGCTGGGCGTAGCAAACCGTTTAACGATACCGGACAAGGTGGAAACGATCTACAAGACGTACCTAAAGGGTGTGGTATCACTGGACGATCATCTGGATAAATTTTACAACGAGAAGCTCTGCACCCCGACCAAAGCGATACTGCAGGTTTTGATCGCGTCCGGACCGTGGGCTGACTATTGCTTTAGCAAGTACTCACCGCGCCTGCTGGGGTTGGTGACGATGAATTCCGACCGCTTCCTGATGTGCTACCAGATCGAGGCGGATCGATTGTCCGGACTCGGTGAGCTGGTCGATCGGTTCATCGTGCAGATAGTGTACGACATCGAAGACTTGGCCACGCATCTGGTGGAATGCTTTAACCGCTTTGAAGATGGTTCGGACTGTATCGCCTCGGTAGGTGCAAGAGGGAGGTGCAGCAAGGGGTTCTGTATGCTGTAGGGGAGGCTGTATCGTTCGTTACTTACGCGTGCCAATGTTTTTTTTCCAGATTGGACCTTACTACTCCGAACTGGTGGCGAATCTGAAGCTGAAGGTAGATGATGTGCTGCGGCTGCAGAGCGTACAGACGACAGCCAGCTACAATCGGGCAGCGGCCTGTGTCGCTGCTGGGAAGTGTGGCTTCATCGCGTCTACCGAGAGCTACGCGAAGGACATCAAGCTGTGTGACGATAAGGGACCGAAAGCTTAAACGACGCGACCGTGTCCATTCACCACTGAATAAAGTATATATGTTAAATGATCTTCTTGACGTGCCTCATTACTAACATGCTAACATCTGTACCGAGACCGAGGGACGACAACAATTTTGAACCATATTGCATTGCATGCGTCGTTGACCATGTTGGATGAGAATGCTTTTTATCATGAGATAAAAAAAAGACAAGCGTGGAAAAACTAGAAACGAGTGTTAGTGTACGAATGTCCCGCCTTGACACTTGGTGACAGCCAACACATATTTACGTTTCCTACACACGGCTGTGTGACAATGAAAAGACCTTTGCGAAAAAAAGTGGATAACAATATAAAACAGCGTTCTGCGTTCCACCAGTAAGCACACATTTCCAAGAAATATTGCATGTATGAACGAATTTGAACAGCTGCATGTCTACCAGCAAGTACACGTCGTATCATTTTGTCTCGAGTTTCGTATAATTTTTTCGTTTTCTTTTTTGGTTTGTTTTTCTACAGTAATACTACTACATCCAAATAGGCTGTGGCACAGTGAAAGTGAAACAAACACACTGTAAAAACAGAATGTTAGTAGTGTTGCGCTTAATGGATGTTTTGAGTGAAGTCATTCATATGAGTCTTTGAGAAACGTCATTTGAATCACGACTAGTGTTGTGCTTAATGAATGAATCTATTTAGAGCCGTCATTGATATGAATTTTGAGTCAATCAAATACGGAGTCGACTCGCTAAAGATTCATGAATACTCAGGGCTGTGGCGGATGTAGCCGCTTGGAATGACCATTGTAGGCAACTAGGATGACCGAGGGGGATACCTGGTGGACAAGCTCCTCGAAAGCCATAAATAATAGATGATTATGAATCTTTGAAAATATTTCCGATTCATGAATCTGAATCAGAGTCACTCAACACTAATTCAAAGCTTAAAAACTTAATGGAACTCTAAAGATGTCCATAGCACCTCAAAATCTGAATCTCTAAAGAGTCATGAATCTTCAGTAGTCCTTGAGCTCGAAAAACTTGAACGTGTCACCAAAACGCTGAAACTTCAGCAAAGATTAATGCACTAGTTAATAATTCGTCAATTTATGACATATATTGAACAAACTGAAGGCACTGCCGTTAATCGATCCGATCTCATATGTAATTGACAATTACCATTCACGCGATACTGTAATGTCGGCTATATTTTCGTTTAAGTCAAATTGTTCGAATACGATATTGAACATTGGAGAGACAATGTTACTAAAGCTATGCAGTGTATGTCCGGGACATTGATACACCATCATCGACTCCATTAAGGTCGACTACTTTAAACAGGGGATCTTCATACTTATCATCTATGTATTTAACAGATATTTACGTTGCTCCGTTCGTCTATAATGTTTGTATGTTATGAGTTTTCGATACGAATGGGCATTAACATGTGTTCAGCTCGTTCGTTCGACTGGGACTTAGCACGGAATAGTTCCACTGGGTCCAATACTCGGCTCGAAGGACCAATGTTGGATATTGGGTATTGAGTATTCCAGTTCCGAATTTCATCCAACTCAGCGCTCCTACTCAATTTGGGCTTTCATTGCAGACGGTATTGTGCTGTTTTTAAATGACACTGGAAAAATCTGCACCTCCATCAGGCAGGACAGGAATCTGGTCCTGCAATAGATTTTTTTTTTGTGTTTTGTTTGGGCAGCTGGAATTTGCTAACTGTGCAAATCAGCAGAAAGAAAACAACACACGTTCTTACAGCAGTAAGAACGAAAAAAAAAAACAGCAACGTTTCGCTTCTTCCCCTCTGGCAACGGATGGCAAGTGTCTGGCAAATTGAACACACTTGTGGGTACACGGTTAACACTCCAGTTGGTTTGGCAGCGTAGTACCTTTCGCTACATACTCGAATAAGTGTGACGGACGCTTGAAGTAGCTGCTGACGAAACTAATCGACTAATCATCGACCACAGTTGCGTGTTTTTCATTCCATTGCATGATTGATTCATTGCAGCGATGCTGCTAAAATCGGTATTCCCGGCCTTGCTGCTTCTCGGTGCGCTGCAGGTGAGAGAAAACAGTACCATTATTGCAAAAGATCCTTCCTTTTTGGCAGCACTTACCAGATTTCTTCTTTGTGGTGACCACCACTAGCGCATCGAAGCCGAGCCTCGTCCGGATTTCGGCATTAAGGCTACCATCGCGGGCACAGCGAATGTGGTCAAGCAGTCTTCCAAGGTTGGCGCAACGTTCGATACCGTCGATAACGTGGATCTACCGCTATCGAACGGTTACAAGCTGCTGGAGAACATGAAAGCTGCCATCATTTACATCGGCACTAAGGTTACAACGGACGGTATGGCTTTTTCAACGGCACTCAACACGCTCGCCGCTGATAAGTCGAACGATGTGAATGCAGCATTTGCCCCAGTGTACAACGCCATCACCACGTTGCGCACGTTGCTGCAGAGTGGCTTTACGGCGCAGTTTACCGCACTGCAGAAGCAGGGCAACTTCATCACCAAGCAGCTGCTGGACGCGTTCAAGTCCATACTCGATCACTTAACGCTGTTTAGCGGTGCGCTGGATCGATTGAAGGCGGGCGTTATTGCGGCACGGGACGCACCCGGTAACCCACCGAACGGTATCTCGACCGCCAATTTAAACCGCTACGTGACGTCGAAAATGACGTTCGATTTGCAGGATGCGCTGTCACGCATGTACGGTGACATACCGCTCGTCCAGTTCGTCGTGTCTGACACGCAGCAGAAGCTAAGCATGGCGGACGTATTCCTCGGTGATATGTACAACGAAGCAAATACGGCCATATCCGATGCGAAAAATTCGAGGGACATGCTGCAGAGTGATGTGAACACCATCAGCATGAACATCGTTGCACAGTTTAATGACCAAGTAGCGCCGGTGTACAACGATCAGCTGAAAGCGATTGGCTTGGTGCAGAGCACACTGCAAGCATTAAGCACGTACACCGATGATCTGAAGCCAGCCCTAGACAGCTTGGCGCTTTTGCTCAATGCAGATGCCATTACCACCGTTACCAACGCTATCGAGGGCACCTTCGATGCGTACAATAGCGACATGGACGGCTCGATCGCAAGCGCAACAGCGGTGGGACAGTTCTTCATTGGCGAAACCTGCGAGGGACTGCGCATTGCCATCGATGCGCTCGTGGCCGCCTCGCCCAATTCTAACTTTTGTTTCAGCAAATTTTCCTCCCGACTCTTCAACCAGTACGCACTGGCATTTTACACCGTGTCCGAGTGCTACGACATCGAAACCTACCGCTTGTACAGGCTGCAGGACCTTATGGCACTGGTTGTCAATATGATCATCTACGATGTGGAGGATCTTGGTGATGCCATCAGCACCTGTGCACTGCTCACCGATGGTGCACCCTGCCTAACACTGGTGAGGACGAACAATTTTGTTGTGCGCTTTTATCAACACTGAACAACCAATTTTGTTTTCCCTCTTTTTTCTCACAGATCGGTCCGTACTATGAAAAGCTTGCGACCACCGTGGATGAAAAGCAAGACTACATTGTCAACTTCATCCAGGCGGAAACCAAATTTAGCCTGCAGCGGCTGGGTGCATGTGTCACTACCTCGAAGTATACGATTGTTATTTCGGTGGCCGCCATCGTTTCTAATCTGAACTCCTGTACCCAGACCGGACCGGTAGCTCCTTAAAGGCTAATAAAACGATCTAAAACACACCCGCACACCCACAAGAAAAGCACAGCGCACTTAATTTTTTACATTTTTTGTTGCGCGCGTTTTACATATTTTGCTTTCACGATGAAAAATATAAAGCTGTGTTAGATGAAAAAAAAAGAAATTAGTTCCATTCTTTGCACACATTCAAATGGCTTTCTGTCAGCCACCTGGCGCCTCCATCCATTGGCAATACAGAACCGTAAGCGTAGTTAACTTCCACCCTATCACCCGCTAACCCTTACGCAGGGGTCGGCACTCAATTTATGCATTAGGTTGCCGATTGAATAAAAGTTAAATACCCAAAGTTCGGACTGTTTGCAGCACGATGCACGATAATGCTTTGAACGCCGCTCTCACATGTGTTTTTTTACCTTTATTTGTTTATACTCCTTAATTACACATTCGTCATTTTGTTTCCCTCATTTCACAGTTTCACACACTATAATCCCCTGTTTTATTTAGAATGTTTAGGTATGTTGCTCACAATTTCATGCAAAATGAGCAACAACAGAAAAAAAAACAAAATCAATACATTCAACCATCGTCAGTTGCAACATATTTTGCTAAATCGAGCTTATATGTTTGCTCTTTTTTTTGTCCTGTCCTAAACCTGTTCGGTGCAATCAACACAAACCGGGAGGGGAACAACTTAAGGAAAGCTTTGGTTTACCCTGCACCCATGTACCTTACGTTGGCCCAAAGTGTTTAATGTAATGACGGGTACAGATATAATTTATTATCCACATAACTTTCCGAACAGAAATTCACTAATCGCGTAAGCTTATCCACTTATGGCCGGATTAGTGTACATAATCACTGTGTATAAATCATAAACGGTATCAATATTTGATTAGTGTTTTGCATCCATCATCCTTTACATTCCTTCACTGCGTGTCTAACTATTGTACATTTGCATCCATGACAGACTGCACACCACCTCGACGTTCCTTATACAATATATTCCCTTTGCAATGCTCCCGCTTTGCTCCACTTTCTTTACACTGCCATACTATTCTCCTTATGCTGCGTAAATCTAACTAACAACAGAGTGTTGACGAGCGTCGAAAAAAAAAACATGGTTGAAAGATAGAAAACACTGAAATACATCAATTAAACAGGAACAAGGGCGTGTATGACTGCTAGACGGACGCATGGTCACAGTGAATGCTGTGTTTACCATTTAGCGGAAGGGCAGTAACTAAAATTACACTAATATTGATAATCATCTGAGACATATTTGGATAGCCATTGCTTGAACCAGCTCCGAGAGCTCGTTTTCTTAAGCGACCATATGCTGCACAGAATTTAGTAACGGAATGAGCGAATCAAACTAAATCTATCGTGCGCCACGTGTGCTGAAATGAACACCCTCTTCTATCCTCAATCCATCAACTAAAGCGTTATTCTCGGCGCGGGACCGCGAGATAAACATGCAATGGGTGTTTGTGTTTTACGGGTATTCAGTAACTTTTCATATAACAATAAAATAGTAAGGGTAGACCATAATCTTAAACAACGATTAAAAGGAGAAGCATAAGCCTTTGATGCGTCAGTGCTGCCAGCTGCTGTGCTAACTCCTGCCTAGAGAATACTTTTCAGTAAAATATGGAATCACAAGAAGCTCTTAAGGGGCTCGAGAACAGAACAGAATGCCTAACGAAACGATCTGTATGTGTGTGTGTGTGTATTTGTTTTAATTAGATTGAACCGAAACCTCATTCATTGAAATTTCACCGTCGTACAATTGTAGTTTGTTTCCCTTTTCACAAATATACCTATAGTTCATCGAATGCAAGGCACCGGAAATGAGTTGTCTATACTTGAATTACAGCAAAACGATGTCGAGCTCAACAACATCGTGCTTAGTATGATTTGGTAATAGGAACGCATAGTATGTCAACGGACTATACTATTAACCTAACCTGCGTTACGTACGGTGCCTTCCCTTCTCTGTCCGGACAAGTGTAGTGTACGGATTACAAAAAAGCGAAACAATTTGAAACATCGGCAATGTAATACCGAAGGTGCCAAATTATTCATAATCGTAACGGACAAATCAATCACAGTTACAGTCGTTTCATGGTAATTTCTTTTCACTTTTCCACGGCTATCAACACTCACCCGGATAACGGATTGCTCTAAATCTCACCATGATTTGCAACATAAGAACGTTAGAAACAACTGCAAAAACTCCTTCGGTTTGCTAAATAAGCCCTCGTAAATTGTGTTTTTCGTATGTTTTGACCAAACGTACATACCCTTACCCCCACACACGATCCACTCTTCTGTATCGACGATTCCTTCACGCTCCTATAATACATTGCGATAATTCGTTACTTAGTCACCTGCCTGTTTGTACATGCTTCTTTCCATTAAGGTTAAGTTTTTTTCCGCCTCTGTGTTCGGCCCTTTTTTAGACATCAATTTCCTATTTTTGTATAGTTCCTTTGCCGACCCCTATGAGTGACAACGCTGTGTGTATATTCGCTCCAGTTGATGCACACACTTTTTGTTTTTTGCTAGAAATAATTTTTCACATTCCCATTCGGTTGTTGCACCAGCAGCCATTACCAACATTTCTAAACATAAGTTATCTATCGTTTTCACTTACTATACAACTCATTCATTTTTTTCCTCTCAAGCGCTGGGCACTATCAACGTTCTTCATTTGCTAGCATTAGTTCCTTTTTTCACCCAGCAGATCCACCAAGCACGCAAACAACCAACAGCACTAAAATATTAGCCACATCTTGCAGTTCGATAACAACCAACAAATATGCATCCAATGTATCCATCTTCTGCCATTTAGCTATTCTTCTCGTTTCCCGACTTTTTGACATATACTTTTCGGCAGTACGAACAACATTAAAACTTCGCACCACTTCACGTCTCGCGTTTCGCTGCGCACACTATACCCATCTGTAAGGGAGAGTAAATTGCTCTCATTCATTGTGCCTCGGAAACTGCATCCTCTCATCAACGAACTGTAATGAACTTTTACGCGACTGTATCCTACGACAAGAAGATATATCAGAGTTTGCAATAGGAATATCTATCTGGGTACACAAATGTATACAAACTGTGTTGATGTCGCTTCAATATTTTTCTTCTCTTTCCCTTTTGCTTTCGATCCGGTGATTAGTGATATCCTTTCTGCCTTAGTTTCGCTGCTGCATGTCCAGTTTCGTTGTTAATTATTGCACAAATGTAGAAAAATATCTATTGTTGTTGTATAGTTACTATTAGAAACGTCACGAATGGCAGAGCACCAACATTTTTTGTTTTGTAACCTGGTAAATGAATTTGATTTCATTGAGAATGACTTTTCTGCCGAGGGAAGCTTTTGGTCTGCAATATAGTTCTTCTCCCCGTCATTGCATGCTTCGTGTTATCCAATCCCCCATATCTCACAGAGTTGGGTACGGACAAAACATAAGGTCATGCGCGCGTATTACCCTCTACTTCTCATTTTACGAGCAATCCTCCGATACTTCATAGAGCGAGAACTACGAACAGGGTAGAAAATCTTTTCAACCATCATGTATGGGCGTATTTATGTGCATTATATCTACTTTATCCGTCTCACTGATCTTTTGCTTAGCGATAGGCTTACTGTTATAGTACATCTTCTCCTAACATACTCCAAATCTTCATAACTCCCCAAGCACAAGTGTGATAAAGAAAAGATTGCCGTTCCCACCTTCGTAATCCTTCTTTTCTACTTCCTTCTGCAATGATTTGTCATCGCACTGAGCCCATGCCGCTTGGATGAATCACAATCGTTCTTCGCTTCCTTATCGTCCTCGTGGAACAATCGTTGAACGGGAAGATGACGCGGAGGACTTAAGCGTCCTTCGATCTTCACCCCGGTACGAATCCTCCTCATTATCAAAAATGGCATCATTGTTGTGGTTGCTATTATTTGACGTTTCTATCACCTTCTCTCGCCCACCGTACTCAACCTCTTCTTCCTCCCCATCTAAATCTTCTGAATCTTCGGCCACGACTAGCGGCGCCTTCGGGTGCTCTATCTCCGTTTGCGCATCCTTCGATCTACTCTTGCGCAATCGATGCCTGTTGGACGTTTTGGATGTTTTGGAAGTTTTCGAAGACAACGAGGAGGATGAAATGGATGACGATGGGGACAGCTTCGATGCTGGTGCCGCTGATGTGTTGATTGGTGGTTTCGCTGAAATGTGTTCTTCCACTGCTACTACTGCCGGCACTGCTACCGCATGATGCTTGGCGCTCTCTTTTAGAGATCCGTGCGGGGCGCACTGCATGCCGGGGGATGGTTGTTGCAGAAGAGGTTCGGTAAGCTCCTCCGTATCCTCACCCGGAGGAATATCGTGCTGGGCGTGGACCTCAAGGGTGGTTCGGTGCTGATTGGTTGGTTGCTGCTGTTGCTGGGATTGCATCTGGTGTCGTGATTGTTGCCGTGCTCCGGAGTACCCGGGCCCGCCAGACGCTCCTGTTGCCCGGTATCCTCTTCCTCTTTGGGTTTCTTGTTCCTGGCGAAGCGCAGGATAATTCGATTGCTCCGTTCGCTGAATGTTTGCCTGCTCGTCATCGTCGTTGTGGTGGTAGCCGTTGTAGTCGGGAGATTGTCGGTCGTCATAGTACGCTGCATCCTGTTCCATATTCGGCTCCTCATCGATCTCATTAGCACTGGGGTGGTGTGTGCCGTTGGAAACATCGTTGTGGGAGCGTCTTCGGCGGTGCATCACGCCTATGTATGTCGATGTCGGTGTACAGAGAAACGGTGAGAAAAGGAGGGAGGCAAAAAAAAACAAATGTAAATACGTGATAGAAACTATATCTCAATCAAAAGAAGTAAGAAGTACATAGTGTAGGAAGGAAAAGATCACGCCACAAAGATCACTGTACACAACTTAAACTAAGTAAAGCGCTCTACGATGAGGTCGATCTACAAGAAAAGGGATATAGCAAAAGAGAATGGCAAGGAAAAAATATTCACATGTAGCAATTCAAACAAACCTTAATCAAACCCAAACAAACACTAAGAAGCGAAAGGTTGATATTGGCAGTCCAAATGTATAAACACAAAATGTTACATATCTGTGTCAATGCAAGCTATAAAAGGCATTCTGCAATAATCATTACTTCTTTTCCTATTTGCACAACTCGTTAAAGTATAATATAAATGTGAAACAATACGACTACTCTGACAAACGCGCACTGTAGCGCCTGGCAAAAGCTTTATATTATGATGCAAACTGTGACCATCGCATGGTTGAAGTGGTTTTTGAACATTTCGCTAGTTGTACTTCGGCATGGTCGGCGAAATCAACCAAATACGCATTTTCATATGCTTGTTACCGCATAATCAGTTGCTTTCGGTGCATTGTTCTGTTTTTGCTGCTAGTTTGCTGTATGATGTATCATATTTACACGATATTTTGCTGTTATGGCGTCACTGTATGTCAAATGACGATCAGTGCATTTGGTCCTCTAGCAGCGGTGGCTCTTTTGTGTGGTTTTCGCTACAAGAAAACTCATTTAAGCGTAGCATGTAAAACTAGTGAAACTACTCTATCGTTACTATTCCAGTAGAGTAGCAATACACAAAAGGTACAAACCTTTTCACTCACACTCGAACACTTTTGCGACTTAAGCTAAAAGGCACAATGGCGCCCCCGATAGTCCAACCATCGTTTCAGATTCAGGTTTCAGATAGGTAAACAGATAGAAACTACACATGTACCAAGAATAACAACCAAAGAAAAATGTGGCTCGAGCAGTACAAGTTTAACCCATTGCAGCTGAAGACGCTAAGCGTTATCCTGCATCACAACGAACAGGGTATAAAAATAAGTTTAAAAAACACATAACAAACCAAAACATAAACCATGATGAAAACAATAAAAAATCTTTTAGTTTTTAACGAGTAATCGTGAATGTATTGCAGTTTTACTGTGCAACCTAAACATTGATATCGAAAGAAACGTTAGCAAAACAAATGGTATACATTCGACGACAAACGTAATCCAACGAAAAGGTACATGTAGGGCGTTTTTTTTTGCATGGAATGGAAATGACTTCCCGTTACGGCAAGCGTGTACTTTACCATTCCACACACCGAAGGTAAAAGCTTCTTAAAAAACGATGCAACATGAAGAATGGGGGCACTCTAGTAGTACACACAAGAGAAAAAAAAATTGAAAATAAAACGAAACCGAAGGAAATACAACCGATAAAAGGGAATACTTAGTAACCGTGTATATCGGCCTCGATTCGCTCAAACATAAATATTCTTTCATCCCGGTGCAGCTGTGGCACACGCGCACGCACGCCCGCACGCACGTTGAGGTACGGCAGAAGGAGCGGCAAGAGAAGAACGAGGCAAGGAAATCCAGAACAATGATAGAAAGAAGAAAAAAAAACAAAACGAAACGACAAACGGTAGGGAAATAGAGATTAGTTATTCAATTACAACACGGTAGTGCGTATCACGCTAAGGTAGTGCAAAGGTGGTGCAGTTGAAAGGCGCAGCAAAATGAGGCCACGTAGAAGAAAATTAACTACCTACACAGCAACATCACACAGTCAGTACAGGTAATGCAATAGACAACATAGATACTGTATAGTCCTAACGCTTCCGTCTAACAACGCTCGTTCTCACTGTATCATTTTCCGCAGACACCAAGATGTACTTCTCTTCCCAACAGTTTCATTCTAACATATAACATGTTAGCATATATATATCATTTTGTTGTAGATAGCATGCTGCCGTATGCCGATTAAGTTAGCGACGTGTCAGAATGATTCTGTCGGAAACGGAGTAAATCTTGTAGCTCAAGAAGGGTTGAAATTTCTTCAATAACCTCTTTATAACTTCATTTAGTGTGTGATGATGCCAGATGCAAACAAAATATATACAAAAGATACAATACGCAAACACACCACTATCAAACGTTTAACAAAAGCAAATAACAAAAGAAACATAAAGAAACAAAACTAAAGGAAACCACACCATCTAGAAATGATTAAAACGTTTAAAAAGATGTACAATGAAAATAAAACCAAACCTACAACAAACAACATAAATTGTAATCGTATATATGCATACTCACAATCTCGTAATAACGAAATAAATTATAATTTCAATCAACAAGATTAAATGAAAGCAACAATCGTCAGTATGCATACGTACAAAAAAAAAAGTGAGTTGTCACATGCAAAAATGCATAAGAAATTATACATACTTCACATACACAATGAAGAAGCACTTGCAGAATTAGCCCGTAAACGTAATCGGCAGTGTTATTGGGAATGTGATAACTTAAGGCAACTACATCTTTTTACAATCAACATCATGCTTGGCCATGCAATGGGTGGCATTGGTGGTAACATCGTTCATCGGTAACGTTACATTGAGACAGTATTCTGCATTAGAGTAGTACGTATTTTCCCCGGTTAGCTTCGACCGTTTGTTTGTCCGATGCTTATTACGCCAACGTTGCCACCGATGTTGGATGCAACCACACAACGCTACCTCCGTACTAGCAGCAGTGCTATTGTACGTCGTCGACCGATCAGTTTCCCGATCTAAGGACGACTCATTGGTGGCGAGTGACGATGATGCATGCGGCGCTCCGACTGCTGCTGCTCCACCGGCCGCCCCGACACCCGTGGGTGAAGCGACCAGCTTAAAGCTACTTGATTTACACCATGCCGTGTGCTGTGAGCAGCAGCAATCCCGCGCATAATGGCACGATGGTGAATGCCTTCTCCCAGTGCTAATACTAAATATTGTGCGAAAGCAGTGCAAGGGCGACGTTGGAATGGGTGAGGTGGATGTCGGTGGTGATAATGGCGGTAGATTGGTGATGCTAGATGAGGATGCGTTGAACGATGCAGGTGGCACTACACAACAACGACAACCACGACCATCGCGACGACCACTACTACTATCCACACGGCAGCAAGAGCCGTCCGCCAGACGGGCGCTAGACTGCTGATGATGGTGAACAACACTGGTTGGATTGGGTTTGCTTACGGTTGTAGAAAGGGACGTTTCCTGGGTTTCCTGCATCGCTTGCCGCCGGTGATTGGCCAGTTTAACTTTGTTGATAGGGGCGCCTGTATTTGTACCACGTGTTTTTTTTTTCGTTTTGTGTTTGATTTTCCGACACGAGAGAGGTTGCATTTCGATTTCCCGCACGTGTTTGCATAGTTTGCGAAACATGAGGGCATATTACAGCGCAACGAAACAACGGATGGATGGGACGCAAGACAAATTCATACCCACACACACACACACAGGACACACGTAGTGGCGAGTGTGTGTTATGGCCCAGTTGAAAGTAAACGAGTTTTGTTATGCGATTTGATGGGAAGAGAAGAAAAACGAAGAGAAAAAAATACGTTTCAGGATTAATAAATTTTGCTTCTAAACGTGCTGTTGCATATGACGGTTATACAATGATGGTGGGTTCTTGAGGGCGGTATTTTAGGATCAAATGTCTATGTTTCTTCAGTTTTTTTTACTTATTAACTACAGATTACGGGGCGTCTGTACTAGACGCAACAACAGCACAATCTAGCTCAGAATCATGCACTACGCTTCAACACGCTTGATACTAAACACGAGACAATAGTGTGTTAGCAGTTATGACTTAAACAATATGATCTACACATGGCGATGAGAACGACTGCGAAACCGGACACTAATTCGTACAGAAATGCTGTGTAACTAATCGCAACCCCTAGTCGAATCGCATATATCCGATGCGTGAAATCACAAAAAACATAAAACTGAAAATCGGTGTAGTTGATTAGTGAACAATTGGAATGATCTTTTGAGTGAAAACAAGCAATGGAAAGCTAGATTTGAAGTAACGAAACGTGATTTAATGCTTCGGAAAGTTTCGTACAATAATATTTGCAATATAAAAAAATACCAGCTCTTGCACGAAAAAGAAAAAAATACACACGCACATAAAGCGTATAAATGTGAGGTTTTGTACCGACGGTTTAAGTTCATAGCGGTGTTGATCCTGACTATCGTCTGTACAAAACCGTATGTGAAAAAAAGTTAAAGCATTGCCGTTAGCTACTAATAGCCTGTCAGAAGTAAGGAATTGTCAAGAAATAAGAAGATAAATTGAAGCTTAATGTGTATGGATTTTGTCAGCGTCAAGTACAGAGGAAGGATCCAAAATTGATTTACATCCTGCTGAATGCTAGATAAGCACTGAATTAAAGCGCTCACAATTGCTCACATGACCAATGACTGATTTAGTCTGATGCAACTAAAAATGCATAGGAAGTACAACAAACGAGAATCAAAATCGAAATTATCACACAAATACCACCCGCGCACCCCCTCTTCCGCAGGTAACAGGTTTAAATTTCAATGGCCTCAATATTATCGATACTCACCGATATAACTTAGAAGCACCGGCAGGAACACGAGTCCGTGAGCGGCACCGTACAGCACAATGCCCAGGTACATACGGAAGTAGAACACCTGGAAGATTTGGCTGTGGGCGAAACCGAGCACCAATATACCGCCAAACTTTGTCAGCGTAATACCGGAGAACACAGAGCTGCCCATTTTGGTGAGCGCATCGGCTGCTCGCTTTTCGCGCGTTTCCTCCACCGACATGGAGAAACTGTGCACCAAATGTGAGCAAAACTCTACGCTGATGCCGACCGCCATTACGAGATTCACGAGCGACACGGCATTGAGTGAGATGTTCCAGTGGTACATCAGACCACCTATGTTGATTACTATCATGGTAATCGTGATCACTACTACTAGCGACGAATGGATATCGAAGCCCATCAGTAGGAACGTTACGATAAAGATGGCTAGCACTGAAATGCCCATGCTCTTGAGCGTATCAGGCCACATCGTAAGGTATTGTTCGTAGAACACGTAAAACACCGAGTATGGGAACACCTCGATTTGTTGGATGTCTGATTCGCTGCGACCCTGAAGGCGAAGATTCGCTTGAATCGTGCTGGTAATGTTTGCCGAAATTTTACGTGCCGAACGCAACGCTTCGTAGTAGTCGGAGGACGATTTAAGAATCGTGTGATACGCCATAAAGTAGGTCGCTCCGACATCACTGTACTGTGGGGACAATGCATCCGGTTGATACTTTACGCCGCTACCGTATGCAGCGTGACCCGCTTTGGCACATGCCTCATCTGGGTTATCTTCCAAGAAGAAGGAAACATAATGCCGGAAACTGTCCTCCGCAGGTCGCTTTTGAGGTGTCAGTGAAATGTTACACGCTCCACAGGCACTCTCTGTCGAAATTCAAATAAAAAAGAATTAAAAGAAATGTCTTTGAACCCTTATTGCTATATATTGACTTACTTTGATGGGGACAAAAGCTTCCATTGGTCCATTGCTTGCAGCAGCCTGGTGCAGCCGACCAATCAATGTAATCATCCAACCAAGAAGATGCCGGTCGTGCCAGATAAGATGACTGGGGCTGTTTGCTTGCGATATAAACCTGCGTGGAAAGACTGTCGAGATTACAGTACTGTCCACCGCATATCAAATTCTGATCATGCATGGTCGAATAGTTCAATCCGTTCTTCACCACAAAGTATACCGGAGGGCCGATACTCAAATACTGCTGCAAATAGCGGAAATATTTCAGCACGAAGCTATCGCCCGGCATTGAGAGCTCCTGATCAAGTCCAATATCAATGTGCGGTGCGACAGCAATGCTGGAGCAGAGCCATCCGAAGAATACGATCATCACCGCCACACGGACCGGTTTGCGCATCACAAATGGTACGTAGATACTTTTGAAGAATTTGTACAACAATCCCTCACCGATGCTGCCCGGCATATCCTTTTTGGAGCCGCGCAAGAAACACAGCACGTCCAGCCGGTTGTCCGTCTGGCGGATGGTATCGAGCGCCAGCAGACTCACGAAGCAAGTGATTTGTAGGAAAAAATCGATTAGCAGCGCCATACCGGCATACAGAGCGAATGCTCGCACGGCCGGCATATCGGACAACCCGCCGAGGAAGAAGCAACAGCTCTCGCTGACGGAGGTCAATAGGATTGATGGTCCAACGCGTCCCAGAATGCGTCCGATGTGTTCAGCATGCGTTTCCGTCGGTTTTTTCGTATCGCGCTGGTGCGTCTGCACCAGAATGAAGATGTTGTCGACACCGACAGCTAACACCAAAAATGGTATTACCTCCACAATGATCAGTGTGGCCGGTACGCCAATGTATCCGAAAATACCGACCGATGCAACGACCGATGCCAGTACGATCGCAACGCCTCCCAAGCCAAGCGTCACTTTTGAATCAATCAAGGCACGTTTCAGCTGGTTTACGTGCCCCAGTGAAATGGCGATGTAGGCGAACATGATGATGTATGATACCAAAATCGTGGACACATCTGACTGTGATTCGCGCGCCAATTCATCTTCGATGGAACGCTCGGACGTGAAAGCGATGCTCATGTTCTCCCGCGTCCAGTTCTTCATGAATGCTACGTACTCCGTTTCCCAAGCTAGAGCCGATTGGAGTTTGTTCTTGTCATGGTAGTTTCGCACCAAAAACGTCAAGATAACAGCGTTTGCTTCAGTGTAACTGGGTTTCTCTTCTGGTGACTTTGGTTGCGGTATACCTCCGAGTGCGATGGCCGGATCGATGGGTCCACCGTAGGGCGCCAGGCATGATGGATTGTAATAATTTCCAAAGCACTGAATCAGCTTGTCCAGATAATTTATCACAAAGCCCTGTGCGTCCTCTTCCTCGTCATTAAAGTCATCCATGTCGTCCGAGAAGTAGCCCCACAACGATTGGACCACGCATTCTTCCGTACGCGTCTCTCCATTACCCGTGCTAAGCGGTGCAAAGCAAATGTCTTTCAATCCAACCGTCTGATTGCTGCCATCCTCTCGCACGGCCTGAATCTTCTTGATTTGCTCCTGCAGTTCGAATACGTCGAGCAGAAATTGTCGGTTAAATACCGGCCCGAATGGAATCACACCGTTGGAGGTGTTGTGCATCACGTTGGTGAGATTTTCTGCCTTGATGATAATCTGCTCGATGCGGTAGAATGGCTCAAAGTTGGAATCGAAGTACTCGCGTTCGACACGGGAACGTGAATGTGGGGAAGCCCACAGCTCAACTGGGTTTGTCGTGACACGGAGGAAGTTAATGCCCATACCCATTGCAACAATGAAGATAAGCCCTGCAAATATGAAAAGAACGGATGGTATTTTTAATATCCAAGCGTTTTAACACGTGAAATAACATTTACGTTACCTCCAAGCAGCACAAGCCAGGGATGTTTAGCACACGTTGTTCCCCAAGCAGTGAAGAAGTGTTCCAAGGCGGTTTCCGTCTTAGCTCCGAGTCGTTCGAAATAACCGGACTCATCGTCATCTTCATCGGCTCCCACACCGGACGGATGAGGACGAAGTTCTTGTTCACCGTCCCAAGTGGCACCTAGATAAAATTGGGATTGTACAATTTCGATCAGTTATTAGTTTTTACATGATAAATGATGTGATAAATACATGCTCGTACATTTTGCACACATAGTTACACGTTGAATTACAGTTAGAGGATGGTAAAAGTGCAGTGAAATAGACAAACAGCGTCAACAGGACAAATGTATGTTTCGCTATGTGTTTTTGAACTTATGTGGACATTTTTTTTCCAAAATTACGTTCAGATCTAAATACAGCACAGCTAATGCATTGAGAACATCCATACATAATGTCGCGTTGAATATGAGCTTTTTCGTTTTATTAATATCACAAGACGTGAAACAGTTTGTGTAAGCGTGTATAATGATTGATTAACAATGGTTGAGGAAATTATATTGTGTCTACCAAATTTCAAAGAAAGTGCCGTAACGAAAGGATACCACATAAAGCATATTCCTTAGCTTTGCAAACCATCTGTTATCAGGTAAAAGGTTTAAAAGGAGTGAATGAATATTCTTGCATGATGAGCATGAGATGATGTTATGGTGATTGTGAAATATGGTTCATATTCCACTTTAAGACATAAAACATTGTTAAAGCATTAGACAAACAAGTATTATTTGAGTTGTGCACACGTGTGTGAGATGAACCGGATGAGGATGGATGAAAACACGGTTAAATGATAAAAACAATGGCAACGAAAATCGTATCCAGAACAAACCAGAACGAAAACCTACTCGATCGCTTCGACTGTAGGGGTGAGTCTTCCCGGTCCGTGCCCAGATCGCCACTGTTAGAGGAGAGACCACCGGCCAACCTGCGGCCCACCGAGGACCGCAAGTCCGATGGCTGCGCGTCACCACTATTAACCAACAGTTCTAAGGGTAGTATGCGAACCCCACCAGCAGCAGTGTTTGTTTGTTTGTGTGTGTTGTTGTTTGTTCGGTTCAGTTCAGTACGTGGCAGAGGAGTATTGCGTTGTTCCAAGGGTTCATATAAAATGAAAAATTTTAACATGATAATCCGATACGTTGATGAAGAGATGATGAGTTTGATATTTGAGTATTGGTTTTGTTGATTGCCATTCCGCGTTACATGTGTTTTGTTTATGTTTTAGCATAACCGAAGAAAAAAGGAAGAAAAAAGAAAACGAAAACACGGTGCGATCAGTCAGTTTGTTAATTCTTTTCTTTTGTTATCCAATCTCCAGTCTTTGTTTTATGGCTCGCATGAGGAAAACCAGAAGAAAATGGGTTTAATCCGAAACCGAAACCTGAACCATTGACTCGACACATCTCGGGCTCGACACATCATATGCCTGTTAGTTACAATTTAATATAGTGTTAGGACCTCTCTCGAACCTTTATAAAATATTTAAAACTTCCTAAATCGTTAAGGAAATACTAAACATATACACACACTGTAAGGTGTCCTTTTTTCTGCATCAGCCTTTATCACCATGGTTTAAATGAGCTCCATTTAGATACAACGTCCACGACATCATTAGATCAACGCTAATGAGCCGCGGATAATTCCATGCAAGCATCGTTGTGCCACTCCTTTCATGGAGGCAAACGCGACCAAAACCCCGATCGAAATAGTGATAAAAATAACCCTCATAATTATCCACCCGTTCGCTCCATCTGTTTCCTCCAAGTTTGTCTGTAAGGAAACAAAACTTAATTCTGTATTGATGCCGGTGCTAGAGCGAAAAATAGTTGATTCAAACTAAGCGTTATCTACATTTTAGGTTGTGGCTATTATCTATTCAATGTTAGAGGTGTTGTTTACCGGTATTTGCAACGGTAACAAACTAAATAGCAGAAAGGATACGAGAAAAAATATTCACTGGCGCATCCTTTTTGTCGCAGTATAGCCAAACTACTGCTACCTGAATAGTTGACACGCAACCTGATAAACTGTGCTCATTTGTTAAAGGTGGTAATAATGAAAGGGGAAAATTCAACTATAACGTACTCAGTTTTATTATGTTAAACTAAGCGTGAGGAGTAAGCATATACCATGGAAATACTCTCGAACGTACTATTCCTAGAATTTTCTTGATTAAACACTACCATCCACTACTAATCGATCGAAACCAAGCGTATCACACAGCAACGTTTCATACTAGCGGAAGTAAACGCGACAAATTCGAGTCTCATCCGCGTAATCAGTCATGCGACACAATCGATCGAGGTCAACCA
Organism: Anopheles marshallii; assembly: GCF_943734725.1. Taxonomy (NCBI): domain Eukaryota; kingdom Metazoa; phylum Arthropoda; class Insecta; order Diptera; family Culicidae; genus Anopheles; species Anopheles marshallii. Next base: position 17,662,646 of record NC_071327.1, read on the forward strand.
ATGTCACCTCCCCTAGATGATAATAATCAATCCCTTGCTCATTGTGAAGCCAAAAAACAGAACATTGGTCTCGTTGCCACAAACGAGTAAGAACATTTGTACAGGGTTTCTGTACGATTCCATTTCGCGTATGTTTCATTCATAAGTGTTACGCATACGAAGGCAGACGGATTTCGTTTCACCGCCGCTCTTGAACTCATTGTCGCGTCAATTTAAATATTGAACCTTGGGATCGCAAATATATGTGTTTTGCCGTTGCAAAATGTTACCATACGTAAGTAAATTCACCGGCTGACGATGAAATTCAACCATCGAAAATTTCAGCACAGAACACGTAGGCGGTTGATGGAACATCCCTTTCAATTCATCCTTAACCGTTACCATCCTTACATCCCTGCATCTGTTTTGCAATGCAATCATGCAAAACTCCAAACCTTTGCGTCCGTTTCTTTAAAATTACTAAACAAATACGTTGATAATCAATTCACATACATATGGGTGTAACTGTATCCTGTATCTTGATTTGTACTGCACTGCATAATTCATACAAGCATTTCTACTAGCAATTCTGGTAACTTATAGTATTGAGTAAAAAAACAAAGAATAAATCAAAAATTTATAGCCTACCCGTACTAGAACAAGCGAATCATGCTGGAATCTCTAAATGAAATTGCGTAATTATGCAAATCTTATGTAACTTTTTTTAAATATATCAGTGCATTTTAAAGTTTACAAAACTGCAAATAAACTATACCATTTCACTTGCACTGCCTGCAATAGATGATCAATTCCAATCAATCAATATAAAAAAAATATATATATCTTGACAAGAAGCTAGCATAGAAAGTGATCTGCTTGGCAAGAAGAAAATATTACAAAAAAACACTCGGTGCCCAGTTCCACATTCGGTGATCTGTTTTTCAGTTACATTTTCTTTTTAAAAAATTAGAACTAGTATTAGAGAAAAATAAATTAAGTAACCCAATGACAGAAAACTCACTTGCTCCACTGCTGCTTCCACCGCCGGTACCGGTGCTCGAATGGCAAAAACAGGCACCAATCAAAAATAGGCCGCTACACACGACAAACACCACAAACATGACGACCGCGTATCCATCCATACCATAAATGACGAAGGGTTGGGGTGGACTGGGTGGCGGCGGTGGCTTTGGACAGGATGCTTCACAATCGACGCACGAACATGCCGGTGTGTTTGCCTGGAAGATAGGAAAAAGGTTAAAATATTTTGCAAATCGGGCCGAGTTATATGTGCGACGCGTGAATGACTTACATCCAACTTTTCACTGCATGGAACGATGCGAGGATTCCACGGTATGTAGCCGTCGATGGTTTCATTGGTCGAACTGTGCGCAACGTAATCGATCTGGAACGGAACGTACAGATTGTTCTCGGCGTCGCCCATGTAGTGGAACCACTTCGTGGCACTGCATCGGGATGCACCCCAGTCACCGCACATCAGATCTAGCGCGAGCTGCCCGGTCGACGGCACCGAAACCTGGTTGCACGATTGGAACGTACCGTTCAGGTACTCCTGCGTAATGTGGATATCGATTTTGGTGATATATTCCTTGGGTGTGGGAGCCACCGTGGTGCCCGGTTGGTCGGATTTTTCATTCCCTTCCTTCGGTTCGACCTCCTCCGTCGATACCACCTTCATGAAGCTGGACTGCTGTGGGCTGCAGGTGAAATCACACATGTGTCGCACCAGATTGGCCATGCAGGAAGGGCAACGTGCGAGAAAATTGGCCGCTAGTGCCACATTTTTGTTTAGCACTTGCATCTACGAAGAACAAAGAAAAAGATCAATCAACAATTTAGTTTAAGTATTATGTATAGTTAATTTTATAGCTTATATTTTACCCCGAATTCAAATAATGGCTCAATTCAATAAGAGTTAAATTAATTTCGAGGACATAAGCCGATTTCTCTAGATAGATAATCAACTTTTGAGCGATAGACGTCTATCAAGGACACACTGACTTTCAAAACGTCTATTTGACAAAAAAAAAACAGTTTTCCAATCGAAACAGACCCCGGAAACTTCGAGAAACATTACTGACGGTAAAAGAATAACAATATAGTTCATTTTGTGTACATTTGCGCACCAGGCAATGGGTACGCTAAAGCATCGTTTGATGGTTTTACACGCAAACTGGTTCGATGGGGAAATGAAAATAATTGAAGAGCGTCCATCTATCAGTGCGTCAGCGCAATATAAGACAGACACGGCGCATACTAACTGTCTAATGGATGTCGGTAAAAATAGTTTATTCCCGAAAACCAGGCGCTAGGGAAAGAGCTTACATAAACCCGACCAAGCACACACTCTTTTCCAAACTGAAACGCGCCGGTGGGTGTGCGCGTAAGTACACATTTTAATATTTATTTTACATCGCCAAACGCATATGCAGAATCGCTCCAAACCCTGACGGACATGCCCCGGAGTACTAGAATACGATCGATATCGCCATATCTTTCTTGGGGCTGCTTCCGCCGCACGCTATGACCTTCCTACGCACAAAATGCAAAATATACCGATGAGCTACAACCATTATCGACCGCAGACCGGTTCTGGGGTAATTCTCTGGGTCAACCCCGACTATGCTAGGATATGCTTTAGGCAACTGGCAACGCTACAACCTTGACGCGTGTCGGTGCCCTCCTCCACGCTAAAACCTGCAAATATTATGTTCTCTGCTTTGCTATCGTGTCCGATGGGTGCATCGTCCCCGGGCGGCCTTTAAACCTAAGACCATCAACACTAGCAACAAGTAGCAACTAGAGCGCCTATTGCTTTACCCATGGTGTCGCCCTAGGTCGATTGCTTCAAGATTCTCAAGCTCGTTACATGAGTTACGCTACTTTTAGACAGTGCGATGCACTACTCGCTCACTGTAACAATGGTGCGCACTAGTGTTTGCATTCGTTAGATGATACGATCGCCACTTCATACGCATCACCAAAGCAATTTGCAACGTGCTTAGGATCTTCAACGTGTTCAAGCCACACCCGAAGAACTTAAACCACGGTAAAGACTCCCGAGTGGAGCAAAAAGACTGAGGAATGCGTAGAATTTCGTTTACTAATGAGACAATGTCGCCGAGCGACGGACTGAGAGCTAAGCGAGCAACATTATGCTACGCATCAACGAAAATCGACACGCTCGGGTGGGTGGGAGATGCGGAAATACGCAATTCTGACTGTGGAAGGTGATGCTACTCGTTTCGTCACTGTCAAGGTCAACCGGCCACTAAGCGTACCGTGCCAGCTGCTACGCTACCTCTTACTTCACAGCTAGCGAAGCGAAATGTTTTGGCTTGCGGATGAGATCACAGATCTGTTTTCAAAGAGTACGACGTAGAATCTGCGCTGGGTTTGTGACAGTTAAGCTGCTCTTCCTACGGTTCCCACTACATTGGACGAGATATGGAAATTGGGAGATTCACTGTACCAAACTATACTTGTCGAGTCTAAGACCTTTAATCGTTTTCGTGATCGTGCTAACCATGTTCTAGATGTCCGGTTCTAGATACTCACCTGTGCCGCATCACAGCACGTGTTTATGTTGCCCGTGGCATCTTCGACCAGCAGATGTTTACACCACATCTGGATCAGGTCCCTTGCCTTCGTGTCGATCGGTTTGGCCGTCCCGTTGTACGGGCAGTACTGGGCGCGATTAAGCGAATCGACATTGCAGATACCATACCACACACACTGACTGCCGCCTTCATCACCGCCAATCGCTTGAGACTGAGTCTGTAGAGAAAGAAATAAGATAAAAAAGGAAAATTCCGTTTATTAATAACTGCATACATACAAGCAACATGCATTTGTGAAATATACGAATAAAGTTGTAACCTAAAATCTATTCTGCGGTACATATTCCGCGCGTGGCGAGCAGAGTCGGTGACGTTCGGCAAGATTAATGATCAAGTTCAAGCACAGCGCAAACAACCCGAAACGCGTTTTAATGATCCTTTTTTTCCTTCCTGTTACCTTCAATTCGTTGCAGTTCGTGTCATCCGCCTTTACCACTAGACACTAGACACGGTTGAGAACGCTTCACACAAAGCGCCATCTGCAGGAAAGATATTTGTTTCCCTTTCTGTTGCAAGGACGTGTCGCGGTTTGCTAACATCCGGCGGACATTTTTCTGCTGCACGTCGGCAAAACCTCAAGTCAGTCTTCGTATGCCCTTTTTGCCAATGCCGTTACGAATATTGCCAAAAATAATCAACACGGAATGGAACCGCGTCACCGGTCATGGCAATTGCCAAATTTCGACCGCGTACGCCAGAAGGTTGTTGGGCGATTTTTCTCGCAAATCATTACGTAAGAATGCATTTTTTTTTATTTAAACGGCACTGTTTCTCATCAGCCTTTAATGCTAATATAGATGATCTTGCATCAAAAAGTAGCAATAATCAACTAGTTCAATGTTTGTCCAATGTGAATGAGTGAATAAACACAACGAAATGCCAATTTGTTATGTATTTTTGCCCTGTTCCTCAATCTTCGATCTAATCCCCCAAAGGCGCTTTAAGTAAACAACAGTTGCCTGCCATCCTAGTAGCGGTTTGCATCGCGTGTCCGATGGAATGGAAACTTCCTATAAACCGCGCATACACAATTCAGGTTCTTGCCTCTCGCAACCTCGCAGTACCTACCTAATAGAATGTATCTACCGCTTCCCACAATTCATAATTCAATCACATCCCCGGCCGACCCGGACGAGACTGATGACTCAGGTCATGATTTTCAGCGATACTTTTCCCACCGCCCATCGTGAAACACGACCCGCGCCGGCCTTAGAGTTACGGTTAGTGTATTGCAACCGGCCCGGCTTGGATGATTAGCATCAAACTCAATTAACGCGCGCACTGTAGTAAGCGCGAGCGATTGGAGCCGAGTTCCGAGTTGTTCAAAATTCCACCAAAAAAAAAAAAAACCAACCGTGAACTGTGTTCCGTGAAAGTGCCGTTCTGGAAAGAATTCTAATTAAACTTTGAGCAGCTCAGCTCAGCTTCACCTCCCACTTGCAACGGAGTTGCATCGATGCGACTGACATAATCAGAAAGGTTCTCAGCAAACCGACCGATTCGAGTGATGCGGGTACACCGAAGAATGAGGGCAAATTCCTGTGACCATGAGAAGCTCACAGCGGAGATCGGATCATGGCGCCTAATTGAATCAACGTCAACGCCGTGAAAGTCAATTGGTCAAGACTTTAACGAATCAAATGCGTTTGGGAGTTCTCACACCCTCCGGACAGGACAGATGTCGGATGTTACTTTACAATGCAATCTCTTCCTAGTCTGCAGGAAAATGTTTATTAGATCATGAGACCTACAGATAATGATGATGAGAGGCGTGTGGTGATGCGGGTAGCTCGGAATATAGTTATAATTTCTTAGTCGGTGAATTGGGTGGGAGAACGGTGACCAGATTTGCTAGTTCCTGAAGTTCTTCATACACTTGTTAAGATGTTAAGTTATACGATCAGAATTGAATGATGTTTACGTGTAGATTTTTAAACTTTAACCTCAGTAAAATGTATTCTCTTCTCCAACGCACCACTCATCACAAAAAAAAAGATCAAAGTAATAATTTCACTAAACTTTACACCGATCCTCGTTAAGATGCGCCTGTTTTCCATTGTTTCCATCGTACACCAACCGATCCGATTCGCACATACTCGCGTGTGTCTTGAAGATTATTTTTATCCTGCCGAAAAAAAAACCCACCCCGTATCGCCGATTGTTTGGGTGAGGTGGTAAAAATACACCAATCTGTTGTGTCTCGCCAATGCGGTTGGCGCTGACCCTTCTTTTCCTCTTCTCACCTGGACGCTCCTCCCGAAAGGAGACGACGTTTGGCCAGATGTAAAATGATGCGTTACGTTTTGTGCCGCGCGGCACAATGAAAGGTTACATTGAGTAATTTCGAAACCGGGTTGAACACTCCTCTCGCGCGTTGTGGATTGTCAGGTGCATTTATTATTCGAATAATTAGCAACTACTTTGGGTGTTCATCGTTTTGCATCGTGCTACATGCACGCATCACTCATCACTGCTACAACAAAAAAACAGCATCTTAAAGTAAACACTACAGCAACACGGCGGCGAAAACAAAGTATCGAAATGGAACCAGATTTTGTTGCTGTGAAACGGTGCGGCCGGTTTGTTTGGGCACGTGTTACAGGCGAAGATAAAACGTGGCTTCATTTTCCGTCAGCTTCATTTTCCGCCGTGCATTGTGCTTTGTTCACGAATGATAGCCGCTTTATATGGGCGGGAAACGATAAACAAATGCACTTTGATTACGCCTCATGACCAGGTGTGTCGTTTTATTACGGCTATCCGCTTTACGATTCGCACATGCGTAAATGATAATCATTGGTAAGGAGTTACACGCGTAGCGCGTAGCATCGCTCGTCAAAGTCAAATGGAAGACATGCTTGGAACTGGGGAAAAATGTTCCTTGACAACCGGTATTCTTATCGTTTGCCAATACACCCGGTAGAATACAATGTCTTTTTATTGTTGCAAGTTAAACAATCTAGTTAAATTCTACATCTTCCGCAGCGCATACAAAAATCCATCTATTGGCCATGAACAGTGTTCAATTTGCATACTTTCAGGCGTATCGGAGTTTGTCAAAACTTCCATTAGAATTACATACACTTTTAAAGGCTCTACATATCATAAATGGCAACACGGAGATGGTTACAACATTCTCCTCCTCTGTGTGATTTTCTCATTGACAACTCACAACAAACCTCGCGTCCGGATCGTACGACGCGCATGACGCTATTACGCGTTCCGTAAAGCGTTAAGTCATCGATACCGTGTGGCTTTGCTTTTAACCAACGATAAGTTTCGCACCGGTTTTATTTTTTTCACTGGCATAACTGCGTGCCTACCCCATGCACTGGGGTGTGTAGCAGATTAGCTGGACGAGAGCCTTACTCATGCCGAAGCTGACCGGTTGCTTACACGACCGAACCTTACCACGCAAGCCCCATGTAAGGTCACACACAGGTATTATGACAGATTGTCCCTCGAAAGCGTGTAGGTTGAACACGCGGAATATGTGTTCGCCTCATGTTATGTTGGTGAATCAATATAGTATATAGTGAAAAGTACTCATGAAATATAGTAAAATGATACTACGTTCAAATACTGCAGAGTTTAGTAGAACACTATCCCCACTCCAATTAGGTGACCTTGAACGGGGTAGATTCTTCTCGATTTGCATCCACCAATGACGATGGCAAGATGTACGCTAAACGTTTCCTGAAACTGCAAACATGGCCTATGAGTGAAAATTGCAACCACAACCGTTTGCTAATTTATGGAAGGTTGCATACCTTTACTATTGCGCAACGCTGTTGTTGTGCACGCACTCAGTAGCAGTAAGACCTTTTCCAGAGGCTCACCTTGCTCTCCGCGGAGCAGTTTTTACTCGATACGAGCGCGAGCAAGAGATACGATTCCGTCACGTTCCCGAATCAACTACCTAGACAACCTTGATGCCGCTGGTTGCGCTGCAGTGTACACTGTGCGTAATGCGAACCGACAACTAATCACCGGAGGTTGAAAGATCATCATATCAAGAGGAAAACGATTGGACGATTGGAGATCGAAAGAAGTAAGGTATTTTATCTCGAACAAAAATATTAACTAAAAGGACAATTCGAAAGAATCGTACTCGTTTTGATGTATACTTGATTAAAATTGCATCCATTCTACGCTTCTGGAAAACCCTGGAAAGATCAAGTCCTCAGGTGCAACATTTGGAGCATAACGATGCAGAGCAATTTAAGCTATTTTCAAATAGCCGTAGCCCCGTTCCAGATCAGTTGATGCATCTTCAATCAGGTAGCAGAGTGGCGTTACAACAGCCTCGCTATTTCGAACACGTGGTTGAAGTTTGCCTCTTGTTGCTCAACTATTTGGAATGTAATAGTAGACAGACTTGGGAAGAAATTCATTAGGATTTCTTTCTTTGTCCAATTTGTGCACTTTTACACACCTTGATTATGTGCCATTGACCATAGCATTGACGCTACGATTGTCCCATTCATAGAAAAAGGTAGTTAGAAACTATCAGAGGTTCACCCAGGGTCTGCGCCAAGGGTATGGACTTGCTTGTCTACTAGCTTCAACCTAGCGCTAGAGACGGCCATCTGCGACTCGGAGGTGGAAACTTCGGTGATCATCTTCTAACCATCGGTGTAGCGTCGGATAGTTAAGTAAGATTACGGCCCATAAGTATTCTCATAAGTGTCCCACAAGTATTCCATACATAAAGCAATGTACTCTCTAAAAATAAATTTTTTGAAGATGTTCTCTTCGGGCAAACCAAAAAGCAAACAACAAATACTTTCGAAAACGCGTCATAAGGGACCCCTTTTCCAAGTATCGTTCATTCTATTTGAAGAAGAACGTATTAGCATCCCATGAACAAGCTTCGGAATGCAGTAATCCTTTCCAGACATGACGACACCGGAATCTTGGAATCGCTAACGAAGGTAACATGAAGCAACATTCCTACGCTTTCGTATTATGATCCCTTTTTTTTTCTTACCCCGTCCTTTGGCGCATTAAGCGTTCCATCATAAATTATTGAAAGCATTCACGCTGAGCCAATCCCCGCTGCGGGAAGATGGCTTTTGGGGAGAGCTTTGGTGGTTCGCCGGTGTTCTAGAATCTTCCGATACGACCTTCAGGATCACTGGAAGGATGGTTAACTGTCGCTGCCATTGCCACCGTGTACCACAACAAAACATACAACGGGAGGGGAAAACAAATCTGTCGAGAAATAAAAATAACGACTTTGTGCAAGAAGCTCCACAAGTAAGACGCTGTTGCACCGCACTAAGGACGATTCGCTACGAACATAATCCATATTGGAATATAGTAGTGCTTTATTTTGACTCTAAAGATGTGGAACACGCCACATCTTCACCGAAGATGGATGATGGATGGATTATTATTCATTATTCCGATTCGTTATTGCAAACCGTTAAAAGTGCCCGTCAACGTCCAATACTCCGCGGTGTTTAGTGATTTAAACCCCCCCTGCATACATAAGTCGCCTGTCGCCTTCCGGGCGCGGCATGCGCCCATACGACGGAGGGCGGACATACAGTGCGACCCGGTTGCATGTTGAAAGCCCACCAAGAAGTGCACCGTGACAGTGGCGATTTGCATGTGCGTGCCTTCTATCCATACGAAAATATGCACTATGCACCACCCAACGAGACGCGTCCGTCCGGGTGACAGTGGAATATTGAGCCAGTTCTGACGATGAAAGTATTTTTTTGTTTTGTGAAGCAAATCACACCATAAACTAGGTTAATGCTCAATTTACATAAAATGTAAACGCGTATCCGTGCGGGCAGCGAACGTTTGCTCGCGTTCTGGGAGTCAAGCGCAACAACAAAAAAAAACAAATAACACCACGCTGGAAAAGTCACTCCGCTCCAGAGCATGGTGTTGCAAGTGAAATAAATTTCCATGCTCGAAAATTAAATTACCCGGGAACGACCGAACCGATCCTTGATCTAGTTTCGCACACTTCCTGGCTGCTGGCACCTATCCAGCGGGATTGGCTAGCGGTTCAGAACCCTGGGAGCACACACACACACCGCCGTGGTCACGTTCATGGAACGATTGCAAATGGAGGGCACGCATAGTTCACGACTACATGCTCCTGTTCATGCTTAACTGTGGGCCAAGCAATTGTTTTTTTCACTTCTACTAGGGATAATCTGGGTCGAGGACAAGAACACATCATACAAAAATGAGCAAAACAACATAAAATTTCAACCTAAAATGTGTGGCTATTGTCGTTTCGGTCAACGATTTGCTCCGGTTTAAAGTCGGTCAGCATATAAATCACAGCTTTCCCTACCCCAAAAATAGGGCAAGGATAGCTAAATTAAAATCTTTTCGACGAGAATTTGTGGTGGTCCAATATTCTCAAGTCTTTTAAGATACTCAGTAAAAGAATTCCTTAACTCCACGGGACTTTCAGTTTATAATTTGAAACCTTGAGCATTTCTAAATGCATCCGCATACCTAACAGGTGTCAAAACACCTACGCGCGACAGAATCGTTTCATAAATCATGATCTTTTAGTTTGGAAACTCACCCTGCAACAACAACAACCTGCATCTTATCACCGGTTCCCCAAACACCTGCTGCTTTAATCATTTATTTTTTTTTACAACCGCAACCAATATCGCCCCCTCTCACAAACGCCTCCGACAAGGAGAGCGCTAGTGATAAAAAAGCTGAAGGTCAACTATAATCATTGAAGAGCGTTAACGACCGAAAGCCCACAACATAGCAGCCGCAACTAGTTTATGGACGGGACGCGACCGCTCGACTCTCATTTCGTGCATCAAAAAATTAGCTACGGTAATAATCCAACTTCCTTTTTCACCGTCCAAAACACAGGTGGTGAAGCTGGTACGAAAGGAAACAAACTTTCCGCCCAGCCGGGACGACACACAAGACACGTCGTTGTGGCATTGAGCAATTCTTGCAAGTTCTTACATTATTCAAAAAGCCTCACCAGTACCGCAGCCAAACGCCTAGCACTGAACGGTTGACCTTTGGATTTCGAGGCCTTTTGGGGCGTACGGACGAGTTGCCGGGACACCGAAAAGCATTGTGCATGCAAATTGCCTCACGTGATCGAATGCCACCGAGTGGCTGACATTGGGGCCGTTACACATGATTTCTATCGTGATATGGCACGATAACAGTGCATTACTGTACAGCGAATGTGTTCAGCTTACGGAGCTCGATTTCATGTCCGTGGTAATAATTTATGATTGAAGAATGTTTTAAATTCTACGGTGAAAGGAATTCGTTAATGCAGGATAAAGTTGATGGCAAATTAATGAAACACTGAGGACACAGTCCTTGTCGTACAGTAAAGCGTTAAGAATTTTGGTAAAATCAAAGTCCGAGTTGTTAGAATTAGGCTTCATTTTCCGCATGACCCTCGATCGCAGTTGACGGTTAATTAACGGATCCACGGCTTCCTCCTTACGGACCGTCGTCTGAGTTGTTGTTTACTGTTTTTATAGAGATTTTGAGCTGGACAGCTGCATTCGTGTCGTCCGAGTCTCCTTAGACTTTTTAATCACAGTCGATTTAGGCAATTTTAACCGTTTTGACGCGAGCGCCACCATCATTAAAACAAAATGCCCCTTTTCTAAATGAACCACTCCGTATAAAATAATCCTTTGCGATTGCATAATGTGGAACAACTTTCAAATCATTAACAGCAATAGATTATCAAATGATCGGAGTTCTACTGTACGCCAAATAACACTAAATAAAAATTCATGGAAACAAAAATGCCTCATCAGTGGAATGCTATACGGCGGTAATAAAAACCACCTGCATCCACCAGCATAGACTCTTATCAGTGGAATACAACAACAACGGCACAGCATCGTCATGCTTCACTGTTGAGAAAGCTGACTCATCAGGCGTAGCTACAGCACATCACACGATTGCAATCGCAATGCCAATGACCACCGTCGTACAATGCGCGATTTCAAATTCGAAACGGAATTCATGCGACGGTTGGCTGCTGTTCAGTGCAATCAGAAACCGACCAGCTCCAAAGATTGTGGTGCGTTAGAATTCTTCCTCATAACACAAAGCGCTTACCGTTCTATTCGTTTATTTTTTTTCACGGCACCAAAGGAATGCAAGTTGCATTGCCGACAAAACGACAGTATAATATCGGGAAGAAAAGTATCTTCTCAGCACAATCTCGTGCTGCACGAAACCGGTTTGGACCACTTTTGTTTTCATGTCCAACGGGGTTTCCAATGTTTTGATCGGGAATTCTCTCTTTTTTACTGAAGTTCATGTTGAATTTCTTTATCATTTTTTCGCTTTTGTTCGACAAATTAAACACATTTAAATAAAACAGGAAAGATTGAACAATTCCGAAGAGATAAGTGAATTATAATACGAAATCAAAACATCTTCAGCACCCTGCGTTGATTATACGCAAATAAGAAAGCGTCTCTTCCAACAGCCCATCCTTATCAACCTGACGTTGCTCACGTGTACACACCGCATTAAGACACGCTTTGCTTCTCACTGACAGCAAGTGACCGATGGGTAGACGACGGGCCGAACAACACTCCCATTCCGTCCACATGGCTGGCTTGCCCCGGTTGAGTTTCTTTGTTTCAAACGGCGTTGGTTTGTGGTCGTATGACGCACTCTGCACACTTTACTGCAAGGTAAAGCATGTAATTCAACGTGTACACATCACTCTTCAGCAACACCCGCAAGATAACGTCCAGCAATGAGGGAATGGTACACGATGACAGTTGCAAAATACTTTCCCGTTTTAAGGTGCTTTTAAGGAACACTGCTCCGTCCAGCGATCGTGTCTTCCGTTCACGCAGCAATGTATAACCGTGACTAAATTAGTACACACGTTATACGATCATTACTTTTTATCGTAGGTACTGTAGCCAAGTAGCACACAAAGTATGGCGGCGGGCGGTTCTCGGTGCGGGAAGAAAGCGTAATGCAGATTTTAACATCCATATTTGCACCGTGAAAGCAAACGATACGTTACAAAATGTTATGCAAATACAAGATAATTTATATCGTATTTGCACAACGTTTTGATGCCAAAGGGGATGCTTCATCTCCACGATTAAAGATGCTTGTTCACACCGAAAAAAATGACTTTTCGTGTGCGCTCGCATCAACTCTCAGCCACTGCTTATTTAACGCTTAAACTACCAAGCGTTTTAAGCGTTTTTCATTGATGATCACTTTTGAAAATTTGATTTTGATGTCTCGGAATATTTTCTAATACGTTTTTGCGTTCATACTACAGAAAAGAATATGTTAAAGTCATGCATCAGCTATGGTGGAACTGTTTTACCCCCTAAAAATTAAAGTAATGAAAAATGAAGCGTTTCAGTCGAAATGACTGATCCGGTAGTTCTAGTGTTAGTGATACAAACTTTCACCAATCCAATGTTTGCATCAATGTTTAACATGCTTTACGTCATTATTCCTGTATTTTGTCAACGTAATGGGACAAAAAAAAACAATTTGCAACAAATATCAAGGTGAGTTGATTAAGTTTACCTTTGAGTGCCAGAGAAACACGACGGACTACTGGTTAAGCAAATAAGAAACTCGAACAAAAAACAAATCAAAAACTTGACCCAACATAAACCCACGTTGTCCCAAGCCTTGTTTCCCATCTGCCCTCCCCGTTCAAAACCGTGTCTCTCTCACACGGTGGTGCTTCGGTGCGTGATTGGCATTTTTTGGCATGATTTTTTTTTTGTTCTCTTTTTGGTGTGTTTGTTTTTACTCGATGTTTTGCATAACGTTTCCAAAAATAAATCATCAATTGCGCTTTCGTTTATGCACGATCGCTCGCTGCGCTCTGCAAACACACACACACACTGTGCCTCATCATCCATCGGACGGAGTAGCAAATGATGAATGAATAAACAGCTAGGCAAGACTTTTACCCTGTTCCGTGTTCCGCCTCAATATGGTGGCGGTATAGAATTTGGTACATTTCGAGATATTTGCGGCTGATGTGTTGTGTATGGGTCCATCCAAATCGAGAAAAAGCCCCTTCAGTACGTTTCAAAGGTCAAGTGCAATGCAGGAAATGCAAAAAAATAGCTTCTCGTTCGTGTTGATAGCGAAAGAATTATAACTCAATCACTGTATCACGTGGTATTATCGCTCTATTGTATTCAAAATGGAAGTATTCCTCATAATACGTTTAGAAACTGACGATCATTGTCCCAATTACGCACGCCAAGAGCACATATGTGTGAACCCAAATTGAAAGTAGGACAACAAACCGACTCATTTCCGACCAGAACCCATGTTTACTCCGTCTTTTGTCTACAACGATGACTGACTCCTACATCCAATTGGATTGGCAGGTGTCGCCATACGCGACATGCACAGCTTTTCTGCAAAAATGCCGATGACTAGCGCACATCTCTCGCAAAGGCTTTTTGTGTGTGTGGCCAATATCGGCGATGAGTCAGAACATTTTGCACTGGAACTGCAACGCAACACCGGCAACACTTGAAACAAAACCGAAGAACAATTCAAACAACCGTTGGAAGCCCACGGAAAACGATGACGTCAACGACGAGCCATGTCTATTGACCTCACGAAGGACGTGCCAGGGATGGGCACCAGGGATGTGTGTATAGTACAGTCCTTTCTCGCACACAAGGAACCTTACATTATCCCGACAGTGTCAACCACTCCTCCAGGATCATATAAATACAACCATGGTTTGTAAAATCGATGACCGTACGTGTAGTCCCCTGCGTCCTTTACGTACGGGACACATCACAATATGCACAATGGTGGCCACCAGTTGCAATGGGGACAGAACCACCGAAGCGCACATTTTCCGCATCCTTGAAACCGGGAAAACTGGCATGTTGCAGGGATATGATAAAATGCCGAAACGCAGTACCATTTCGGCTCGACTGCAATAACTGCGCAGACGCGCATTGGAAGCCATCGGAATAGTGTGTTGTTGGTTTTTTTTTACTGTGCAAAGTCCGTGGAAATTTTAATGGACAGCCGCGGGGGGAGGTGTTTTGCTTCCAGTGTTTGCGCTTGCAGGTCATTTCACCCCGGGGACAGGGAGACGAACTCACGCACACTTCCGCCAAACAGCTGATGACTGCACAGCAGCAATACTATCAGCAAACCGGCACATACAAGCGTTCGTAACAGACGGCCAAAAAGGGGACACATTACATGGTAAGGGACGTGAAAAAATGTGATTTATTCTCCTACGGCTAAAACATGCGTATCATAATTTGGTCATGTGGCAAAGCAACGTGCACTTTATGCGATTGGAAACAATTAAATGTCAATTTGGCTGTCCCATCGTTCAGGATAGTCCACGTGAGTACACACTAGAGATGGTAAATTTAATTCATTTAAAGGATTTAAATCCTAGTTAAAGAGTTTGAATAAAGATTTAACTCTTTTGCTCACTTTTCAAGATTAAAAAAAGCGTTGAGGAGGGAGAGGGGGGGGGGGGGGGGAGAGGGAGTGCTGCGGTCTTCATCTCACGATTTAAATCGCGAATTAACTCACGAAGGTCACCGTGAAGAATTAATTCGCGAGTTAACTCCCGTAAGAGCCATGAGTTAAAGGTCGTCGTGAAGAATTAAATCTTAACTATTTTAATGATTTACTTGTTTGTGAATGTATCATAAATAAATCATAAAAAATCAATATATACCAATATCAATATATCATAAAAAATTGTCAAATACCTCAAGTTTTAAGTTTGAGCTCATAGTACACTCATCTCCATTTCATCCCACCATAAGCACCGCCCCATCTATATAATTGTTACATTTGTAGATTAACCGTGAGTCATGTACGATTTGGAAGAAAAAAAATCCCTTTATTTGATTGTGTTTTTAGCAGCAGCTTACAAAAATTGTGTTTGATAACTTTGTAGCATTAAACACTTGGGAGAATAGTAAAATATGTGAAGAAATATCTCTAGCAGCTAAGAGATAGCACAATAAACTATCTTAGCTCTGCGTTCAAGTGCTGCAAAGAACAAAGAAGAGATATTTGCCGTCTCATTATCAGAACGTTGACGGCGCGACAGCTGATTCATCCACAGCAAAGTCTTACCATAACTGTTTGTTTATTTTTCTGCTCGATGAAGATATGCAAAGCGTGGTGGTATGGAACTCTGCTAACTAAACAACAAACGTTAAACTGAACAATTTGTTCTAGTGTTGAACCATTGTTCCATCATTTATTCCTATTTAAATACTGCCAGTGAATTATTATCAGACAATAAAAAATATAATGTTAATGATTATTATTTTTCCGAATTCAACGGTTCGATGAACAAATCTCTAGTCCAGACAACACGTACACTTGATGCAATACGTGCTTGCTCTCCAGTGTGGAGTCGCTTGATTTTCAACTGAATGCAACTGGAATGAATACACACTAGGTGATTAGAAGTAGTGCGCTTCCAATGGTTCGATTTATTCGAAAGTGCTCGAACACTTTCTAAACAACGTACCTTCTGTTGTGTTTTCTTTCATCGTTCAAACCTGGCGGGAAGTTTCTATTTCAACCAACAACCCAACAGTGCAACACACCACCGTTAAAGCGCCCGAAACGCCAAGGGGCCAGCATCACGACGGGGCCAGCCGAAAAGGGAACGTTACAGTTTGGTTTTTTCGCGATCGATTCGCGCTTCAGAAATAGCGAAAGAAAGAAATTGGTTCGAAAAACACCCAACTGAACGTGGTGCGTACTGTTGTGTGCGCTTGATCGCCCAGTTTCGTGCTGGTCTTTCCAGACGTTTCCAGCGGCCAATTCGCTCGCCCGCCCCATAAGAGCGGCGAAGGTTATGCACCTTCGGTACAGCGCATAATGAATTCACGATTGCTATCGACCCAGGGCGACGCTGGCCACCAAACCATAGTTGAAATCGATCAATTGTTTGTTTCTTGGCGGCTTCCACTTCCTTTTCTTCAACGTCCAAACGAGTGCCGCGTGTGACTCAACATCTTTTCGTTGTACTACGTCCGGCTAACCTTCAAATATTGAGAGACCATCGCAAAACGTATTAGGACAACGGGCAAAATGAAATCATAACAAACAAACCCTACACCAATAAATCTGACCAACATTTAGCTCAGTTGCAGAACGATCACGTCCCACCGACATGGGAGGTCGGGGAGCGATCGAATACTACTCGACTCTAAGCAGGGAGGGGCTGTAAAAAGCGTGCACACGATGTTGAAATCATCCATCGTCGGTTGCCATCAGCGTGTCAGGGCATCCCCTTGGGACCGTCGGTGTTGAAGTCCGCTTCATGGTTGGCATAATAAATTGTGTCTTAGACACTGGAAAGGAGAAAAATGTCAAACACACTGTCGTCAAGGGTTACATTAATGCACTTGAAGGTGTTTAATACTACGCCGCGTTAAGCAGATGGATTGCCCGGTGTCACTTTCATCACGTGGAACAGTAGTTCCAAAATTTCTCCAAATGCTCTCCGCACTTGCGAAGGTATTATTACAGCTGTCTCTTCAAAACGTCAGATTAGTGTCACCAAATTTTCGACACGTTTCCTGCTAATTAAATATAGCATTTGGGCCACATCAGGCGACATTTCATTCGTCTCGAACGTTACACTTGTGGAAAAAAAATCCAATTACACCAGTGTCTGGTGTAGTAAAGCCTTCGGACGTCTTCACACTCATGTCTCCTCTGTACACGTTAACTACCGTGACAGTGCCGATCAATAGAAAATATTTTCCTCGCCCGGCTATTACACCCATTGACTCCCACCGTGTGAGCAGTTTGTGACTATTCTTCGCTACACTCTACCATGCGAAAATGGCAAGTAAGTACCACAGTCAACACGAGCCCACTGACTGTGACATGCAGCCATGAAACAAAAAAAAAAAGCAACATGTGACCGACAAGCCCGTACAGTGTCTTCTAATAAGTTCGTGTTGCAAAATCAGCTTAAGCCAATGTTGGCCAACACACAAACACACCTTTAGCCGTTGGGGGACGATTCCACCCGCCAAAATTGGTGAGGCTCTTTATTTGGGATAAGCTATGGAGTCGCATAAATAATTTCACTGTTGCTCTCCTTTTTCCTGCCTGAAATTGACAGTACAACAGTGCTTTTAGTAATAGCGACACTTGCCAAATTTGCAAATGCACACAAAGCAATGTAGTTTAATCTTGTATAATTTCACTATTGACAGTATAGAAGCCATTCACTTCAAGTGATGAAATGCCGTTGAATAGAGAAACAAATGAAGCAAACCGTAAATGTGTGCTCCACTCTAGCCTTATTGGCGACTCTTTCATTTGTATTTGCATTTGTCAAGCATTTGTACATTATGTAACAGCATCATACGAGCATAAATGGCACATAACCTTATCGACTGTTCGATAATTAGATTATCGGTCCAACACGGGAACACGTGTGCCACATTTTCTGTCCGATGCACCTGAATAAACACTAAACTCGCTCCAAGCAAATGAATCATCATATACTTTTGCGAGTGCTGCTTCGCCGCTGTTCGTAAACCAAATCCCAGTGGAGAATTGAAGTTAAGCTTTGAGTCACCCAATGAGACCTAGAACAATGCCAGCACCGTACGGGGAAGCTACTATTTCAGCCGTGACAGTCAGCACAATACCAATCAAAACAACTGCGACGTTTAAACATTCCGTGCGGCATTATTTATGCCTGGCGTGGAACAGCTTTGACAACGCTCATGAACACGAAAAACAAGAAAACGGTTTCCGATTTCCAAAAATTTGATAACACATGACTTTTATCGTTCGTATTGGGTTTCTTTTGCAATTCTAAAGATAGCAACTCGCCTAAGCTGTCTTATCATCGCTAGAATTCGTTCGGTTTATCTAAGTCCTAAATATAACGCTGCTACATTTTTATCTCCTCTGGATACATTTTCCCTCCGCTCTATTATCACTGGTATAGCGTAGCAAAACAACCCCCGGTCCGGCCAATTGGCCGGCCCTTCTTATTAGACAGACCGTGCGAGAGGCATTAAAATCACGATAAGGTACAGTCAGGCGACCGTACTAATTGACCCTTTTCAATTGGCATTTCCCTTGACGTCGTCGCGCGACCAAACGCGGAAAAGCTACGGCGTGTGGAGCATTACTTGCGTCAGGCTTTGCGCACCATGCCGCCTGTCATTCCACGTTAACCTGTGTTCACACCCCGACCGATTTCACTTCCTGTAATGCTCAACATTGCGGGGCAGCGAAGTGTCTGCAATAGATATTAACACGCAGGGCTCCATTCATTGTTCACCTATGAGAAAAGGATGATTTTTATTGAACAGAATGAGATTAAATTGATTAAACAAACTATACACTCATTGTTTCTCCAAGCTAACAAACAAAATCAGATAAAAATTGCCAATTCATCGAAATCATCTATCAACTTCTTTGCACTAATTAAACCTGTACTACAAATATTAAATTGAAATGAAAATTAAATTGCTCGTTTCACAGCTACTACCGAACGCCTAAAACCTAATTTGCAAACCACAACCAACGATCCCACCAACCATCATCACCGGGGAAGAAAATTGGTAATAATTGAATTAGTGGTTTTCTTCGTTCGTTCAACATTCCTGACGTCGAAACGAAACCAGTTTTAGCGAATTAACTTCGTCTGACCACCGTTCCGATGCGACCCTTACAGGGCGACAGGAAGTCAGACTAGCGGCAGCCTTTTTCACTGCTACGTCTCGCGGTCTGTGGAACCGATCACGTGATCTCGTACGACCAGACAGCTTAAATTACATGGTGTTAAAGAGCGGACAGTGAATTTAAAAAGCACGGCAATTCTGGCCACGATCAGTTGTTGGATGGAGTTCGATCGTTACAAATTCTGAGCACTAATGCTGGGTTTCGCTAATCATCGAATCGAATTCTTACACCGTGTGTTTTTTTTTCAAATTAAAACCTAAAACAATTAATATTATACGCTTGTTTGCAACGAACTGCTAAAACCCTAAACATTAGTTTGCACGATTTTTTCATATTTTTAAGGTTTTGTTTGCAAAAGCACAAGCAACAAAAGAAGTGGACAGTGTGCTAATATTGAACCAATATATGTTATTGATATCCGACAAACATCTATCCAATGTTCATCGCGGAATGAGCGCCAACTTGGCCGGATACACAAGCAAGCAGTGCTTTATGGTACTGACGAAAGCCAAGCCACAAAGAAACACCCTAGCTTAGGGACGTTTATGCATTGCCCTGACCCACATTGACTCCAAGTCGATAGTATGTCATCACCGGTGATGTGCCCGGTCCGGCGCGAATCACACAAACCAACCAAGTGTCCTTCGTCCATGGTCCCGGAGGATGGTAACCAATCCCATGTAAACAACCTCGCTTAGAATAATTGCGGGAATCCTGAATACGGGACAAGGTCTGAAGGAGCGTTGTTTATGAAATGATACAGCGCTACAGCTATTATTTGACGTTTGTTCTAAACATTTCGCATTATACTTATTTGAGGGGCTAAAATACATTCTGCAATTTGCTTAAAATATTATTTAACATTAAAAAAAAATATTCTCGGTACTAAATTTAAAGACCCATTCACTTTTCTGCCTGGGTCCCCAAATGCCCTAAGGACCTTCACCACATTTATTCTACCACATTTATGACCATATTCCGCACAAAATCAATGATTACCTCGCACCATTGCGCAGTGATGCATCGTTACTGTACGCAAACATTGATAAGAATGTTGAATGATGATATGAAAAAATGCTACGTGGTACGGGCTCCTCGTGTGTAAAACACCTGGGCCAGGTTTACCTGCAATCTGATCTAAACACACCTGATGGAACCAATCACATTGTAAAGAAACACCAAACCCACATTGCAGTGAATCATATCCATAAAGAAGGGATAAGGAATTCGGACAAAGTCGATTAAAATATCAGCTCTGATAACGCGTATTCTTAGGAATTCGTTCTCATTTCTTGCAATGATTCAGTATTTTCTATTGCCTGCTTTAGTGGTGCTGGATGAGCTATTCGAGAGTTAGTCACAGCAAGTAGATTGACTCCTATCATTACGATTACCATTGTTCAACGATGGTAAATGGTGTCCGGATGCTCTTATCAAAACAATTCCATTTCCCAATCGATCATATCAATCCAGACACAATAGGCACGCAGCTAAACATATTTAACTGTTGAATGACTTCATTTGGGACGAAATTTCCTTCAGAATCTAGACTTGTAAACACATTTATAACTTACAACTCACACCGCTAAGATGTTCCAATAATATATTTCAATATCGCACCGGATCTCAAGTGGTTTTGTTTGTGTACCTATAAGTTTATCGTTCCACTACGAACGAGCAATATGCGATACGGTTCGCCCCATTAACACCGGGAGGGATGAAAAATTATATTTGCCATAACAATTATTGCACTACCCCAACCAGTAAAAGCCACAATTTTCTTCTCCTCTCGATCGAGTTGTGAAATTGAGGTTTTTGTCGAAATATGGTTAGAGCCTCTCCGGTGGCGAGTGGTACACTTTTGAAGGATTTTAGCAAATTTCTACACCTCTTTGCGTCGATTATTCATCCGTGTCAAGTGACGAACGGGTTTAATCTCGTAGTTACAGCGACGGGCTTCAAGCTTCCACTTCATTTATTGCATTAAATCGAAGCATTCAGATAGTTCTAGAAGGTTTCATGGTGCTTTACTTCACCAAGAGACAAGCCTCCAACTACCGGCAATATACACCCGGTAGAGCTGAAGGTCAACAGAATGAAATTCGATTTTTATTTATGTATTTTTTCCAATGGAATAAAATAGATTTTTGATTTTGATAATATACATATTTTTTTACTTATATTTCCTTATGCCTAGACCGTGTGACTATAGCTTTTGGGCCTTAGTGTTAAAAAAAATGAAATGGCTTTGTAACCCAAAGCAAAAGGAACAGGTTCAAGTGTGTTTGTTTTCACCCGGCCCGGAGGCCAACAACTTCACAACACACACCACATACGGTTTTTCCAGCTGGTATCCGAAAAGAAACCACCGCGTCCACCAGCCACCACCCACTCGTGCAATGGGCAAACTTTTTACAGATGCATTTGTGTACGTGTGCGTGTCCGTATGCACCACTACCAACGGCTGGCACCATCGATCGTACGATGTGCTGTCCTCTTGAGCATTGGTCGTTAGAGTATGCCCTCTGCTGATGAGCGGCAGCGACAAGAGGGGTTAAAGAGACGGCGCGAGGAATCCAATTAGTGTCGCAAACAGCGCACACCTCAACCTGCTCATCCATCTCTGCCAATTTTTATCTAGCGTGAAAATAACAGGAGGAAATTGCGCCACGAGAAGAAACAAAACCAAACAAATATGTTGAATTCGCAACTAACAATCCATCGCGCCCCAAGCGCTATAAATCGTGACGTCAAACGTGCAGAGAACCATGGAGCCGTGGTTTCATAGTTTTGCATGATGATGGTGGTCGTAAACCACTCACTACAGGTGTGTGCTTCGTATCTACTACCAACACTGGCACGCTGCATCATTATACATGCGAACATGGGCAGAGGTGCAGCATAAAAAGTGGAAAAAAAACAGTGAAACAAACCCACCAGACACAGTTGAGGGAATAGCACTGTTTACAAACAATCACAACATCATGATAGGCAAGCTGCATTAATGCACTTTTGTAATATCAATTACGAGATTTAGACCTTCAGTGGGTGAGTAATAGAAGAGGAATATAAACTTTGTAAGCTTTTTAAACCCCGACCGGACGTAATTTTGTGTCGTACATTACGCAGATTCTTGATTTAAGCTCCTTTGACGCGTTTTGCTATCAATAATGTATCGTAAGAATTTGAGCAGCTGGTTGGACCTTTCCTTATACGGGTAATCATATCCTAAAAATATTTCAAGAATGTCATTCTCTACGCAAATGATTTAACTCACCTGATCAATCAGCAAGCACCCAAGGACAAACAGAGGAACAAAGAACCAAAATGCGACGGATTGCCTTCGGCAGGAGACCGCTGTCACTCCTCCTGCTCGCGTACTGTCGCTATTCATTTTCATTTCTTTCCGCACGATTGCATCTATTGCCACTTTCTATCGAAGATACGACGTGGTGATCGTGGTCACTGATTTTTTTTTCTCCACTTCTCGACCCGGTAAGGACTGTGGCACGCACCGCCGCGCTACCGTGCCCTTTTACTTCAGCTGCTTAGTGAACTTTTTGTTTCTCACAGCACTGCTCAACACACAAACAGGTACACTACACGCACATACACACGGATAGGCTGTAAAACAAATAGAGATGGTAAAAGATAGGAAGGACACACAATCACTTTACGAAACCCTCCAGATATGTGATGCGCTTTCCCGTGTACGGTTTCCAGAAGGGGGAGAGGTTATTTTTCTTTATCTCGGTTGCACTTCTCTTCCGTTTTTTCTAATCGTGACGACGACGATAACGAAAGCGACATTGATTTCCCAATCGATATCGAGCGTTAGGCGCCCCGGCAGCAGTTGTTAAGCCTTTTTACCCTGTATTAATTTACATCCCAAAACTGTTGATGGATTTCGCTTCAGAAATGGTAGCAATCTTTCACGTTTTCACCGCGACAGTACACCACTTTTATCTCGAAGGTAGATTTTCTTCGCGCTATACAAAGGTACACCAGTCGCACGGTAGCTCCGCCATTTTCAGGAAAGCATCCGAAAGGAAATGAGCACGCCACACCTTAGGAAACTACTTTTCACCTTTTCTCCCCGGCTGGGGTTCCGTTTTGAGGGTTTTCTACTACAGCGTATAACTACGGCAGTGCAAAGATCTAGCAAAATTGTGAAAATTGTTGCAAAGAAACCGTGAACGAAGAACGCGCACACCCACCTCGCACGAGCACAACTTTTTTTCTGTTTGCTCGCTGCACGTTTGACGTTCGTCATTGACAGTTGCAATTACGTTTTGTCCGTTTGTGTGTCCCATAGTTTGTGTTGACGAGTTTGGCAGAACAATATTTGCCCACTGTTGTTGATGTTTCCACAACTTTTGACCAAATGTGAATAATTTTAGTCCAATGGTCTACGGAATTAAAACGGGAAGGAATAGTTGAAATATTTCAAAACACTCGGATAAATTGAATTCCAAGCCATTCGTGCGACCATCATATTTTTGTCCTAGCTTTTATTACATCAACATCATTTTCCTTTGAATGATTTAATTTTAAAATTTGCTCAGCTTGCAAATATCTTGCTGTTTAGATTACATTCATTGGTAGTTCCCTTCTCTCTTATAGTAACTTATAACGCATCGTTTCTGCTTGAAATCTAATGCTTCCGTTTCTTCTTCTTTCCCTTTGACTTCTTCCGATGCTTGCCGTCTTCAGAGGAAACAGAATCCTTCCGCTTCCGATCCGACTTGCTGCTGCTCTTCGATTTCTTTTTCGAAGATTTCTTCTTCCGCTTTTTCGATCGTTCATCCGACTCACTGTGCGAACTTGACGAGGACGAACTATCCGATCGGGATGAACGAGAAGAGCCTCTCTTCCTTTTCTCCCTGGGTGGGGGACTCGATGAACCGGAGCTTGACGACCGCCGTTTGGATGGTTTCGGTTCACGTTGCTGATCTCGATCGGACGAGATGGTGCCAGATTTTGTATCGGTAGTTCTGCGCAAATCCGTACTGGCCCGCTGCTGGCTTGTTGGTTGGCGACTTACAACACGCTCTGCATCATTTTGTCGACGTCCTTTTGCATCGCGTGAGTTTGATCGGTAACTTCTATATCGATCGGAGCTGTTGCGGCGATCCCTCGAACGAGATCCACTACGTGAACGTCTCATGCGACGATCTCGCGAACGAGATCTAGAACGACGTCGTGGTGGTTCGAGACGCTTCCCACTGGAGCCTCGAGGACCCGAGTTGCCACCACGTTTTGCATTCTTATCGCGAGGACCCTTCCGTTGTACGAAACTGTTGGGATAGGGACGATTCTTATAATCCACCTTGCCTTGATTAATGCGAATATCCCGTCCATTTCGCTGCTCCAGATAGGCTGAATTACGTTCAGTCAATTTCGGCTTTCGTGCGCGATTACCACTCTCTTGTACGTTGCGCCCTGCAGAACGGTTCGTATCGCGATCCCGGTTTTGCACACGATCACGCGAACGGCTGCGTTGTCGACTCCGGTCAGCTTTGATAGGCCTTGACCGTGAAGCGGATCTCGAGCGAGATCTAGATTCCGACCGATTCCTCTGCTTTTCTTGTTCGCGCCCTCTTTTCGGTGAAACATTCTGCCGCTCCATTCTAGAGCCTCCGTTGCGATTTGATTGCTGCTTCTTTCGGTCAAAATCTTTAAATGATCGCTTATCGGCTCCATCTTGAAACTCTATGCCGCGTCCCTTGCCGCGCCACTTAACCTTCGAGACGGACTGCGAAAAGTCAACGTGAATGCGCCGATCATCAATTAGCACATTGTCCATCTTAAAATACGCATCCTCGCAAGACTTTTGGTTTTCGAACTCGATGAACGCGTACTGCAGTGAGTCTCCGGTCAGCTTGTCGCGGATCACCTCACATCCCTTGATCATTCCGAACCGACTAAAAATGATCTGCAAATCGTCGTCCGTCGTGACCGGATTCAGCTTACACACAAACAGTACATTCTCCGGTGGTGCAATGTCCGCATCCGGTATGTCACCAACAATTTCTAGAATCGTGGCCCTCGCTTTCGCCTCCCGCTCGGCAATCATTTCCGCGATCTCTTGCTCCGTTTTTCCTCCCAGATCGTCGATTTCCTCGTCCGCCGCAATGCGCCCTCCTTGCAAACGCTCTGCCGATGGGGAAGGAGAGCGGCTCGGCTCGCGGAAACCACGCGGATCGTCGAACGGATCGTCCAGCACAACGGTGTGCGTGATACGCACATCCTTGTACGGTCTGTGTCTCTCATCGCAAATGACTTCATTTAACTTCCGCAGCACCTCGTGGCCCTCCGTTACTTCCCCAATCACGGTATGGCGACCATCGAGCGAAGTCAGATCAGCTCCAAGGGTGAAGAAAAACTGCGACCCAATCAAATGCTCGCCTGCGTTTACCATCGACAGCAGTCCCGGCTCGGAATGTTTTATCTTTGGCACAGTTTCGCCCTCAAAGTAGCGCTTGTGTTCTCCCTCGAGGATGCCCCAGATCGACATGCCACCATCACCGACACCGGACGGATCACCGGTTTGTGCAATAAACTCCGACTGGATCGTATGGAACAGGTTGAAATTGTAGTACTTCAGCTTGCACAGCTTCAGAAAATTTAATGCGGCCAGCGGACGTTCCTTCAGGAACAGATCCACCGTGATGTCGCCTATCGTAGTTTCGATGACAACCGACATCGCTGCAGCCGGCCTAAAACAAGCGCAAAATGTATTTAATCGACTACACACTCGCAGCAAATGCTCTTACCTTGTTCGCAGGATGAGAAATAACTTATTCAGCCACCTTTTTACCAATTCATTTGTTTACAATCACTAATAATTGGTGCAGAAAACGCGCGATTGCACTGAAAAACTTTCTGACGGCCTGAATTGACGGGCGTCCCTTTCGTACGTCAAAATCGGAAATGTCAAAAAATGTAAATAAAACAAAGCTCTCCAGTACAAAAAAAGAGCCACAACCACCAAGAGCAGCAAAGAATTGATCGATTTCCCAACAGTTTAACTCTGCTACAGGCACAAAAAAGGTATTTTTTACACGTTATGTATACATATTGCTTGCCTTAACTCCGATTCATTTCATAGCAGTTCTCAAATGGAGTCGGACACAACCAGCGATGCGAAAAGGAAATTACCAGCCTATTACTACCTGCAACCCTCCAAGAATGGTGATGAAGAAGCGGAAGAGGAGCTATACGATTCAAACGGGACGCACATTACGTCCGACTACCTAAACGATGTAGTCGCCGAATCCATGTCGGACAAGTACACCGTCGTGCAACAGGATTCTTCCATAACACCACAGTACAGGTGTAACGAATGCGATAAAATTCTTCCCAACACTGGCCACTTGATAGCGCACATAGTGGTGCATACGGGTGAGAATCCGTATTTATGTAGCCTTTGCCAACGATCGTTCGCAAACTCAACGCGTCTTAAGTTGCATCTAAAAACGCACTGCATCAAAAAATTGCACCCAGGATTGACGGTGACACGGATTACGAAGGGTGTTCCAGTGTCACCATCCGTACCGTCTACCAGCATGGTGGAAAATGTGGATCACAGTCCACCTATTGTAAAACCAGCCACATTTCGTTGCATTGAGTGTGAGCAGACACTACCGAAGGACACGCTTTACCAGCACATGAAACAGCATCTACAGGAGAAAAATATTTTCTCACAAAAACCACCACACAAATGTAGTCATTGTGGCGAAACATTTGCTAAAGTGTCAACATTGCAGCTACACCAGGAATCTTGTCAAGCGTCATCTATAAAGGTGACGTCGGAGGTAGATCTGGTGCCGATTAACAAGCAAGATTCGTGCTCTAGCTTTAAAAAACAGATCGAATCAAATCCCATCCTATCGGGACTGCTAATGAAGGAATCGCCAGAACCTCCACTCTCTGTTACTACAATCGAAGTAGATCACCAAGATACAATCCAGCCTGAAGATACGTCCGAGAACGTGGAACAACCATGTCTTAAAGAAGAATTGCATGAGCATGAAAAAGTAAAAATGGAGACAAACGAACTGCCTCACGAGGATGTGCCATCTGAACTATCTGAAAGTATGATCAAAAATACTTCCGCAGGGGTTGGATTCGTCATTAGTTCGGTAGCTACCGTAGATCAGCAGTTTCTCGAGAATCTCGCCCAAATGGAACTGCAAACACAAACTCCGGAGCTGGAAGAAATGGCCGCGGACGATTCGGAAACCCAAACATTACCAGCGGCAACGCTTCCCGGCTTCAATTCGGTCACATCGACGACATGCGGTTTGTGCGGTAAATCGTTTGGCGAAAAATTTGGCCTTCGACAGCATATGCGCATCATGCACTCTGATACCAAACCGTTCAAATGTCCCGAGTGTAGGAAACGGTTCGCCAAAGAGAATTCACTTTTGATTCATCTGCGCGTACACGTAAGCAATCGTCCGTTCATGTGTATTGTGTGCTACAAAACGTTCACTCGCGCAACTGCACTGAACGGCCATTTGTCTTCCCATTCGCACGAGCCACTGAAGTGTTTTTCCTGCGAAGAAACACTACCGAACGTGCAGAAGTATGCGCACCACATCGAGATAGCTCATCCTCAGTTTCCGGAGGTATTGTACCGGATACGAGCGGAAAAACCGGAACACGAACGGACGAAGCTATTGCGGCAGCTGTTACTTCAACATCGTCCTGCTTCATCAACGCATGAAACTTGATCACAAGCGTTCGAGGAATCGATGCGTTAACTGCTAAGTTTGCGGTGGTTTAAGAAATTGGGAAAAGAATTGATTATAAAATAAATAATTTATTGGATAATGTATAATAAATCATTTCAATTCATGTAATACCCAGTGTAAGCTATAGGAGCGTTTCCATCGGGACACGGCCCAAATTTCGATTTAATGTACCAAAAACTTCAATGCACACTAGACCCGTAGGAAATTGATTATCTAGTGAAGATCCCCATGAATGATATTCGTTGAACACACTTGATAACGAATGAAGATTTAATTGATGATAAAGGAAGTTGATAGCAACACTTCCTGGTCATTCTTCTTATTGAGAAAAATAAGGAAGTTGATCCTCGTTCGAGATTATCATGTAAAAATCTCTCTAAATAGGATCTCTTCTTGTTGCCAATCCTATTGGTGGTTTGTGTCGTAGTGAAACATTTTCCGCTGCTGTCCAAATACTGCATTTTTAAGAAACAACTAAGTTTACCTGACTCATTTATTGCATACTTAACATAGTGTTCTAACATTTAACTAAAAAAAAAAACAAAAGACGGGATACCTTTACAGCGTGGTACAAAGTGAAGCGGAGGAAACTTATATAAGAAATACCCGATTTATTGGAAAACACCTCATCTGGTGGGGACAAGTTGTGTTAAGGTCGATATAATGTACACACATCTTGATCCTGTTGCAGCACTCTTGTCCGTTTTGAAGATTTCCTACCAAATATGCATCATAATAGGTTGTTTCATAATGAATGTATCCAGCGTAAGAGAGGAATAAACGAAAGAGTTCTTTAGCTAGCCTAGTTGAACACCATGTAAAGGTGAACTCCACCCTAAACCCTACAACGAAGCAGAAAAATATGGAAGTTAACGCAACGATGAAAACGATAAAACGAACTCGTATTTACTGTGCTTCCTTGTATTACTACGAATTAAACTGCTGAACAGTGTGCCACTGATGATGTATTTGCTGTGGTTGTTGTTGCTGCTGCGGTGACTGCTGTTGCTGTTGCTGCTGTTGCTGTTGCTGCTGCTGCTGCTGCTGTTGCTGCTGCTGCTGCTGCTGCTGCTGATGCTGCTGTTGCTGATGATGCTGCTGCTGCTGCTGGTGCTGCTGCTGCTGTTGTATTTGCTGTTGCTGCTGCTGCTGTTGGTGTTGCTGCTGTTGCTGTTGTTGCTGATGCTGATGTTGCTGTTGTTGCTGCTGCTGATGTAACACTGGATCAATTTGCTTCAAATAGCTCGGATCAATCGATGCAATCTGATTGATAACGTATCCACCGGATCCGTTTGTTGTTCCACCACCACCCCCACCAATCACATTCCCGCTCGCATCCTTTATACTGAGCTGTATTGGGGTAAGTGTTTGTGGCGCTTGCCCTTGTATCTGTTGCGGTGCGATCGACGTGATGATGCTGTGATGTGGTGCCGCTCCACCGGCTGTCGGGCTGGTATGGAGAGGAATAATTTCGATCTGATTATGCACCGGTGGAAGGATTTGCTGCTGGTGATGGTGCTGGTGCGTGGCCGCTATCGGTGTCGCCGTGATAGGCCATGCAATCTGGGACCCTTGTGCGATCGGTGCGAGTGTAGCAGTTGGTGACGTTTGGTGCTGGTACGGATTAACTGCGGTCAACTGTGCACTATCGATAGCATGCACCGGTATGACTATTCCGTTTTGCATTACCAACACCGTCGTCATCGCTCCGTTCGATGCGCTCGGAATGAACTGGGCCGTTGGCTGTAACTGTTGCGGTTGCTGTTGTTCCTGCTGCTGCAACTGGTGCGGATTGTGTACGATTTGATGTAAAGCTTGCTGCTGCACCAGAGGCCCGCTCGGGTGCGCAATGACGTATGGAGACGGTCTGCTTACTGCCTGATGTCTGCTTTGATAATGTTGCCGAACGTCCGACAACTGCATGAAGGTCATGCTGCAGAAGCTACACTCTAACGGTGCGGTGTGTGAATTTTCATGCATCTCCAGCTGCTGCTCGTCCTCGAATATCGCACCACACACGCAGCACTGCATTTGGTCATCATAGATTGCATTCTCTTCCGCCGGTTCGGACATTACCTTCTCGCTACCATCATCATCATCGTCGAAACCATCGTCTTCCTCCTCGACTGCTTCGACCGTTTGGATTACGTACGGCTGCTGCTGCGGCATCTGAGCAAGCTGGTGATGATGCTGTATCAGCTGTGGTGCCTGTATCTGTATTTGCTGTAGCTGAATTTGTTGCGGTAGTGTGTGCGGCACGGGTTGTTGTATTGGTTGCTCTAGTTCAACTTGTTGTTCCTGTTCCTGCAGCGCTGGTTGATCTTCCTGCCGCTGTTGTTCTTCCGCCTCCTCCTCTAACGGTCCTTCGGGACCTTGCGAATCTTCACCACTCGATGCAGAACGCAACAAATCGGTCGCGTGAAACTGTTTGCGGCGTTGTTTTTTGGATATTATCTCCGTCATCACCGTACCACCGTTCCGTATTGCTTCGTCCATTTTACGTAGCTCTCTCATGCGAATTTTAACGAAATGGAACCGCTCGTAATGTAGCTGAAGGCATTTGAAGCTAGGCGATGTGTAGTCGTGACACCCGAACTGACACTTCAACAAGTTTATCGTATGTTTGGCCCTGTAAAATGATCTCGTGAGTAAGACAATCAACCTCAAAAGCGTACACCGTTAGCAACTTACTTGATGTGTATCTGCAGCTTGCTCGGGTCGAAAAAGTACTTTCCACACTCCCGACACGTATGTTCATCCTCGAAGTGCAACCGTATGTGGCCGAGCAGTTGCATCGTTTTGTTAAACGTTACGCCGCAAGTTTTGCACTTGAAGCCGAGCCGTAGCTGCTCTTGCGAACCATCCGTTACGACGCGGAAGTGTTGTACCATCTTAACGATTTGAAAGTCGCGAAAGTTGGGAAAATCTTCCGGATTCGAAGCTCTCGTTTTATCCGACTCCTGATAGTCCTGTTCAATATCAGCCGCAGAACGAACTGTTTCATTCGTTGCCATCCTGCTGTGGTACAAAAATCGCCACCTTCACCAAAAACACTCCTCTGCCTGATCTGCACCAAGCTGGTCGCTTTATCGCTGCGTTTCGGATGAATGCTATACACAAAACTATGTGCTTATGCAGCGGTAAGCGAGTTACGAGTCCTGGCAGCCCGGTAAAACAGTTTCATCGACAACTTTGGTAATACAATAAATAAATGCTGTATAATAGATTGAATTAAAAAACTTATTTTGTAATTTTGTTGTTCACCAAACATGCTGTTTGACGTTTGACGATGTAAACAAAAGCCCGGTGAAAAATAGTATCCACTCACCCGAACACGCCGACTGCACAGTGGTTAGTCTACAGGTAGTTGGAACAGTTAAAAATATTTTTTCTATTTTTGAGTTTTTTCAAACCAAATCTGATTTCTCAACTGAGTTGAATTACTTTTTCTATAAAATTGAGAGCCACGATTACAACACTTCGCTTAATTATGGATAACAATGCTATCTTTCGAGCAGTCGGACGACTACGGTGTTTACTTCGAACAACGACATCACGAATAGAAAAATACGATTTTTTTTACCTATTTTGTATTAGGTATACAATATGGTACAACTTGCCTAACTTTAGTAACGCTTTTAGTGAATTTTAAACCCCAAACATCGAAACCGTACCGATTGTTCGGATAGAAGGCGAAAGAAATTAAACTGTGAATCAGGCGGATGAAGGCTAAGTACTTCGTTCATGGTCCTGTAATGAGTTTGCATATGCATTAAGCTGCATTAGAAACATGGTCATTCGCACTAGAAATGCGACAATTTGCAACGGTGAGCAAATATCTTCCTTTTCTTCAGGCCACTTTCCATCCGCATCCGTGTGAGCGACGATGCAAACGAACAGGTTCGTTCGGTCGTTTACGATCACGTCCCCATCATGGTCATCGTGATCGAAAACGCGTTGAGTGCGATGAGTAAGAAACAGGTTCGTTCAGTGTGTTGTCTGTAGAGCGCGTTGAGCATCTTGCACCTTTTATTCGCAGCTTCTGTAGTTCGAAGCCATGCGAAGCCATGTGCTGTGTCGCGTACTGGCGCTGTTTTGCAACAGGAGTGTTTTGCGGCACCCTACAAAAATGGAAACTCACTCTCCCAGGCTGAAGGTCACTGAGAGCAGTTAGGAGTTATGAATCGTTCACTCCAAATTTGGTGTTCGCTGCGAAGTACAACCAAATCCTAAACAAAACATAAACTGTGTCAAAGATTGAAGTTGTGCCGGGTAAAATGTAACACCTTTTACGCAGGACATCTGTTCAACAATTGGGTCCCCTACCAGCAAATGAATTTACCAAGAAATTCTCAAACCTGCTCAAGTCATGCTACAGCTCGTGACGGAACGGTCTTCGTCCACAGCGGCTAAAAGTCCTCAAGCAACAACGCACACTACACGAAACCAGTAATTATTTGCGCTGTTCGAAATGCATCAGTCAACTCCCAATAACGACAACGAACGGCGGCGGTCCCATCAGCTCGCAATCATTACGAAGCAGACGAACCCGCTTTGATGGTACCGTTCAATTTTTCCCAATTCAATCAAAACGATCACGAGACCGTTGGAAAAATACGACGAGGCAAGCACCGGAAAGGTGGAGACGGAGATTGAACCTTAATACGTAGTCGGTCAGGTCCTGCATTTTTCCGCCTGGACAATATTTTAAAGCAATAAATTATGCCGAACAATTGATTAGCGTGTACGTTAAATAAGCTGCCCAAAAACAGGGATTCGTTGAAGAGAGATGTTCAAAAGGAGTTCCAAAATATGTGTGCGGCCAATTACAACGCTTCATCATGCCCGTTCGGCTATATTTTGCGAACATAGCGAAGGAACAAGCAAAATTATGACTCTGGCTACCTTTTACATTGTTGCTGTATGGTAATTCTTTTCGGATATTTTGTAAATTGAATCAATCACGCTACATTTGAATGTTGGTAATAATGTCGTTTGAATTAATATCGTAAATTGTTTGAATATGAACTGTGGCAAGGGAACGCTATGTCTGTACTGTGGGATAGAACGGACTTCCAATGCGTAAGTGTATTTGAACGAAGCAAGATGCAGGTATTTCATTCCTTATTTTTTGCTGTTATGCATGATTAAGGCATTGTTTCAAGCGTGTTCATGGTCGACGATAAGAACTAGTGTTGTGACTCTTTTGAGAAGAATCATTCATATGAATCTTTAGTGAGGAATCATTGTTCAATCAAATCAAATCAGTAGTTGATTGTCAAAAAGATGAATGAATCCTTAAAGATTCATGAATCTTCAATGATTCACGAATCCTCGTAGATTAACAAATCTCTCGGGAAACATGATTATAGGACCTTTTAGGTAATTTTTAAAGTTTGTTTTATGAAAATTGATTCTGGGTAAAAAAAAATCTTATTTTAATAGCAAATATAATAAAATAATCTTAAAACGGCAGGATTCAAAACTCAATCAGGGTTCATGAATCGTTGAAGATTCATGAAACTTGAGGAATCATGAATCTGTGAGGATTCATGAAACTTGAGGAATCATGAATCTGTGAGGATTCATGAATCTTTGAGGTTTGATGAATCTATGATGACTCATGAAACTTTGGAAAAGAGATTCAGATTAATTCATTCTGTTCAAAGAGTAATTCCGATCCATTAATTTGAATCAGATGCACCCAATAATAATAAGAACCACTAAACGACTTTAAACTTTGTTTTAACACATTGGTTCAACAGCAATTCACCACCATTGGTGAAGACAACCGTAGCAGAGCGAAGTGTCCAGGTTCCCTTTTCGCGTTGCCCACCAAGCTGAACGTTCCGTAATGTTTCGGCTTGGTGCTTCCATTACGACTCCAGAATGGTTGCCAACGTTCATTACGTACGTTGCTCACGTTACGTTTGCCTGTGTGTCTACGGCACACGCCGTATCGCCGTGTTTACCGTAGGGGTGTCTTGCATTTCTTCTACTTCAGTCGCCCGTGCGTGGTGCGGGGCACAACACGGCAAACGCAACCGCCACAGACCGGAAGCAGAAATATACACAACCCCCTTATAAAAGAATGAAATCCACCTTCCTCACTACAGCCCCACCCCAACCAGACAACCACCGAGCGAGCGCGGCGGTTGTACTTCTGCCCATTTCGGAAGTTATTATCAATTTCGTTTGGAAGTTATTCAGCACGGTGTGGCCGCGTAGAGTACGCGATCGCGCGCGGTAAAGCACGAATTGCTAATGACCAACGGGCGGCCATCCGTAGCCGGCAGGAGGGCAAGAACATGGTAAGAACGGCTCTGGAGCTGTGCCGCCCCGTAATGGTTCGCTGGGTATAACAACAGCACCGGCAGCTGTTGGCTGAGATCGGCGATTGTTTCCCCGTGCGTGTGGGGGGGGGGGGGGGGGGGGGGGGAGGGCGGGGGAAAGAAAAACTTTTGCCCCAAACCGTTCCGTTAGCGTGCGTTATGGGCTTTTCACTGTCCACTTTTATAGTGCACACGAGTGTTTGTGTGTCTGAGTGTGTACCGAGTGGTTCCGTACAATGAACTTCTTGCGTTGAACAACACAAGAAGAAAAGCTTACTTTTATGTTGGGCCCCTTTGGATGATAATGATATTTTGGAAAAAAAAAACCCCAAAGACTCGCTGATACGAGAATCCTTCCCGAACAGTATGATACAACACGTCAGTCAATCGACTTTTGGTCTTTGTTGCAAGTTGATATTCAGTCGTCAAAATACTCTCTTGCAGAGGCTATACAATTCGATATTCCAGATGTTATTCTTTGTTTGCGAAATGGAAACTTCAGCCGACTTTGACGAAGTTGACGGACTCAGGAAACATCAAGTACACCCGGAATGTCTTCCCTTTCCTATAGACATTCGATATCCATGCTCTGCTTCAATTATAGTTAACTTCAAGATGACAGTTACCTCACACAACTTCCGGTTCCGATCCGATCATTCCTGGAACATTGACCGATTTTAGACGACCAGAGCGTCCAGAACACCATCAGAGGAGGTACGCTCTTGGTGGAAATAATATTATTGTTGTGCCTAACGAATCTTTTGAGAAGAGTTACGGAATAAGAATCTTTAGTGGGGAGTCACCTCAAATCTAGCATCGACTGTCAAAAGATTCATCTGCTTGGAGAAGTGGCGGACCATGTGCCTTGGAGGTTTCGAGCAGAATGAAAATTAAGGCCATTTTTAGTAACTGATGACCGGTGAGGAGGAAAGCACCACCAGTCAGTTAAAAGAATCATTCAGTTTCATGAATCTGAATCAGACTCATCCAACACTAAATAACATCAGCTAATAATAGTTAAAACTCAGCAATTGCAGGCTTTTAGACGTGGTAGTGGCGTCGATTTCACGCGACAGAACCGGTACAAAAGCCTAGCCGGATCATTCCCGCAGAACTATCCATCTACGGGTCTCATGAAGTTGTCAAGAAGAATATCAAGGTTCCTCTCATTTATCAACGTTCCTCTCATTGCGTAGCATTGAAGCCTCTACACACTACTATTAACCACAAATTTAGTTGTAGAACTTTAGGAATTACAGCCCGACGACTTATTGACCCGCCTGTTCACATTAAGGAAATATAAGTTCAACGAGTTCCGAAAGCAAATCATCTGCCCGTTTCCATTCACATGCTAATTGGGCATTGTGGAAGTGATCGGGATGCGCGTGCTATGCCGATCAGTCACAAAACAATTAACCATCCTCCAAAACGTTCCACCGGAACCTAACACACTGCCGCGGACGGAAATGATCCGAATGTGTGTAGCGCTGTGTACGCGTGTGATGTCGTGCATGCAGATGAGCTTCGGATGGGTCGTCCGGTCGGTCGGTTTGCCACGTTACGGTGTGTCTATTGACCCGGTGGTTGATGTCGCATCGCGAGTGTGTGACCGTGAACCTACGTGGTACGCGCATTATTAGATGATTAGACCGGTACCGGTAAACCGGAGTACCACATTAGAGCATTGGAATTAATTTTAATGCTTAGCTACAGCTTTCTTCCTTTCTATGTGTTTTTATGTTATTGGTTTATGTCCGTTCGAACGGTGTTGTCGCTTCCCTTTTTTCTCTATTTCTTTGCCGCTGGCAGGCCATCACTTCCGGTTGGATGGCAAACGCACAATGTCCCACTGGTGCCATATGGGGAGCATCCGGTGAATGCTCGCGGCATACAAAACGCGGGTTCTGATGAACGGTGGGATATACCACTACTATTCCATTATAAATAAACGATCGTTAAAATTAATGACCAAGTTTAGTGCAGAACAATAGCATCTAAAACTGTAGAATAATTAAATGTTTTTAAATAAAAACACATTTTAAAAAACTTTAAGTAACTTCGAAAGGGTTCAAAGCAGAGAGGAGCACTTCTGCCGTTAGCAACGCTTCAGCAACGAGACGGATTGGAACCCCGCCAGGCTCCGTTGACGTTTGTCATCAAAGCAACCACCCGGTCGCTGGTCCAGCGTGACGTTCGTTGTCGAGTGTTAATTAGCATCAATTAGCGTGTAGGTATGTATGTTTTTTTTTTTGCTCTCCCTTCTTTTACGCGAAACCACCATCACTCTATCCCGCACTCGCTTTAAACGCACGTGTACCCATCGGATGGAAAACATTTTCCGCATCACACGGCCATTTTAGGGACGCACGGGAATAATTCTGTCCGCTCCGTGTTGCTTCTCTCGCGGGACCATTCGGTAAGGTAATCGGTCCACTTTCCAACCCCAAAGATGGTTGAATTGATAGTAATTTTATCTTACTTCTTCTCATCTCCAATCAGAAACCCCGTAATTTGCCATTTCAACCCGTGCAGATCATTTGTGATGTTGGTGGCCGCACCGGTGCAGTGCGCTGGATTGACACCGAATATTTTACTTGAAAGCAACGAAACAGCGACAGTAAAAATAGCACATATCATGTGCGGACGACTTTCTTTGTCTGGCCATTCGCGAGCGTGTGCTGCTATTAATGTAATAACTACGCTTACCCATTATTTAGCGCTCGAAATAAGAGAATTCGGTCTGGTCGCTGCCCACAGGGGCCACTGCTACGGATTGAAAAGACGCACGCAATACCGCCCGGATGACGTTAACGTTGTTGATGCTTTACACGTACAGAGGTGCGCGTAACAACGACGATCATATGGTACAGTTGGATCATAAACACTGGACCAGGAGGCGGAGGGGGTGAAGTGAGGATAAACTTAAAAAAAGGGCGACGCTAGCATAAAATTACCTTCCACAAGAAAAAAAAAGCATCCAGTCTGAAACTGTTCCAAAACAGCCAAGAAAAAAAAACCCACTGCCTTGGTAATATCATTACGTAGTTCGCGCAATTCATACGCTTCGGTTAAGCGACATAAACGGGCATCACGTCTTTTTTTTTTTTTTGAGAAGGGCGAAAAGTTTAGCCCCAACCGCTCGTATGTGCGCTTCTGGCGGAACCGTTTTGTTCTCCAACCGAGTGGTGTGTTTCTTCGTTTATTGTTTTCCCCGGACAGGCATTCGTTTGCAGCTTGTTGATTATGTTTGATGCTGGTGCCGGGGTACCCTCCGCGTTTTGTTTTAGCTCGATTTGGTTGGCGTTTTCTCGCGCTCCGAACCACCGCCGACAGATGGTACCGTGCCAGCCGCGGGAGGATAAACAGGGGAACCGAAACGCAAGGGCAACAGTAACATAAAAATGTATAAAATCGACCAAAAACGGTCCGAACATCGGATCGGGGAAAACGGCATGGACGGAGCGCAAAAGAACGCCCAAGAACGTGGCGTCGATCGCTTCATTTGAGACAACCCAACCCAACCCTACGCTGATCGGAAGCGAGTGCTAAAAGAAGTGGAGGAAGAAAAAGCGGAAAACCATTGGGGAAAGGGTGGAAAATGGCAAAGAAAAGGTTGAGGAGAGAAAAAAAAACAGGTCAACACGGTACTTTCATGGCGCGATGAAGCGTTCCGTTGTCTGGGTTCTCTCGGTACGATATCTCGATCCAGCCCTGAATCAGGTTTCAGAGATTCTTGCTCTCTTTAGTGTCCCCCCCATCCGGGAAGGCATGGCAAATTTTTTTTGCTTTATTTGACCAGAATCAGCAGCAAACAGTACCTAAAATACGGTAGTGGTAATGGTATAAAGTGAAAGGAATAGCAAAGGCCCGCTAATCGGACCACGGTGGTGGTGATCGTGAAGGTCGGACAAAGCATCACGAGCGAGATGAGAATTTTGCAAAAACAGAATGCTAGAATGACGCTTGAGCGTTCGTTGTTGTTTGTTAACATACAGTAAAAAAGGTCGGCTTAGGGTCAAAGGTCAACAGTGATCCGTTTTTATTCGAACCCAAGGTTCGTCGCTTGCTGCGAAGCGAAGTCTTTTGTTTCAGCATTGAAGTCACCGGATAGAAATTGATGTGAATTTTATATCTTTCTGTTGGTTTTTCGTCGTCTATAAACACACACACACACACAATGTCGAAAATGATCGCCTCTTGCACCTCCTCAACCCCTCCTACCTCTCCTACCCCTCATCCTCCCCCCCCTGTAATGCATATTAATTCGTTTAAAGTGAGCCAATAATGTGTTTTTCTTGTTGAATTTTCATTTCATTTCACCATCCTACGTGCAGAATCCATTACAAAACAAACTCACCCTCGCGGCCTGTTAGCGATCGACCATTTTGAATCTGTGATTTATGCAGGTGGAAAATGCTACTGCTGCCGGTACCACTTTCTTTCCCCTTTGATGGGTTGTTCTCTTCCCACCTAACTTTAGCTTACAGAAACTGCAATGAAAGCAAGAAGCGACCCGATGTGCCTAGCCTTCTGGTGGATCGCAAACTTACAACGGTATTAAGCCACGGCTAGGCGAAGGAGGAAAGAGAAAGAAAAAAACCTGTACCAACATTCAAACACCATTTGTGGCACCGTTGGGCGGCACATTGCGGTGGACATTGCCTCTGAAGCACTACGAGTGACTCATTAGGAGGTGGGAGACGTCTCTGTTTTTCCACACTGAAGTGTGCATCCGCTTGTAAATATTGAAATTAACACTGCAAGCGAGCATGCTCGCGAAACGATCGATCGTTAGGGCAGTGCGAATAGACCGCCATCGGGCAGCGCTGTCAGATCGCCATCGGATAGCGCGATAAGACCGCCATCGGGAAGCCCGATAAGGCGAAAAGGCTGTTATCGGGCAGCCCGATAAGGCTGTTATTGGGACTGTTATCGGGCAGCCCGATAAGGCTGTTATTGGGACTGTTATCGGGCAGCCCAATAAGGCTGTTTTTGGGACTGCCTTATCGCCTTATCGCGCTGCCCGATGGCAGTCAAATTGCGCTGCCCGATGGCGGTCTGATCGCGTTGCCCGATGACGGTCGTATCCCGGTGCCCTTAAGATCACCTTCGGGGATGCGTCCCATTAAAAGGCTCACAACAACGCGGGCGGAAAATGTTCCAACGCCCACCGCGTTCGGCAGTGCGTTGGCCGGCGTTTGTATCTTCGCGAGATTGTAATCGTAGATGCCGGTGATGAATCACCATGATTTTAATTGACTGTACTGACGCAGACTGTTGATCGTCCTGCTAGTAGCTTACCTTTTTATTGGCCGCCATTGAAGGTTTCTTTCGGATTTGTTTTGTTCTTTTAATTAATGCCATTTAACACAAACGAAGCACAATCCACAAACGTTATTTTAAATCTCGTGTAAATTCCTCGCAACGGAAGCTGTCGAAATGTGTATATTTGTTTGTCTTCTTTGAATATATAATTATTTTACAAATGCACTTTAAACGCTCGAAATACTTTTTCCTCGTGGGAAAGGAAAGACTTTAGTATAATTGTTTTTTTTTCGTTTCTTTTACAAACTGCTGCCCATTAACGCTAGAACAACCTTTCATACCATTTACGCTTGCCTAAACTCTCACCCGCACGCAGTTGTCTCACGCGGCACGGATCGAACCTTAAATAATAGCATTGAATAATTGGAAAATACTAACCTTACCGATAGGTCTATAACTTATTCACCCACCATTGGTAAGCGCAGTAGTAACATGCAAAAGGGTTTAGAATTGAACGCGTACTAAACTATAGCTGAATAGTAATAATTCGATGACCGTAGCATGAAGCGATTAACAATGGAAACGCACGTCCATTTCCCATTTCTGTGTGACTAATTCTGCACGGACGGACTAATGAATATCATTATCATAAATCTTAACCCTAAAAGCTACCGTCCTAAAGATATTTATACGAAATCTGTATGTCACTTACCAACCGAGTGCGCTTAAGGTTGCTTTCCTCCTGGGGTAAGCTCAATCTTGTTGCCCTACGCGTATAAGGCCACCATTTATGTATTTTTTGTTGTCATATTTTAATTCCTTTTCTTCCACATCCTCATCCTTCATCACAACTTTAAGAGGAGAGCGCATACACCATTCACGCATTCTTACTTCTAAACGTTCTTGTGCGTCCCCGTTCGGCGTCATTCGAGTGGCATAGTTTCGGGTAGTTTAGCTGCCAGTCAAGTGGATAAGCATACGTAAAAGGGAAACCTGTTTTGTGCGAGTGTGCCTTTTTCCACCCAACCTGCCGCTGGTTGGCCGCTGTCGGTGAACCCTGTTGAACGATGAATGAAACTTCAAACATACAGTAACACCTGCCTGGCACTTGGCGGATAATATAGCGCACACGTTAAAGCTCTGCAAGCTCGATTGAAAATGCGTTGTATAATGCAATCACTGTGCATCCTCATCAATTCCGATTCCGATAATGTGCAGAAACAATTTTTAAAGGTAAAAACAAAACGATGTGACGTTCCAACACAATTGTTATAATGTTTGTCGCTTCTCACAGTCTTTCTTTATGCTGCCTTAACCGTACAATGTCGCTAATTACTGAGACGAATAATTTCTCATCTTTTGCTCTTCGTTCACTCTCTTTCAGTGCGTTCTAGTACACGGTTCACCATAAAAAAAAAAACAAGTGTCAACCCGAAACCGCAGCAAAATGTCCCGTTCGTTTCACAAACCCCACGGCGGATGGGCGTCATTATCGTGCCGCGGCGATGCAATTAAGTGCATCCAGCGCGCATCTTAAAGAAGCTTCGATAAAAGTGTTATCTTCCGGAGAAAGACACACACAAACGCGCGCGCGCGAAAATGGCTGAAGTTTTTTTTTTGCAATGATTTTAACATAGGTTTAGCAATAAGTCTATCAATAAGTGCAACGCTATGCACCACACACACTTGGTGAGACACTTTTTTTTTACTTCGCTGCAAAAGACAATCGATACCTGCATATAACGTCGAAAGTGCTTCCACCGGCGGAGCCATTGCGTATGGCGCCATCAAGTACATTCGAGGGGCGGATCGAACGATACGAAACGGCACGCAAACGGTTGATTGCTGCGTTGGGACAGGCCGTACAGTGCGGCTGAGCATTAAAATATGCATGTACCGCGTGGCGAACGGAGAGAAGACGGTCGGCACGATATGCATTTAATGAACGCGCCGTACTGGGAAAACATTCTGCAAGGCCATATGGTCATGAACGGCTCACATTACACCTGGGGAGATCATGGTGAGGGGGGAAAAAAATATTAAAAACACTGTTCTGCACTGTTCTAAAGCGTCAATTTCATCGCTAAACTCAGCGAGGGTTGAGAGTAAAAGCTTATACCCGTTCGACGTATAGAAACGATACTTTTTCCCTCACTCAATTAAGGTTTGCTTTGCACTGTTCGCCCTCATTAGGACCGCCGCTGAAAGAGCCGCTGGTAAGTAAGTCACGCGTGGTGTCCTACGTGTACCGTACGCGTAAAACTGTCTCCCCCTCTCCGGGTGTCTCCAGGAACGCCGAGAAACCTTTCTCCCCTAAACATTCAACCGACCGGCCCAGTACGGTCACAGTGTATCACATTACTGACCGCATTTTGTTTGAGCATGCGATACGGGACGCTTTGCAGCACACTGTCCAGTTTGCGACCCGGGACTTCGACGGGCGTCGTGTAAGGGGTGAATACAGTACAAAAGCGGAAATTATCCTAACCCCCCTCCCTGTGGTTCACTGTTTCGCTTGGTGAAGCTCGATGGAAGGACGTCGAGTAAAAGTGACACTCTGCCCAAAAAAGGGGTTCGTAGCTTGCAAATGGTTAGCTGGGCCACCACTGTCCACCCGTAGAAGGCCAACGAGCTCCGATGTCTTGAAGGTGCAGAGATTTGACGAACACACCTTGCGCATTGGTAACAGCGGCATAACCTTGACCATCGGAAGCTCAAGAAAAACAAAACAACGGTGTTCCATAAACAGTGGTCCTTACTCTGGAAGGAAGGTGGAGTAGAAGGTCGCCTCCGACCGGGCAACTGTTTGTGAGTCATCGCTGGAAATGATGGGCGATCGTTGGCCTCATGAACTGAAACGTACACGAAGCACCCAGATGCACAACATCAGGTGTTAGTTAATACAGATGCTTTGCAGGACGTTCACGTCTCTACGTCACGTGAGGATGGCATTAGATACGTGCAGGAATGGCTATTTTGTCGCTACTAGAGTAACCACGAACCAAACGGAACTTGATGGTAGTAGGTTTTAGACCTGTTTTAATATGCAAACATAACAAAGTAGGCCTGTTAAACGCACAGCTACTAGAGATATTTAAATTCACCCAATGAATGGCCGTGTTGCCGAACTTGAAAACTTCAAGTGTCTATCTATAGTCTTTAGTATGTTATAGATCTTCCCAAAAAGAAATCCTTAAAATATAGATTTCAGACGTTACAATTCCAATATACATCTCCGCAAAAGTACATCGAGAGGAATAATATACCGGAAACTACAATATTTCATCTAAATTTATCACTGAGCGAGAGGAACGAATAGAGTGGGAAAGACATATAGAGAGACCGTCGTAGCTTAATATGGAAAATTTTGTAATGTTAAAAAGGGATACGGAAATATCTTAGTAGAATTAGCAGTAGTACTATCAGAGCAATCATTTTGACTGGTACCTTTCCTTATAGACACATCGAATTTGAAGCTCAACCGATTCTACCGTAACCGATGCACGGCTTTTAACCTTCTATTCTGCAGTGCGAATTTCAAAAGATAATCTGGCTCATCGAAATCGTTTTTTGTAAAGTCTCCTTCAATCTAAAAGCTTGTTAGTTGTAGTGCTAAGTAAACATGACACTTATATGTGTAAGGCGCCATCTGTCGGAATGTTTGACAACCTTTGAATTTGTGTTTTTCTCGCCCTGTTTGAGGATACATTAGCTTGCTGTGAACGGCATTTGTTCCACATGGAAGTGATAATTTTTGGGTGTTCTCTTTGCCGCTTCCTAGGCACAACATCTGTCAGTCCATCTGCCAACCCATTATCACCTGCCATAACGACAGTCGTTACCACCACGAACGTTTCTGTACCTGGTATGAGATCATCATAGTGCAGTGCTGGCCACCACCGGCCACCGAAACGATCCAGTCTTTAGCGGGATGCACATCCAGTGTTACCACGTTGCAGGGAGTCGTGCGTCACAAATCACCACCGCCGGCACCGGTCGTCACACCGAGCAGCGTGTTCGTGGCCGGATCGTTCGCTTTGGCCGTCAGGACACCGATCTTGACGGCGGCTGCCTTGGTGGCCGCCTTCAGAAATTCGGCCCCATTCGTGGACGATAGCGAGGAGGGTGGTGATGGCGTGGGCGATTGCGTCGGCGACAGGTCGGCCCCTTTCCGATGGCCGCCGACCGTTGGTACGAACTGGGCCGGCGTTTTGGTGTAGATCTGCGTCTGGCTGAGACAGTACGAAGGTGCCGGTTTCGTGACGGTTTGGCTCGATTCGAGCAGCTCGTGGTACCAGTTGAGCGGATTAAACGTGGGCCCCTCGCCGCCGAGCTCGGTTGGAAGGATGTCCCGGGCGACGCAGTCATGCAGGGTGGACAGATTACTGCCGTGCAGTTTTATTCGATCGCGGGTCTTCTCCTTCAGGAACGGCCGAATAACGGCCAATGCCGCTTCGACGTACCACGGTTGGCCGATAAAGTGGATCGCCTTAAATCGTACCGGGAAACAGTCCTAGAACCGAGAAGAAAAGGAGTTTTGGAAAAGAATAATAGTACCGCGATATTGTTTTCCCGTCAGAGGGCGCCACCGATGAAATAGCTCAGTGGCTAGTGTTGTTAGTCAAAGATGGTTCATCAACCTACCTGCAGTCCCTCGATCATCAGCTTCAACACCTTCGGATTCAGGTTCGACGACTGACGGAACGTGAAGTTCGTCCAGTCGACGATCGCGATGAATCCGTTCGCCTGGTTCTGCTTGTCCTCCAGCAGCTTCTCGATCGTGAGCAGCATCGCCCGGTACACAGTGACTAGGGAGTAGGACGCATAGTCCCAGTTGGCGGTAAAGAACACCAGCACCTTACGACCGCGCCGATCCCGGTTCGTTAGCACACCGGGGAATCCATCCCGCAGCGCAATCTGTATCGTCTCGTCCAGCACCGACAAACGCTGCAGGATGGCCGCATTGCGCTGCCGGTACGCGTGATAGTTGATGATCAGCTGGAACGCCTCGTTGACGTT
Organism: Anopheles marshallii; assembly: GCF_943734725.1. Lineage (NCBI taxonomy): Eukaryota > Metazoa > Arthropoda > Insecta > Diptera > Culicidae > Anopheles > Anopheles marshallii. Next base: position 17,707,358 of record NC_071327.1, read on the forward strand.
GAACTTGCGCGCGTACAGAAACCGAAACAGGAACTCGTCGTCCTGAAAGCAGGACTTATCCTTCAGCGCATAATCTCGGCTGGCACCGATCAGTTCCTTCAGGGCGATCAACGCCCGGCTGCGATCGGTCGGTTCGTTCCGATTGAAGCCCAGCTTTAGCTCCGATATGGTCAGATTGTGACGGTACCGATTGTTGGACCACTCAAAATCACAAATGTCCGACATTGTGTGGTTTGGTTTTGCGTGTTTCCGGCAGGCTACGAAATCTTGTTCGGTTCGGCGAACTTTGGTCTCGCCCGGTGGCTCAATTGTTGGGTGCCAAAAAACTGGTGCAAACCGGGTACTCGAAACCACTCCCCTTTGGCGGGTGTTTTGATTCTTGGAGATTGGCAGGGATTCCAGAAGCAGATTAACACCTTCGCGTTTTGCCGGGGTGTTTATCTCATTTTTGTTCTCTTATTCGTTTGCTTCGTTTGTTGACTTGTATTACCAACATTAGCAAATAATCCAGTCTAATGCTTGTGCAAATCCATCGTGAGTCGCTGCTTAGGGATTTCTGCAATTTGGAACAAAAATAGAGAGAACGTTAGTTGCATGTGGCTACGCAGCGACGGCACCAAATTGGGATTCGTTATCTGCGTTATCGCGAAGAGCTTAATAATTGATAAAATAATTGATTAGAGGAAGCTTGCTGCCATTTCAACAATATTTGGTTCCGCTTTAGAATTATGGAATTTTTAAACGGAAAGTAATTTTCAACATTAGTCTAAAAATGCTACAATATTGAACGAGTTTACATTACATTGTGCCCAATGTTAATCTGTTGGAGAGGAAAACGCTTGGAGGATTGAGTCATAAAGTCCACGCCACTAATTCCCAGCTAGAAAACCACATCATTGCCACGGCAGAAGCAGGGATGCTGTAATACAAGGCCGCCAGTGTTAGTCATCCGTAAGTAATGTCTTTGTTCGGAACGCTGCCCCGTGTAATACAAAACAGTGCTGCGGTGGCTATTAGAGGCTGTTTCTCGTGGGTAATCTAGTGCCGGTTACTTTCGCTTGTTCCACCCATTAACAGAACGATTGCTGTTTCTTCATCAATAAGTACATTAGCGCAGACAGCACACATAGCAAGGAGGGAAATAAAACAATACCCTCCGACACATAATGCTCCAGTGGAGGTGAATTTAAATTTTCCATCGCATAGAGTGTCGCATACCACATTGGGCGAGATTGCACTGCAACTCGATGACATAATGCAATGCAGAGCGGTGGTTTCGGTTTTTTGCCTGTTTACTTAACATCAGTGAGACAACGGTGGTGGTTGAAAAAGTATGACGGCACACAACATGTACGAACCACATGGGCATGTTTTGTGTTTCCTTTACTGTGACCCTCGCCGGTAACAAAGGTGCGCAATGCAATGCATTGCAACGGGGTTCGTAAATCGAGTGAAATTAGATTGAAAAAATATATTTACTCCCTCGGCACCTGTTAGTGGTAGTAGTGTATAAGAAAATGTAAAACAAACATTAATGAGTAAGAAAAAAAAACAAACTCATCTCGAACAAATTGAAGTTCATTTGCCGGGTGCGAGGCAGTTGCAAATGATTCCAATCCCCACGGGCGTAAATGCGCATAAAACGAATTACAATTTGCGTTGCCGGCAAAAATCAATTCCATCCGCCGTAATGAGGTTAAATTGTTCGCAGAACGATTCAGCTCGCGAGAGAAACAATCCAGTAAAACTAGCAGTCACAAAAGTTTAAATTGTTTTGAAGATATTCCTTCCACCCGCGGGGGATTTGGCACTGGTAGGAGAAACGTATGTCCGCTCCCAACTGTAATGTATTTTAATTTTGTGCATCAAGAAGCAAAACAGTAGCGTAGAATGATAACGCAAACAGTTTAAGGAAAAACAGTGCAAAAGGCCACCTCGACTTGACAAATGCAACCAAGTCGGAAGACAAAGTTTGATCGATAGTGGGAAACAAGTTTAAAGCCGTGAAGGGTACGAACACGAAAAGTAAAGGCTGGTGCAGATGATCTTACATAACAACTGCAATACGGTTGGAATTGTGCCGTTGTCAAACTGTTTGGAATGGAAGTTAAATTTTAAAATTACATTTTTGCGCAATTAGATGGCAGCTTTGCTTCACTTCTGGTCAACTCTCACTGAAAATAGCATCGTTTAAATTATTTCTTCAAATATTTTTATGTCATTTGCATGCTCTATGCATATAGCGAATTATTTAAAATCCAAATTGTCTTTACATAATGTGACTCATTTACCACAGACCCAGTAAAAGTAGAATTTTGAAGTTCACGTGATAAATTTAAACCCGTTTCTGGATTTTTTACAAATTGAACGGGATTTTACGAATGTTGATGAAACTTTTGGAAAATACAGAATCAATACCTTTTGCCAGTAAGATCCAGTACCAGTGGGCAGAATATCCAACATCTACCGTAAAACATTCCAATTCAACTTGAAAACAAACCAGAAATGACTCCAACTTGACAGGGCATTGGAGTTCAAATACGCAAACAAAAAATCAGATTCATGTTGAATTAGAATGTGTCAAGGTATTCCAGGTATTCTGGAATCGTCGAGGTATGGCTGGAATTTTTCTCAATTTTGTGAACTTTTGCCGACATTGATTCCGTTGGAAGCTTACAAGAGTTCTTCGTACAAAATCCAATTCCACAAATTCTATTTCAATTAGTACAAAAATGGCTCAAAATTCGCCAGTTGAACCTTGAAAAGCTTGTATCACTTGAACTTGAATACTATGTACAGACAGTCCCCAAGATTACTACCAAGATAACGGCGAGCCTCCTTATCCGCGTTTATCTATTTCTGGTGTTATATCGTTTATACTTCATAGTTACAGTGTCGACTTCCTTCTCTGCTCTTTATTTATTCAACACTTCAGACGCATTAATAAAAATTACATGATAAAGGAAGGCATTTTCAACCAATTTTTCTCCATTTTGAGTTAGTACTCAGCTGTCAAATTTACAAAAACTGTATGTCTGTCTCTGTATCCAAGTATCCAGTACGTATAAGAGGAACCGTGTAACTCGGGGACTACCTGTACAGTCTTTACGTGAGTTACGCGGTTATCGACTTACACGGATATGGAGATACGTGGATTTTATAAATTTGATAGACATCGTGCAGTTTTCTACGAGGAATTCAATTTCTAGTTTGCAAATTTCAAATATTAAAACAATTCGTAACGTAAAAGTAAGCAGACGATCCCTTAATACGACATATAAACGGTGTTTTGAAGGAAATTCGATCCATCATGTATCAATCATGGAAGGATCCATCATGTATCTGTATATACAAAAATGAAAAAGTTTTGAAATAAATCCTACTATATTTTGGAGTATTGAACTTCAACAATGTGTCTAATCAAATGCATGAAGCATATGTAACATCCAAGTCAAACCCACCAACAATCAATTGTATTAACAAGCACACATACAAAAAAATCCACTTATAAACAAATCAACCAATTTATAAGCTTCATCCAACCTTATTGGACAGTAAAATCGCACTCCAGGGTAAAAGCATCCGTAAATCACCCGCGTCGCAATCAGCGTGCGCGTAGGAGACTGACGGAAAATAAAACATCTCACCTACACCTCCATTTTACACACCTTTGGCATATTCATATTAGGTCGGGTGTTCTTTTACCACACCGTGTGTTGATGCCGCTCAAGTCGTTTTATTTTTCTCACGTCTGAATGCGCTCATTGTACAGCCGGGCTGGCAAATGAGATCATCGGCATACTCGCGGTGGCTGCAAGCATGTGTAGCGGTACTAATGCGAAGATAAAAATTATTTCCCCCCCGTGATGCGATGTTTCCGTTCACATCACCACTCGGGTGCCATTTAGCGTTGTCAGGTTTTGGCCAGAGAAGATGAACCTTCCAAATATGCTCCAGTCGACCGATTCATAATGCAACGGGTGCTTTTGCAATTCAATCTTTATCACCCGTGCGTTTGCCGACGAGGATCAATTTGCATTCGGATTGTTTTTTAATGAGACGACACGCGCGCCTCGGGGGGGGGGGGGGGGGGGGGGTGAATGGGGACGGAAATTGGGGTGTATCTACGCGTGGAGTTGTTAAGCTGCATATTCATACAACCGACACGAGCTAGAAGAAAGCGCATCGCGGATGGGAGTATCATGCCGCATGACTCATTCGTGTCTTCGATTTCGTCTAGCCGTACGCTTTTACTTTGGCCTTTCGACGGCGTGATTGGGATGTAGGATGAATCACTGCGCCCACAACATGGAACCCAAACCCAAACGTCACTTCCAACTCGCTCGCTCCAGCACCAAAGCGCAAGTGCACCCGGGTACGGAAGTAGGTCTAAGATGGGGTAGGGAAACCCGTTTTTTTTTTGCTCTGTCATCTCCCTTCCAAAAAAGGGACCAACAGTGAAACTTTGCTATTCGTTGCGGTACGTGCGTACGTGTGTTCTGGTCTTCCCTACTGTATGTCCTGCCCATTCCAGTTTGAGTCAGTCAGCGCCAGCTCGCTGGGTGGCCATAATTGGCGCATGAATGTCACTGTAGCTTCCAAAAGCGATGGAGTTTTATTTCTGCATTCAATGCGATGTAATTGCCATCATTATTTGTGTGCTTTTTGGAGTTGCAAGGGAAGAATGATCTTTGCGTTGATTTGAAGGGGTTTGTTCCAGAACTGCCAAGAACATTGGAAGTTGATCTAATGGACATGGTTGGATGGTTTGAAATAGAAAAAAATACGTCTCAATAAATCCTTCCTCAAACAAATTGCACAAACACATTGCACTCATCGATTATCTCTGGTACGAGAGTGTGCGCAAAGGTTTGGCACACCGCCCAGCCTGTTCCGAATGATGTACGCTGCGGAACGATACATTTGACAGTGCCTTGGACACACCACCATTCGCATCACACTTGCGACACGGAGCACTAAATGGATTTCTTTGATGCAGCAGGAAATAAACATCAATTCTACACCCCCTGTTTGGAACTTTGCCGTGCCTTGGCAACCCAAAATTTCACTTTTCTATGCAAGGTAAATGGGTTATTTAACCATTTTCACCCCCCTCTTTTTGTATTCTGCTGCCGAATCAAACCGGACCCTACCCTTCCCGCAACCGTTAAATGTCCAACCGATGTCCAACCGATCGCCAGCGCTAATAGTTACGGTCGATTACGTTTCCCAATTTAAAGCCGATCGATCGTTCCCTGTCCATCTGCTAGTGACAGAGTGACCGAAAAACCTCAATAAAAATAAACAAGCTTGAGCATGGGTCGGTTTCAGAAGATTAGCTCCAAAAATTAGTGTCCCTTCGTTCGATTCTTTGCCCCCCCCCAAAGACAGTACAAAAGTGCGACACCGTGACGAACCTTATTAACCTACAGCACAATGCACGGTGGACGCACGGTCGGGACGATTAATTGTTGCCCAATGGTTAGCCGTAACCGTGTAGCCCTCACGATCGCTTTACGTGCCATTAAGCTGGAAAGCATTACCGGCGAGAGCAAAACCGAGAGAAGCAATCAGACAAACACCGGGAAGCAAAATGGGCACGTTTTGTGCCATCTTGGTTGAAGGTTTAGTTTGCGCCGTTAAAAAGAAAACACAACCGAATCGCACCAACGTTTCAGCGGAAGTGCATTTTATGCAGGCACGTTATGCAAGGTTACACTCTCTCTCTCTGCCTGTTGCAATGCAATGCGCTTAGTCGCTGTTTTTTGTTTTGCCACGCAGCTAGCGCAAACCTTCATCGTACAATATGCCAGGGAGAGAGGAAAAAAAAAACATTTGCTTGCCTTTCATTTCCACCGAGCGGTATGTTTTATGTTTCGCAATTAAATAGTGCAATTGTGCAACATCAAAAACGTTTGCGTTATCGTAAACTCCACCCTGCAAACCAATCCATCAACTCTCTGCGGGGTGCGATCGATTACAAAATCTATTTCCGATCTGTTTTTCATGCACTTTCTTCCATTTTTTCCCCCGTGTGGTGAGTAATTTTTTTTTCTTCCATCTAACTCAATACTGATAAGATTAGGTTCCGCTCGGGGTGGAAGTGAACTCTAGGGTTATTTGTATGTTTATCGTACCTCTGCCACGCTGCACCTGGAAGATATCGGTGATTTTTGTTGCTTTATCGTCATCGACAAGTGTTTGGTAGGGGGAAATAGTTGCGCCCAACCTTTGCGCAACCACCGTACTGGGAACCGATGGGAGTGATAAAGAATTTAACCGGAAGGTGTTAGCAATGTATCGTGAAAGAATCCCGTCTACTATGCTTATTTGCGAAGGCATAAATTGCAAAATATATACATGTGAAGCAATATTTGCGAGACAAATTGCATACGTTTTGGCGAATTTTTTAAATTTCCACCATGCGGTATGCAATTCGCAAAGCAAAAAACAGTTTAAATTATTAAACGAGAGTATAAAGATGAGCCGGGTAACTAGATGCAAGGCATTTTTAAGGCGGATATTCATAATATATTCATATTGAGACGACTATTCATGCGTATTGAATATTCCATAAAACAATTGCATACTTTATGGCGATTTTGTTAAATTCCGCCAAGAGGTATGCAATCCGCAGAGCATAAAAACAGTTGAGTAACTAAACGAAAGCTTAAAGATGTGACGGATATGCATATTCAAGGTATTTTTTCGTTGCTAAAACTTCATTACAATTCTTGCAATCGCCTGTTACATCACTAACTCCAAAGTAACATTTCCACGTTGGCGCCTGTGTGACGGCGCAAAAATGTCGTCCTTGAAGTGTTATGTTACTACTGCTCTGCTAAACCGGCTCTCTGCCAATCAATTATCACTCACTGATTAACCACCCCGTGGTGGTGGATCACCGCACCAAGTGCCCTGTCAACTACGTGTAACCGGTTTCGTAAAGTTCTACCACGAAACGTTTGTAACGGCTTTCCGGTGCGAGATGGAGATTGTTGAGCAAAACAAAAAAAAACAAAAAGGTGTCGCGTAACAAGACTTTGTCACCCTGTTTGTGCACCTGCACCTGGTTCTAATCAAGATCGTTTCGCTCGAATTCTCCCCCGTTCTGCTCGCACGCAGCAGCTACCGATCGCGTAAAGTTCTTGGTGAACGACTGTTCCTCAACACCGATAGAACACGAACGTTGCCCAACGTCTTTGTGCTGGTTGTAGTGCGCGGATTACAACGATCGAAGAATGCCGATAGTGAACCGAATCAATATGCAAAGCAGAGCGCCACCGTCTGGAGCCGGTCCGCGCTGCCAGACACGTTATAAATCGCCCCATCGTTTGTCTGGTGTTAAGATCGAAAGGAGAAAGAAAATGGCTTTACGGAGGTGCTGGCACGATATCTGTAGCTCGGCCGGTCGAGATGCCTACACATACGCGTGGTCGGAATGGCATGCTGCAGGAATTGTGCATTAGTAGGTTCCAGCATCGATCCACTGCGTAGGACGCATCCTCACTAGTCTGGCTAGCTGGCGGAGTGTGATAGGTTGTAAAGGCCATTCTCCTGATCGCCATTACCTCCAGAAGGTAACACTGGAAGCAGCGATCAAACACCTACTCATGGACAGGTCATGGACACAGCAAGCAAGTACGTCCAATTTTCACATTGCGGCAGCAAAACGTTAGTAAGTACGGTTCACCCCACAGTGGAGCAATATCGTGGGATCTTGCACCAATCTTGTTTTCTCTCTATAAATGGATTTAGCACCAACATCATAAAGGTGGCTATATTTTGAGCAATGTCGCCGATCGGAGGCAGTTATTTTATTGCGAAACATCTTATACCCGATCCAGTATTGTTTCGTTTCAGTACTTACCACTTCCAATGCCAATTAAAGTTTGCGAGTTAGCAGCGAACCCACGTTCCACCCGAGACCCGAGAATCATCCAACCAAGGTCGGGCCTGTATTGCGGCGAGGCAGAACGCCATGAGAACGTAATGATGATGATTCATCTCAACGGACTGACGTGCTTCTGTGGTGTGCGGGATCTCAATTAGATCTCATGAGAAAATGGTACAACACACAGACACACACCACCGTCGACACCTCCCTCATCGAAGGTCTTTATGCCGAGAGCTAGCCGCCCGAGGGCGGGAACAAAGTGCATCCGGTGGGCCATGACAAAGTAGAACCACCTCGGACCTCGGCATACAAGTGCCGAGATCGTGTCTGGTACGGTGAAGAATTCTGAATCGATCAACATCTGTAGTGTAAACCGTACCGTACACCAGCTTACAGCACCGTCAAGGTGACACACGCCTGAAAGCCTTTAGACATCTATCCAGCGCCGTTCTTCATGACAGAATGCTAGACGACCGCAACTGTGCGCGGGTCGATCGTGCACCGTTGGGTTGTTTACTTTGTCACCGGTGGTTTACACCCGAAGAAACCTTACGAACTCACGGCAGTGCTTTTTAGTCCTGTGTGGTCGCTGTTGGGATTTGCCAACAAGATGTCACATGCAATGGCAAAGTTAATGAGGAAACGGCGGGGAGGGGAGAGATATTGCTACGTCAACGAACGGTTGAGCAAACTTTGCGTACCAAGCGTACCATGGATCCGAACCCAGATGCAACCTCACCGTGATCAAGGTCGTTACACGGAAGAAGTCAATCCTGGAGTTGGGGGATTTTGTTGAGCCAAAGCACACAATACTCCGAAACGCAGTAACACACGCGTGTTGCGATCTCGCTACATTGTCTGGAATTGCGAGGTGAACTTAATTGATGCTCAACCGATGGTTTGGAGCTGGGTGTAACACGATAACGAGCTCGCTACGGCCACCACTCAGCAAGAACTCCGCAAGCGTCGGAAAGTAATTACACACCTAACGTGAGATTCACGGCCCACGATGCGGAACAGCAAGCAACAGATCAAACCGATTCGATTGCGCCGAGCTTTATCAGTTCCACGGCGATCGATCGTTCAATTCCCCAGTTTCGGACCGGGGCGAAACTCTTCCAACAAAACGCTGTCTGAAAGGCGCAAGTCAGCATGAGCGCTGTGTAAGCGCGTTCTCGGTGGGGCAGCGGGCCGAATTCTGGTTCTCACACGAGTATCAAATGGTGCTCGGGCGCACTCGTACGCAACTGCCCGGTTCAATACGCCAGCGCAATTGAAGTTCTTTGGCTTCTTGGGAGATTCTGGATCAATTCACCCGCCTGATTCATGGCTGGATGTGTAGAGATACTGGTCTGCGGGGTTTATTTATAGCGCAACTTCGCCGTGGAATTACCTTGCAGTGAGCACAATTATTTCTCCGCTGGAATGGGTAGGTATTTCTGAATTCCACCAACAGTTCGACGGCATGCCGGGTTTTTTTTTATCGCTCCAGATGAACAAACCACCGTTCGGGCGTTTGTGTACAAAGCATGGAAATAACGATCATCTATTGGCGGGGAAGGGAACACGCTGTTTATCAGATTGCACATTGCGTAACGCGTTACTGCCACCGGTTTGCATCGGTTGATTGAGCCGGTCAGTAGAGCATGTTGCACAAGTGCTTACCCAACGCGTATGGATGCGATATTAATTGCAACGATCAAAGCAGAAGCCTCACAAATCATGGCATCAAATCATTCATCGTTCGCAATGCAAAACCATGCTACAATAAGGAAAGGCTACAGTTTTTAAACCACCAAAAATGGTGACCAAACGGAAGCCATTCGGTGGTGTGACTGTCGGGTCGAGCAGGGCCTGGGAAACGATAAACAAACAGCTACGGACTGCCGACGTGCAGATTGGTGGGAATTTGTCATTATGCAGGCGACGGTCAAGGTCTCTAGCTTTTTTTTTATTCGTTTTTGTAGTGGTCTATTGGCAGACATTCGCTTTGTTAAGGTGTCCCCAGGTTGGAAGGTTTTACGGTACCAGGGACACGGGAGAATTAAAACCGTACCACACCTCACGGAAGATTGGACCCCCTAAAAATACCTCGAGGGGAAAGAGAACCTTGGTGGATTAAATGGAGGTAATTACGTACGTTGTTTGTTGGAAGGAACTCCAAAGATGAATTCTTGCCAAATTAAGATGTTTTAAATAGTGTTTCGCGAAGCACCACTTGCTGCTTCTGTTCAGCAGCGTTCGTTGAGGTTTGTTGTCCAATGGAATAGATTATACAGCAAGCAGGCAAACCTTTACCACCACGTACGTACATCCCTTAATTAATCTCATTACTCTAGACGCTCCGGTGTCCCGGAAGAGGGTTTGAGTGTTTATTATGGCTGCTCCAGATTATAAACACTCGACACCTTTCATTATGGCCACAGCGTGGCTGGTCCTAATTAAAGGCTATCCCTTTTTGTTAACTAAAGCAGTGCCTAGTGATACCAGCCCTGCCTGTTCCTACGATCTCCTCCACCCCTGCAGTTGGGTAAATATGCAGATTTCTCTCGCTATCGACAGCTAGGGCTGGGGCAATGCAATGTCTCCTGTTCCCGGGGAGCTACCAGCCTTTTTTGCCTCCTTTTCCTAACATCCTGATGCCCCAATTCCACGTAAGTAGGGTAGAAAGCAACGCAATGGGGCAGCAAAGGAGGACAATCTTATGCGGCAACTGTGTGATATTATAAATAATGTTAACCGGGCAGAAACACAAGAAATAAACCGGGGGGCTTGTCATGTCCAGGTTCCGTCGCGGGGGAGAAATTATTTGAGCGAGAATTTATGTGCACGCGTTCATCAGCTTCGACGTAAGCATTGGGGAAGCATGGAATTCGAAAGGGGGAAAAAAATGAATGCCCCGCCACGTGTGGGCGTCTGTATGCAGGCTAAAACCTTACTTTTGGGATGCTTTTTTGTAAGAGAAATCATGAGTTATTCCGGTGTATGTTAGGTGTATTGCTGTGCTCTATATCTGGCCATAACCAAGCAGCAAGTCGTGGGCGCCAACAGTCTTAACGCTGTATGCCAGCTTCCGATCGATTTATGTTTCACTATGTCCAATGTCCGGCCTTTGTTTTTGGAACAGTTTCAAGAGTCGCTTCGTTGGCAATCGGAGCCACCTTTAAAGGTCCTCAGGAAGAATTCAAGTTTGCCGCTATTTCACAACAATTCCTATTGGTTGATGCTTTACTTTGGAACTTAAAAAAAAAACAATTTAACATCTTAAGTTACTTAAGAACGGCCAACGAACTGTCCATTAACTTCATCACACATTCACACAGTATCTCACAGGATAGGTCAACTAGTGATTCGTCGTTAAGGCGGCACACTTTAAGATCGCTTATCGCTTAAAAAACACCCGAAAAGCAGTACACCCGTCCGTTCGGGTGTAAAACCTGTTTGCCAAATGCTCGGAGAACTTCAAGAATGGAAAACAACGCCAGCCAGCAATGGCCAGCAAAGAATCGCGAATGTGAAATTGAAAGCACACACGCTGGAAGAAGCACAAAGAATGCAGCACCAAGCGGTCCAGAATGCTTTCGGGCAGGGTCCAATATTTTTTGGCTTTGTTTTCGTCCCATGCCAATCACCCCCGGGGGAAGGTTCTGTCCAGGTATGCGAACGGTGCTCCAGAGCACCGAGGAGACGCGTGATCGCGCTCTCAATCGGCTCGCCTGATGTTCAATCGCTATCGGAACGATCGCAAGTTGGCGGTTGTCTGAAGGTGCGCAGGAAGGGTTGGAAGTTTGCTGACGTTATCCTCATACCAATACTTCTTCCTTAATGCCGGCGCAATTATTTTAGCTTCCCTCCCAATTAGAAATCGAGCCCCGAAACGAGTTCTGCCGATGGCTTGTCCGTGTAGTGGTGCGTTGCGTGAAACGATCGAACACAATGCGCACCTTTTTTTTGTTTGTTTGCCTTCTCCTAAAGCTGAAAGCTTATTATTGTCATGCACGCACACACCGGAACACACAGACCGGGCCGTCAAAATGGTTCCGCAGCATCCCGCGGGGCGGACGGATTGAACGAACCGGCAAGACAGACGCAAGCGATGGAAGCGTTTGGTACGATCGCGACGTGTTTGATCGTGTCGTTGCTTGTTTGGTTTCATTGTCGTCTTACTTTGCTTCTTCCATCTTTCCCCGAGAAGGTCGAGGTCGTGTGCATTCACTTCATTCATCTCGCGAATGTTCGAAGTTAAGTCAGAATTTTCTTTTTCTCAGCATCTTTTGGTAGGAGACAAATGGTATTGGTAAACTTATTGTAGCAATGGCAGAATAAGAAAGCATCGTTAGACCATCGGCAGCACACATTAAAAATGGAGAAAACGAAAATCTTATTTTTTTTTCTACGAAAAAATGGTAAAAATAATACAACAAAACTTACACTATCTCGCATAAACTTTTTCATGCCCTCAAACGTACTCGTATGCGACACCCTGTCGGTTCCACTCGTCTGTTTTCACCTGTTTGTTCAACCATGAAATTGACTCACAAATGTCACACACGGTCATTTGTCCGCGTACAAAACCGCATGTTGCCTTCCTTTTTTTTTTATTCCGAAAGCTTCAAATTCACATCGCTTGTGTGGTTTGTGTTTGTTTTTGCGTTAAAAAATTCCTTGGTGAGTAATTTACAGATAAAGGCGCAATGCAACTTTTACTAACGTTCAACAAACGTTATGTTTTCATTGCGGGGGGTTTTCCATTTTCCTCGTATATAGCCCCCACGGTGGGAGGGCGATGGGGACGATTTTGCGCTTGTAAAACATGTCGATAATATTTGTAAGCTGTCTAATTACCTGGTAGGCAGCGGTCGACCGCAGGGTGTTGCGTTTATGCAATCGTTTTTCCAGCCCCGATGTTCGGTTTTTCTTTCCAGCGCTGCAACACATGCAAGCGCAACGTGCCACAACACTGTCGAATTGCTGGTGCTTAGGTGATGATTTCAACGGACGGAAGCGAGACGCACACTATATATTTTTTTCCCGCCAACCACTACACTAAGCACTAGACACGTGCACACTAGCCGTTGTTTTCATGGCTTGCTGTCGGTCGAAACAAAAAAAAAACGTTTGCCGTAGTTTGGTTTATCGTGCGGGGAAGAATAATGTCAAGTTAATTACAAGATTTAACCGTGAAAGCTTTCAAAGCTTTTTATCTATTTAAGCAATTAGAGTATGGTGCAGCAAACGGAATAGAATCAAGATGCTGGTTCTATAATGTTGTTTTTCACTGTATCTTCCATTCGTTATTTATTCATTGCTGGTGTCGGCATAACACAAAACGGTAAACAAAATACGCAATACTATCGCTCTGTGCGTAAGTAATCAGATCACATATGCCTTTTACATATCAATTATGAAAACACTCTGCCTTTCCGTTTTTTTTTTTTTCATACACCTTTCCGGTTATAGCACCCGTGTTTCAATAACAACCCGTGTAAATTCTGCTCGTATTCGTACTCCCACAAAAGCACAAACTTCTCACATATGTCGCGCGGATCGCACACGTTTTACCACCCCATTTACGTATATTGGAGGAAGATGGTTGCACAAACGCTAATCGAACTTCACGTCAACAGGCTGTACGTGTACGGCGCCGTTGTATAAGCAACACACCACAGACGCCACGATGCGCGGAGTTGGGTTTTTTTGGCCCCACAGAAGGAAAGCAACGCTACCACTCGCTTTGGATGTTTCTCGGATACTAAAGAAAATAAAGGTGGGCACATCGCACAAACTGAGCTTTGCTCGCGCAACCAACCGATGAGACCGGTCTCGTGCTGGAGTTTCTCTCGCGAAGGGTCAAATGGCTCTCCAAAGAGAACTTTTTTTTTTAGATTCAGTTGCATTTCAGCTCACACAAATTTTGAATGATGTTTTCCATACATATTTTGGTAAAAGATTTTTGTAGTCCACCCATAGGGTTTGAAGCTACACATCGAGGGGTTAGGAACCTTTTTTTTGAGAATAAAATGTCTTCTAAATTAAATTCCAAAAACGAAATGTACAAATAAACATTTGCATGCAAGGACCACGGCCTCAGCAGCAGAGATGACAGATTTGACAGTTCGACGTCGCGTCAAAATTGCACAATGCATTTGTTTGGCGATGGCAAATAATAACAGTACAATCATGATCGTTGTTTTGCTTTAGTTTGATCCTGTAAATTGTGTTTGAAAGCCAGCAAATTTAATCGTTTTTGGAGTGTGTAATTAGTTTTGATTAGTTTAGCGTGTAAAATGTCCTTCTTTCACTGTTTCGAGTTTGATCTGTTGGGACAACCGGTGTCCCTTCCAGTGCCATTGATCGTTAATGTGGCGATATCTGTCGGGGCGTTCTTTGCCGGCCGTAGCCTGATACCGAAAATGAAACCGATGTTTATCAATGCGAATCTGTACGGGATTGATATGAACAAAGCGTCCAAACCAAAGATGTAGGTATTTGTTTCTTTTCTACATGGGTAAAGCATTTTGTTTCATTTAGATTATTTAAAATTTTCTTTTTTTTTTTGCAGCCCAGAAGCATTCGGCGTAGTCACGGGATGTATATTTTTAGTGTCACTGTTCCTTTTCATTCCGGTGCCTTTTCTTAGGAATTTTTCCGCCACCATCAAGGGGGACTTTCCGCACGATAAGGTACGCGAATGGAGATTCGCTACTGGAGCTTGTAATTTTAAAAATACTTTTTGTTTAGTTTGTAGAGTTCATCGCAGCAATGCTGTCGATCTGCTGTATGATTCTGCTCGGGTTCGCTGACGACGTGCTTAATCTACGGTGGCGTGATAAGCTGTACCTACCTACGATTGCGTCACTGCCACTGCTGATGGTGTACTACACTAACTTCAATTCCACCACCGTTATCCTACCGAAGATAGTTCGACCGTTACTGGGCCATTCGTTAGATATCGGGATGCTTTATTACCTGTTCATGGGTATGCTGGCCGTATTCTGTACGAACGCTATCAACATTCTTGCCGGCATTAATGGACTCGAAGTGTGTCAATCACTTATCATCGCCAGCTCGATCGTGGTGTTTAATGTGGTGGAAATACTGAGCGGACACCATAGCGATGCGCACGAGTTTTCACTCTACATTATGCTGCCTTACATTGGTGCGACATTTGCATTGTGGCGTTACAACAGGTAAGCGCTAGGTGTAGGTAATACCGCGTTACTGTTAGTTCGAAGTTAGTTTATTTTAGCAAATTGTACCTAAATTACAAAACAAATAACTAGCATTCGTATTACATCATCACTCGAGCGCGCCACGTTCACTCCGTCTACGGTTCATCTACCAGTCTATGTCTATCTTCAGTACACATGCCTTTTCGCAGGACTTTACCGTTTGCACAGTAGCTTGCTGCTCCACACGGGGTTTTGTACAACTAGAACCCCCCCTCCTCCAATTGCGTTATCTCTATCTTTCCTAAGAACTACTAACTGGTTTTCATTTCAGTCGATCACATTTTCTTTCGCGCACAGCTTCCATCATCTCGAGATCAGCAATAACTGCATTTCCATCCTTTTCATTCCAATTATTCTTGTGGATAGGTACTGTAATGCGAACTGCCTTTTCCTTCGCTATCTTCCCAAGAATCTGGAGTTACAGTATCAAAACGTTATTACGTAATTGGTGTCTAGCTAAAGGTCTGTGAACAGCTCCTTTTCCTTCCTTGATAAGCAGTACGGCAATTGCTCGTCTGGTATGCATATTGCAGTCGAAAGTTTCCTTCTATTAGCCAAGTCATGTTGCAGTTCCCGTTTTTTGTTTCGATTCCACCGTCCAAACCTTCACAGTACAGTACAGAAGACGTAGTAATTGCATTCTAGAGTGTATATAAATATTGATAATATCAGGACATTGCAATGGTAAGATTATGTCATGTTTAGGTTCCCTCCTTTTCTTCGATGAATGATACGTGGCTAATTCATGTTTCAGATTCAAGGATGATGCCGTGCTGATTCCTGCTTCTTTTGGACTCTTGTATCGTTTCGTATACCGGCGGCGTCCTAAACTCACATGACATGATGGTTTTCCGTGTTTAAATGTTTCCTATTATGCTTATGAGCGGTTTGTTTCAAGCGGTGCGAATATTTTGACTAGTTGCGATTGATGATCCGATGTTGCTTTTGCGCATACACGCGTTGCATATTATGATTATGTGTGATGGTTTGTGGTTGGCCATGAGATGGGGATGGAAGAATTCGTGTTATTCACCGTCTCGTGCGCATCCCACAGACCACTCTCGCGCTCTCTCAGGTACGATCTCCTTCCCGCACAGACGAAGGAAACAGATCAAATATAGATCTAGATTGTGCAACCTAGCTAAAGTAATCATCGTCCGCAAGGTTATCGTCCCAGCGGGCAAAGAGATTCAGTACGATATTATCAAACTTCCAGCTGTTTTCCCGCACGTACTCTGGCTGGTAGTACTTGTCCGTTCGGCGGCTAAGCCGTTCGAGGGAGCGTTCACCGTCCTCCAGGTCTTTACCGGTCGCAATTAACTGCTGAACGTATTCCTCGTTCAGTACCTTCGTTCGCTTCGGGTCTGGAAGGTATAGGGCATCCTTCGCGGATACGCCTGTAGATGCAGCACGATGCTCGTAGTACTGCACGATCGAACCCGGTTGGTAGCATCGCCGACAGTACCATCCACCAAAGTGATTAAGATCACCAATCAGCATGACCGGCTTTTCGATTGCGAGCAATCGATCAGGATCGGAACCGTACACCTCGCGCAGTGTGCTCATCTGCACGGCCGCACTGCCGATCACCGTACTGTTCCCGGGATGCTGCCAAAAGAATCCGTACACATTGTGCTTCAGGCGGAACCGCACCGGCTGTGGCCAATTATCGTACCAGCGGAGGTATGCCACCGCTTTGCGGTTCAGTATTTCATCGGTGCCACTAAATAGCACAATATCATCTGCATGGATTGCACCTTTCTTGGTGTATTTAAGCAGCTTTCGGAACATATTTCTCCCACTGCATGTCGCATCAGACACGATCAACAACCGGTTCCGTATCGTGCGCAAGAAATCCGTCCCATCGGCATGGTGCGCGATGGATGCTCCGTACGATGCCGACCCAGGCACCCCCACGGGTCGGTCACACAGCACGAAGAGTGCCACTTGATCGGCTAGCTCCATCAGCTGAATTTCCAGCACCTCCACACTGATGAAGGTACTCTGGACGATGTAGAAAAGATTTCTGGCGTATCGGCGTGGTATTGCCGTCTGGTCACGGGGTGGAATTTTGGACGTGATAAATGCACGCCAAATCACCTCCGGCTGCCCACAGTCCGTACCGTGCCATTGAGGATTGCAGCGACATCGCCCCGTACCGTCGTCTCCTACCGTTACTGCGCTGCCATCATCTGCGGACAACACATCATCCGTTGCCGGTGGGCTGTTTTTGCTAAGCTCATTTGCTTTGGTTTCTGTACCGGTGCTACCCGCCACTGATTCCGGCCTTCTTATTCCTGTATCTATCTGTTCAGTCTCATTGTTGCCGGCCTTGCTAGTTGCCTTAGAAGTCACCAACGCCTTCCCTTGCGTACCTTCAACGAAGCACAACCGTCGTTTTCGGATCCCCTGCCAGTCGGTGTAGGAAATCGTTCTGCAAGCAAAGAAAGGGAGAGGGCGTTGAAACATAAAAAATAAGATTATAATTTAACACAGACATAATTTTATAAATCGTCCTTAATATTGATTTCCAAATCACTTCAATTGGATGCTTATAACCTCCCGGAAGTTGTGTGGTTTTTTAGCACACTACTCATGTCACTGGGTCACTCCCAATCCTAAGCCAATTAGTGTCTGGCCATTGACCTGATGCGACGTACACTAATCTTGTACTCATTAGGTACAACTGGGGCAACCGAGAGTGCCGGGCATGCAACTACACATTAAATTGCACCAATTTAAGAATTGGTTTTAAAGCTTGACGAACAAATTGTGACCGGCACTAACAAGAAGGACGCAACATCAATTCAATTTGCACTGTGTCCGAGATTTTGCATAGCAGCGAATCTCATGCTGTTGGGTTGAATATTGGATAAATTGATATAAATGAAGGTGTTCGCTCACAATTGTGGGGTAAGAAGAAAGTTGATACTAAAAAAAACTTTAACTGTCACTACGAAAAACCCAACCCACATTTCATAATTCTCTGCATCGCAGTATCGTTCCTTCACGACAAGGAGGACACAATCTTCTACACCTACGGTAGTACGTACCTAAAATATTTCTCTGCACTTTCCGCCTTTGGTATGTCGCGCTGAATCCATGGATGATATTTGGGATGTCTCGGATGTAGCAGTTTGTTCTTCAACAGCTGATTACCACCATCGTTTTCTACACCAAGTGCAACGTCGTTGGAGAGTGCGATCCCATCAGGGTGGCGTGGGCCATCCGTTGCCAATCCCACCGTTCGATTAGCGATGAACCGAACACCAAACGGGGACCAGACGCCGCCAATCGACGGTGTAGCGATCCGGTGGTGTACATTACCTTCCAACGGCTGCTGCTGTTCCTGCTGTCGGAACTCAGCTGTTTGTGCGCGGCCATCGGTAGCATCCTCCGTATCGATTGCGGTCGACACGAGCAGCGAACCGAACAGCAGAAACAGACAGATCAGTGAGATTTGCAGCAGAAACAAACCCCATAGAAAGAACCGTACGTCGAGCTTCCGTTTGGCACCACCGGGAGACATTCGAGATTGCCGTACCCGCACTGCCCCCAACCGGGGGTTGCACCCGGTTGTGATCCGCTTGTTGTTCCCGGAGGGATACAACCGTACAGTGTGGGCGTTCGAGTTGAACGACGTTTTGCGACACGCGTTGGGGTTTAAGTTAACTCCAGTGCGAAAACACCGACTTTGTATTTAGTAGGCTGTGCTTCACCACAGTTGCTGCCCTCCGTAGGATTTCACATTTGATTTGAGCAGAGCAAATGCTTCGTTGCTACTATCTGTCTGGGCGTACCCTGGAATTCGTCCTTGCGTCACGAAACTGCCCGTTACTGTTGTCTATTCACATTTTCCAGCAGCTGAAAAGCGAAGAAGGTACAAGCTGCGTTCTCTTTGCACTCATAATGCACACTTGGGAGTTCTGCTTTCATATATCACTGATAACTGTCGGGACAGGGCACAACGTAATACGTCTGCGATGCGATGCGTGAGCGTACGGTTTTGTGAATGGAAGCAGCAATCGGTCAAACGAACAACCAACCCACCCCGTTTTGCATCGCAAAAATGCAACAAAAAATGAGTCATACGCGCGTGTGGGATGAGAATAGAGCAGAGGGAACCTAGACAATTGACAGAAGTGTTGCCAGAAGTGATGGAAAAATATCAACTGCAATAGTGGGGTTAAATTTTCACATTGATAAACAAAACATTAGCATTATTGGTTGAAATTAAGCGTAATGTGTAGTTACATAATTTGTGGCTTAAAATAAATATTCTGTTATGTATGATAAAACAGCTAACAAAGTTGGCAACAGGGCTTGTTATCCTTTTCAATCAGCTGTCATTCGTAGCTTCACCGAACTGCGCATGTATTGGTGTGAAGATTTGTTGTCTCAGTATGTTTACTCACCCGTTTTTTTAAATATTCATTTTCTTCCGTTTTGCTGTCGTTTCAGATATCCGTCGCAGGTGTTCGTTGGCGATACGTTCAACTATCTGTCCGGCATGACGTTCGCAGTTGTCGGGATTTTGGGACACTTTAGCAAAACCGTGCTGTTGTTCTTTATACCGCAGGTGCTAAACTTCCTCTACTCCGTGCCGCAACTGTTCCGGTTTATTCCCTGTCCTCGCCATCGGATGCCAAAGCACGATCCTGAAACGGACCTGCTCAACATAAGCCGCACACAGTTCCGGGTGGATGAACTGAACGTACTTGGCCGGCTCTGTTACCAGGTTTTTCGGCATCTACGGCTTATTCAGTGTGAAATCGATCGTGATGGTAAAACTGTAACCTGTAACAACTTTACCATCATCAACTTCTGTATCCTGCTGACTGGACCCATACGGGAAGATCGACTGAATCGGTTGCTGGTCGTGTTTCAACTTTTCTGCGCAGTGTTTGCGTTCACGATACGATACCCGCTGGCGCATTACTTTTACGATACGAACTGAAAAACGGATTTCAAATCTTCCTCCTCATACGATGAACTCGAAAGAAGGACACCAAAGTAAAGTAAGTAAGTAGAAACACAAATTAAAAACTCACAATTCGGTGCAATTGTGTAAAAAGTTAAAGACTTGCGAGTTAAAATTTTGTTAAAAATTTTGAAAAATAAAACATGAATTTCTTTATCGAATTCCTACCGGTTTTCTTTCATTGATAAAGGAACTGTTGTTCAACGATTCGTTTGCGGAGTGTTTCTCTTCGCTTACAAGGTATATATAGGTTTATTGTGTATGTGTTTTATTCTCCTCTTTCATCCACTTTCACAGTTCTCTATTTTGTTGTGTCCTTTACATGTTTCAGCTACTGCTAGAATATAAGGGATAGACAACTTTCATGTCTCGACACCAGATGTTTCATTTGTATTGTTTATCTTGCATATTTTCCTCAGTTTTTCCTGCCTTATACATGCTTGCTGATTAATCAAAGATAGTGTCAGTGTGTTTGTTATATACTTTTGCATTAGTTTGGACCAAAGAAACTGAAGCACAGGGTGTAACAATGTATTTCTATTGTAGTTGGTATTATTCATACTATTTCATTGCATTTGGTGCTTGTAGCATACTTACAACAGAAACAAAAACACCCCTTTACCCCATTTTTAATGTTGTAACATTCATACTATTATTTGATCTGTTTATTGAAAAAGTATGGGAACAAGTTGACGGAAAAGCAGAAACGGTAGAATTATGCCAATGTAACTTGATTTTGTCCCTCGCCTTAACGCGTTTTTCTTATGTTTCATTGTTTTCATTTAGATGTTTTCTTTTTTCCTTCTTCGTTTCCATGTCTCTTTATGTATATAAGTATATGAATATTTTCTCAAAAATATATAAATGTTTTATACATGATTTTGCATATTATTGTTTATGTGTGTTGTATGCCAATTGTATTGTATGACACCTTTTGATGTTGTTTTTTTTTTGAGTTTCCCTTTGTTTTTGGAATTCATTTGCCATATAGGTTGAAAATGTGTTTCATATGTACTCCTGTAGCCGATTGTGGGGTTTCTGCGTTTGTTTTATTCCATCTCCTCAGTTTCATATTGTATCAATCGTGCAGAATGGCCTGGCTTTTATAGTAAACTGCACTGTTTGTAGGATCAGTTCCGATCGTAAATTTACAGCACAACGCTACTTCATACACAGATGTGGTGAAACACCGATTACTTCCTATATAATGCTTTTCATTACCATCACCAATCACAGACCTTCTACAGGCAAAAAACGTGCGTTAAAAACGCTTCGGCAAACTGCAATCTTTGCAATATTAACAAGCGAAAACGAATAGCTCTTTTCTCAGCTTCTCTCCATTAGTTCCGATACCAATAACTTAGGACGCATGAATCGTCGGTTGATAGCATACATACATTGGCGATGTATACCCATTCATTTAAGGAACACGTTAACGAAATATGTTAATACCAATAACCATAACTGGGGAAGCTGGCTAAACCCAACTTGCCGCATAATTTTAATCGCATTCGCTTTTAAGAAACAACAGAATAATTTAGACCAAAACACAATAAAAACCAAATTTTAACCTAAAAAACAAGCTTTTTTCCCTTCCTACCCCTGTGTTAGTAATGTTCTCCACACTATGCACATTGTAATGCATCGCTAATCAGTTGTACACTCTACACAACACGAAACAATCAAGAACTAGAGCCTCTATTTATCCTACTAATGTTACATCTTCAGCTATGCCACACATATCTAGGACCCTAAAGAGCCCTTTTGCTGCTTCTTTCTTCTTGTGTTTTTGGGAGATCTTAGGTCGGAGTTGCCACGAACACCCACGACCTGTCTTAGTACCGTGCGCTCAGTACGGTACGCTACGTGATCGTTCTGTATGTATGTGATGTGTATTCATGAATCCCATGTATGTGATGCACGATCAGAAGGACCCAAATGTATGCTGGTGCTGGAACTGGACATTACATACAACGGATATACGTGCGCTTATATATTCCACCGTGGGAACGAGAAAACTAACAACATTGAATTGTGTTGCATTACATATCTGGCGATGAATTTATGCTCTGAACCCGTCTGGGTAAGAGCATCAAATAAAGGACAATTCTACCGATAAACATTACACTTTGCTAGTGTAATTTAGTTATGTGTGATCTGCAGCCATTTACCACTTGAGTGGCAGGATAAATATTAATTGCCCGGTAAACATTGCGTAACCGAACGTGGCTAATCTATTTTAGTTTTGTTATTGTGGTTTGCGATGTACTGTCCCGAGTGGATCTTACAAACAAGGTACTAATGCGAATAATTATAAACAAATGGCACAGCAACAATATAGCAATTAGTAATGCTCTCTCTCTCTCTCTCTCTCTCTCTCTCTACTTCTCTATTTTCTATTCTGTGCGTTCTTATGTTTTCCATTGTATTACCTTTAATGCATTGTATTTGTGCAAAGGAATGTAAAAAGTAAAACAGGAAACGGAATTAATACGAAACTCAGCTCCAAGCAAGTCTACAATACACTATTTCATAATGGTGCCGGGGATTGTAAGCATTAATGCATTTGCTAGTGTCATTGTATTCATTTACGGAATATTGTATTCAATTGCTCTGGACACTATTTTTACACGATTGCAGTAACTAAAATATATATACTGTTTGCAATGCAATATTGTTTACTATGTGTCTTGTTCGGTACTTGCCTTCCGCGAGCGTTTTTAATGCTTCTGTTACCAACCATGGATGCGTAAGACAATAATGTTAAGGAACCTACATGCTCGTTCGAACGAAAATATGGCGTTCATATAATAATGTTATGAATTTTTCAGCTTCCCAATGCCATTTTGAAATGGAAATTCTTATTAATATTTGTTTTTGTCTAGCTATTTCAACATTGTACCATTTGGCCATGATTACGATGAATACAAAACAATCAACAACGATTAGATAGGAAACTGAACGCAAACAACTATGAGTGTCCCAACAGCACCGAAGGAAGTGTAAGCCTCTCTTCATTTAAAAGAATGTTCCTTTCGCTCTATTACATTGGCGATTTTTTACTGTTTTGGGGCCGATCCCGTCCGAATCTTGTCCGATCCCGGGGTTTGCTATAGTTAAACTAACAGCTATTGGTTTTTTTTTTGTTTTGCGTTCTAGAAGATCACGCACTAGGCATGATTATACATTGCCCTACTTGCCCTACCACAAACAGTTCCATCACTTCCCTAATCACGCTCAGGTTCGCATCAGTCATGTTTGATAGATTCCCGCGTCCCTATTTTCCTGCTTCTCCATTCGTCCATTTTTTTTTGTAGTTGTAATGCAATAAATACACCTTATCAAAAACAATGTAGCTCAGTCCGTTCTACCAACAGCTTTCTTTGTTTTGATCACTCACTATCGCGTTCGTTCAGTACGATCGATTTCGATTAAAGGAATAATGATAGGTTACAATATTTTTTTGGTATTCTTATTTGACTTTATAAGGTGTGAATACATGTACGTTGCTGCTGTGGTGCAGTTTAACCGCTCAAAACTGGCAGTCCCATAAAAAACCTAAGCCATCGAAAAACGAAGAAAAGGCATTCCAAAGGTGGGGGCTGCAACACACATGCCCGCTGCTTGGTATTGAAATTTTGTTGTACCTTTTGTGGTTAGATTCCTGATTTGTTTAATTTTGTATGTTTTTTTTTGTCAATGCTTATCTTAATTTAGTAAAGATCAAATTAACTGTTTGCCTATAATATACCCGCGCCACATCGCAAAAGGTACTGGAGAGCGTTTTGTTTTCTATGATCAATGAAGAAAATTTTGCTACTGATTTGTTTGTTTTTGTTTTAAGGATTGTTACGCTACGTACGGAACAATAAATGGAATTGTTTCAATCGTGTGTAGTATTGATTTGAACTACCGGCTAAGAAAAGGGAATTAATGCGTGAGCACAGTATTATTCTCTAATATGGGTGTTTTTTTTTTTTTGTTGTTACAGTGATGTTTGTACTTTCAATTTTCGATTGTTTGTTTTGTTGCTACCAGCAGCATCAACCGTGTTTCTTCTCAATTTCGCT
Organism: Anopheles marshallii; assembly: GCF_943734725.1. Taxonomy (NCBI): domain Eukaryota; kingdom Metazoa; phylum Arthropoda; class Insecta; order Diptera; family Culicidae; genus Anopheles; species Anopheles marshallii. The sequence continues at coordinate 17,731,538 of NC_071327.1, forward strand.
CTGTTATCGGTGTCTCAGATCTTCCTTCAATTGCTGACTTTAGTTTTGTATAACGCTGTCTCTTCCTCCAGTCCAGTAGACTTCTTTATCTCCGAAAAACACAATTTCAGGAGATTGGTTTACTTTTTCGAGACAAAGGAATCTCTTGCGCTACGTTATATCTTCTCGAAGGTATTGTTCTATCAGCTTACTGCTGCCTATCCTTTTACACAGCAGGACTCATGTTGATAAGCATCGTCGATAGAAACAAAAATAACCACAAGTTATGTGGTGCCATTTTGTAAGCTTGTGCTGATTTAAAACTATTACTTTCGTCTCCTTTCCTTATGATAAGACCCTTTTTGCTCATCTTACGCTATAACATAATTATAAACCTTTATGCAGCGAATTTTGCCACCTCACCGCAACTTTATCCATATCCCAAAAAAATTAATAGATCTCTTGATTTCATTCATTAATGCACCGTACTTCATAAGTTTCTTTTTTTTTACTTAATTGGCTTTGCCAATATTATCTCTTGCACCATTTAGAGGTGGATTCAAACGACACAGCAAACGGAAAAACGTCTCTGCTGGACGTTTTGGCAACTTCCTAAGGAAGTGAAAATTTCTTTCTTTATCCTTTTTTTCATTTGACTGATTTTGTATAAAATTTTCCAACCAACAAGCCCCAAAACAAAGCGAAACGTATAACAGGCGCGGCTAAAAACTTAAATGCTTCCCCCTCGTTATGCACGGACCGTGTTACGCGGGAAAATGCAGCTCGATATGATGGATAATAAGTTACGTTTGTCTAGCGTTAGATAAACTATAGGAAATATTTACAAAACATATTTTGATTACGTACTATTGCATAGCGAGTGGCAAAAATTGTTTGATTGTTGATGCTCTCTATCTCTTACACACTACCAACTTCCACCTTACAAGATCTATTTTCTTATGTTTTCGTCCTATTGCCTCATAGGCGTTTCAACCCGGAGCAATTAAAAGTAGCAGAAAATGTAATGCCTCCATTTTCTTCATCATTTACATACTAGCGGGACAAAAAAAACACAACATAAAATGCCCCCTCTCTTATGCAACATACTCAACCTCAACAATGCAAAACCGTGTTTACAAATTTAAATTTTCGATAGAATAGGACCTGGCGGACACTTATCATACACTTATATCACGACACCAGCTAAACGGGAGAAAGATTATAATTTTAACAACAAACAGATTGGAAATAATCACATAAAAAGCAATACTAGCCAGGCGTTATACATACATATCAGGTGCAAATAGGGTAAAATAATTTAAACAACACGTTACATGTACACGACATGGGATGAAGAAGTCGCCTATTGAGTGTAAAAAGTTTTCACACTCGTGCATTTAATGCTACAAGAATCGATTGACCAAAAAGGTAGTGCACGCAGAACGGTGCTGTTGATCATGCCTTCAAAATCATACCAAAGCAAGAGAATAAAACCAAAAGTATCATTCCCAATCAGATAACAGATAATATAAAAAGTAACCAAAAACAAATAGAGTTTTATAAATAGATCAAAACTAACGTGTTCCGACTAGAATCGGTCGTTTTGTGTGAATGGAATGGCTGTATAGTTTGTCGACAATATAAGGAATTTTCTGCCTCCCCCAAAACACTGGGAACTGTAGGAAAAAAAAGCAGTGCCCCATTAATAAAAATACGCGTAAAGTGAACCATTTTGATTGGCGCCCTACAGATACGGATAATAAATTAGGTTGACTTAAAATTACGCCACTGCGAATCGCCCTCTCCAACGTATTATTTTTTCTGGTTTCCATAGAGGTTTCTATTCTCTGCGCGCCCGTTTCGGTCGGGTGTTGCCATCGATACCCTCGTTGACGGTTATTGCTCCACCAGTGGTCCCTATCGAACCGCCGCCACCGAGCGATATCTGGCATCCCCGCAGCTTCTTGCCACCTACCTGCACCTGGCTCTGAGCCGTAATTTGCAGCGAGATCGCATTTGTGTTCAACTTCTCCGTCAGCAACAGATCCTTCAAACCTTTCATCTTCTGACTGTACAGCACAATGATGGGTCGTTTCGGTTCCGTATCGTCCGCACTCGTGTTTCGCTTATCGATCTGTGGACATTTCTCTGCTTCCGCATCTTGCTCGCCCTTTAGAGCACCCTTCTCTCGCTTTCCGTTGCTTGCGAGTGTGTCGGGGTCTACAGTCGTAGAAATACCCTCCCCATCAGATGAAGCTTCAGCACTTTCTTCCGTTGTGAACGGTTGTCCGCCACCTTGCAGTAGAAATTCGGGATTCAGCAGCTTTTCGCCACATTTGCCAACCAGTGCCTCGAGTGATTTCGGCAGCGAACTACCTTTTACGGAGGTGCTACCATTAGTACGACCACCATTCGTGACGTTGGCGTCAGCTTTCGTGATGTTGTTATTGTTGTGGTGATGATGGGCCGAATCTTCTGCTCCGTTTTTGCCGCCACCATTCTCCTGTCCGTGCTGGTGTCCCGTTTGTGCTTGTGGTTCCTGGTCGGCACATTTAATGATCACCTGCGATCGTATATCGTGATCGAACTTTGCGATCGTAGCCACCAGCGGTTTGGCCCAACCGATGTGCAGGATGGGCGTTTGGCTGCCTTCCTCCCACTTGCAAATGCCGTCGTAAAAGCGCAACAGGTTGGCAAAGCAGGACGAATCGCGAAGAATGCTTTTGGCCGAATGGCCAGAGCTTTCTAACTTCATCACCTGCGGGATCAGCTCGTTGGCAATATCGAGGAATTCTTTATATATTTCTTCGTCATCTCGCGAGTAGTTGTACCTGTATGTGAATAATAAATTAATAATTAATTCTCTTTATCCCATCGTCAATGCGCAACTCAACAATACGACCGGTTTGCATCTAAATCTCTACCAAATCGTTTAAGGATGATATGATCATTGATCGGACAACTGTTAGGCAACTTTTAGGTAAAGATATCCGGAAATGCTGCGAAAAACGATAGATACTTACAGTCGAATAACATCGCTACTGTCCGCCCAGGAAGCGAACGCTTCCCGATACATATTCTTTCGATAGTAGTACCCTCCCTGGTACGTGTACGGATACACATGATGGTTTCGGTAGAACGTCTGTGCTGATCGCACCGACTCGTTGTACAGCTCCTCGCAGCTTTTCCTGCCCGACGTTGGTTCGACCTCTTCCAGCTCACCCAAACAACCAAGTGCCATCGGGTACTTCTTTAAATGTCCCATATCGTACAGCAGCCAGAGCAGCTGTTGCTGCAAATCGGCCACCTCCAAACATGCGCTGGTAGCCGTCAATGATGGATTAATCGCGGACACAATCGCCGCCACCTCCATGTATCGGTTGCAGACAACCGGATTGCCCGCCACGTACAGCCACGTTTGCGATTCAATGCCCGGTGCAACGGACTGGCCGCGTTTGTCCTCCGCTCCCTTGCCGTGCCACGTTACCTCGATTGTTTCGTCACCCGTCTTGCCAAACACGACCCACACGTGGTCCTCGGAGATGGCCAAATGGACGTCCCGATAGCCCAGCATCTGACATCCGGCTACGACAGCAAATGCAACACCGAAGCAATCCAGCTTGTTACCGCACAGATAGCTATAAAGACTCTGCAAATGAGCCCGATCCTTGTACGAACTGCGCAGCAGGGAGTTCCAGATGATGTCGGACACTTTCTTGATAATTTCCCGACTGGCAAACTTGGAATCGGTCGTCGTTTTCACCAGCAACTTTTCGATCGGGGCCAGCACGGATTTGAAGCGCTTGTACAACCCTTCCACGGTGTCGTACCGGATAACAGGAAAGTTTCCCGCCGGGTCGGCCGTGGCGTTCTTTCCTCCCTCGACATTGTTATTGTTGTTGTTGGTGTGCGAGGACGCCGACGAAGAGCTCGATTCCAGCACCTTCGTCGTGAGCGAATGCTCAATCAATCCGGTCACGATCGACAGCAGCGTTAGGTCCGGTTCTTCCTCGCGATTGTTCAGCTGTTGGCGAAACAGTTTTATCACATCCGGAATCGCACGCAGCGGAAACAGCTTGATAACGTCGTCACAAAACTCCGTCATCGTTCGTTCATCTGTTGTGGCACCACCGAATTGATTGAATTTAGTATACCAAGAGGCGACGGTGTGATGCTTGATTTTCTTTGTTTACTTTTTAGCTTAACTTTAGCAGCACCAGACAGGGAACTTCATCTGTGTGCGGTCTCTCTGGGGCAGAAACGAAACCCCCTTTTTTACGGTTCCGATTACAACATACACCTCAGGTTTATATGACACTGGTACCACGACTATTGACAATAACAATTATACTGGAACTTTTCGTTTTTGGTTCAACCTTCTGCGACGTCATTCGCCATTTGGCGTCTCGGGGAGCATCATCACGCTCCATTCCTTGTTCCCGCGGAAAATACCTCACCTCCCTCCACAACCCACCACCAACACTGAGTGGAAATGAAGTGGAGGTCCTTAGCGATTACAGGGCGAAAGCGCGCGCAGGCAGATTATGTCCTCGTGAAACTCGTTCGGTACCGTCACCGTGTCACACACGTTCAGCATTAATTCCATTTTCGTTACAGCGTAGATCCCCCCGAAAACCGAATGCGAGGAAAAGTGCGTGCTGACAGCTGCTGAACCAACAACGACACACGGCCCGCTATCGATGGAATGTGCTGATATGCGCCACAGCCACAGGCTCGCAAAACAGACACGACAGCATAGATTCGCAAAATAACACTATTCGATAACGGGCTACCGTATCGCGACAACGTTATGATATGATTTGCAACTGTGCAAACATACCAAATTTTGGGTTATCACTATATTTTTTCAGCTGTATAAAGTGGGCTTCTCTCTGACGCGCGCGTTCTCGACAGCTAGCGAAAAAATGTTGCCTGTATTTTTTTCCGAAAATTTATGCAACACACACTCATACACATGCACGTGCAGTCAAACTCAGCAGAGAACCAGTTTTCGCCAGAGTCGAGATCAACCCTGCAAAACGATAAGTTTGACAACCGGCAAAAGGGTGCTTTGTTTACAAACAACGAAGCGTAGCGCTAAAAAAGAAATCCGCTACACGGAACATGGTCATGGATTTAGTGGCTAAAAGAAGCATTAATTGTGAACAGGGAGCAGTGAGAGCTGTGCGTTATAATGGTGAGTGTGTTTGCGATTAGTTTTGCTTGTAATAAAGCTTCTCCGCCGTTCGTCTTTTAGTTGATGGATCGTACTGCTTGTCGTGTGGCTCGGACAAAAAAATCAAACTATGGAACCCTCGGACAGGATTACTACTTAAGACATACGGTGGGCATGCAGACGAAGTAATGGATGCTGCGGGTAGTTGCGAAAGTAGCTACATCGTGTCTGCTTCTCTTGATAAAAGCGTCATTTACTGGGATGTATCAACTGGGTTACCAGTGCGACGATTGCGAGGTCATGCTGGAGGCGTTACCTGTATACGCTTCAACGAAGAGTCATCGATTGCCGTTTCGGGATCGAAAGATAACACGGTGGCATGTTGGGATATACGTACCCGTAAGCTTGACGCTGTCCAAACAATGCGAGAGGGCAAGGATTGCATTACAGCGCTTGTGGTGAGCGAACACAAGATCATCTCCAGCTCGCTCGATGGATCAATCCGGCAGTACGATATACGAGCCGGGGAGCTCGTCTGTGATACAATCGGTGTACCGATAACATATCTGGTGCAAACGCGCGATGGCCAATGTCTACTGGCAGCTTGCTCCGATGGAACGATTCGACTGATCGATAACGATTCCGGCGAACTTCTGTCCGAGTACAAAGGGCATCGGGTGGATGACTACACAATCGAGTGTGGGATTATTTCAGCCGATACGAAAATCATTTCCGGTTCGGCAGAAGGTGCAGCGATCATTTGGGATCTTCTGGAAGGTGCTGAAGTGCGGAGGTTGCGCATAGGAAGCGAAGTTGTGCATTCATTGGCACCACATCCGACGGGAAGCGATATTTTATTCGCTCGTAAACGTCATATAGAAGTGTGGGGCAAACCGGACGATGATGAAGGTGATATAGTAGATTAGAATAAAATAAAAACGAATGATGATGTTAGGATATCAATGAAAAAACAGAGATCGTAAATGGATCAGTGGAAATGTAGGAGCAGAAAAACATTCGAAGTTCGAATTTTCAAATTGGTTTCAAGTGTTCGAGCTGTTTGTGAGATTAATTTAACGTTCATTTGATGAAAATCAAAAACTACATTAAGTAAATACTATTGTATAAAATATCGAGAAACAACAAACATTGCACAAGACAGGTTTTAAAGAAAATTAACCAAAATCCCATTGAACGCTAGCGTAATTGACTCTCAACTTCAACTCAATCACGGCTTGTAAACGAGTTTGTTTGTTCGAAAAACTGTCCGTTTACACATCCAAGCCGTGCACACACACACCACCACACAGGAGCAGCGTACGCGTGCATTAAATTAACCTTTTTTTTGTTTCCTCACTTTCCGGAGTACGAAATTCGTATCTCGGAGTCCTTTTCCGGGTCAGTTTCCAGCACAATAAGGACCGTGTAATGTCCAGCATTGTGTAGCATTGTTGGTTATCCTTGCTCTCTATTTGATATCCAGTTACCCTCGGTTTGAACTAGACACTTCCCAAAAAGGAACTCCTCGTGCCCCTAGGTGAGATGCATTCGTGTTGAGAAAGCAACTACACCTGAAGTTAGCTGTGCATTTCGTGCTAAAGTTTCGCGGTGAAATTGTGTTCAAAAGTGCCAAATTTGGGTTGGTTTTCTGTGTTGCGTGGCCAACGTTTGATTGTGCTGTACTTTCCTATATTCCAACGGACCGTGCAGATAGTGGATGAATTATGGTGCTTCGATGTGATTTGAAGTCAAATATTTCATGATGGTGATCGCGGCATCCACTGCTCGGCGGTGACCTGAATGTTTTTTTAGCTTTTTTTACAAAAGTGCACGAGAAGCGAAGATTAACCCGCAACCAACTAAAAAAGCCCATTAAAACCGACTCAAGGCTAAGAGCCGTACGCTTTTCGCTAACCATAAAAAGAACCAGTTCAGTGCCTTGCAGTGCTCTGTGGTGGTGATCCGTGCACAAGAAGACGAGTTTTTCAAAGTTCCGGAGCGCAGATCAACCCGAAAAGAAGCAGTGCAGAAAACGGTCGAAAAAGAAAAGCAGCGACTGTAGGAGGCTTGCTTCGAATACGGTCGAAGACGCTGAAATTCTTCTCTCCAGGTAGGTATAGGTGCGCTTCACCACTCCGTTTGCGCTTGTGTACGTGCAGGTGTACCACGAACAAACGCTAGAACAACGAACCTTCGCTTATGGCATGAGGCAGGCAGCGTACAGCAGAAGATGAGAAACAAAACCCGCCGCAGCATCCATTTCTCTCGTGGCGCGTCCTGCCGTGGGAAGCCACGTTGGGTTTGGGTTCGAAGACGACCCCTGCATCGAGTACTCCCGTGCCAATTGCAAGCATGGATCGAAACCTAGCACACGCTGCTGGGGGAAGGTTTCTAGTAAGATCTTCTATACTTTGGATGGTTTTGTACGAAAAACGTGGTTTTATAAGTAACCTAACGCATCACTTTTACAATTGCACAACAGTAGCGAAGCTGCGTGAAAACAGTTTAATTAAGAGAGCAGCGCATTGTTTTGTTTGTTGCCGTGTTACTGGCGGTTTTGGGTAATAGCTGGTAAATGAGGGAAAAATCCCCATGAGTAAGCGGCAAGTTTAGGAACAAAGCAATGAATGATGATTCATACATCTCTGAAACTCTTTGTTTGTTTGTAGGTTTATTATTTTCCTCTCGTTTTTTGATGATCTCTTCTGGTCTTCTTGGACAGAAAATCAATACAACTGATGCTCAGCGCAAATAATACTTCACCGAGTATCAATCAATGCAATCATTAGAGCATGATCATGACTGATCTGAACATATTGATGTGGAAGATCGCACGGAGGTCACCTGGTCTTGGTTTAAGCCTCGGTGGGGTCTTGCTTACCATTCGCTAGCTATTCAGCTACTTAAAATTAAAATTAAAAGATCAAATAACAAATATGGAAAATGTTCTTTATTATATTGATACACGGTTATAATTGTAAGACTTAAAACTTATAACGATTCGTTTAATATGAAACAGGTTGGGTTTTTCTAATTATACACATTTTTTTTTTTCATGCGTTGTCTTGTAAGTTTTATATGTCATTTGGTGGGTCCAAAATCCTACCCCATAAATTTTAAGTAATATGACAGCAAATTTACCGGAGATTAAAAGCAAAATATTGATACTTAACTAACTCGAACAGTGCGGCCTCTAGGAGTTCAATAAATTGCCGTCAGGTTCTACGGTTCTACGACGCATCTGATGCACCGAAGTAATTGGCCTGTTTTGGGCCAAAAATAGACTTCTGCAGCTATTAAATAGCAGAATAATCGTTTGTATTCTATTTCCGTTATAAAGTTATCGTTATTTTTGAAAATAATTTTAAAAATACCCTTTTTCAAACCATCAAACATTTTTTTTTGTCTTAAAACATTGCAAATAGAACAAATTCGCTAAGATCTTCGCCCTCTAAAACATCCAAGAGCCTTTTGGCAATGTATTTTGTAACTTCACATTAAGCATATTCACCTTTTATGCGTTAATGCTCACACCGGCACCAAAGCGTTTATCCGTTTATATCGTAATATGAGCCCCTGTGTGGCTTACACATACTTCATTGGCTTCAGCTCTATCTGTCTGGTGCACTTTTGGGTTGGTTTTATGTTTTAGGACTTCACCTTTTCGTGTTTCGTGTTTTGTCAAATGGCCGCACATTCTCAACGGTGTCCACTGTTGCTTCTTCAACCAGGGTAGATCAAGTAGGAGCTAGATCAATTAGTAACTGTAAAAGGGTTCCTGTTTCATTATTATAATTTCTCCTTTTTCTTTTTATTTTAGTATCGAAAATAACATGTCAACATGTTCCAACGACCCTCTCCTTTTGGGTGGTTGATGTACATAGCATCTTGCTTCTACCGATCGACAATCATACGGTCGTTCGCAGCATGGGTTGTAAACATTGGGAAAATGCTATACTCCCACACAGTTTTTCACTGAAACACCACCGAGCGCTACAAAGAGAGAGATAGAGAGAGAGAAAAAAAGAAAGGAAAAAAAAACACACAACCGATCAGCACCGCATTCCATCGCAAATCGCCGCAACCCACCTTAGGCTGGTTTGGATTGTGTGTTTCGCTGGCCACGTGCCATTTCTCGTGCAAGGAATGGGTACTGCCGAAACCGGAAGACGTATTTTAACCAACCTCCCCGTTTGCTCCAACCACCCGCACCTTGTAGGCGAGCGCGCGCGTGTGTGTGTGTGTTTTATTACGTTTGTGATAGCGAGAAATTTAAAATTGCTACGTTTCGAATGGCGTGCCTATGGCGATTATTGTTTTGGAAGTGGGCAGCAGGGGGTTGGTTTTTCTTCTACGATTGCAAATGGGCATAAAATGCAGTCAGTGGAAGTTAAGATTAGAACACCCCCTACTACGGGGAAGGGGTGGACCTTTATCTGTTTATCTCTCTGCACGATCGTAATGTCGGTTCTGCATGAAGTTAGTGTTATTTCGGTTAATGGCGGAACATTACGGACGGGAATGTTACCGTTCGTTGGTAAATCAATTTTTTCATGGCCAGAAGTACAGTAATTATGTGATGTATGTTGCTGCAGTTGTAAATCAAATATGAATTTTTGCAGTTCGAGGAATAAATTCTTTTTCGATATGCTGGAAATAAGAAACCTGTCCAGATTTTCGCTGTTTTCCAAATTCTTATTCAAACTATTCTAAATTATTGATCATTCTGATTCATTGATTATTAATCTATAGCCATCTAGTTAGCAGAAGCTATCCAATTATAAATTTAAAAGGTAAAGAGGAAAGAGGTCGCGAAATCTTCCAAAAAGAATGTTTTACTGAAATATTAATTTTATCATTAAAACAGTTAGATATAATTATGTTACACAATTTACTATCTATGGACATGCACTGCAGCTTGTACTGCTGATACAATAATATGTTTGTACAATGCGAATCAATTCCCTTACGATTAAGGTGACCAGCTGACCAGCAGCCAGCAAAACCCCACCGACCGGCCAACGAACACAACCAACCAATGTGTTCTATCCATCGTTTGCTCTTGCACTCGTGTCCCCAAGCAAAGGGCTCCCTATTCATACTCACACCCCGTATTCTGCTCACCACTGCTCCGGTTGCGCTGTTGTGCGGCTTCCGAGCTGCCGAGCCATATGTCACTCGGGCTGGTAACAAAACCGAACCGGCCCTGGGCGCCTTTGGTGTGGGACCTTCCTTTTTTTTTGCCGGCCCTTTTTTTTCTGTGCCTCACCACCGACCGACCGGCGTTGCCGTCCCGTTCTGCCCAGCACGCGCGCACCACTTGGGTAAAACCAGTTCGCCGTACGGGCGCGCGCTGGTTGTGTCGTTGTGTTGTGGAAGCGTTAGCAACTTCGCTGTACGCCGTCGCGCCGTGTTCGCTCATTTACGCTCGAGCTGCGGTGAGGATCGGTCGTTTGCGTTGTGTAACCTGCCCGCGCGTCAGCTATTACGGTGTGTGGGCCGCCCGCCTGTGCCCTATCTGAATCTTTCGTTTGCGGTGCGGTTAGTCTACTGGTATAATAATTTTTTTGGGAATAGTGGTTTTATTTTTGCAGACATTTTTTTAAAGCGGTTGGTGTGTTATCAGAGTTAATTTGAAAGCATCCATGTGTAGTGCCGTTGTTGTGTGTGCCTTTACCATGATCGCTGTTGTGTATGTTGTGAGGCTTGCTTTGCTGCAAGAAGTGCATAAAGCCAAACGAATGAGCTGAAGGAATCCGAACGCGTTACGTCAGCGTTCGCGCTTAGTATATGTGTGTGGTGTGTGCCTTCGTGCGAATGCGCCAATGTATCAAATGCGACCCCCGTTGGTGCTGTTGCTGCTGCTGTTGTTGATTGCAGGCCTAGCCTAGCCGCTCCATCGCGCCGTCATCGAGTGTTGTCAATTTGTTATGTGCGCGATCGTCGATGATCGCCGTCTCGTTTGTCTCTGTGCTTCCCGTGCGCTGCCGGGGCTCGTAAAAACGTTTATCTTAGCAAACTACCGGAACGTAGGACATTAATTGACCAGCAGCAGTTGTTCCAATTAATAGTGATGCTGGTGGTTTACGTTTAGGTTGATGTAGATGGTGGGAGAGAGGTTGGTTTTTTTTTTCACCTCTACGCGCCAAAATTCCAATACCATGCTTCCGAAGCATTTTTCCCACGCATACATTTTTGTGGCACCCATCTCAACCAACAAACGAACCTATCGGACCAATGCAATGAGTTTGGTCGGAAGGTGCATTAAGATGTAATTTGTAGCAATGTTTATGTTTTTAGAAAGATTTAATTGAATGCATCATTTGTTTAGGTTTTTTATTCGTTCGTCAGAACGGCCAGGCCCGTAGCGCCTTTTATTTTACCACGTAGCCGGATATAATCTGTCTCAAGCTACCGCTCCTCTCGTGTGAACACTTTCGGCGCTTTGCGGCGAATCGACTCTTAGATTGTATCCTCTTTAATCACCTTGAATGTCATCACATCGTGATCACGCTGTAAGACTAAGCGAAGCAAAAGACAACGAGACGCGATCCAAGACGATCCTAGTGAACAAGATTGAATGTGCAGCTGAAAGAATTCCAAATCAGTGAATTAGTTAACAAAGTTTTACGGGTTTAAATAACGAGAATTCGCTGTTTCTGTTGGTTTTTACAGTGTTCCGTAAAATAAGTGCTTTAAAAGCTTGTTAATAGCTGGTGTATTATTACGCGCAGTGCGTAAACAGTGCGTCATAGAGTTCCCGTTCGTAGAGTTTGTGCGCTGTTTTGTCCCATACTTACCCTATACGGCGTGCTTAGCTGCATTTGCTGACTGCCACTGACAGACGTGACGTTGACTGCTTGGTCGCGGTTTCCACAAGGTCGGGAACTTTGTGGTTCTTTGCTAGTGGCGGTAGTTAGTACAACAAGTATTACAAGAAGAACGAAAGTCATAAATCACGCAAGTGGCGCGCAACGCGCAATAGTGTGGAAGAAGCGGTCGCCTAGTTTTGCAGCTCGGCGAAGCCAGCGAAGAAACGAGCAAGGAAGAAAGCTTGCACGGCAATCGTAAGGAAACGTCTGGAACGTTTGGCCAAAGTGAGCACAGCATTGGTTGGTGCCCTATCGCGGTACAGCAAAGATCTTATTCACGCTGCTCGATACGACCAAAAACAGTGAGCGACGATGACGATCTTTAGCTCGTAAGTGTCTTTATTCTTAAGGTTAAGGTGTTAAGTTACTGTTCGAAAATAAAAGCTCCTGCCGGCGACAGTTTTATGCGAAGAACCTTTTATAAAGGCAAAAGATTTGCATTTTAATGTCACAACCAAAGGAACACGATCGTACGAAAGGCACCCTTCAAGGGGAACTTCAAAAAATGGATCACTTTATTGTGGTGCATTCCTTTTTTTCCCCTTTGTGTGTTCTTGTATGCAATAAACATACATTTAAACATGATCGTAATTCGTAAAGGGTTCCTGCTCAAAAAAGCACCAAATCGTCTGTGTTGTGTTGCACCATCGCTTGACCATGTTTGGAAATGTTTTGAATACATTTCTCTCTCACTCTCCGCACACACAGGGCAGTTAGTAGTGTGGTCAATATATATCTATATAGTGCCCCCTTTTTCTTCTTTTTATAATTAAAACAAAGTAGTTTCGAAACTGAACATCAGCGCATCACACCACAGAAAAGCACTTTCCGCCGGGCGGAATGTTTACTTGTGATTTATTTGTTTGGTTAGCAAAAGTGGATTGTGAGGGTTGGGCGGGAAGCACCAAACACGATGGCACGATGAAGGAAGCCACCTGTCGCATAGTATTCCTGGTGGTAGGGGGCTGCTGGTACGCTACTCGATCGGTAGAAGCTGTGGAACACACATCCGTATCCGAGGTTCGATCGGATGCTGAGAGATCGATCGACGAACCGGGGCTAAAGAAATCATCGCTGTCAGATCGGTGAAAGAGCTGTTGGGGTTTGTTGAAACCCGTGGGCGGAGGGGGAGGGGAGGCTTAGAAGGGTAGCAACTTCTGGTCTAATTTATTTCAAACATGCCTTTTCCTGCCCTGGCCGATTGATGACGATGAAAATCTATTGCTTCCGCTTCGCGGGCCCACCACCGTCCAGCCACCGAGGCTGGATTCATAATTAATGAACCAAACCAAGGGGTTGTTTTTTTTGTTGTTGAAAATTTTTTGGGGCCAAAGGGTTTTTCTTTCCTTCCTCCCTCCCCTCCCATTGCCCCATTACCCTGCGCACAGTAGCGGAACGATGTAAAGGTGTTTGGCATTTACGAGATTTGTTTTGTTTGGTTGTTTATACTCTGTTTGCGTTATGTTTCATCATCATTTCTCACCGATCGAAAGTGTTTTTTTTTTTTGGGGTTCTGAAAGTGTAGAGGAGAACGTATTTGGGTTGGCTGTCATTGATTACGATCGATTACGATGGAAAAGCTAAGATTGTTTTAATTTTTAATGCATTTTTGAAAATGGTAATTTTAAAGTCAAACCCCTCATAACGAGCGCTTGAAAAAATGGTATTTAAATACCCCTCTCAACGAGCAGTGTCTTGTATAACGAGCGATTGGGATTGGGAAGTACTAATATTGAAGAAACTTTCACTAGATATCGAATGATTTGGAAGAGGCTTCTCGCAATAATGCCAACAGAGAATCTTTCGTTAATGTACTTTTGATGCTGGCCACTAGCTTATGGTCGAGAATTGAAATCAATAATATAAAAGAGCTTCGCGGAACCCGTGAAGAATTTGTGGAGTTACAGATGTGAAGAAAAAAAAATATCTGTAGCAAATTAGTGATAGGAATTCCGGAGTGCATTCACGAACCCGACTCCGATTCCGACACCGAAAAACCGGACTCAATTCCGGAGAAAAAATCCCGAGTTCCGGAATATTCCGAAGTTTCTTCTTCTTCTTAATTGGCTCAAAAACCTCAAGAGGTCTAGGCCTGCCATTTCTGGCTTTCTGTGACTTTATTTTGGATAGTCAGTCCTGCGTACGGGGGATTGGTCCGGTCCGTTCGTGTGAAGACCGGCGCAATTCTACCACAATGCCCCAAGTTCACTGCGGAGTCCGGAGATTTATCCGGAGTCGACTCCGAATTTCGCTCCGGAACTTTAAATTTGTATTTTACATAAGCACTGTGTTGGTGTTTTCATACAAATTGTATGGAAAAGGTACACTCGTTGTAAGGTGGTTCACGGTATGGGGATTTTCTTTTTCGTGTTGTCAAGTACCGTGGGAAATTGCATGTGAATAGCATTGTCGTATTAATTCGCTACCTACAAAATCAAATTTGCTTTTCATTATAAGTCCGGAAGAAACCACCGGAAAGGCGATGTCCGAGCAAAAAACATTAAGCATCCCAAAAACTGACACACACACACAACTGGCAAAAAGAATGAAGAGCCGTAAAGAATGTGGCTGATTTTTGTTTCCTTACGAATTCGCCCGATCACCACCCGATCGTTAACGGGGTGGGCAGATGACGAAATGACTGAATAAATCAAACTGAACCGTTGGTCGGTGGTTTGTTCCCGGGCGGAGGTACCGGAGGAGAGAGAAAGAGAGGCAGGGTGGGTAGTCATTTTAAGACGAAACGATTGCGGAAGTTAGAGACAGCTCAGAAAAAAATATATCGAAACCGGAAGAACGGAAGGAAGCAAACCGATTCAACGACTGAAGATCATTACGGCAAATCCCCGAGCAGCAGCAACAGTTGAACAGTTGGTGTGATGCTGTAATACGCGCTGCAAAGAGTCGTGGCAAACGAATGTCAAGCTCGGAAGTAACCTCGAGAAGGTAAAGAAAGCGTAGAGGAAGGAAAAAAATGGACAAACAACAACAAAAACACGCATTTTCCGGAAGCACTTATTTCCGGTCGCCAGTCTTCGCAGGGCTCGGGATGATCGTGGTGGAAGAGGTTCGAAGTTCGATAGGTGGAAAAAAAGGAAACAGTGGAACAGAAAAAAAGTGTCCGGAAGAGGTAATGACGATGAGTTTCTTTGGTTTACATTAATCAGCGAACGTGGTTTTACAGCATCTTCGGTGGAAATATTTTTTGTGTGTGTGTGTTACCAGTACACTGCCTCGATAGAACAAATAATCATGTTTTTTTGGTAATAGTTTTTATGAAGATTCCTACCTCAGAATGGACGAGTTCTCTAAATAATTACAATTTCTTGCCGCAAAAAAAAACTCACTTGTGAGAAGATCTTCAAAAGGTGTTTTAGAATATTTCTTCTGATGGCCGCATCGCGTCTTCGGTAAAAAGTGTACCAGATATCAACGACGCAACCACACCACGGACGATATTCTCCGGCTTTCTTAATAGACCGGACATTGCGATGGCGATAGGTTGTGTCGCCATACTAAGCGCTACCACGCCCAGCCGGACTGCGTGATCGTTACCAAGTTGTCTGTAATTAGGTGCGTGCTCCACAGGGAATCATGTGGGGGACGTCTTGGTCTCCTATCCCGTCGGTACAACCACCACCCCGACCCGGTCTTTTCCGGACCGGTACGGAAACCCTAGTGCGTGTCTCGCTTCCGTTCCGAGTGTAGAAAGGTAGACAGCCCTAACAACAACAAAAAAACCCATCCCACCACCATTAGCTAGAAGCTGGACTTCTTGTTGGTCATCAAGTGTTGCTGGTTTCTTTTGTGTCTTTCTCGGTGTAACCAACGGCACACATAGCGGGATGCGAGCACTGAAATTGAGAAGCTTTCAGCAATTTATTATCGCGGCAGGTAATTTGTTCGACTGAAATGAGATCACCTGGCAGTATGTTTGACAGTTTGGGAGAAAATTTCGCAATTTGCTCAATGCCAAAGGGTTGCGCAAAGGGACATACACATCAGCGGGTATTTGATACTTCCGGGCGATTAGTGGGGTTCATATAGAACTGTGAACATAAATTCGTTGTAGAATTGAAGGTAGTTGAGAGTAGTTTAAAGCAGATAATTGCCAAAATGGATAAATTGGAAGCACACTTCGCGAAGCTTTGAAAGGGTCTGAGGTTCTTAGACAACCAACAAATTTTTAAAGTAATAGAATTGCAATCTTAAAAATCATTTCTTCAAATCATTTCAGCCAACTGTTAGACTCAAGCCCAACTCTAGAAAAAATTATACGACAGATCGAGCTTTTCTTACATGGTTTGTTATATTAATATGCTTTACTTGAACTGATTTAGTTTTGAAGCTAAACAGCTCGTCTCTAAGGTTGACACCGTTCACGTTTCTGGGAACTGTGCGATGAAAGTTCTATAATTACAGACATCCGAACGATTATCTCCTTACCCAATCATCTGCCGAACAAGTTCTGGAAGGTTATACCCATTGGCTAGAAGACACGTGTGGCTTGGCACTGGCAATCGGTTTCCCGGTCCGAAGGGCCGACTTCCGCCGAGCGATCGCACGGTTCCTAATTTGAGCCCGTCCCAAGAATAACCCCGTGGTGTCGACGGAGTATAACTCCCAGGGACCGGGGGTACAGATTTTCCTCCTCATCAAGACGTGCGTTTTTTGCCCGAGGGATAAGGCGAAACTCCGGGAGCGAAGGAAACGAACGGAAACCACCAGAAAGCGATAATGTAATGCGAACAGAACCGGGAATTTATCGTGATACGCGCGCCCTGTCTCGATGGTGCACGAACGGAAAGGTGACGCCTTGAGGGGGGAAAGAGGAGTATCCGTCCCTACCTGTGAGCAATTCCAAAGTCAACCTGTAATCAACCAGAACAAGTCGTCGTTGAATGGCCAGGTGCCAGGTGCATCATGCATCATGTACATCGTGTTTTTTTTTTGTTCACCCCCGTGGGTCTTTCCAGAGCCGAGCCGGAAGTGCGCAATCAGTCCTCGGGCACGGAGACGATTCCTTGTAGCGGGCGGGCCGGTGGTGGATATGTCCATTGCGGTACCACTTGCCCGAAAGCCCCTTTTTTCTGTCGGTCTTTCTCGATTGTCTCCATTGTCCTTCGCATGTTACTCGTCGATTGCATTGACTTGATGTGATTTCAGCAGTGAGAAAATGTTCGATGGATAATTTATAACGGTTTTTCCTTCATGATTGCCGTCGTCCTGATGACCCGTAATCGAAACCGCGATGAATGGCAGAAAACCTGCGGATGGTTATTTAACGATGTTTAACATCCCAACCTCACTGTAAACGATAGCGCGCTATTCACTCAGCAATGCCCGTGTGTTTGTAGGAAAGCTTAAAGATAACAAACGAAAAAAAAAAATCCCCCCGAGGTGCGAGTCCTGTGCTAACAAAATTACTATCCCTTGCATATCACGGAGGCACGATATTCTGGGAAAAGTGGGCAAAATTTATGCTAATTGCTGCCGGACGGAAGGAACGCCAACGGAAGGACAAACGGATGGTGTGCGGGCTCCTGTTTTGCACTGCGATATAAAATGATAATCGGCGAGTTCCTGTTTGATTGTACCACACGTCCCGTTAAGCGAACAGGGTGGGAACGGTTCCGTACGGAGCTGGTGTAGAATGATGAGCTGAGTTTAAACGGCGTAATGGGATGATTATTTTTTGCTTTATTATAATATTTTAAGTGGGGTCGAATATTTACGAAACTGCGCTGGGAACTATCACCCCTTGGGGGACAAGGGCTTTGAGAGAGGGTAAAGTGGATAGTGGAGAGGAAATTGGAGCAAGGGCGTTTCTCTGCTTTTGAATAAGATGACCAGCTTGTCTCTGGTGGACAGAGCTGCTGAACAGAAGTTTTAACCGCAAGAATACTTACTTATCAGGCTTATCAACTGCTTTGCGGTCTTGGCTTGCTGCAGGAGTGGTCTAAACCGCTTAGTTTAAACCTCTCTAAACCGGTCGAGCGCCGTCGTCAGGTAATCTTTTTGGTGGACGCATCAACGCCATCTTAAATTGATTCTACCTAGCCTCTTCTGTCCAAGAAGACGACCTAAAAGGACTTCACCGGCTGGCACTGTCCTGTGTCATTCTCATAACGTAACCAACCCCATCGGAGCCTTTTGATTCTAATCTGCTGTACGACAATTAATTCACCATACAGCTCGTAGAATTCGTAAACCTTAGGACCTCAGTGTTCCTAAAGAATCGTTAAAGAAGACTCATTCATATGTATCTTTAATGAGGAGTCATGAAAATCAGGAATTGACTCTCTAATGATTCATAAATCTTCAGCGCATTGGGGATTCCAGCTCCTCCTCAAGGGGAGAAAGTTTGCGCGATGGAAAAGTCCTTCGAGGTTATAAATCTAATGAGATTCATGACTCTTTGAGGATTCATTCGCATTTGAAATAACGTTTCAGAATCATGATTCTGAGTTAGAGTCACTCAACGCTACTCAGGACTTTAGCGGTGATAACGCAGTTTGAGGGGGCTAAATCTGTCATTTATTTGTTCCAAGAAAATTGAATCTCTTATGCAATAGGGTCAATAGATTTATTGTTGGTGGGACTAACAGGAAATCCTATATTATGAGCCACTTCACATTCTTATTAATCGGAACCTCTACAAATGTACGCGAATGTAAAATATCTTCCACAACAACAACGCACAGCGGTTCGCCTCTCCTGCTGTTGTCGGGTTTGCCCTCAATTAGTGGGTAAATCTCGTGCCTGCACGTGGTGTTATGCCATTCACCAACCCTGCATCATAAAGTCTCGGGCACAGTGATGAAGTTCTGCTGTGCGGCCCATCGCACTGTGCCTTGTGCACGACCCAAAAGTATCATCTTTATGCGATTGGTTCGCTTTGCCGGATGCCGGTACCAGACGTTACAGTATCCGGTTTCTCATGCTCCCGCTGCGTAACCTCAGTGTCGGATCTCGCGTGACACCACGTTGGCTTTACGTTTCCGGAATTGCTTTTGTTGATGTTTGCTTTCAAATTTGTTTCCCCGTCCCTATGGCCCTTCAATGTCCTAGTATGGACGAAGTGTTAGAAAGACAGATTGTTTCGCTTCGATGGGAGTTAAAATTTGCATTCCATATTTGCAACGTTCTGACAACTTTAATGTTTTAACTGATCATTTATCTTTCATTTATTTATTATTTTGCAGGTAAACACAAACACTGTTTGTACACAGTTATCATATATCGCTTCAACAATGCTTAAAGACATGCCCAAAGTAACAATCCATCAATGGATAGTACTCGATAAGACCGAAAACCGTCACAAAATGGCTTCTTCCGTGGGAATGGAATGCATTTTTCCAAAGCACTAAACAACCTAACAGCTGTTCAGTAAAAGCCTAAGCAAAGCAGATGTGCGGTGCAAATGCATGACACACTATCACGCATCGTCGTTGGTCGGCTGCTCGGTTGCTTGGATGTTTTATGGTTGCACCGAAGATCATCTAACATATGTAACGTAGAATAGGGGAATGCACAGTGTATTTTACACACTTATCAGTGCATTTTTCTGTTCATTGCTGTCAGGTTCAATAATTTATGATAGTGGTTGAGCTGTGGATAAAGTTTCAACTTTTCCAAAAAAAATGTCGAATTTGAAAACGTTTGTTGTGTAGAATACTTTGCCGCGATTAGATACGGTATATGAAGATATGAAGAGACTTTTCAGTGAAGAGACTTATTCTATACAATGCTGTTGGTGTCTTTAGAGTGGTTTTCTCTTCTATCGATTTTTTTCATAAAAAATATGGCTTTGTGATTTTTATTTCATTCTTGAAACGACTGTATCTATCGATCAGAAAGGACGTCTTTGGCCAGGCGTCAGAAATGTTATGTGTACTTTCTTACCGATGGCCCTTCTTGCTTGTCGATATCGATTTCATCCTTGCCTGGATGAAGTTTGCCTTTCACTTCACATGTTGTTCAATTCCTTTTGAGCCTTTCAGGACAGTTGTTAGGTATTTTTCGTGTCGAGAGCCTCTCGCTTTTGGGTATATGGTAAGACCTCCAGCAATGTGTCCCTTGCGTACCTCACAGATGTGCACCGGGTGTGGAATCAGGATAATGAAGCACAGCATGTGCAGCAGTACCAACAAAAAGAAAGGCTCTTTTTCGATCCTTTTTTTTGCTTTGCCCATGGCCAGGAGGTTCTTTTATGCATTCGTCCTTTTTTCCTCCTATCGTAAAGACACACACACACACACATATGGCTGACGACAGACAACGAGAAATGGTGGAACATGGAGAGGATATAAGCAGAGCAAGCACCCGTTAAGAACATTTTGAAAAGTGTCGAAGGATAACGAACGGGCCGAAAGTAAAGCACAACAAATTTCTGCTACTCGTTTTACAACTGCTGCGAGGGATGGGTTTGATGGCTGAGTGTGGTTTGGTTGATATTGATGCGGGCCATTCCTTGGCCTAGTTGTTTTACGATGCGGTATACGGTCTACACGGTCTACAGCTTGTGGACGAAAAGGATGAAGTGAAGATGAGGAAACAGGTGTGATTATTGGTTGGATGGAAAGTAGCTTATTATACGTTATTCGTTCTTCTATGCTGATAATGTATAAATTTTCTTCATAGTTGATTATCGATTATGATTAAACGTTAGATACTCTCCGATCAAGGAGACTGATTTATTACAGCATAATACATATAGCATATCCAGCTTCGTAGTACCCCTAGGCTAGATAGAATGGTGTAAATAGTTATTTCCTATCTAGATAACAACAACGTTCTTAGTTCAAGTTGGATAAGTCGTGAGAATCTAGTAAACAATAATCTTTCAACCATATTCACTATACTGTAGATCTTCATGAAGATCATGCATATTAATCATTTTTGTTTGTCAAATTGCAAATTTTCCTAAAAATGCATTACATTTTAAGGTTATAATCATGAATTTTGATAAAAATTTACTCCAATTGTCGAAATAAACGTAAAAATATCAACTACTAATGTGCATCGTCACGTGAAAACGCACGTATCGTGAAGAAAACGATCACTGAATTCTAAATATAATCGAAATTATAAAAGAAATTCGAGTTACACGAATTACTCTGGCACGCATTATTCGCGTAACGCAGGAAAAGACTGTACAATTTCAGAGCTAATATGCTGTCGAATACGATGGGGAATCTGCTTAAACAGAGGCAGTCGGTCGATTAGTGTCTTCGATGAGGAATGTTTCACTAACATGCCCGATCTGGGTTCAAACCTCGACAGGAGCATTTAGCTAGCAAGCAGTAGTATTGTAATTGGCTTGTGAAATTAAGGCAAGGAAGCACATTACAAGTTACCAACATCTCCCAATTGTGTTAATATGTGGACAGAGAGAGCCCCGGATATATGAAAAAGAATGCTTGATCTTTCTCATCAAGGGGTTAAGTGAACTGTATTGTATTGTCCCTGGGAATGGGAAACGATTTATGTGGATTATTTATGTCACTTAGATTGACAAATGTGAAGCTCGATGACTTAATTTAAGTCGGGGTTTGGTGCCGTACAATATCCATCCTCGCTTCAATTTATTCCAATGCATTCGTGATTTCTTTCTCTCTCTCTCTCTCTCGCTCTTTCTGTGCATCTTACGCGCTTTGGGCAAATTATTATAACAAAGAACGACACAGTATGCACACAAACACATACACCCACACATGTGCATGATCGTAACAAAGGGCAATAATTCGGTTGAATGACCTCGGCGTGCTCATAAATATGCTGCGACCTTTCTCTCCGGACCGTGGACACTGGTCTGAGACGGTGCGATTGGAAGTGCGGACGGTGCCTATTGCTCGTGTCCGATCCGATCACCGAGTGTCCCAGACAGTCAACGACGGCGTCACTCTGTGCAATAAAGGAGGAAGATTGCGTATAAACGAACAAAAAAAAAACAACCACCGAATCATTAAAATACAACTTAGAGAGCACACACGGCACAGCAAACGTACACGCCGTGCTGCTCTTTGTCCATCAAATGACAGTTCCAGTGCATCCACTCATTCATCACGCACCGCGCGTACTGGCTGTGCCTGCCTTATACGAACGGTTAGGGGATTTTCTTTTATTCTTTCTGTGTCCCAATAAGAATGGATCTTCGCTCGAGTGAAGATCGTCGGTTGTTGTTTTTTTTTTTATTTGCCCCTATGTGTAATTTTGCACAACAAACGAATGTGCAGCAGTTGCAGGAGTGCAAATAATAATAAATCTGCTGAATGAGTCTTGGGATCGGAGGGATGCGATAGATGGAGTTGTTCGGAGGGAAGAAGCATCCTTGCACGTGTTTTACATGCTCAGGAGAGATTGTTTCGTTTAAACGCCCGCATAGAAATGAATACCGAGACCCGCAACTATACGCGCTCAAGTGACGCACTTCGAGAGATCAGATTGTATTTGCAAGGACGCATCATACGGCCGGGAATTGATATACGATGGGAGAAGTTTTTAGGTTACAATAACCTGTGAGCTAGCGAAAGGTTCTAAATGGAGCTAAACTTATTTCATGTTTAATAGAATAGCAATTTCTCCGTGCTCTTTCTAATTCACACCCGAACTACCAAGGGATTTAAACGTTTTTCATTTAAATGCGCACTTTACTAACAATTTCAAAGACCTACGTTTACGGTAGGTACGTTTTTGAGTTCATGCTACAGAAAAGGTATGTAAAAGGCAACAGGCATCAATTATGGTAGAATTGTTTTGCCCCAAAAAATTAAATAATGAAAAATGAAGCGTTCCAGTCAAAATGACTGATCCGGTAGCTCTAGTGTTAATAAATAAAACTGTATTTAGAGCAGTATTAGTAGCTACGAGGTAAAGGCCGAAAAAAATGGAACCGATTGCTGCCACAAGGATATCAATTCAACACACAATGTATGAACCGTCTATCAAGAAACGTTTTAAATTATTAAATGCGGGCTCTTGAACAGTTCCGGACAGTCTGGTTAGAGGCCTTTTTGTTTGAAACATGAGTCCACCTGCGAACCCAACGCGCAGGGAAAGGGATGAGTTGCATCAACACTCTTCACGGCGAGGTATTGCCGTCAGTCTTCTTCAAGTGTGCGGGTTAGTACAGAAAAGAACCTTTTCCCCACGCTACGCGACATCTATCGCACGAACAGATATCGAAGGCCCGGGAATACCCCAAGACCGGATGGGTGCGGTGCCAGACTTTTTTTTTGCTCCGTTCTCTTCTTTAGCGTTCATATCACTACTTGCGCTGTAACCCATGTAACGTTGCGAGTGTAATAACAATCGATTTCCTTAGGTTCGGTGCACACCTTCTCGGGCTTGTTCTTCGATGTTCTTCGACTGCTTTTTGATATTCGATCATGCGTGAAAGAAGTTCGCCCAGGGAGGGTTGTTGTTCAACCGTCGATTCCATCCGGTGTAGCGGGTGAGATGGGTTAAACACACTACGAAAGGGTTCTGTTCCTTGCAGCAACTGCTAGAAGTGGTGAGGTTCTATTCCTGGTAAAGTTTGTAACAGAAAAAGAAACGTTATTCTATTGAATGGCTCCATTTTAGGGACAACAATGCTACATAACAGGACTTGAATTGTAAAGGGTACATCCTTTCATATCGGAAAGGGTTCTTATATTACGTTACACCGTACGGTACACCGAGCGATCCGATCCTAATTGTGCAACTGTTCTGATCTTTCTTTCTTCATTTTCTCGGCACCGTTTCAGTTATGGAATGAGGACGAAAGTCCAGGAGAAGAAAGGAAAAATGTCATCGGACGAACAGCAGCAGCAGCACCAGCAGCAGAACCAAATTCCCAACATTGCCGGAACGATCCTAATCGGTGGTATCGGTGGCCTAGATGGTGGCCAACAGAAGCAGGCACAATCGCAGCACAATCCGCACCATCAGCACCTGCAGCAGCAGCATCATCTGCACAGCTACGCCCATATACTACCTCATCTGCATCAGTTCAGCACGATGACCGGCTCGAACCCGGCCAGCCTGACCGGTGGTTCGGGTGCTTCGAAGCTGCCCTCGAAAAGCTCACCCCTCGGACCGTCCCCCTTCCGGCAGCTGCTTCCGGTGACCCTCTGCATCATATCGTTTGCGACCGTACTCACCGTACTGATTATCTACATGGATACCACGGGTAAGTGGTGGGTGGGTTTGGCGAAGGAAAAAGAATAATAAATCTGGTCCTTTTTAGGTGCTGAAGTACTCCGCTCAGTGCTCGGATCAGAAAAATTAGGGTAGCAATAGTTCCAAATAACTCCATGGCTCTAGCCGGTGATTGGCTTTATTAGGTCAACGATTGCGGTGTGGTCCTTCGTGGCCGCATAAATCGCGCCAAAACTTACCGCCGGTCGTGTGTGTGACCTCGCGACACGCAATCAATCAATAATCGGATCCGTGGTGGGCAACAAGTTTGTCACCCAAGCAATCATGCATATCTTAACCACCGCCAAACACGAACGATATGTTTTTCGGCAAACTTTCAGCATTGTAGCTGCTGGGTCCAAAAACGTAACGAATTCGAAAGGATGTGAAATATTTCTTTCCATACCCCGCTCGACTCGATGGTAGTGGCTTCCGGCCGGGGTTTGAAAAGCTCGCCACTGTTATGATGAAGCGATAAGGGTGGGGAGTTGTTGTTTTGTTATACACTACTTTGCGTTTCGAGCTTGTGCCGATGTTAATTAACGGCGTAGGGTTAAAAATCGAAACTGCCGTCTTCTGGGCGGTTCGTTTTAGATTTCCCCACTCGGTGGTGGTTTCCTTTCGAAGTGATTGCCTTTTACTTCTTACCGTTCCCAAACTAAAAAAGGAGGTTAAAAAGGCGTCATTTGCATGAGAGTGTGCAAGCACGTGTTTGCTATAAAGTTAAATCATTAACCCGTACGCACAAAACGATCCGGGCATGCCAAACACGAAGGAAAATAATTTGTTTCTCGGTTTGGAAGTGGACCTGGCGGTCAGGTTGCTCGTGGTTTCGTTAGGTCTTTCAGTTGTGGTTTAAGGCATCCCGAACAGAGCTACATTTCGAACCGTTGGGTAGTTAATACCCTCCCAAACAGCCATCTCGAGTAGGTGCTTTCGTATAAATCTTCAAGCAGCAGTTGTCTGTCGCAAGAGTGCGCTCATAAGAGAAGAAGCTCACCCAGGAAACGCAGCATCGTTGGGCGATTGCGTAAAAAGATGTTCACCTTGCCTTTTGTTATCCGCTCGTCGAAACCGCCGGTACCCCTGTTCCGGTATTGCCGCAGTGGGCAAATTTTTGTGGTAAGAAGCAGATAAATAAATAAATAAGCTCTAGGAGTCCGCGTTGAAAAACAGCCCCACCGGAATCCAATAAAACGCACCCCAAACGGAAAGACCCCCGACTCGTTTGGGAGAGTTAAGGCTCACGCGCGCGCGCGCACCCGCTCTCGGCATTAATGGTACGCAAGTCTTCACTAGACGACCGCGGACTGTGCGTTCTCTCTATATGCTAAGCTCGCGCACGTTGACGAAGCAAATGGTGCTTTCTTTTCCTACGTTAGATTCTTCAGATTTTAATGGCGGCCGGTGGTGCGTTTACGCTAGCATGCGAGGAGAGATGAAAGGCCTGTAGGTGAAAGGAGGAGGTTTTGGATTTTGGGGATAGTTGGGTGGTGACCACGCAAAAGAAGGTCACTCAACTTCCGGCCAACGGTTGTTTGTTTGGTTTTGTCCGTTTGCTATGCGGAGGCCCCCTTTAAGGCTGGTTGGACACTTTGGTGCTGGGTACCAATCTTTGTGTTTTTGGTTTCGGAGTTTCTGACCCATACTTCATGTGGCATGGGGTTTTGGAAAGATTGATGTTCTAGGCGGAATAAACGGTAAACTAGTTGCTGGTAAACTTAGTAATTTTCATTAAAGAATAAATATATTCTCTGGCGTTTTACAGCTGTCAATGATTTATAAAGCTTAAATTTGTTTTTGTAGTTCGTCTATAAGATCGTATGATAGTATTATGATCCGTAATGTTGTGAAGTTATACTATCGGTTTAGACGATGGACAGTTTCTTTCTATTAAATAGAATTTGGCAAGTAACACAAGTAACAGCCCGTGATGAGGATATTTTTTTAAAGCTTTAAACATTTTTTAATCAAAGCATAGGAGTTAGAAGAAATAATTATTTAATTTCACCATTTATTGGGGTTTCTGAATAGATTTACGTTTGTGCATCAAGGATGCACATCATCTAAGTGAAAAGTTAAACTAATTGAGAGTTTAAGCTTAGTTCAAGCTACATTTTTAAACCTCAGTAGCTCGTCGCCGCTGTTGAAATCAAATATTTTACAATAAATACACAACAAAATGGAAAGTATAACAAATAAAACCTTTAACAACCAAGGCGGCCCATTGTCGAAGATGAAATCGATTTCCGGCCCTTTTGGTTGAAGGTAGAAGGAGCACCTTAAACGACATTCCGCAGCGTGTTTGGGTCACTTCAGACTTGAATGGCTAATCTCCCATGGACCGCCACGGACATGGTAATGGTGGCTTATGGAGCGGCGTTTGTGGTACGCACACGCTGGACATCTCCATCTGTTGCTGGGCGGCGGCACCGAGTAGCGATGGTTACGAACAGGAAGAAAAGAAGCCTATAAGCCGATTTAACGTTCCGCCGAGATAAAGCAAACGCATCCCGTGAGTCGTTATTGCTTCTTTTATCGGTTTCAGGTGTCGCTTTCGGTTCCTTCTGGGGTACGCGCGATATCTTACGGGCCTTTTTTTTACCGGCCATCATGGAAACTTGTTAGATGGTCGGTTCCGTTCGGACGGTAACCTTCCCGCCCGTTCGCTGCTTTATGGGCCGGGCAACGAGATTATTGCACCGGCGGCAGATTCATTTACTGATGAGCGAGAAAATTTATTTAAATAATATCCTCATCCGGTGCTCGTTTGTAACCGGCTACGCACGAAGTATTCCGATTAGCTGCAGAACCTTTTGTTGTGCGGTGAAGTGTTCCGCTTAAGTGGCCGCTCTGTTGAGGCGATGAATAGAATTTGTGATGCATCGTCCGGAACATCATGAACATTTTAAAACTGTTTAAACATAATTTACTATCCTATGCCTTTGCCTTGTTGATATTTGAAAGCACTGTTTCCTTTCGCATAACGATCGAGACAAAAGTTCTCACAATTATCTATCAATAATGCTTCCAAAGTGCTCAAAACGATTCAAATTTCTCCGCATAACAAAACACAGTGTGCCTTTGTGGAAGAGTTGTACTGCTCGGACTCTGGCCATATGTTAATTTTATGTCTTACTTTATGCTAAGTTTAAGCTCGAGCTCGAGAAAAAGGAGTACCTCGTTTACCCGAACCCACAGCTCTAACAGTCGCTGCTGTGGCAAATTAGCTCAATTTAGCCCCATATTAAACAGTGTTGCCTGCAGCTGTTTTTAGACCGAATGCCCTTTCGGTGGGAAATATATTATTATCATCATAATACCACACATTTGGCTGGGCAGTTCGGGTGTTATTGCAGTATGTGTGCGAGACGGAACCGAACTCCAATAGGAACGGTTTTGCCACCACCAGCTCCTTTTTTGCCGTTGGTGAACGAACAGTGACCACAGCAAACACAGCTACGCCAATCATATGTTGGTGCGAAATTATGTGTTGTCGACACGACACGCAGCGGTGCAGTTTTTTTTTTGTTTGTCCGTTTCACCAACCCGAGATAGGTCGGTTTACAGATAGGAAGTTTGTGGCAGGGCACCGAAAAGGGTGTGAGGAGTGTGGTTCGCCGTCTGGCTGCACTTGGGGCAGAATGCAAAGAGGAAGAGGCTTCCAACGTGAAGCACACAAAACTGTGAATGGCAATGGGATCAGGATAATAATCGGACCCGCTGCGGTGTTAACACTGACCCTCAAGATATAACCCCAGTGAAGGAAATGCCCGGTAGCGGATAGAGAAAAACGGTTAAAAAACCGGCCATGCGCTAGTTTGTTCCGTAGCGCCTGTAGCAGCTGACGGGCGAATCGTCGGTTAACGATGATCATCATCGTCATCGCGAATGAGGATCGGCTTGCTAATCAATTAGCGAAACATGGCGCTGGTCGTTTTTGGTTCGGTGTAGTGTTTCAAACGGTCGACTGGTGCGCGATGCGAATCTTGATGCGGGTCGTTAATTAAACCGAGTCCATGTTTGTGTGAATTTGTCACCGCGACAAATAATTGTTTCTTTCCCCCTTCGTACGAGTTGTATGTGTCACGTTGCGGCTAAGGCGCGTCGGGAATACTAAACGTTTCTGTGTCATTGCAATTATTTAATTAAGCTTTGTTGACTGGATGAGTATTATAACTCTGCGATTTTTTGAAGGACAATGTTTAAACATAATAGCTTGGCTTCCATTCGATCTCTTCTTGGGTTCCACTTTGAAGATACGCAGCCAAAAAAGATCCCTCAGTAATAACAGTCCCTGATGCCCTCTGATTATCACCCTGTTTTCGTTATTCGTCTGCCTTCCCGGACGTTCTTTCAACGTCCCGGGTTATAATGACGGGTGCTACTAATGACGAAGAATTTTGCTGCCACAATGATGGTTGGGTGGATGGCGATAGCTGTTGCTAAGCTCTGTAGATGATTTATGCTTACTCATTTGTTTTGTTTGCTTATTTGTCGGTGCGTGGGTTCGGAGACGTGCGACGAGTTTCTTGAAGAATCATGCGAAATCGATCGCGCGTTTGCTGCTTTTGACTCTGTGCCGACCGTCAAAAGGGTGATCGCTAATTAACGATCATCCGTATAGCGAGTGTATGTTTCATGGTTTAACTTCATATTTTAATAGTTTTTACAATGCTACACCTCCTCTCTCTGTGCCTTCCAAAAGTGTGATTTCTTGATTATCCGATCACAAAACCCATCGTCTTCTTAATCGGCACAACAACTTCAGGAGGTCTAAGGCCTGGTGTCATTTTTGAATTTCTGTGACTTTATTTATGCGTAGCTGGATAGTCAGTCCTTACGTAAGGGAGGATTGGTCCGGATGGGATTTTGGTACGGTCCGTACGTGTGAAGACCGGTGCCGCTACCATCATGCCACCAGTCTGCCCCACAAAACCCATCTTATAAATTGAAGATATTCTTTGCAATTAGTGTTGGTTTTAATGAAACTTTTAGAAGAGTCATTCAAATCACGAGAGGAATCTCTAAAGATTCATGAATTCATTACGAATAATAAATCTATGAGGATTCATATATCGTTGAGGACTCATGAAAATCTGAATCAGATTCATCCAACACTAGCCTTAATCTTCATGTACAGACATCCACCCAAGAATTTTCCCAGAAAAAGCCGAGTTCATAACTTCCAACGGAAACTTTTTCACATGCAATATTCCTAACCTTACTAAAGTTCCCAGGCATAGCATACGTTACCATTTTTCTCTCCTCTTCAGTTTGGTGCATGTACTCGTCCAGCCAATCACTTCCGGCTGGTCGCCCATTTTTTCGCCATTGCTTTGGCATGAAAGTGATCCTACTGCATTTAGGGGGTTTTGTCAGTTTTTGCTGATTTATGCAAACATTTTTTTCCACCTTCTTGGCATAAGCAGTAGCAGTCGGTAGAGCGTCAGTGACTTGGTGCCTCAGTGCTCTAGTTTATAACTCCACAACACTGCACCATGATCCATGGTTTGCTACCGAGCTAACAAAAAATCGTCTACCATCGGTGTCGGGGACGGAAGCGACACTTAAACAGACCGGAAATTTGGTGCAAAATTCGTACAAAAAGGTGGTCCACAACATGCATGCCTTTTGTTGCGGAATGCCCGACATGTTACTGATGTTAAACGAGAAAAAAGGTTAAGGGAAAAGAACGAATTCTTTAAAACATGATCATTTTACCACACGATTCAATGACTATTCGGACCATTCCAGCTTGTGCCCGGGCAATCGATAAAACATCCCTTTAAAAGCACCGGTAAATACGAACTCTCCGTGCTTTTACTATTTCAATTAGAAGAAAAAAAAATATAACAATTTGCTGCTAAACGCTTTTAATGAGACCGATTGTGAGCGAAGATAAAATTGCCTTTTGCACCACGCCAGAATCCAAATGAAAGGAGTGAAGCAAATTGCTCCGATTGATGCATTTAATTTCACAGCAATTGTAGCCCCCACTAGCTGGCTGCTGGGATATACCGTGTGGAGATTGTAAAAGGAGAGTTCTCTGGCTGTTTGCGCCCGGTGTGTCCGATTGCCGTGCTGAGTTTTCTTTGCTACATTAGCGTTTAAAGGCAAACCACACCGTGCAAAGGAATGGGAAAAGCGGCTTGGCTGCGCTTGTTCTACGCGGCGATCGGTCCGCAGATTGTCGAGTCAGTGCAGAACGAAAGCGTGAGCCACAGTCGGGAGCAAAAAAAGAAAAAATGCGTGGAAGGTGAATCCAATCGTTCGGTTCGCTAAAGGCCCCGGGGTACGCAAATTGTGGCGCGTGCTAGTTCCCCCCCCCCCACCAGCCAGGGAGTGGAAATTGGGTTCTCCCCAGTGGGCGAGAGACGCGCATTATTTACGGTCGAAAGGCGTTCAGGTCGGTCGAAAGCACGTGCTGCGGGCGGAGCGATGCTAATCAGTGGTCAATTCGGGTAAAAGTTCGATTCGATTTACACAACGCGTGGCCGGGTGGGAACGTTGCACGCGTAGGAAATCGAACATAGTCTATCATTAAACAATCAGGGTGTGATTCTCGCTGACTCATGGTACGAAATTCACTTGACTTCACTTTCCACCGGATCGAAAGCTACCAGCGGCCGTCTGTGCAACGAGAAGCAAAACCCGGGAACTGAACTTAACCTGCGCTAGATATTCATACACTTACGCTAAAGTCTTGAGCATTTCTCAAGAAGGCAAGAAGTGATCGCCAATATTCTACTCAAAAAATATGTAATAGATGCAGCTGCGATGACTACAACCCAGTAAGACTTCTTCGTTTAGTTATTTGGGTCTTTCCGTACATGCCCAGCTACACTATCAGAATCGAATCGTTTCAGCTTTCAATCGCCCAAAAGCTTCCAGAATTCACCTACCGAAGCCTTTAAAACGCAGATGCAATTAAGTTCCCTCCGGTGTTTTTTTTTTATATCATCGTCAACCACATATCATCGTTACCGGCAGGGCGGCACACCGCTCAACGGAAGCACTTGTTGCCGTCACCGGTTAGTTGGCCGCGGTGACGCTCACCGGTAGAGGATTACTTGACAGAATTTAACCTTCTTCCCACATATCACGATCGTATCTCGTCACCACAATCCGTTTCGGGTGGCTCATCCCGGTGTCATACACTCTCGTCGCTCCGCTCCGTACGATAGGGGTAGCGTTTAATGTTACGATTTTCTTTGGGTAACGTTCCTCACCCCTGGAAAGAGAGAGAGGGAAAGGGACAGAGAGTTTTGAATATGAAAAGGCTTTTATGTTGGCTTCATTTGGAGGCGCGGGGGCTCTGTGGTCGGTATCAAAATTCACAAGTCCCGGCCGCCTGATGTGGCTGTGTGTGTGATTTTAAGACACGAAACAGACATGCCGAAAGTGCCCCAAACGTTAATCCTCTCAAACATTCGCATCTCTTTGCCATTCGACACGGTTCGGCATTCGATAGGGTGGTGTTTTTTTTTTTTTTTTTTGGTTACCCCTCCTAAAGATACAGGCACAGAGTTCGTACAGTTAGTTTTCGGATGCGGTTTTTGTGGTTCATATGTTGCTTGTTTGAATATCGTTCATCGCACGGTATCCCGGTCCGTGAGAATTGACTGCGCGCTGTGATCGTAAACCGTGTCGTTAAGGCCACCGATTTTGGTTAAGCTAGCAGCTTTTATTCGTTTTTATCTTCTGCAACTTCCCCTGTAGCCGTCTCAAAATCATGTTCACAGTTTAATTCTCTTCTCGCTTCTGGTGTTCTTTTCCCACCCACAGAAATACGCCACCAGCAGTTCCGGCTGAATATGTCGCGCGACTACGATCTGATGGGGGTACCGCAGGACAATCCGGCACTCGTCAAGTACGTACGGGATATACACATGAAGAAGTACCCGATGACGTTCATGCGCAACGCGAACGCACCGGTGGAGCATTTGAACTTTACCAACCGGCACGAGCTGACACCGGAGATGGCACACCTGATATCGGACCTGCTTGGCCGGAAGCGTTTCGGGACGTTCTTCCAATCGCTGACCGGTAACAGCGATGCGATGATGACGGCCCCGTGGCTGGCGGAGACGATGAACTGGGGCGGCTACCTGGTGGAACCGGATCCGCGCAAATATTTTTCGCTGCGCAAACAGAACGCCTTCCGCTCGAACGTGCAGGTCATTCATGCGTGCCTTTCGCCGAACACGTACCCGAAGGAGGTAGGTGTTGGGATAGGGAGGGGGGGTGCGGTTTTTTTTTCGTGTTGATCCCCCGTTCCATACTAATCGGATGTCATTTTATCGATCCGTAGGTGACGCTGCACCACGACGATGACAGTGAGGTGCAGATAAACAGCGTGCTGGACGAAGAGACGGAATGGTTTCATCCGCGTGTCAAATGCTTCCCGGTGTACACGCTAATGCTTGCCGTCAATCGAACATCGATCGATTTGCTCAGCCTTGGCTGTCACGGACAGGAACTGCAGGTGAGTGAAAGCATCCGGGATTGATGGAAGTATTGTCACGCTTGTCAGCTGACCTTTCCGAGAGCTCCGGGGGTTGTAGGTGTTTTCTGTTGATTCTTTTGCCGGAAAAGAAGTTTTCTGAAAAGCTTGTGGGGGATAGTTGGGGAAAGAGTTAGAGCCCACAGTATCGAACAAAATAACTGCGTGTAGTTCCATGACGACGGTCACATGTCGTCACTTTCCATTTTTATTTCTATCGACTGCAAGAATTTCTATTATGTGTGTGTTTCTGTGGCTTCTGGTTCTTCTTGTGGGTTGGATTTTTACTGTATATACTTTACGCTATCAGACGATAAGAACGGATTCTTCTTTTAATTTTTAACAATTATCGAAAACTCGAGTTACAGTGGACCAATGACGATCTTCATTACATTTGAGTCATGTCGTGTCGCAGGACAGATATTTGGACAATAATCGTAATATTAATATGATTTTTGATACATTAAAGCAACAAAATACTTATGTGACATTAAATCAAATTGATTATGAGATCAGATCATATGAGTTGGATAATCATATGGTTGTTTTGTTCGATAATCTATCGAACTTGTATTTGGCTCAGAGCACGACAGGATCAATCTCTAGTTTTGTGTAAACTATAACATTTATTAATGCATTGTATACCTTATTTTAGATTCTTCAAACCATCCCCTTCGACCGCGTAAACATTAAAGTGATCTCGATTCATCTGGTACATTACTACGAAGAGGACGAAATGATTATCGACGTTGATGAGTACGTGCAAAGCATCGGACGCTTCCTGATGAGCAAATCGTACAAGCTGGTACGTAGCATGGATCGCAACTTTATCTACCAGCATCTGTCGGTGCTTTCGGCAGCGAAACAACGCCAACGACAACAGCAACAGCAGCAATCGTTCTCCGTGGCCGATCACATGCTTCTGTCACAGCAGCAACCCGCCATACTACCCCGTGGCAATGCTATCAGCTCCGGTGAAAAGCCCGACGCTACAATGGCCATCCGCAAGGGTCAGGAAGTGAGCGGTAATAATGGTGGTAGCAACGGAAAGCTACCCATCTCACTAGCATTGCCGTCCTCGACTTCAACTACAACAGTACCGTCAACAACCGCCTCTTCGTCGGCTGTATCCTCCACGATCAGCGCAACCGGAGGTGTTAATATGGCGTTTAGCTCGGAACGATTTGACAAACTAATGTTGCTGCGCGGTGGAGATTCCGAAACATTCGATGGCGCCAATGCCGAGTTCAGTGTGAGTTCATCCGATTCGAGTGCGCTCGATGACACCGAATCCTCCGATAGTGACGACGCAATCCAACAGAAGCAGGAACAACAACTGCAAGACAAGGAATTGGATGTTGATCTTGACCAATCGGTAATGACACAACCGCTGGCAGAGATCGAAGATGGTTCGGTACTTGTCGCTGGTTCATCAAACCCTCCGATGGTAACGTCGCTGAAATGAGAGAAGGATATATGGGATACGAGCCCCACAAGAGAAAGCAAAAGAGAGAGAGAGCCAGTACGCTTGAATCGAATTTTATCAACTTAAAGCTACCAGTCCAGCATTCCACATTTTTATTGTTTACACCTTAGCTGGTTAAATGGCCCATGACGATGATGGTGATGATGATGTGTGTGTACGTTTTTTTTGTGTACACTATACACTTCAGTCGCACATTATCCAGACGGTGATATGATAAAAATTGCCTTAATATGTTCTAGCATTACATTTTTTTCTCCACTTGTAGTTTTCACCTAACCATTACCCGCGATGTGTACGATATGTGCGCATATTGTTCCGGCTGTTGATGGTAGCAGGAATTTTCATAAACAGTACCAATACAACACCCCAAATGTAGTGAACTAAAGAGGGGATGAAAACGTGCATTTAACTCACAATGAAATCGTTTTCCGGTCGTTAAGACCGGATTGCTGTTGAAGATTTTTTTTTTATCATTTCAAGCATTTTTTTTAACATCTTCTCCTAAATTAATTATTTACCTTTTCCTTTAAAACTAGCTTAACGGCAAATTGAAGTGAGATAGAAATCTATTTTGTTGTGTAAGAATGGGAAAGTTTTTATAAGGGGAAAAATCTTTGAACCGTGCAAGGAAAGCAATACCGATACATTTCTGTCCTAATTAATCCAGTACCGTAAATTATAGAGATACCGTTTAGTTTAAGATAGTAGCTGCAAACACGTTAAATACGTTATGAAATTTTAAACACTTTTCTACAATGCGTCCTAGCTAAAATTTGAATATCTCTATTTCGTTTGGAATGTTTGAAGATGCAAAAGAAGGATGATGAAAAACATCCAATGAAATAACGATTCCTTTACAACATTTATTACCTGTGCACTCGTTTGAAGCGTATTTACAGATAGTTACTATTGGGGGAAAGAGTAGAATTTATCTCGCGAGATGCTATGTTAATCTTTCGACGCTACATATTGAGGAATAACAAAAGAAATTGGGTAATTTGATGCGATCGGTCTATCTTTATATATCTATACATATATTTATATACATTACTATCGTTAAAATTATGCTCTCTTAAAAAGTTTTTTTCTCTCACGTTGTTAGAAGTTAAAAGACGGGGTGTCTCTCTCTCGTAACGATACTTTAGCCTAATGTTTCATAAATTCCCTTTCCGAGCATTCTTACGGTCGGAAGTCTTTCAAAGCTCAACACACGTGATCTACCATATCAGAACGATGAAGGATTCCTATTTTAAAACTCATTTTGCTCAGTACGAAACAAATCTCTAATATCAAAAACGTTCTGCTAACAAAATCGTCACGAACAAAGCAACCCGGTCAACGGGGTAAGACTGTTGGTAACGATTTTACACATGTGCATTAGCTATCCTAATTGAACGAATGTTTGGCGTAGCATCTATACCATACTTGTAATGGAAATACAACGGTGTAATGAGCACGAGCTGAAACGAGTGTGACAAAATGTGAGAAGTAATGTAGTTTTATACATTCGTAGCCACGGAACGATATCATCTCCGTTTTAGCCGGTTAGCATTTCCCAAACTAAGCCGGGATCCCTCTATCGGTAAGCAATTAGCGCGTAAGAAAGTCACAGAACAACAGAGCCGCTCCCACGGTACACCTTATACTATTACTGACCATTTGAGGTTGGCGCTCGCGATGGGCCTCGAAATGAAGCAGACGAACAATCTCGGGACAATGTAATAAAGACGAACGAACCATTTCTTTTACTTTACCTGATTTTGTAGTACATTTTGTTTCTAGAGTTCGTTGAGAAAACAACTTTTCGCCAACTTGTATTAAACAGATCAAGCGATCATGCAAAGCGGACGAATTTAGGAGAATGTTTAATAAACGACTTTACATCAGACGTTATAGTCATATAGGTGGCATCCCCAAAAGTAGCCACCGAGAAGATAATGAATACGAACAATTCGCAATAAACATTCGTGATTTTGCTATAAAACAAATGATTGCATTAAATTTACATCCAGCTAGTTTAGAAGTTACATCTTTCGTTCCGTATTACATACCCTCCCGCAACGCGTGTTAGGTTAATGGCATCGCCTCTTGGAATTTGCTTTCTCACGCACTACATGTAATGAATTGCACAGATGAAGGGCACACACGCACCCGATGAAGCATGCAATCAAGGCCATACCCAGGCCCAGGCAGCACACCAGGACGGGAAGCAACTCCATCGGAAGAAAATCCCCATGTAAGGTTGGCTGGAATGAGTTTCCGATTGATACTGCGCAACACTTGTTTCAAGGATGTTCACAGTACGCTTTGATGCTTTATCATCGTGGAAGGTTTTTGTTTGGCTTTCTTTTAGCAATGCGACAGGAAGCAAGGACGGAAGCAATGTGTTAATGTGAACACAATTGGGGATGGAGATTGCAGTATCGCCGTACGTCCTTCGGGAATCCATTTTCTACGTGAATGTTTTGTGTTCGTGTTTGTGTGTAGTGTAAATAACGCTGTGGGAGATCTTACATGTGTAACATATATAACATAGTTTGTTTTTTTTTTAATTGAATCCTTTCAAATGACTGCTCTTATAGTAGTGTACTATTTTGCGAGCTCCCTCTTATAGCTGCATATTAATAATTTATTACAAATCAGGAGTAATTTGTTAGTTTATTTATGTATTATAATTATAATGGCTCTACGCCGTATTAATATTCGCATTTCGGTTGAAGAGAGTACAAATTTCTCATATCCTCCTTGCCCTAGGTCTTATTCCGGACCTGCTCGGTTAGTAATTTGTTAATGGTAGAGCTTTTTAGGGAGGCCCGATGGTGTATTTGATGGCGGCGCTAGCCTTTACACAACAGGACCGGTCCAAAATCCGACCCGAACCAAGCACACTTCTGCTACTAAGGGTGAATAAAGTCAAAGAACACCAGAAATTGCAAGAGTCTCTAGAATCTTGTTATACCGATGTAGAAAAAGAAGAAGAGCTTATTTCTGGGTATAGAAAGAGAATTTAAATAATTACAGTTTGACTACAAATTGAGCTCTCTCCTGTTGATTCCGATGCTTCAGGAATGTCAGGAGAATTACACCTAACAACCTAATATCGTCCCTTAGGGTATGTGGGACCTTAAGTCCAGACTGGGATGAGTTCATTCATTAAATAGTTCAAGTAGCTTTGCTGTGAGTTTTTTAAACATTACTCCTTTAAAGTATTGGGTCACTGTATTTCTACAAAGGACGAGGAATCTCTCATTTTCCAGAAGATATCTGCACAGTGGTTTAAATCAAGTTAATATAATAAACTTCAAAGTACGATTAACGGAATAAAGAACGAAAAAATACACGTTGTCTACGATGCTTTTAATCATACATCTTCGTCCATCTGGATCCCTCATCCAGCAGGGGTTGTGCAGTATGGTCAGCAACGCGTGGGAATGGTCGCCTTTCGCGCGTGAAGTATGAATTTTATCAATGAGCAGCGCCAAGAGCGCATCTACGTCAACAGTTTGATAAATGGCGAAGAATGAAAAAACGGGAAACCGAGAGAAAATATTAACAATACACTCACCCACACACACACACGCCGGTGTTGTACGGAACACAGCAGGCCGTATCTTGTTGGCGGAGTCTGCGCATTGCGCGGTTTTTTTTTCCAAACCGAACACATTAAAAGCTATCGATCGCACACGCCGTAGGAAGCGCTGGTTTATGAGTGTGCGTTTGTGCAGCTCTCGCGTACGTGCGAAAAGCGCAACAGTGTGTTTGGTTCCCAGCGTGCGGTGGGTGGTGTGTTACCGACCGATCCGGAACCCACCACAGGTTCGGAAATTCCGAGCCGAACGTGTTCCGTCAGCTTTGCCATCGACGGTCGACAGTCGCAAAGTGTCATTTGCCAGCAAAATACACACCGACGCGTAGGACGGTACGGGACGCGTAGTAAAGGACACTGCTGCTTTCCGCGATCCGAAAGTGGTTCTGCAGGACGTTTGGCAGAAGGTGTAACTTTTGACAAAACGCCAAATAGGCAGCAAATTAATGGACAGAAAAGAAGGTGTTTAACAAACGGCAGCGAAACGTTCGATAATTGTACTGATTCGTTCCAATCTTCGCGGATGGTCCTTGTTTTCTTCCCAACACACAGGCCCACATATCCCTTTCTGCGGTAAACAAACAATACCGCTCTAAAGCGATGCAGCGAACACTGGGTGGATGTTACACGCTTACCAACATCGTGCTAAATAAAGTGCCTAGCGTATTTGTGCTTTCGAAAACATAAGAACAGCCCCATTACGAAACGGACCCACAAAACCCCATTTTTTCGGTGAGGGGTGTGAGCCTAAACCGAGTGTCATATCAGATAACAGCAGTGCGTGGAAAAGAAGTGACAGCTTTGTTTTTGGGGAGGGAGGATGGTTTTTTCCTTTTAACTTTGTTTTGCTCCGAAGCGCCTAACAAATACTATCATAAGGAAGGCGGGCAAGAAAAACGGCAGCAGAAACAACAACACCCTCACACTCTTCCGCTAGTGAGTGACGACAACGCGGAAACGAACGATTGCTGCGATCGGGTGGAGAAGAGAAAAAAAAACACACACAAGGATAGCTGAACCGCGAAAAAAACGCAAGCAAGACAACAAAAACGGCAACAACAAGATTAATGGTATGTTTGATGCGAAGGACAAAATGATAACCTTATCTTGTGTATCTTTTACATGTGTGTGGGTGTGGGAGGGGGTGGGGGGTGTTGTTAGGTCTCCCCAATCACTAGATGATGGTTGGATACATTTAAATATTATGATGTTTGTACATCGATTACTATGATTGATATTGTGGTTCAATCGCTTTCGGTGCTTGAGCTGATGTGCGTATTGCATACATTTGGGCTGTTTCGGAGTATCGTGAACCAGGCGTCAAATAATGCAGACGCTCCCTAATAAACATTTTAGCTATGCCTTCAAGTAACGAATTTGATAAAGTTGCTGATGTTTTAAATGGGTTACCAACCAGATTCGTATTGGTGCGTTTGTCATGTTCGTCACGTTCAATGGCAGTCGATTTAATTGCTCGCAAACCAAACTAACTCAGTGACATGGCCAGCTGATGTGGATGTAAGATACTCATCAAAAAGTCATTTTGTAGAGGCTTCTAGACGATTCGTATCCGTGATGATAAACTCCGCTTCAAGACATCGTGAAGTCGAACACTTTCGACCAACCAATAACCAGTTAATGGAAATTAAATGTTTCTCCAATAATGAAAAGGGAAATGTACTCACTATCGGATAATGTATTGCACTCTCTTCGTTTTGTTCTTCCGTTTCTCCCCTATCCCCAATCTGTGTTCCGGACGAGCCGAAGCTTTTGAGTTCTTTTGCCACGGAAAGCTTCGTAGCGCACACACGCGCGCAACCAATGTATCGTTCCCGGGCCAGAAGCGCACAAAACAGGTGGCGAAAACCAGTCTGCCTGCGTCAGGAAGTGCACTTTGCGGGTGTGTGTGTGTGTCTGTTTTGGCAACGTTTGTGTGCGGAGTGCCTCGGGTCGCCCAGGTCACCCGATTCGCTCAGTAGCCGGGGGTTGCCCTCGGGCAAACGGTCGCCACGAAACGCTACCATATTGTGCCGTGTGTTCGCCTGGCGAACGGTTGCGTTTGTTTTGCGCTCGGCCAGTAGGCACTGCTGCGTGCAAGGCGTTGCTAGTGCTTTGCTACGGGGCAGTGCAACCTAGACCGCAGTAGCCCCACCGTTGGGGGGAGGTTGGTGCATCCAGTGGGATTTTTCGTGTGTTTTGTAACGAACCGTGCCGTGAAGGTCGTGTCCGTGGTGGACGGGACCGTTTAGAGTCATTGCATCTGCGAATCTGTGCAGTTCCCGGTTTTAGGGTCACGAAGTATCAGCCACCAGCAAACGGATAGAAGGGCCAAGAAAAAAACCGACCGACTGATAGTGATTGCTGTATTTTTAGTTTCGTTTTTCTTTTCTTTTCGTTCGATCTGAGTTGTGTTCATCTGGTTACGTTGTTAAGCTCTGTTAGTTCTGTTTAGTTTGTGTGAGTTCATTTCCATCCGCTATCTTTACCGTTTGTTTGATAAATTTTTGTGTGCGAGGCGAGTTCCATTTTCCCGTTGTGGTAAGCAAAGTTCTTCTAAGCAGCAGCGGTGGTTCCATATTGAATCATTGCTAAGGAAAACGGCGCATTATCTGTGGAAATTGACAACACCGAGAGGTAAATGTTCGACATTGGGTTTAAATAAAGTAGAATAATAACATTTTCATAAGCAAACATGGTCCAACCAAAGATTCTACTTCCTTTTACTTTACAAACCGGAGCTTGTACCTTAAGTCATTGCCAAAAAGGTGTTATTTTATCCTACAAGATAGATTTACTATCGATTGAATAATGCTATTTCATTTGATAATCATTGCGAAATATCTCTATTGGTGTTTCCCTACTGCAAAGATGCCCATTAGGGAGTAGAGAAAAAAACAGATACATCGAAGCAATCCGTGCGTCCGTGCGGGTGTAAAAGCTTTCCTTGCCAAGCACTACCAAAAGCACTTACATCGTCATAAAGGTGGAGACGCCTGGTGTCTCATCGCAAACTACAGGATGCTACCACCAGATCGAACCGAGTGTTTGTGTTTGTATGTTTGTGTGGGTGTTGTGCCCGTCGGAGCACGTACATTACGTGCTGATGTATACGAGTATATGTGTTTTTTTTTGGGGGGAAAAAAGAGATCCTTCTGCGAAGCGAGTTCGAGCACCCTCTCGTGGCACTCAGGCCGAACGCCTTTGCTAACTCGACATATTTATGTATCTGGTTTCTGTGTGTGTTTAACGAATCGCAAAAAAAGGGTAAATAAAAGCAGAAGAAGCTCCTGCTACACTCACTAAACAGATAGCAAATAATACGGCAAGGGAGCAAATAGCTACCAACACTGCCCCGACTCTCTTCTCCGTAAGGCTTCGTGTTGGTTGGTTCAGCGCTTCGGAATGCGCTATCACCAATACCACCACACAGAAAACCTCTCCCCCTCAAAACCGTTTTTCCCTTTCGCACACGCTCGATCCACCGGGACCTGTTGACTTGCCTCGCTAAGCCTTGCTGAAAATATGCAAAAGCGTTATGAGTCGCGCTAAACTGGCCAAGCGACGGGTGGCTTATCGTAAGCGGCAATCCGGTAAATGGTGCCAGTTCGAATTCCGACCGCAAAGCCTACGGAGCTTTTCGAGTGTGCATGTCAATGGAAAATGTAGCGTAACGGTGCGTGCAAACATTCCATAACGGTGCAGAGCAGTTCCTGTGACGGATCGAAGGGTTTTTTTTGTTCTTCTTTCGTTTCGTGTTTGCTCCGTGTGTTTATGTGCGCTGCCAGTCGCATCATACAGGTGATTTGTTGTTACACGTTGCTTGATGATTATTTTGCGTGGCATTTCGAGGTCGAAAAGGGGAACAGAAATAGTGCGCGAACGAACGCAACAAAACAATCGCCATTTTTGGAATCGTAACCGTAGTGACGTCTTTTGCTGGTGCAAAAAAAAGGCACCTGTAGTGTAGGTAGTTCTTAAAGTTATTTCTCCCTTTTCATTTCATTTTACCAATATAAGCAACGATAGGTTAGTGCAAAGTATGAACTGTGCTGAGAATTAAAATAACAAATAAAAACACAGTTTTAACGACTTGCGTTTTGTTTCCATCAATGCTCCTGGGGAGTTTTTTTATTGTCAACAACAGGAAAGCGCTAGTTGACCTTATGCGGACAGTGTGTTTGGCCTGTAGGATTCGTGTGATCGCACAGCACATTGTTAAGGCAAGCATAAAACGAAACAAAAGCTTTTATTTAAACATTCCCACTGGAGTTGCAAGATAAAATCACGGTTGTTTTATTTTCACACCCCCCTGTAAATGATTACTTTCAATGTCCTTTGTGCTGGGTGGTTAAACAATTATCCCTGTTAAGGATAAGGATAGAAGAATCCATTTTTAAGTGCTACAGAACATACATTTCAAATTATATGTGCTGCAAATTGCATACTTTTCGGCAAATTAGTGTTTTACCGGTTTGACTGTGTTTTGCCGTACACGCCTAAAGTTATGCAATTTCGTGTTTTTTTGGTATGGTAGGGAAATTAAACTACATAATTAAAATTTAGTAAACTTTCAAATATTTCATAATAAATATTTACTACATAAAAGCTTTAATGAAGCTAGCAAAATCAATTAATTTTAGTTTTATTGTTTTAATGTTTTTGAATAACATTTTCTTATATTTTCCGTGGTTTTTGTTGACAAAATCAAATTATGTACGCCTGCACGCTCGTCAAAACAGTGATTGGCACTGAAGTGTCCCAGCCCGACTGGCGCGTAAGTTAATTTTCCCACTTTGTAGCATGCTAAACTTTACACCAGCAAAGCATCCGGTACGGTTCGTTATCGAACCGTTGTGACGCTGGCAGTAACAAAATCATTGTACCCATTAAGTGAAGGTATCGTGAGACGGTATATCAACACAATGGAGAAAGGTAACACTGCCAATGCAGACAAACTTTGACTTTATTTTAATGGTGGACCAGTTTAACCTTTGGGAATGTTATGTCCGCGGTAGTGTAGCGCAGCCTGTAGTGTGCCATTATCCTTACGCTTTGATGAATTGGGTAGCAATTATGAAGTTCCTCCTTGGTATTGTATTTTTCCCCCCGCACGAACAGAAACAAAATGAAACAAAATAAATGCAAACCGTCGCGCGAGACTCGCCCTGGGGACGGAACTAACAGCTGGTAACGAGTTTGACCTTCAACTATTTCAGCGAGCATTTGTGTACCTATTTATTGTCCTGTTTTTTTTTGTATTTGCTTACATTAAAAGCGGGTTGTTATGAATGTCGCTCCGAACTGCTTAATTTACATGTATATCCAATTATGCGCCCGTAACGTAACTGACACTAGCCGACATTGAAGCGAAAAGTTCAACGAAATTTGCCACGGATAAAATTTAGCGCTACGCACGCATTCATTGCTGACTGCTGCGTAACGCTGCAGTTCGTGAACTTGGCGATTAAAACCGTTGCGTTTGTTCAGTAGACGATGGAGGCGCCTGGTGCGCGGTGTGGAGCGTGGTTTTCACTTGATCCTAATTACATTTTTATCTATTTACACAACGCTACCGTTGTAAAGCGTTCATTTATCTTGGCACACTCGAGGCACAAAGTGGCATTTAAAAAGTTTTCCAATATACTTCCTTGTATCGCGATTATCTTTCGAGGCCTTCCGATACACCACTATCGTGTTGCAATATCGAAGATTAGATACGGACCGTACGCCCACGAAACGCCCCGAAGGTTGTTTGAGTGTGGGGTAACTTTGGGGTGTTCATCTCCAGCGGATGGTATCGGTCCCAAAACTCAAACAGATGCCGAGAGATGGGGCGAAGCCATTTTACAGCCATAAACGTAGCGCCGCTCGGGACGACATCTTGTGGAAGAGTTTGACAGATCGCTCGGGAATTAGACAGGCCATCGAAAAGGATGAACGAATGCACGGTACCAGAAGGTTGATAAAGCGAACGTTTCTATCGACACGAAAGCAGCGCATGTTCCAGTGAACAGCACGAAGGCAAAAGACATCATGCGCTGGAAAGACATCACCGAGCACGAAGCAGAAATGAAAGTCACGTTCGATCAACCCCCGGAAGCTTGTTGTATGTTGTCCGTGTACGAAATGGAATCGAATCGGCAGTGCCGCTGGAGATGCTGGGAGATGTGGATCTTGGCAGGTGGGGAGGGACAAAGAGCAGTTTGATGGACTATTAAGGGCGGCCGACTTTTCCGATCCAATAAAGCCTACACACTTTGCACGGCTTTGGCTTGGCACCGTCCAGATGGTGCTACGGATGGAATAGCTGATGACCGTTTCATATCCGCACCTGGCTCGGGCTGTAGGGCACATGCGCTGGGCTAATTTTCCCACCGCTTCCACTTGGTTTTCCGACCACAGTGATGATACCGTGACTGGCGTTCGGTTGTGTGCCCGTACCGGCCGAATTAAATGAGTGAAATTAATCGATCGACTTCGGATCTAATCCAATAATTCGTTTTGTCACATTTACTCCACAGTAATACTGCTGCACGCACGGACCGAACACGCACGTGTA
Organism: Anopheles marshallii; assembly: GCF_943734725.1. Classification (NCBI taxonomy): domain Eukaryota; kingdom Metazoa; phylum Arthropoda; class Insecta; order Diptera; family Culicidae; genus Anopheles; species Anopheles marshallii. The sequence continues at coordinate 17,775,885 of NC_071327.1, forward strand.
ACAGAGCGATAAAAAGGAAGGAAAATAAATAAAAATCATCAACAACAACAACCGGGAATACGCGCAACCACCGGAACACTTTAAAGTGATGATCTAGAGCGCAAATATGTCAAATACTGACACATCGACGACAGTGGCAGCATGGACAAACACTTGGCAACACTTGATGCTGGCCGCCGGTCTGCTGGCGCTACTACTGTCCGGCGGTGGCACTAACATCCTCGTCTCGGCCGAGGGTAACATCGGTAAGTAGCAATTGCTGTGAAGGTTCCATTCCACTTCTCCGTAGGCTGTCTACAACCAGCGAAGGCTTTGAAATCCACTTCACAAAAAAAAAATAAAGCAAACAGGAAACGAATAAAGGAGAACAAGTTTTTCCTCGATCGATAAAGCTCTGCAAAGCCCGACATTTATCCCACACCCTCGCACATTTCCAGCACTCAATCCGGTTCGGCTTCCGGGAAGCGGTGAAACCGCACCTGGATGTGAGCTGAATTTTAGATGCCATTTTACGCCCCGTTGCGTATCATCGTCGATATGCCGCTTGAAACCGTGCCCGTGGCTCGATTAAGCTGTAATAAGATGTTTGTGCGTTTCTTATCTGTCCCCGTTTTCGGTGCTTGCATAATGGAAAAAAAACTCATATCTCACACGTACGATTTGTAAAACTATGTCAGGCTTCGGAGGGGTTTTGTTTCCAGCAGTGAAAGGAGTGTTTGAGCCGTTTACGTAATTCGATGTGAAGGATTTAAATTTATACCGTTCCATTTGTATTCTTACTTATGAAAACTCGAGAACAGATGGCATTTTTACAGCTATATTTTAATATGAAATTTATTAATAGAAGATACACGAAAAAAAAGACCAGACATTCTAGACGATGCACATTCATAATTGATATCTTCACGTTTATTTCAAAAATTACAGTAAATTTGTTCCAAAATTTATGTTTTTAATATTAAAGTTTAACGTATTTTTAGGAAAATTTGATATTTAAAAAATACAAACTTCAATTCCACATACAAAATTACACGAATTGCCAAAATTTTAGGATTCGCGTAACTCAGGAAAAGACTGTACAGGCAGTCCCCGAGATACGCGGTTTTTGGAAATTTATTACCAGAGTTAGTTAATAGCACAAAATCTAAGCAAAAAGGTGTAAAATTGGTCTAAAATAGCTTCCTTTGCCATATAAAACATTTGTTTTTAGTTTATTGTATTCTATCAAAAAGTAATTGGTTTGCTGAATATATTACTTACTTTGAAGTATAGACGATTTTGCTCCCCGATTCGACTTACGCGGAAATTTGAGATACGTGGATTTTTCCCGGTCTACAACAGGCTGTTATAATAGCATATCGCAGGAATTGTCTGTATTTAAATTAATTTTACTCATAATTGCATACCTTTAGGCGCATTTCATTCACCAATGCCATACCGTAGGGAATCTGTTGACCAATTTGCCCAAAAGTATGCAATTTGCCAAACATATCACTTTGAAAATCAATTCCAGCGATTATTCCAACGGAACAATTGATCATTATGGCTAGCTGGCTTAAAAAAAACTAAAATAGAACGAAAAGTAAATTACCATACTCGAGGAAAAATTGCTTCCTTCAGGAACTTTGCTTGTGATGTACGACGTGTAATATATTTTCCTTCAACAACATTACATATTACGCCGATTGGACCGTTTGAGTAAGGAACCTTCCACCAAAGCTTATCAGACAAGCAAAATTACGTCACGTCGAGAGACGAACATGCAGAAAAAAACGTACCCCTCGTGCTCGTGCTATGATTTACCGACTGTTGCATAAAGATTCCCCTTTTGGCACTATTGATGTACGTGTTGCGCCGAGAATGCTCGACGTGAAGTGTGTGTGTGTGTGCGGGTGTGGGAGTTTTTGCCTAAACACTTGGCCCGGTGTACGTGGTGCTGCGCAATGCACCTGCTGCTGCACTAAAACACTCCCACACACGTACGGCAAGCAAATGGACGGTGCTTCAGCTTTCCCGAATGGCCTTGAATTCCCGGCCACCGGAACGGGCACGGGTTGCAACATTCCTGGACGCTTTGCTGGCTTATTTGCGTAGCAAATGGGGCTAGTTTTCCTGCTCGGTGCGCACTCCGGATTGCGGGAATTAAAGAGTTAATTGGATTTTTTTCTTTCATATTGTCGTCCAGCGGAAGGGAATAAGTTCATTTGTGTGCAGCGCACGTGATTGGATTTTTCTCATGGTAAAAGTTTCTATTAATATTTGCACCAGTTTATGCTAATGTTTTTCACACACACACACAGAAAATGCATAACGGGAGCCAACCGACGATCGAGGCGGTCTTTTCTAATGAGATCATTCTTGCAAACATGATTCAATTTCGGTCAATGCAATAATATTCCACCGAGCAGGATACACGCAGCACCGGTGTGCCGTTTGGTTCGTTTCGTATCGCACACATTAACCGTCCCGCACGGGATGGTTGGGCAAATGGAATTGCATCATTGCATCATTGCTGCACACAAGTCGCATTTCGCACCACTGTCGGGCACAAACATTCTCGTTGCCGAGCACTGGCAACTGCGCCAGAAATGGTTTTTGCACCCCGGTTACATTCATTTCCCACTGACATACCAGTCGGCCGACTGTCTGATCGTGCCTGCGCTCGGGGCAGTGAGAAAAACGTGCCGGACAGCATCTTTGTCACCGAAGCGGGACGAACGGTGCTTGCTGTGTAAATATGTCTACGAACATTTTTATTGCTTCTGCACGGCCCATCCCATCCCCTTGCTGGGGGATCGTTTGCAGGGAAACTGGCCTTGATGAGGCGGAAAAATGAGTCCTCTAGCGCCATAGCGCTCACCCCGGTAAGGACGGACCGGTGATGGATGGTTTGTGACATGCAAAGGGTTGAGGCTCAGTGGCTTGACAGGATTAAAATCATAATCAATGTGGAGGAAGCGCACGTTTTCTTTCCTTCCATCAGCGTTCGGATCGTGATGGAAGGCCGTCTCGTGCTTGGGGCTTGCGTTGAAGATTGGATTAATGCTGCAGGTGAGTTATTATGCTACGGGGGTGGTTGAAAATAAGGACACCCGGGTCGTCCCATTTCGGATAGCGGATTAAGTGCGAAAGGATGCTTAGAAGTAATAACTTTGCTGGTACACATTTCGCTTTAGCACGAGACTACGTCGGCTGCGGGAAGGATTGTCGAGACTGTGAGGGGATTACTTTAATTTCTTCCCCAACTAAGAGATTAATACTTTCGCATTATGATATCGATGATAATTCGTCTGTGTATAATATCCAACGACGATTATATCTACTCATCTTTCGTGTTGTTGCACGACGACTACCACGACGGTGGCCTTCATACAGCCACAGAAGAAAGGAAAAACTGCGATGAATAATTGATGGTACCTGTCCTTGTTTGACCTTGTAACCTATTCCTTCCCCACCGTGTGCAAGGCTACGGTGGTGATAATTAAATAAATGTATTTTCCACCTGTTGTGAGCGTGGACAGAGATAAATATACATTTACCACCATCTCTGCTGCGTCATTGCAGCAAAGGTGTGACCAGCCGGGCGGAATTCTACCCACCTAAACGGTACACAAAATGGCAGGCCGTATTAATTTGTAACATAATCTATACACCATCAACGCCTTGCTTGGTAACTGCAAGATGCAAGATAGCGCCATCTTTTTTTTGTTTGTTTGGAAGCCATTTTCTATCCATCGTTAGGGGAAGAGGATAGAAAGTAGGCGCGTGCGGAAGGCGATACCTGGAGTATATAGGACCTGGTGCAGTGAGGGTTTATCCCGGGATTGTTGCTTTTGTTCGAGCGAACATTGATAATGCTTTTGGTGCAGCTGGAAGAAGCTGTTTATTGAAAGTCGGTCGAGCGGCTATCGATACCCACCAACCGGGGAGCTTTGGACCATTTTTTTGTGTTATCCTTTATATAGGACTGGAAAGAGATTATCTAGAGGAGCATTGACATTGGACAACGACAGCTTACCCATTCCAAAGCAGGATGTCGGAAGATATCGGAGTGCCGTTGACAGTTTATGAGCCGTTTGTTTGAATTTTTCGTTAAAGAAAGGACAAGGATAATGACATTTTTTGTAACCTTTTTTCCACTATCGACTCACACTGCACATCAGGATAAGATGCAAAGCACTCTGTACAGGAAACTATACGAACTGTTCCCTTTTGTGCTTGTCCATCTTGACCACTTGAGGCAGGTGATGCTCGTTCCTGGGGAGAAAATAAACCAAAAGTAAAGTAATACTTGTTGAAGTTTAAAACTCTCACAGAGAAAAAGGTCAAGTGCATTTCGTAACGTAAGCTGCTTAAGTAAGATTACTCTGGTTACGTTAGATGGACATTTCGCTTTAATGCTAATCTGTTTGATTAATTTCTGATCCGAGGTATACAATTTTTATATAAGTTTCGGGACTTTTAAACATTTTGCACAATATATTGACGTTATATAAAATATCCTCCAGCTAAATGGTTTATTTTGGCGGCGAAGATGTTGCCCGACATTACATACCCGAGCGACACCCTAGAGACCCCCTCCCACAGTCACATCCCATCGTTACATTATGCTCCGTATGGGTGTAGCAAAAGATAATTTATTCCAAACCGATGCTCCGGCACATTTGAAGTGCCAGATAACTCGCCTCCATAATCACCCCACACGGGTACGATAAAGTGGAGCGTACGTGATTAAGGTTGTGAATAAAACGAGCCAAGATGTGGCCAACATTACCTGTTGTGCGATGGAGCGGCACAGCTTTTCGGAGCCAACAAACAGCGTGACGCTTTCGTGCCTTTGCGCTTGTTACCAACGGGGAGTGCTAGCTATTAATCTCAATGCCTAAAAAGTACCTTAATTCACACTGCCGTTGATGGAATGGACGTGTAAAACCATTTTCCCGGAATGCATTTACTTCAAATTAAGGAATTCAAATATGACGCCTAAAAGTATGCAATCCGGATGGCAAAATAATCGAGGCGGTATGCTTTTGTCGTGTTTTTAAGCGTTTTCTTGTCGAAATAGCGTTAATCTGGAAATAAGTAGTGAAGCATTTGACCCTCGATCATTCGAGCTTGTTAATAATTGACCCGGCAAGGATTTCCTGTTATGAAGTAACACGTGATCCACATTTGAATTATGTGGTTTAGTCGAATCATTCGATAAGTATGCGGTGTCACTTATGCGATTGGTGTGACAAAAATAAACCATTCATCCATTCCGTACAATATAAGCTTCCCAATTCACGTACTTACAACACCTGCCTACAGCACAACACGTTCGAACAAAAAAAATCGCGAAGAAACCCCATCAGCCATCTGGGTATGGAAAAATGGGCGCCAAAGCACAAAACAAAAAGTCAAAACCGGAAGCACCACACATTAAAAACCGGCCTACCATTGACGTTGCAACTTTGGCACAGTGCCGTTGCGTGAATGCCAAAGGTTAAACCGATGTGGGTCGAATAAAAGGCGAAAAAAGCACACACACACACACACAACAGTGCCGCAGCTCTAAAACGACCCACGCACGATTCTATCTCCGGCCGAAAAAGCGGGTCTGAACGAGGGACACGAAGGAAAAAAGAACACGGTTGGCAATAAAATATTGTCGTACTAAAGCAAAACAAACTTGATGGAAATTATAGCATCGCGCTGGTACGGTGCGGGCCAGTGGAAACACCGGTTCTAGTTTCCCTCTAGTTCACCCCTCCATCCCTCCCTTCGCTTTTCCAGTTGGTTTGACGTCATTCGCCCTTTAGCGGTTTTTTTTGGTGAGAGACATGAGAGAGCGCTTATACTTCACCATTTTGCTCTCGTGCTGAAGAAAGTGAAGGAAAAGCTCTCACTCCCACTGAGCGATCCGGCTGAAAACGGTGCTCACCGCCATCGGTTGACTGCGTCAATTTGACAGCTTATCACTCGTTTTGTTAGTGTGTTGTGCTTTGTTGTTTTTTTATTGTTAGTCGTCACCAACGAAATGCGCAAAACAAGAACGGTATGAAATTGCGCTTGGTGAGAAACGCAGGCGGGAACAGTGCCTCGCTATGCTACTAATTCATTGTGTTGCTTCCATAGCAGCATGATGCTTATCTACCGAGCGACTCCCCCCCACGGAGCTTGTGTGGGCGGTCGATGCCATTCCAAGGGCCGACCCCTGGTGGGTTGGGAAATGGTGGGAATGCAAAAGCTTTTATTGGAATGCGGGATTAAATTTCAACAATGTAAATCACGGAAAGGACAGGTGCACATTGTTCTGCTGGCGCTTCCAGACGATTCCTGTTCCAATAATAGACACCCGACAATGATACGCCATTTTCACCATGCCGGGACACATACAAATACGGCGAGTGTGTTGGAATGAGCGTGACCTCTCCGGACATCAATTCGATAGAGCTTGCTTTAATTTCACTCGAATGGCGTCGTGGTATTTTTGCCTGTTTCTAATACAATATATCTGGCTTACTGTTAAAAGTAAGTAAAACAAAAAAAAAAAAGCATGCGTTTGACGTCATTTTGCGTCAAAAATGTTGTGCGCCTAATTACTTTTTCCCACGCATAGGAGACCGTTTCGAACCGACCCGACCAGACGACGAAGAGGCAAAATTCTTGCACCAACGTCGGTAAGCATGTGTCACGACCAGTAACGTACGCTAGTAATCTGTGCGTGCCAGAAGATGTTCAACATGTTCGTACAACGCTTTTTTTCCTCTCGCCTTATAAGCCATGTTCCTCTAATGGTAAGATGGTAACAGGCGAGATTCTTGCGACGGTTCGGAAACTTCCAACGCAAGTAATAAAAAAAAAATGCCGTGAAAAGATGCACACGAGTTGCACTGATGGAGGACGAAACCTTTTTCGCCGGGAAACGGTACCACAGTGGAAGCAAACAGGAGCAACGGAGGAATAATTTCACTGCTCTCGGGTATACCGAAAATGGTTCCCGAAGTATTATTTTTAGTGCCCACCACCGTACCATCTGCTGGTGCCTGCTGGTTAACAGGTTTTTATTTTATTGAAATGTTGTTTAATATTCCTCCCAGCAGGAGGATGTGGAGCGGCATGTGTGCGTGTGTGAGTATGCGTCACAAAGCTACAGCTGGGAAGGTACACAGAAGAGGCCAACCGATGGCGACAGTTTTATACCAGTTCGATTGAGGGACGCAAGCAAAAACACACACGGTCCAATATCTAACCCAGCACATCAAGCGTCAGAGGAATGTTATGTTTTCCCCCCCTAGTTTTCCTAACGAACCCGCCGGAAAGCGCTGTTTCTTCTGCCGTTGGTGTCGTGAGCCAGGAATTTATTTCATCACAACCAATCCAACCTTCCCTTCTTCGAGCCTTTCCGGAAGAGAAGCATATGTTCACTAAAACCAAGGGGGAAAGGCTCTTCTCGAGTAGGTCGAGTGCCGGTGGGCAGCCGTCAACAAGCGGCCAATCTATTTATAGACACCCCGAAGCTCTGAATCAAATTGAAACGTCACGAGTCAATCGACGGACCGATATCGATCTGGTATGTAAGTGCCGTTTGCTAGAACTTCTGTGGGCCTGTTGAAAAGGAAAGAGAAAATAAATGGTTGTTATCGTGGAAAGTAGTTTGAAAGTTGCTTCTTTTGGAGCCGCGCTAAGTTAATGAGGTATTACTATCGGTGAATTAAACTCTTTCAGAGTTCTAATCCATTCTGAAACGATCTTATTATGGTAGTTTCGGATTACGGGTTTCATATTTTCACACAGCCAACTCTCCGCTCGAATACTGAAAAGTGCGCCTAAAGCTATGCAAAACACACTACAAACTATTTCGCCTTGGAAGCCTTGAATGCCATACATTTTGCATACTTGCAGGCAATACTAAACCTACTCGTAATTGTGTCGAGTGGGGTTTATACAATCTGAATGCACACAATTTTAATCGATTTGATCTTTCATCATTTAAAATAAATTCCATTACGCTATGGCTATGCCCCGTCTCATTTTGTTCTAGAATCCATCCTTTTTAAACTGAAAGATGACATGATCTAAGCTAAACATAATCATCAAATAATCACCATAAATCATTGAATGCTTCATCGGAGCCTTTTACGCTGTTCGTCCTTCTGGCTCCGGGACGTCATTTCTGTTAGAAAAGCAAACAAAAACATAAAAGGCACACCAACCAAATCAATATGTTACGCAAAAGGCTGCAAAACGCAACGCAGCAAACAGAGCGAATGAAACTCTCCGCCAAGGAGTGCTAACCAACGCCACTAGGCTGAAGCACTTTTCATGTCGCCATCGAAAGAAATAAACCACTCACCTAAACGTCAGATAATCCTGTCACATCCTTCATCCAGCCCGGTTGGCTTGGTTCCGCCAAGGGAGGTACGGAATGATATGCCAAGGATGTTCCGTCGGGTTCGCTAATGAGGTTGGACAAGGGGGGGATGAGCTTGCAGCAAATAACCACACCGGCACGATTCGGTTTGCAAGATTCTGCGAAAATAACGCTTCCCTGGCACGATATCGGAGTTAGAGATAGGCCACAAGGGGGGATGAAGGTGGCCCAAGGAGCAGCGTGTGCTTGTTGATGTCTACTCGCTGTGTATTGTGGGCAATAAAGAACAAGGTTTCACTGTATTTCACAGGCACGGCACAGTGGAACGCTCCCAAGATGCTCCAAGATGAGTTATCTCTCGTTCTGTTTTTCAGCCACCGTATGTCCTTGAAGTCATCATCTGTGATGCAACCGATGGGAATTGTGTGCCATGGCAATCCCGAGAGCGCCCTCATCGGCCGTGGGTGTTTGAATCGACCATGTCCCAGGATCCTCATCGCTCTGCCATCTGCCTCGCTGGCAAATGATTAAGATTGAGTCAGTCATTGCGTTTAGCGCGCTTATCATGCCCATTCTCTTTAGTAATCTGTTTTCACGATTGAAAAGAGATCAGCGAGCACCATCTTGTACGTGGTTCGCGGTTGCTTTTGTCGCTCGAGTTTATTTATTAATCCAGTGAGATTCATCAAAGGCTTTCATCTTCCTGTCTAAGCCCTGTCACACGCCAAAGATTAGAAGAGGTACCGAGATACACACAACTCCCACGGCGTGTTGCAGAGATACTTTTGAAAATACTCCTGCGGGTTTTCCACATTGGCAACACGGTGCTGACCGTAGGACGGTGCGAGTGGGTTGCTCTTTACGCCCAGCGAAATACACCCGACCCAACCGTTCGGGGATGAAAGGCATCTTAAGGTGGTGGATAAGCACCGGTGAGCCTACTTCAAACCGGTCTCGTTGTGCTGGAAAAATGCTTCCTTCAATACGCTATTAAAGTTATCACGATGATTTATCTGTTTCTGTAGCGGTTTGAGTGTCTGTGCGAGGGCTTTGCAGAGCAACTCAACTTGGCGTAGGATAATTATTCAAAGGGCGAACGTTAAAACGCCCGATTACGTTGGAGTATGCTCTCGACTAATCACGCGCTTACTCGCACTAACGCATTATCGGTGTTTTTGCTTTCTCTCTGCTCACTTTCAGGATGCCTCTTTGCGGAAACACTCTGCCTGGAACACCTGGAATGGTGTTACGATGGTAAGTATCACAACACCCGATCCACTGCCAGTGCATTTAGCACGGATGAATATTTTATCCATCGGTTGGGGAGGTCCATTCCGTACCGAGCGCTCTCTTCTTGATAGCTATCAATCAAAACCCATCGGGGGAAAAAAAAAAAATCGCCAGTCGTTGAGCGAATCCAATTAAGCTTCTCCTTTATCGGAATGACTAATTTCGGCAGGATATTCAACCGTGTATAAGTTTTCTAATTAGTTCTACTCCCGTGATGATCTCCAGACGTCTCGTGTAATTGATCTCCCGTTTGGTTGTCATTAATTGATCCACACATTAATCGTTTCCTCCAGACTTCGCCTTTGGAAAGTGTCTACCGCAGTATGGGCTGGAACCGGAGGAACTCTTCCGGAAACCGCTCGAGGAGGACCAGAGCCGCATCCTGGCGCGTATGCTCGAGGAGCTCCAGGGGGCCGGCCTGGGCTGGGAGCACCCGTTCACCCAGTGCCGCATCCAGGGCGCCCTGTTTGCCATCCGCACCAACTCGGAGATCCCGCAGACGCTGTGCGCTAATCTAGCACCGGACCCGGAGATCCTGGGCCCTCAGAGTCCGCTTGCCTTCGTACGGTTCACACCGCCGAACGAGGAGTACGCCGACGAGGTATACTATCCACCGCCGAAGAAGGCATTCGCGAAACAGCAGCTGGAGTCACCGGTAGAGTTGGACGTTCTGCCGGAGGTGATACCGTTGGATCCGCGCGGTCCGCCGATGGATTTCGAGCGAGCGCGCCTGCAGGAGCTGCAACGACGTATTGCGCTTGGGCGCATGCTGAAACAGTACGATGCCGACCAACAGCAGCATCCACCGGACGTGACGGACTATCTGGATACGGGGGTGGATGTGAACGAGATCGAGGACAGCCAGCTGTTACCGTTCAAGGCAGCGGAAGGTGAGCGTGAGTGGGCGTACGGTACGAGCAAGCGCGGATCGGGCATCTTTCGCGATCAGCAGACCGGGAACGATGAGGAACGGGCTCTGAAGGAGCTGGTCGAGCGTCTAACGCCGGCCGATGTCGATCCGGAGTTTGAGTACATCTATCCGAAGACGTCCTCCTTCCGGGAGTATGCGAAGGAGCATCACATTCCGAAGATTTCCAACTTTGCGCCGGAGAACGTCAACCGACTGCAGCAGGAAGCCGGAGTGGCCAAGGCGAACGACCCGAACGTGGACAAGTTCTATACGCACCCGCACAAGGCGGTGTCGCACGCCCGCAATGAGATACCGGCGACGGGAAACTTCCGCGAGTCGGCTGTGGCCGCGTATGCACCGGGGCCGGAAGCGGGCGGTCTGTACACGGAGGGAGGGTTCGTGTACGTGCCGAAGTCGGGTGGTAGACCGGGCAAGGACGAGGCACGCACCCTGCTGGATAACATCCTTGGCTTTACGAGACGCGAGCGGCTAGACGTGAAGAAGCCGGGACCACCGGCAGCACCACCACCATCCGGTCAGAGCCCGAATGAACCACCGAAGGAGAAGGCACCGACGGAGGAAAAGCCTCATGCTGCCGAAGGCGGGGAAGACAAGCGGCCAAAGTCTAAAAAGGAATTGTTTGCCCACACGGACGATGATCATGCGCCGCACTCGGTCGACACGGAGTACGCGCACGTTATCCTGAAGAACCCGTAAGTGTTGTTGATAGACGGTTGACGGTCGCATTGCCTACCTTTAGGCGTTTCGTGTATAAATTGCTTGCTTAACTCGACGTTTTCCTTTTCTCTAGCATCGACAACTGGAAGGATGGATCGCGTATCGTGGCCGCTCTGGCGGAGTTGCTTAACATGCAGGGCTATTTCACGCATCCACGAGTCGACCGGCACGAGGTATCGTTCCGGGTGGAGGCGAACCCGGACCGCAAAACGGCCGCCGATGTGGCCAAGCAGATTAACGACAGCCGCTTCAAGAACAATCTGTCCCGTCGGTTGGGAGTGCTCGTCATTCAGGCCGGTGTCGGCGACAAGACGAAGGAGATGGATGCCGTTTCATCGCAGCGTTTGAAGCGGGTGGAGGACGGCCCGAATGTGACGCACGTGATGGCGTACATGTTTGCCGGGGCGGGAGCTGCCGCTGTCATCGTGGTCGCGATGACACTGTTCCTCATCCGCAAGCACGACAAGAAAAAGGACAAACTGGGCGGACTGCAATCGGGGCTCGGTGGAGGCGATAGTTCGAGCAAGGACTATCAGGACCTTTGCCGGGCGCGTATGGCCGGTGGAAAGACCGGACCGACCGGGTCCGATTCGCCCGGTGGACGCATAACGGCGCTGACGAAGGAGGCCGAAGCAAGACCACCATCGTCCCGGTCGAGTACCTCGTCCTGGAGCGAAGAACCGGCACTAACGAACATGGACATCTCAACCGGACACATGGTACTGTCGTACATGGAGGACCATCTGCGCAACAAGGGACGATTGCAGCGCGAGTGGGAAGCCCTGTGCCGGTACGAGGCGGAACCAAGCGCACGGGATGCGGCACTGCAGTCGCAGTGTGCACCACTGAACCGCCCCGGTGCACCCTTACCGTACGATCATTCGCGTGTCGTGCTGAATCATCTGGCGAATGCGGAGGGCATGGACTACATCAACGCATCCACCATCACCGATCACGATCCACGGGCACCCGCGTATGTGGCCGCCCAGGGACCGATGCAGTCGACATTGGCCCACTTCTGGCAGATGGTGTGGGAGCAGGGTGCGGTCGTGCTGGTTGCCTTGTGCCGGCTGCAGGAGAACGGTGAACCGGCGTGTGCCCGCTACTGGCCCGAGGAAGGCGCCGAGGTGTACCACATTTACGAGGTGCATCTGGTGAGCGAACACATCTGGTGCGATGACTATCTCGTGCGTTCGTTCTACCTGAAGAACCTGCGCACCGGGGAAACGCGTACCGTAACGCAGTTCCACTTCCTGTCCTGGCCGCAGGGTGGCGTACCGACGTCCGCCAAGGCGCTGCTTGACTTTAGGCGCAAGGTGAACAAATCGTACCGCGGCCGTTCGTGTCCGATCGTGGTCCACAGCAGGTGAGTCGAGAGAGCGCCTAAATGCAGGCAATGTGGCGAACATTTTGGAGCCATTTGGCTGTATGGTCATTTTTAACGCTTTTCTTGTTGCCCCATTCGTAGCAATGGATCCGGCCGTACCGGTGCGTACATCCTGCTCGATCTGGTGCTGGGTCGCATGAACAAGGGTGCCCGCGAGATCGACATTGCGGCGACGCTGGAACATTTGCGCGATCAGCGTGCCGGGCTGGTCGCCACCAGGCAACAGTTCGAGTTCGTGCTGATGGCCGTCGCGGAAGAGGTCCACGCCATCCTGAAGGCACTACCGCAATCCACCGGCAGCAACAAGGGCTCGCAGGATCAGGAAAAGGATGGTAACGCTGCAGCACCGGAAGCGGCTAAGACCGGCGACAAACCGGTGGACAAGTAAATCGTTGAGGAATGGAACGATACGTTCAAGTTGAAGCAGGAGAGTTTTATTTCATTGAAAGTGATTCCTTTTTTAGAGTTCAGATCTTACTTTAAATCAAGTTTTAAGATGACAAGTTATGGGAGACAGCCTCAGGAATATTATTTGCGTATCTTTATTTGAGTTAAAGCTAGGATAATAGTCTCATTAACGTTCCGTTGTGAGTTAGTTAAC